>NW_024870729.1:7426250-8092500 GCF_019054845.1 Dipodomys spectabilis | reverse complement strand
TCAGCTCCCGTGAATGGCCTAGTTCCATAGTGTCTCACAGGCTGTTGTGCTCACCATGACCCATTCACCAATTGGGCCTGCTAGGACTTGAGTTCAAATTCCAGCACTGCCAAAGATTCATTCTGATGTGAGAAGCCAATCGATCCACCCGTTTTCCTGTCCTGTAAATGTCCTGGGTCTCAACGAGGATGGAGAATAATATATCGGCACTCTATAGCCATGGCAATAGGTTGTTACCCATGTCTGCACAGGTATATCTGTCACCATACTCAATAAAATACACAATCATCCATGAATAATAAACAAAATAAAAAATAACTACACTGAATGCAAGATGCATACCACACCTGTAGGTAAAGAGAAATCCTATGCTTAAAAAAGGTGGGCTTGCTATTTTGTCCAGTGCTGGGGCTTCAAATCAGGCCCTGGACCAGGCCTGACATTCTAGTCTTCAAGGATGTTGAGCTTCCCCTTCCCCCACAGTGCAACAGAGCTACCCAGACCTGAGTCAAATCCCAGCACTGACAAAAGATTCATCGTCAGAATCCAGTTGTTGCACATATTTTCCTCTCCTGTGAAAGTCCTGCATCTCAACTGGGATGGAGATTGTATAGGCAACCCTATTACCATGGGAACTGGTTGCCATCCATGTCAGCAGTTATACCTGTCATCATACTTAGTAAAATACACAATACCTCCATGAATTAGAGACAAAATAAGGAGAAGAAATGTACCAAACAAAAGATGCTGTCCACACATGTGTGTCAATATAGATCCTATGTTTAAATTATGAATTTATGACTATAGTTGACCACTCTGGGGATCAATGTCAGATCCTGGGAATGGCCGAGCTCCTTAGTTGCTCACAGTTTGGTGTGTTCACCTTAACTTATTCACCAATTGGTCCTGCTAGGCCCTGAGTTCAGATCACAGCACTACCAACAAGTGGATCATGGACTAAGAAGTCGATTGCAAAACTTGTTTTCCTCTTCTCTGAGAATCCTGAGTGTCAGGCATGATGGAGAGCATTTCTACAAATCTAGATGCTCTGTGATAGGATGTCATTAATGTAATAAACGGAATGTGTTTCATCATAGTAAAATCAAGGGTAAATAGATGAATAAAACAAAAAATACAAGGAATAACCACACCAAAAACGTATGGACTGAACATCTATAGGTAATTATAAATCCTATCTTTACAATGTACATAAATAGTATGTTTTCCAGGGCTGGGGCTTGAATTCAGGCCTAGTGAACAGGCCTGACTTTCTTATCTTCAAGTATGGTGATATTCCCCTTCATTCACATTGCTGCAAATTTACCCGGATCCTGAGCTCAAATCCAAAGCCTGGCAGAATAAACGGCACGAATTGTAAGCCAGGGAGCTAATTTTATTTTTATTTTTATTTTATTTTATTTTTCTCAGCGCGGGGCTAGAACTCAAGTCGTGGCAACTCTTTCTCAGCTTCGATCACCCTATGCTGAGGTGCAACCAGTGGACCCACAACTCCTCCTGGGATCCTAGACCCCCAGGCCTTGCAGGAAAAAAATGCACAGAAAAAAATTGACCTTTTTACGTTTCCTTCCTTTGCACGGTGACCCTCCTGGGTCTGCATGACCCTATTGCAAAGGGTTCTTCACCTTGCATTTCTGAAGGCTGGCTGACTTTAGGGGAAGCCATAGGCCCATGTGGCAACATAGGCCCTCATTTCGAATCCCCATCCTGACACCAACCAACAGCAAGAGATATTAAGAAACTGGTTCCCATCCATAGAAATAACAATGAAATGTTGTAAATGTCACGGTTGAATGAGTTGATCGTGCATGATGTTCCTATAAAATTAGACAGCATCATTTCAGGAGGCTGACTAATTTTAGTTAATATTTATGAAACATTAAAAGAATATTGTTACGTATAGGAATGCAATAATTTCAGAACACTGATTGATTTCATCAATAATTTAAGGATGAAAACAATAACATTAATTACATGGATGCATAATGAATAACCAGGAATTTGTAGGAATGTAGTCTATATAACTGAATAATGTATAGACATCTCTGGCACTCTATAAAGATATATATTCATTAGCATACTTCCATCTGTGTGTCAATCTGTTTTTATTTTGTTAACTCCTGGGACTCAATCTTAGCTCCTGGGAACAGCCTGTCAGCTCAGTTTGCCCCAGGATGGTGTGCTGACACTCACCCATTCATAAGTTTGGCCTTGTAGGCCATGAGTTCAGATGCCAGCACTTCCACACAATGAATTGTGGAGAAAGAAGGTGAGAGTGACATATGTTTTCCTTTTCTGTGAATATCCTGTGTGTCAGGTATGAATTAGAATACATATGCAGACCTATATCCTATGTAATCAATGTAATCAATTTTCATTGTGCTATAATAGTCAATAAAATAAAAGGTCAATACATGAATAAAACAAAAAATAAAATAACTACACTTAACGCAATATGGAGTCAACATATTATATAAATATAAATCACATGTGTAAATTGTACATGAATAGGATGTTTTCTTCTGGTAGGGATCGGTTTCAGGCCTAAGGAACAGAATTGAATTTCTTGAATTCATGGAAGCAATCTTCCCCTTCCCACACAGTGCAACAGAGTTAGCCAGACTATGAGTTCAAATCACAGTCCTAGCAGAAAAAATAGCACCTTTATAGTATGTGCAGCCCAATTTTTAGGTATTTCATTATGCCTCCATTTTATTAAAGTGACTGTTTAAATGCTTAATAAAGTATTAACTAAATTTGATCAGTGTCCTATAATATAATAGCATATAATTTGATCCTGGAATCATTCAAGAACTGCTCATTCAATCATGCCATTGATCACATTCCATTGGTAATCATATGGATAGGAACAAGTTCTTAGGATCTCCTGACATTTGGAGGTGGCAGGACCAGGATTCTAAATTTGGGCTCCAGCTCCCACTACTTCAACCTGAGGATAGGGAACTCACTGGTCTGTCCAAGAACATCAGCAAGACCAATGATTAGGCAGGCACCAATGGCTCTCAGCAGTCCTCCTTGATACTTAAAAGGCTGTGATAAGAGGATCATGGTCAAAGTCACCCTAGGCAGGAAAATCCTTGAGACCACTGTCCAACTTCAAAGCCCACAAAGCCAAAAGCCCTCTGGCTCCAGTGTGGAGGGCCAGCCTTTAGCAAAAGCAGTTCACAGACTGTGCCGAGATTCTGAGTTCAAGGTCCTGGACTGGCAACGAACAGGCATACACAACAATCAATGAAGCCATCCAGCTAAATCAGGTCACCCTGTTGTCCCCAATTGAATTGGACAGAGTTCCCTGTGAAAAGGGATGGGGGAGCCACTGTCATCTTGATTCTGCCCATGCTGCTTGCATCACAGGACTCCAGCCACAGCCCCATGCCTTCATGTTACTTTCTGACCAATGGGATACAAGAATGTTGGCCATGCCCACATTCCCTGCTGTCCTGTAGCACCGGGATTCCCTGTGTTGGTTGACACCACTGGCAGCAGTTGAGGAAGGTAGAGGTGGCTGAATGGTGAGGAAGAAACTTGAGGAGACTTTGGAGTATAGTGGGGAATTAACGTGCCTGCCCTCTCTTCCCCACGATGCTAGGTTTTAAACCTCAGGCAATGGCCCACTGCCAGTCAGCCTAAGGCCCCCATCTGGTCCAGGCCCCTGGTCTTCTTCTCTGGACCCAAGTGTCCACAATGATGCTGCCATTTGTGCTCACCCCACCTGGAGCAGCTGCCAACAGTTTTTCCCAGCATCACAGTTGTATGGCTGCCCCAACACCATCCCCACCCCTGGTCAGACACCCCTCTATGGGCACCATGAGCCCCTGTTTGTTTTTTCCTCTCCCCAGCTCTGAGGAGCTTTCTGTCTTGGGCATTTCTGAAAAAGAGACTCAATATATGCTCAGGCTGGCCTGGATCCTGGTCCTCCTATCTGTGACAGGTATGTTCCACCAGGCCTGGTCCTTTGTAGTTGGGATGGTAATATATAACTCCATGCTTAGTCATTGGTTTAGATGAATTATCTCAAACTCTTGTGAAGCTCTGGGTAGAGCCTCAACCATCGAACCTCAGTTTCCTCACAGGACAGTTGTGAACAAATAAAGGGATTTATACAGAGGCACATCTGGAGCATGATCAGGCACAGAGGAAGCAGCCTTCAGATAAGGTTCTTGGCAATTCTGTGAGCATATGACAGGAAGATATCCGGAAAGGGCTCAGGGGGGGGCCTGTTATTAATCATGCAACAGGTGTGGGATTATGAAACAAAACATGGCTCTCTTTCATTCTTACCCTATACCCATGAGGAAGGGGATCCTTCACTGTGTTGAATTTTGCAGCTGGGGAAAGGGAGGCACAGAGAAGCCAGGTAACCTACATGTAACCTCAAGTTCCCAGGAAGCTCAGCCTGACTTCTCTGCCATGCTCCCTAGGACAGTGGGTGCTATTCAGCCCACCTTTTTTGGTCAGAAGTCCATTTCTTGTCAATCGTGGGGCTTGAAATCTAGGCCTGGGCACTGTTCCCGAGCTCCTCAGCTCAAGGCTAGTGCTCTACCACTTGAGCCCACAGGGCCACTTCCGGTTTTCTGGTGGTTCTTTGGAGATAAGAGTCTCACAGTCCTTCCTGCCCAGGCTGGCTATGAACCAAGATCCTCATATCTCAGCATCCTTTGTAGTTAGGATTAGAGTTCTGAGCCACTGGCACTGGACTTAGGTGTAATTCTAACTATTGTTCTCTCTCTCACATACACAGCCACTGGTTGAATGGGTGCTGGGGGAGGTGGTCCAGTGTCCCCATGTGGTTGGAACCCAAGGTGACCCTCTCATTCTGGATGTGGGCTGTGGGTCAGGAGCTGACTCGCTGAGCCTGTTGAACTACATCCCTAAGGTAAGACCCTCTGTGCCCTGGCTAGTCCCTGATGGTTATTCATTGTCCATCCAGCCTTACTGGACTTATTGTATTGTATGGTTTTCTACATAATTTTCTAGCACCTGGCCAAAATTATGATACATAGTTATGGAATGAAAATGTAATGTCATCTGAAGAAAGTCATTTAAGGCTCTGGGAATGTGGCTTCATGGTATGGTGATTGCCTAGCATGCATGAAACCCTGGGTTCAATTCCTCAGTACCACATAAACAGAAAAACACTGGAAGTGGTGCTGTGCCTCAAGTGGTAGAGTACTAGCCTTGAGGAAAAAAAAAAAAAGAAGCTCAGGAATAATTCCCTAGTCCTGAGTTTAAGCCTCTGGACTAGCAAAAAACAAAACAAAACAAAACAAAACAAAACCAAAAAATGTAGTTAGTAATTTCAAATTCAATAAACCATACTTGGAATATATAGTTGCTCCTTCCATACTGACACCTGACAATAGTCCCTAGTTTGTGTACTTTACTTATGTTATCATACTGAGGTGAAAAAAATAGTTTTGTTCATTAGGTCACAGCAATTAATGCCAAGAATGTGCTTAGATTTCAGGTGAAGATTAATTCTGGAAATTCAAAGATTCTAGGATTTTGTGTGGTCACTGCTAATCAGAAAGAGAAGGGTAGTATAAGAGAGATTTGGAAATCTTTTTGGTCACTCATGGCACCAAAACAGCAGAGGCTAATTAACAGTTGTGACAGAAGAGAAGGAATAACTCCAGATGGAAGGAATAAATGATAGTAACTAAGGTATACCAGAAACTGTTTTAGGGAACCATTTTTGGTTATTGAAGAACTAGTTATCAACTAAGCTTATTGCTCATTGCCTTTAGCATTCTAAATCTTTTAGGCTGGGGTCTATAGTTCTCTTTCTTTGATGAGTCCCTGCCTGGTTTTGTGTGCACATTTTTGTTGAATATAATGAATATTTGAATTTCCTTTCTAGTCTCTTACATGACCCACTCGTGATTTAGCAGTGTGTTATTTAGCCTCCATGTGTTACTTGACTTTCTTTTTTTGGCTTTTGCTGTTGAGTTCTAATTTTATTCCTTTGTGGTCTGAGAGAATGCAAGGTATAACTTCAATGTTTATGAATTTGGACAAGTTTGCTTTGTGGCCTAAAATGTGGTCTATTTTAGAAAATGTTCCATGTGCTGCTGAGAAAAATGGGTATTCTGATGCTGCTGGGTAAAATATTCGGTATGTGTCTGTTAAATCTAGTTGATCTACGCAGTTGTTTAGATCTGCGATTTCTCTGTTGAGTTTTTGCCAAGTTGATCTAACTAGTGGGGAGAGCGATGTGTTAAAAATCCCCAACAATTAATGTCTTTGGATCGATGTGGGATTTGAGGGAAAGTATTGTTTCTTGTATAAATTTGGGTGCTCCGTTTTTTAGTGAATTGATATATAGAATTGTAATACCCTCCTGAAAGAGAGATTCCTTAATTAGTATGTAGCGACCTTCTTTATCTCTTCACACGAATTTTAATTTGAAGTCTATTTTATCTGATATTAGGATTGCAACTCCCGCCTGGTTATGGGGGCCGTTTGCTTGGTAGATTTTGTTCCAGCCTTTAACATTGAAAATGCATTTGTTTTTATGGGCAAGATGTGACTTCTGAAGGCAGCGGATAGGAAGATCTTGTTTTATAATCCAAGTAGACAGTCTATGTCGCTTAATTGGAGACTTAGTGTCCGTTAATGTTGAGAGATAGGACTGAGAGGTATTTGGGAGTTCCTGCCATATAATCCACCTTCTTGCGGCCTGCAGCTCCTGGGTTCCTCCTGTGGTTGTTGGATTCTCAGTTTGGGTGAGGTTTCTTGGCCTTTATTATGCTCTTGTTGATTTTCTGTGTGATGTACATCTTTAAGGGTCTTTTGTAAGGCTGGTTTGGTGGAGATATACTGTTTCAATTTCTCTTTGCTATGAACGATTTTTATTTGGCCTTCAGTTTTGAATGAGAGTTTAGCTGGGTACAGTAGTCTTGGTTGATAGTTGTTTGTCTTTACGGCATGGCATACATCATTCCAGGCTCTTCTTGCTTTGATTGTCTCTGCTGAGAAATCTGAGGAGATTCTAATTGGTTTCCCTTTATAGGTGATTAATCTTTTCTCTTTGCCAACTGTAAGGATCTTTTCCTTGGTCTGAATTTTCCTTGATCCTGTCTGGATTATAATGTGACAGTGGGATGTCCTATTATGGTCTGGTCTATTTGGGGTTCTAAAAGCTTCTTGTATCTGAATAGGCCTATCTTTTTGCATGTTTGGGAAGTTCTCTGCTAGGATCCTGTTAAATAAATATCCTAGACCATTAACTTCTATTTCTAGGTGTTCCTGTACACCCATTATCATCAGATTAGGCCTTCTGATGGTGTCTTCCAAGTGTTGGATAGATCTATCATATTTCTTGGACTTGTCTTGGATTGTTGTATGTTCTTTCTCTATAATATCTAGGCTGTCTTCAATCCCTGAGATTCGATCTTCTGCATGGTTTAACTTGCTGTCAGGACTTTCCACTTTGTTTTTTATTTCTTTTTTTTCTAATTGTTCAGCTTTGATGGTTTCAAATTCTTTGTTGAAGCTTTGTTTTAGATCTTGTATGAACTTTTTTACTTCCTTAATTTGGTGTTCAGTGTTTATTCTCAAATCACTTAGTTGATTGTTTATGCTTTCCTTGCACTCCCATTCCTTCTGATGGGTTCCATTCAGCATTCCCTTTGTGGTCTCCCTGACTTCCTTCAGCTCTTTGTTAATGGATTCCATGAATGCCTTTAGTGTTCTTTGTGTATTCTCATCCTGTTCTCTCAATTCCTGTATTACTCTTTGCTTAGCTTCCTCACGTTCACGCCACTCCTGCAGTTCTCTTTGAGTGTTCTCAGCCTGCTCATGCCATTCCTTCCTTTCTCTTTGAGTGTTCTCAAGCTGCTCACGTAAATCCTGTATCAGTTTTTGAATAGCTTCCTCACGCTCATGATATTCTTGTATAAACCTTTGGATTGCCTCCTCTCTCTCCCTATCACGCTCATACAAGTCCTTTGTAGGTTTCAATATTTTCATTTTTCATGTTTGCCAGCAGTGTTTGTTTAGCTATTTGGAAACTCTCCTCTGGATTGTTCATTATCTGTTCTGTCCCCTGAGTATCATTAGTGGGAATTGAGATACCCACTCTTGCCATTTTTCTTGTGTTTTTCCGGCTTTCTAGCCATTTGCAATGAAAATATCACCAGTTTTTTTGCTAGAACACTATATTAAGCAAGCATCAACCAAAATCTGTATTTGCACAGTCAATTGTTTGCAGATACAATCTAGTTCAACAGATATATCTATTCAACATCAAACAACTATATCTTAATGGCCTATGAACCGCAAAGAAGAATTTGGCAAACCAGAAATTATTAGGTTTAGAGAGAGATGTGGGTAAAAATAGGAATAGGGAAATGTGGGAAAGCACTGGGATAGTTCACTTAACTAAGTCCTAATCTCAAAGCAGGAAATAGGTTGGATAGGATGAAAGTACAGAGAGAGTAAAAAAAGAAGAATGAGAAAGGGAAAAAAAGAGACCAGAAAAAAAAGAAGAGTAAAAATTAAAAATTAAACTTAAAAATTAAAAAAGAAATATTCAGAGAAGAGTGTGCACATAATGAGAAAAGGGGAGGGATATAAAGAAGATGTGAAAAACTTAAAAATAAAAATATTTAAAATATAATATAGGTATAATGAGGTAGTACTGCTATAAAGGAATTTCAGTCTAAGAGGTTTTAAATTGAGTAATAAATTAATGGATTAAGTGTGTACAAAAGAGGATAAGTCTATATATCGAATATGGGTATATCTGAGGATGTGCAGAACAGTGATTAAGTCATATAAAGAAGAGCAAAAGAGAAGAAAAGGTGAAAAGAATAAGAAAGAAAGAAAAAAGATCAGAAGTTCAATAGAGCTAAACAAAAAACATAAATAATAAAAAAAAATTTAAAAAGAAAAGAAAAAGAAAGAAAAACGCACACACATATATACCACTAAATGAAAAAGTATAAGAGGAAGAATAAAAAGTTAGTAGAAAATATTTTTTTCAAAAAAGGTAAAAATTAAAATTTAAAAAAGTTTTAGAAAAATTTTTTATAAAAGGTACAAAAAAGAAAAAAAAGAATAAAATTTATTTGATTTTGGGGGTGGGGGGATGGGTGGGAAAATCCTGTATCTCCCTTGTGTCTGTATCCAGCCTCTTGTTGGAGTCTCTGGTCTGTTTGTGGTGTTTGATTTTCCTGTGGCTTGTTTGGTTTCTTAAGTCAGCTTGTTTGAACAGGCAGAAAAATGCTCTGCTTTACCCAGGATTTTGTGATCTTCCTCCCAGGTTAGTTCATTGGGAGGGAGATCTGCTTTGATTATCACAAAAGAGGGAGATGGCTATTTCCACAAGTTTGGAGATGCTGTGATGAGGCTAGGTTCTGGGTAGAGTTGAGGCCTTTCAGCAAACAGTAGCTTTTTATGGAGGGCTAGCTTGTGAGAAACTCACAGAGCCCAGCCTGCAGCCACTCTCAGGGTTTCTGTTTACTGAATTTCAATTGATTGGTGACATTGCTAAAGGGAGGGGCAGTCTCTGGCTCTGTTTGCCCAGTGAAGAAAGCCACTCCTGAGGCTGACGCCTGAGCCTGGTGAGTTTTCCCTGGGTAGATCTGAGTCTGGCAGGTCAGTTTGGTTCTTGTGACCTGCTAAATGACTCCAGTTTTCTTCCAAGGCCTGAGTGGAAGCTAGCTCAGCCATGTTTTGCTAGTATCAAACATGGAGGTCTCCGGTAGTGGGGGAGGGGAAGGGAGGCCTTCCTTCCTCTGGTCCCTGAGAAGGAGTGAGGATGTTAGGCTTCTACTCATGCCGAGTCTTGGTTCCTGGGTTTTCTATGGTCTGCGAACTGCAGGATGAAGTTGTCTGCTTCTTGTCGGTTCTTGTTGGTGTTGAGTAGAATCCGCTGTCCCGCCTTGTCTGGCTCCTTCATCCCAGACACTCTGCGTTGCTGGTATGGCTGCTATGGCCGCCGCCGCTGCTGCCACTGCAGCGGCGGCTGCTGGCAAGTGCTCAGATCTGTCTCCTTGCCTGGATTTTCCTTCTCTGGCCTAACTCTCTGTACTGTGATGGCACACTTGGTGTGATTCTCTGGCTTCGGACTGTTCACTGGAACTCTAAAACTGCTTTCTATGCAAGAACTTGTTTAGCCTGCAGCTTCTCCTCCGCCATCTTCCTGGAACTTATTGCATCATTCTTAAGGAAAATGAAAGACTTAGAAATAATCATGTTAAGTGAAATAAACCAGACCCAGAGAAACTTAGGTTGCATGATTTTCCTCATTTGTGGTAGATAGAAGGTGTCTACAAATGTAAAAGTAAACTGGATGGTATGCACGGAGTTACAAATGAATTATCTTAAGTGTCAGAGTCTATGGAGAGTGAAGATACATAACTCTCTTAAAAACTTAGCCAAAGTCCAACAAAATAAAAGCTAGTGTACTGCAATGGAGGACAGTGAGGGGCAATGTGAGAGGAGTATGAAATTGAAGATGAAAAGGATAGATTCTAGGCAAGAATCCATTGTATACTTCCTAGAATTGAAATATAAAAAGGAACGGGTAGCGTGAAATGGAGGTGAAGATGTTGAATAGGTAAGACAATTCCAGGTTCATTGTACACATATACTACTTACTTCAATAGGAAGTAATTCCATACATAACATAATATTGAGATACATAAGGACTGGCGTTGATTGGGAGCGGTGGATGAGAATGTTGAAAGGGGTGACATTGATCAAGATGCAATGTATCATAAACTGTTTTGGTGACTGGCAACTCCTTCGTACAACTACATAAAGATAATAAAAATATGTAAAAATTATTTATGATAGTTGAATAGAGAGTTTAACCTCAATTCAATTCTCAGTTAAAAATATTTTTAACCTGGAGGTTTAGAGAATAAAATACAAATAATAAAACATTATGAACCTTTTTTATCAGAATTTTTGGAATTTAAATCAAAACTACTTTGCTTTTTGTCACCCATTGGGCTGTTTTAAGAGATTACTTCAACATAAGTGGCTTAAAAACATCAGGAGTTTATACTCTAGAAACATGAACAGTGACTATAAAAATGGTTATGCAAAGAAATTCCTTGTCTCACAGGGGTCCCCTTTTTGGTTCATTATAATCTATTTTCTGGACATTCATATGGCAGAATAGTTATATTGGGCTTCTTTTATCCGGGTCATTATTTCAGAGTCATCTCTGAAAGGGTGATTCTAATATCCCCAGAAGGGGAGTAGAAGTTCAACTTGTCTATCTGGAAGGATTTACATCATCCAATACCCTGGGAACTTTTGGGTAGTGTATCATTTGGATACTATTTCACAGAAGATAACTTAAGGACAAGTTTATATCATGTAAATTATGTGAATGATTCTTTTTGCAATGGGAATAATTATAGTGAAATTTATGAACAGTGTTCAGTGAGTACTTTTTTTTTTCTTTTTTCTCTCCAGAGGCTTGAACTCAGTCTGGGCACTGTCCCTGAGCTCCTTTGAGTGAAAACTAAAACTCTGTCACTTGAGGCACAACCGCACTTCCAGATTTTTCTGAGATTTAATTGGAAATAAGAATATCACAGACTTTCCTGCCTGGGCTGGCTTCAAACCTCAATTCTCAGCCTCCTGATTATCTAGGATTACAGGCATGAGACGCTAGTGCCTGGCTTAATAGAACACATTTTTTTTTTTTGGCAGTCCTGTGACTTGAACGTAGGACCTTGGCAATGTCTTTGAGTTTCTTTTCCTCATGCTAATCCTCTAAAGTCTGTGTCATAGTTCCAATTCCATATTTTTTTATGTAATACTGAAGAATCAAACCCAGGGCTGCACACATGCAAGGCAAGCAGTCTACCACTAAGCCACATTCCATGGCCAATCCAATGCATCTTGATGATCATTATCCCTCATCCTTCTCAATCCTATGTCATCCGTCAAATTACATAACTTTGTAGAATATTCACTGACTTGCAATGGCATGTATAGTCAATCAGAGGATATATTATAGGTCGTATTTTTTGATAGTCTTATTCATTAACATACTAAAGTTATATGCATTACAGAATTCTGTGATTTTAAATTCTGAATTATCACTCAGATTCACCCACTACTATTCTAAAATTATTCCTAAGGTTAATGCAAATGCAATCTGTAATTCTTCGATAAAGTACAATGATTCTTTTTTTAGAAACAAGGAAAGGTGGTTTTTAATCAATACACTGTTAAATTTCTTGAATGTACAGAGACTTTAACATAATGTCACTCTTAATAAATGCCAATACCCTTCTTAATCATCCCTCTTTTAGCAATTCCATCCACATAGCTTGAGTCTAAACTGAGAACACACATTTAGATTTTTATTTAAGAGTTGGAGTATAAACATCACCTTCATTTCTAGAACACCCCTACCTTCTCAAAATACTCCAATATTTATTAGTAGTCACTTCTTGTCATCATTTCAACCTACCCTCCCCTTACGTAACTATTATTTCATATTCTACCTCTAAAAATGTGCCAATTTTTAAAAGTTCATATAATTAGAAAATGTAGTCTATTGTATCCATATCTGCCATATAATATTATTGTTTCCAAAGTAAGTCCATGCAATTTTTTCTCATGAATAGAGCATATTGTTTTGTATGCATGTATATAATTGTATAACGTCCTCAATAGGCATTTCAATATTTCATTATATGTTATTGTAAAAGGTTTTGCTATATGCAGTGCTGCATATATTTAATTGGATCTGGCTTATTTCAGTTACTATCTTTTTTTCCCACTCTTTCCATTTCCTCAGGAATGCGGTAATGCCATTGTTTCCAATGGAAGCACAGAATTCCATCAATACAACAGAATTGAAGACCCAGAAATTAAGCCACTCCTATAGGCATATAATCTTTGATAAGGGAGCCAGAAACGCAGGATAGAAGAAAGACAGCCTCCAGAAAAAATTGGGCTGATAGAATTGGCTGTACAAAGAGAAATGAAACGAGATCCTTATACATCTCCGCTGTACAAGAATCAACTCCAAATGGATGGAAGACCTCAATGTGAGTCCAGATACATTGAGAATGTTACAGGAAGAGTTATTGAGGGGAAACACAAGGGCTCAAAAGCCATGAAGAAAAAAAAGATATTATAGAGCAGATTGATTAGGGAGCAAACATACAGATGAGAGCCTTACTCAATGCTAAACCCTTACTCCCTTTTCTAACTAGGTTATTTATAGTGGGTTTACATGAATATAAGACTTTTCTGGTGGAGATTAGAAAGAAAACGACTAATGCTAATACATAGATAGTGCGTGAAATGAGTTGTAGCTGGAGAAAGGGAGGGGTTAAGGCATGGGAGTCTAGTTCAAAGCCTTGTCTTTGTGCCATCTAAGTAAGGTATAGCTGCACAAGGGAAGAGGGGGTAGAACAAGAGTGGATATAAACAAATTCACTGATCTGAAGCCTCAAAATAAGCACCTCATACTGTGTGTGGACCAAAAGTCTCTAACATGAGGTTTTATTTAAATTCAGAAGCACGATTTTCATTTTTTTGCAGAGTGGGATCATGCATACTCACAGGCAATGTCTGCTATGTCAGATAATCCAATCTACTCCTTCAGGTTACCCAATAGCCAGATTCCAACTCAAATCTGTACAATGAGATTGTACAATTGAGACTGCGAAAATTTCCCTCTCATAAAGCAAAATTCTGTCAAATGATTTCTCTCTTCCAGATGTTTACACATTTCACATGATACTTCCTACTATTTTTCTTCATTATAGATGTTCATATTAATTTTGTTGTTGTTGTCTTGTGTATATATGCCATTTTTAGGGCTTGATTTGAATATTCAATGGTCTCCCGTGTATTTTTTGCTCATGGCTGATGACACTCCATTCCTTGAGCCACATCCTCACCCTCTCCTTCTTGCTGGATAATTGGAGATAAGTTTTCACATTTTTTGTCTGTTTGGACTGATATTGACCTAATATCTTCAGGTCTTAGCCTCCTGAGTTTCTAACTTTGCTTTACTGTTATTTTAATTAAGTTGTAGAAGAAAGTTTTAAGTGTGCAATTTTTAAATACACCTTGCATCAACGTGATATAATGTAACTGTTATCAATTTTAACTGTTAAATCAATGAATATTACATATTCCCACAGAAATAAAATTAAAATAAGATATATGTGTTTCCGTAAAGAAGTAATGGAACTTTACAATTCGTGTTTTATATAACTTTAATTAGCAGACTTCCATGAATAAAATTAAATATATTAATTTTATACCACAAGAAGCAAAGCGATTATAATAAAGAATAGATATTTTGGAAGTGGTGATGTGGCTCAAGTGTTAGAGCGCTAGCCTTGAGCTGAAGAGCTGAAGGATAGTGCCAAGGCCCAGAGTTCAAGCCCCATGACCGACAAAAAAAATAGGTATTTCATCGCAGCCAGAAGATAAGTTTTTGAGCATTCTCACTAAAAAGAAATGTATACATGAAGAAATTAATAGATATTATACAGCTTAATCATTACAAAACATAAATAAATGGGATTATCACTCAATACTTCATAAATATGTAAAAAATAATTGTGTCGCAAGGCGCCAGTGGCTTATGCTTGTAACCCCAGCCTCTAAGGAGGCTGAGGTGAGAATCATCGTTCAAAGCCAGCCTAGGCAGGAAAGTCTGTGAGACTCTTATCTCCAATGAGCTACCAGAAACCTGGCAGTGGCTCAAGGGCTAGAGCACTAATCTTGAGCTGATGAGCTGAGGGACAGTGTCCAGGCCCAAAATTCAAGCCCCATGACCGACAAAAATTAAAAATAAACAGTTAAAAATAAACAAATATTTTGACATAAATGTTAAAATACATATTCTAAATATTTTAAAATCCTCACTAGATACACTAGTTCATATAAATATAGAGAAGTGTTTATCTGGTTTTAGTTGCCATTGAATCAGTTGTGTAAATCACATATTTCTCACTCAATTCATATTTATATGTTTGTATACTTATATGTTATAATGTAATTAACTGATAGGAAATGCTGTTTTAGGAATCTCCCTTGGCTTTCTAACATTAACCCTTCTAACCTAACCCTCCAACCTTGTCAGAGGTTTCATCTCATTGGAGCAGAAAAGTATAAACCATAACCATTGTTTGAAACAACTGTAACATTGTACATGCATTTCACTAATATATGAACCAAAACTTTCAAGTCATCTTAACCATGCCAGTAATAGCAAAATGTCTTCTGAGATTTTCAGTCTCTTAAGAGATGAAAATCTTTAATTATACATCTGTTTTTTTTTCTGCCTAACATCCTGTATCTTAGGCAGATCTTTTTGTGTAACCCTATGTTCCTGAGTAGAAAACCAATAGAAAGGTAATAATGAAAATAGCCAAGGAAAATACTTGAAAACTATTAAAAAAGAAATCCAGACACTCCTGTTTTCACATATTCAAATGAGAATGTATGTTAAAGTATAATGTTTTTGTTATCATTTAAGAAGAAATAAACTTTCATTAGCAGTGAAAAAGGAAACAAAATCTCTGATTGAAGACAGCTGGACCTTGAACAATTCAACATAAGAATAATGGATTTATCTTGTGTTTCTATGTAGTTGCCAAAATTATAGAAAGCAACACCCAAAGTCAGGAAAACACCTAAGCCAAAGCAGTAAAATTTTGTCTATAAAGTAATTGTGAGGGTCTGACTCCTTAAAAGTCAGGCTTGCAAAGAGGAAAAGTATACTTGTTTAATGTGAACAATAAGACATATAAAAATCTTTAATTAATGTTTTACATACCTTGACTAGGACTTCTTGTGTTGGAGAAGAGGAAAGATATGAAAAAGTTCAAGATTGTTTGAATATACCCCAAGGTAATTCTTATGTATCAGTTATAGCAATGGAAGTAGCCTTGGGTCCTCTTAGTATCATGCTTGTTTACATTTAGAAGCATTATTTATTGCTGGGTTATAAGCTGCAAACCCTTGAGTATTAATAAAGAGTCATTTCCTAAGAGAGGAAAGTTGCTGTGTAAACAAACCTAAAATATCAAAGACTTCGCATAGGGGAAACTATTTTCTAGCTGTCTCACAATCTGTAGGTGTAGATTTTGTTTCCCATTGTTTTACGGGACCCATTTTTGTTATCTTCTTTTTCACCATAGAGTGAGCCTATAACATTCTATACCATCCTGGGATTGCTCTATCTTTACTGGATTCTCTAATTCCCTAATAGAAAATTGAATTTCTCTTCCTGTTTTACCGTATCTTTTATTACTTTAGAAAATGTAACTCAAAATGACATAACTTATCTTTATAATATTCAGAGACATATTTTATTTCCATATTCTTACCCTAACCTTCTATATAACTTGGTATTCATGGATCCATAAATGTGAAAATAAAGATAAGGAGCTTCTTATTTAATATTATTTAGAATTTCAAGACTTCATTAATGCAAGCCACTTAGTAGTATGTGCATCATACATGTGTACAATGCCAGTGGCAATTTTTTCTTATTCTCAGAAACTAGGGCATGTGGTATCCATGTAGCTGCATAAGGAAAACGCTGTTTTTGAGTTAGTTTACTAAACCAAATCTCCTGTAACAAATTTCTCCAAGTTAATTGGCTTGAATAATCTATATTTATCATTTTACATTTCTAAAGGACAGAAATCAAAAAGAAGTCTCACTAGATTAAAAGCGAGCCACCGAGAGAGCTGAAATACTTTTCAGATGATTCCAGTGGAAATGGCATTTACTTTCTGTTTTGTTTGCCACAAATTAAGAATCTGGGTTGTTGTCTTTTCCTTTATCTTCTAAAGTAGCATCTTTACATCTTTCTGATGGTTCTTACCTTATCATGTCCTTTTCCAAATACAGCTGGGACTTTTAAGTACAAATGTAAATATACTTCCTCCATCTGATAATTATTCAAATTTGTGTTCCTTGGGTAATGAAAGGTGATTATTTTACAAACATATATGTATATAGCAAATCTACATTTGATGGATTAGCTAATTGGGGACGATAGATATTTTCAGAAGGTATTTTACTGCTTACCACATTGAGTGTGTAGCATTCTTTCTACTATAACCTGCTATCTTTTCAGTAATTTTGAACAACATATTTCTTCAATGAAATAAAACTAGAATACAATTTAGTCCCTGACAGCAATTAATCCTGATTAAAACATTTGTCATATGCTAGAAATTCTAAATGCCAGAAAGCAGCACCTGAAGCAGTTCTCGCACTATCTCCCCCCTTTTTTTTTTCATTGAGAAAATACTGTACAGAGGAGTTACAATTACATGGGCAAGATAACGAGTACATTTCTTTTTTATTTTCGGGGGGGGATCCAGTGGTGGGGCCTAAACTCTGGGCCTAGGCGCTGTCCCGCAGTTCTTCAGCTCAAGGGTAGCGCTCTACCACTTGAGCAACACCGCCACTTCCGGCCTTTTTCTTTTTGCTTGTGTGGTGCTGAGAAATTGAACCCAGGGCCTCATGCGTGCAAGGCAAACGCTCTACCACTGAGCCACCTTCCCTGCCCTACGAATACATTTTTTATGAAGCATTGTTGCCTACTCTTTGTTTCCCCTTCCCATCCCTTCCCATATACATTCTGATTAATATCTTTTCTTTTCAAGAGCATTTGATTGTTATTATTTTGAAATTAGCGGTAGTATTTATTTGACTGCTTTTTTTTAACGAATGTACCCCCAATGCTCATTCTCTTTTTTCTTTTATGTCTAATCTATTTATGAAAGAAACACAGCTATTTAAATGACATGCACTGCTTATTGAAGTTGAATCAATGTGGAGAGGAAAAGAAGAAAGAAGATGTCTTTGTGTGTATGTCACGTTAAAAATGTACCTACACGCTGTTTATCTTAAAATCATGTACTTTTCATTATGTTTAGATTCTGATAAAATTTAGCCTCTCAACAGTGTTAATGCACTCTTATTTCATGCCTCCCAAAAGCAAACAAGAAATGACTATTTAGTAATTTTTTTAATTTTAAAATTATTATTTAGTATAAAAACTACATTTAAAAAAAATAACCATTCAAGTGGTTTATTTGATATTTAGAGTCATGTTCAGACTCTATGTTGGAAACCAGAAGGGAAAAATATCATGTTTATACTCTTCCTTGAGCCATTCTGATTTATTTCATCTATATCTGAAAGAATGAAATTCTTGCTATCCACAATGTGTTATTCTTTCCATATTAATAGGAGAATTTGGAAAAAGGATGCGAATTCACACTAGAAAAAGGATAAGAAGAAAAGAGACAAATCTAGATATTTTGTTCTTCCTCATCTCAATCACAAGGTCTGCGGATATTAGATACAGTGCTCTACAGTGATTAAACGCATCTATAGAAATAGATAACCCCACCAGTGATCTCATGGAGAATGCTTATTTATAAAAAAATAAAATAGCTTCAAACAGGAAATGTTACCTATTTGTTTAGTTCTTGTTTGGAATTTGTTAAATTCTGGTGTGCTATAGTCAACTATCATAAAGGTATACAAGAATGGTAAGAAACTATCATCTTAATATCATATTCTATTATTAGCTTAATTCTTGCTGTGTTATGTGTATGTGGCTGTATTTGAGTTTTGCTTCAGTATCACATGCTATATTCTTCCAGTGTATAAGTTGAAAGAAGGCTCCCTCTGGAAATATGCTATTATTATAGCTAAAGGAAAATAAATCAGCTGGTAGAACAGACAATGGGAGCTGAGGGACAGCACCCCGGATCAGAGTGCAAGCCCCACGACCATCAAAAAATGTGCAAATATGAATTTAAGTTTACCCAAAAGGAACAATGAAAGCAATAGTAATCTTCCCAAGCAGAAAAAATAATTCCAAAAGGACTCAGTGCATCTACTTTTGCCGAGTTATTTAACTTATGGCTTCTTTGCTGGACATATTCTTATTTTAAGAATTGCCAAATATTAGCCTTATAATAAACTTCACCTAATATTTCTTGGTTCAAAAGAGAAGTCCATACAGTTGATGACACTTGGCTTTCTTATTATATTAGTTCAAAGCCAACCAAGTAAGAAAGTCTGACGAACTCTTATCTGTAATTAAACACCAAAAAATCAGAAGTGTAGTTTTGGATGAAACAGTAGAATACTAGCTTGGGGGCAAGTGGGCAGGAAAGACAACTGTTCAGGGACCTGCCTCTGAGCAAAAACTAAACAAACAAACAAAAAAATCCACATATTTCTTTGGGACCATCCTTAAAGGACTGGTTTGAGAAGGAAGAGGCTGCTTTTGCTGATCATACTCACTGGATCCTGCAATTTTCAATCCTTATTGCTATGGAGAACTCAGGACCAGACTAAAGGAATTGATAACTGACTCCTGCAACAAGAGAATTATTTCAGGAGTCAAATATTCATGAATAAGATATTTTAAAACCTCCATGTCTTTGTTCCTTTCCAGTAGAACACTTTTTAAAACAGTTATTTACTTTTTTTCTATGCTGGCCTTCAAATGGCATTTTGTTTCCTTTAGTGATACTCTCAACTAGAAGTTCACAGACAAGTTTTTTCTTGGGAAAATACTGTACAGAGGGGTTACAATTACATTTGCAAGATAATGAGTACATTTCTTATCGAGCATTGTAACCTCCTCCTTTGTTTCCCCTTCCCGTCCCTTCCCATCCTCCCCCCTTCCCCACCGAATCTTCCTTCCCCCTTTTCCCCCCACCAATGTTGTAAAGTTTATTGTTCGACATAACGACTTGGTTTTATGTCAGTATAGAACACACTTGAACAAGTCAGGTACAGAGTTTCCTTCAAGCCTTGGATTCTTTCCTTGTACACTAAAAAGGACAGCACAAATTAACTTGAACTTTGTCATTTCTCTATGTTCAATTCCTCTCTTGGGATTAGTTTCCACTTGCAGTAACAGTTCCTTCTAGTAACAAGCTATGGTTTCTTGAGGTAAAATAAATGTTTTTTGGCGTCATTGAAATAGCACAAAGACATCTTTGGACGTGAGGTAACGTGTTTCAGAGACAGCTTAGTAAAGAGAAAACATGGAATTTATGCATGTACATATGTTCATTTAAGATGATGTTATGTAAAACGAACCCCAAGATATGGACACAACCTGCTTTTTTTTCTATTTTTTTAATGTATCTAACCTGTATTATGTGCTATTTTGTTTCCCTACTATTTTCTTCATCCACGGTATCACCCCTGTTTTCACTGCATTTGATTTCGGTGGCCTGCAAACTTGCCTATATATTTTTCTAATGTGGGGAGTAGAAGGGAAATAAAATGCTGAAACAAGGATACAGTGTGACCCATTGTAACAATGAAATGTACAAGACACTATGTAGAGAACGAACTTTACAACTTGTGGAGCAGAGCACTTAGGAAATTTGAACTTGATGTACTCCAAGATAATGATTTTTTCACATTTTTATTGGGAATTGAGGAGGTAGGGAGAAAAGAGTTGGCAGGGGAAAAACAAAAGAGGTCGTAACAATGCTTGATAGATAATGTATTCATTAATATTCTTATGTAACTCTAACCCATTTGTACACCATTTTTACAATAAAAATATGAAAAAATCATTATCTTGGAGTACATCAAGTTCAAATTTCCTAATTTCTCCTTAAATTAAGACCAATTTTAAGTGTGAAGAAAGTTCTCAGAAATATTGTTTTTTGAGTGTGTGTGTTGTGCATTATTTACCAAGTTTACATAAGTTAACAGTAGAAAAACAATAGGAATAATAGGAGAAAGAAAAGTTCTGTGTTTAAGTATAATGGTTCAATACATTATAGAAGACTCTGAAAATAAGACAACTTTGAAACTATAAATCCAAGGCCAGCATATAGATCTATGGGAGTGATATAGAGAAAGCATTACTACTAAATGGAACATAAGGGATGAGTCTACTCTCTTCCATCTACCAGCTCTAAATCATAGTAGCTAATCATGAAAATTTGTAAAAAGTAGAATGGAAGAATAATTCTGGTTCCAAAGCAAGTCAGATATAAGAGCATGGACTTAACTGGAAAAGAGGCCATGTTGAGAGAGTGGGAATTATACTAGAAATGAACTGATGGCTAAGATCACAAATCTTTTTCTTTCTTTCTTTTTTTTTTTTTGATGTAGTGGGGCTTGATCTCTGGGCCTGGACACTGTCCCTCCTGTCTTCTGCTCAAGGCTAGCACTCTATCACTTATGCTACAGAGGCACTTCCATTTTTCTGTTGGTTAATTGGGGATAAGTGCCTCAGAAACTTTCCTACTCATGTTGAATTTGAACTGCAATTCTCAGATCTCAGCCTCCTGAGTCGCTAGGATTATAGGCTTGAGCCACCATCACCCACCCGGCTTAAGATCACATTTCTAACAGAATAGACTCAGGATATGCAAAATGTATGTTCATCTACCTTTATATGAATTCTTGAGTTAAAAATCTGGGCTACAGGTTAGACTTTACAATTACCAAAATGTTTCTAGTTTATAAGTTGATACTCATGGAAAAATAAAGCCTAAGAATGGAAAGGAGTCTGAGAAGTTCAGTGTGCATCCAGCGTGGGCAGAATGGTCGTTGAGACACTATCTATCATTAAGCCGACAAAAGCTGAATTGGAATAGCTCAAGTGATGGATACTATTTATGAGCCAGATTGCTGAATAAGAGCTTGAGGTTTTCGCATACATACATACAACCATGCACATACACACAGAGGAACTGAAGTGTGCAAACACACTTATGAAACAACTCTCAGAATGTATAGAAAAGTTAGAAAATAGTAGAAAATGTGTCCTGAGTAAGACTAAAAACAAGTAATAATTTTTAATATTAGAAAGTCCTAACGTGAACTTTCTTCAAAAAAGCTTGAGAATATTACATAGATAGGTACCAGATAGTAAGAAAGTCAAGTAATCATTATTAAAGGGATCAATCCATGGAGGAATGAATCAGAGACCCCTACAAGTGTATCTGAAAATGTTCATATCCTGTGTCAAATATTAGTACATCTTTGAAAATAGTACATAAACAGTCGGAGCCATCAGTTTAGTGGAAAATATTATCAGAGAAGTTCAGAATTGTTAGTCTGTATCTAGATTAAATAAACCAAACAACTTGGGCAAGACAATGTTATACAAGCCTAGAATTCTAGCACTCAGACTAAGACAGGATATTAGAGAGTGGAATTATATAGAGATACCTTCCCTGAACCAGGTAGTATAATTTCGTCTCAAAACAAACCAAAAAATTTACAACCTGTTGTCTTGTGAGCATTGCCATTGCATTGGTTTGCCCTTTGTCCATTATCGCACAGTTTTATTGTTCCTCATCCCTTGACAAATTAAGATAAATGTATATAAAATACACAGGATACTGAAATCAAATACAGTAGGGGAAAACAGAAAAGAAAAAAAAAAGAAATCACATAGAACATTAAAAACAACAACCACAAAGAAAAACCTCTCTTTCCATATCTAGGAGTTTATTTTGCTCAGCATCATTTTATATGGTCATATATACATAGCTATTGAGGAATTCTCCTCATCTGCTATGACTATCCTATATATTTCCTAGTTATTATAAATGAGGGAAACCACGGAATTTGTTTCTTTGTGTCTTGCTTATTTTACTTAGTAGGATTTTTCAAAGTCTTTCCATTTCCTTATGAATTGGAAGCATAGAATTCCACCGTTTGTGTGTGTGTGTGTGTGTGTGTGTGTGTGTGTATACATATATATGCATATATATCATTTTGTCTATTCGTCCATCTACTGAGTGGAATATTGGTTTAAACATGATTGCATGTAAGTATCACTTATGGTCATTCAAAATGACAGATGCCACTTCACCCGATATTCTGAAATCATGATTTCTAAGTAAGATAGGATTTTATCATCGTCCAAATGTCGAGATATCTGGATGATTCTAATGTATATCTTGCACTGGATTAGGCAGGAAGATATCCATTATCATATAGGATAAAATGGTAGTGACAAAATATTCACTTGAGAAAGATATTGGAGGCTGCCAGAAGTAGGATGTATTTCAGATAATTTTGAAGAATTTAAATATGCAAGCTCAACTATGTCTTTTTATATAAAATTTATGTAAGTGGAAGTACAAAAGAAGGGGAGAAGAAAATAACTTACAGCAGATCATTGTCCCCAGTTAAAGTATAAAAAGACATAATATATAACTTCCAAGTAAATGAGAGACCAATATAATACCGCTCACTTAATGTAGGTACATGCAGAATGTTTACTTGGCTTTTTCTCCAAAATATATGAAGACTTATAAAGTTCAGCATTTCCTTTTGGCACATTCTACTTTGGGCCTCTGTCTTTTTTGCACATTCTTTCTGAGTTCATAGTTGCTCTATTTCCATTTCATCTGTACAAACTGCTCATAACATTGTTCAACTACCACTTCTTATTTGCACACGTCCAGGCTATGTATGAAGGTACTTTTGCCATGTTAAGCAATAGGGTAGTACACACTCTCTGCGGAGAAAAGTTCCAGAGTATAACCCTATGCCCACATTAGAGGATGTAGAATTTAAAGCATTTTGAGACAAACAGTGATGTTGGAATTGCAAGGCTCCTTAGGGACATTTTCTTAGAGCTCCTTAGTTTACAGAGGAGAAATATAAATATCCACAAAATTTGGAGCTGATTAGTAAGTATCCGAATTAACACTAGATCCTAGATATTGTGTTATTACAAGTCACCACTGTATTATTGTTACATCAGAATCCTTCCCTACTTGCAAATATGTATGTGAAAATGAAAAAAAGTTATTAAAGAAAAATGTCTTATCTTTTTAGGCATTTAATCCTAGTACTGAGGGTAATGACTGAGAAATTCCATTCGATAAAATCTTGATGTTTATAAGAGCACTTCCTACATATAAGAATTTATGAAAGGTTGACTGAAAGGGTTATTTCAGCATGGAGATATCCCTAACAAGAACTAGACTTAAATAGAGTATATGGCAGTTATTATGTGTCAATGCTTATTGAGGCATTTCTATTATAAAGAAGAATCAATTCGCGGAGTCTTTAGTAACATCAGTAAAGCTGTATGTTCAATATAATACTTGGTGTTACTTGTAGTACATATATAATGAATAGGCTGATAAGATACCAAAACTTATTTAAAGATATTTCAATGAAATCCCAAACTGATTTGGATAAAATGGTTGCTCATTTTAACTATAGGACAAATTAGTTTTGTCTGTTCTGTAGTTCAACCTATAATCTCCTGGCTAAACAAAGTCTTCAAAAATATTCACAGAATACCTCTAAGGAAAGTTCATGACAGTTATATCTATATAATTCTCCTCAGGTCAAGATAAAAGCATTTGTTTCCAACATTTAAAATCCACAGCATCTGTTGAATTCATGGATCGAGAATTTTATGGCTTCACATTCATTTCTCAAAATTTTATCAATATAAAATATTGATAAAACAAGTTCTTATTGAACTTGTCTATGTCCTTTTAGTTTTCATATCTAAATAGCATATTTCCTTCAATATCTCTGTAACAGTTTTGACCTTTTCTTCCTGCAAATTCTTTCCTTTGTTTACTTCTTTAAATCTGTTTTTTGTTACTTTCTTGTTTCCTTATCTCTTTCTTCCTATCTTGTCGACACTGGTTCTCACATTGCTCCCACTTGTGTCAGAACTTTCCTTTTCCTCTTCCCTTTAATAATGTCTCCCTAATTTTATTATTATTTTGCATACTCATGGTCGTGTATATTTTGGTGATGCCTAAACAGACCTACCTCTGCATCTGTTTAATATAAACTTTAGAACTATCAGAGTTTTTTTTCACCTAAATCCTCCATTACCACCTGTAGTCCTTATCACCAAGAATATCACTAACACAGTTGTCTGGCCAGAGATGTAGAACACTTTAGATTTCTTTTACCCTTCTACTACCACCCATTCGATTAGATGAATGGTGAAGATTTTCTCAGTTTCTGTCACTAATATGATTTCTATATATTGCTATTTATGCCCTGAAACAGCCTGTTTCATGTACTCATCACTGGTCACCTTGTCCTAAAACAACCACTTACAAAAAGTATGCTTTTTTTCATCATAGTCTTTTCATATTGATCCTCTTCATCACTAAATTACTCTCTTTGTAAGCACACAGAGCGAAGAGCTCAGACACAAATTCTTTTTTTTTCTGTCGGTCGTGGGCCTTGAACTCTGGGCCTGAGCACTGTTCCCCAGTTCTTCTGCTCAAGTCAAGCTCTCTAACACTTGAGCTACAGCGCCACTTCCTCTCTCACACAAATTCTAGTGTCATTATTTACTCACTACATTGACTGTTGACCTTATATTTCTCATCTGTAAATGGATGTAATCTACCAGAAATATTGAAGAATATATTTGTTGACTTCTAGAGCAAGAAAAAAGAAAAGTAGAGTCCTTACATTTTCCACCTTAGCTTACAAATAAGGAAAGAATCAAATTCAGTTTGTTGGTATAAATTCACAGATTGTTTTTGGAGACATAAAAATTAATTTATCTCCTTTCTCTAAGGCCTGTGTCCTTTTAAGGCAACTATAGATATGTAAGTGGTATTATGTAACTTCTATCATGTGTTTACAGCAGTATTGAAGAACATACTCTTAATATATCATTGGAAAACTTTGGTTCTTGAATAGTACCAATATGAAAATGTTATTTGACTTATCACACTAAGGTGAAAATTACATCTTAGTCCATCAAAATGTGGAAATAAATAATTTTATTTATAAGTAAACAATACCACCAGGAAAAGTGAGTATACATTAGAAAGACTACATGAGAACCTTAAGGTTTACTATCTCTACCAGTTTATGTGATTGTATTTCTTGATACCGAAACTGTCCTCTTGTGATTCTTATTGTATGTAACTATATTACATACAGTTACCCTGTATTCAATGTGGGAAATCTAGTTTCAAAGATGTCTAAAGTTTTTCCTTTTCAATCACAACATTGTCATTATCAGGGTACCCTGTATTCATCATCATCTTCATCAGAATTATTATTAGCATCATTACTGTTAGTTATTGAAAGTTTGATATATGTTTATGGTTTTGCTATTATTTGTCATATGATTAATAATTTTAATGTTACCACTGGGCATGTATCCATATTAAAATTTTGAACAAATAAACAAAAAACTATACCATATCAGGTATCTTGACTATGTTCTAAAATTTTGAACAAATAAACAAAAAAAATATACCATATCAGGTAGCTTGACTATGTTCTTACAACAAATTTTTGAATAGAATTTTGAAGCATTGCAATTTCCTAACCCGTACAAATTAACTTCCCCTCTCCCTGTCATTACACACAAATATTTTTTGAACAGAATTTTTTCAAGAAATATACTGTACATGTTACTAAAATATCATGTGTATCTCTAAAATTCCCTTGAAGTTCTATTGAAATTTTAATTACTTTTTTCTAGGAAACTTTTAGAAAAATAAACTGAATACCTCTAAAATTAAAAAGGTCAAAAATAGTAGCATAATATTTTAGAGGTTGTCTGCCTTCATACATATATACAGCAAATCAAGTGCCAGTGACTGACACCTATAATTCTAGCTATTCTGGGTGTTAAGATCTTTGAATTGTATTCAAAACTAGCCCAGGCATAAAAGTACTTGTTAGAGTCTTATCTCCAATTAACCACTAAAAACAGGAATTAGCTCTATGCCTCAAGCGGTAGAGTGCTCTCTTTGAGCATAAAAGGCTTACGAACTATTTCCAGTCCTTGCAAACAACAACAACAACACAATGTATCCCATTAACTTCACAAAAGCATCTTTTAACTGCTGTGAACATTTCTTAGGAACATGAATACATGCCCCTGGAAAATGTTAAGTAAAAAGCATAGAATATTTATGTATATGTTAAAGACATGACTATTTAGATTGTCTAAAATATTGAAGTAGTCATTAGGAATTAAGAATAATGATAGGTAGGTAATATATTGAGAGTGGCTTTCATTCTATTTTATGATAGTAATAAAATGATATTTGTAATGATTACATAAAATTACTCTGGCTTGGTATTTGAATTATAACAGGTGATACAAATTTTTAAATGATTTCCAAAAGAAAGATCATTTTCTTTAATGGTATCAATTATTTTGTAATTTCAAAACAATTAATGAAATTATTCCAGGTGGTTCGCTCCAACACTAAATTTGTTTTCTTATTCTAGTTTTATGATGTTTATAGAAATTAAAATTCCAAAAATTCCATGGAAGTTGGCATTTAGGAACACCTTCATATATACTAATATTGGAGTCCCTTAAGTAGAATTGTTTTATTTCATTTGTTATTTTCACAAATAAATCAAGATTATTGTGTATTTTGTTTCTTTTCATTGCTATTGGCTGTTATCTTGAGAATACATTTTTTTCCTAGCAACGTAGAGAAAAGCAATTGGATTGAGCATGAAACGTATGGCTTTCATAAATTCAGATGCACAGATGTGTGTCTTTGTCATTTGTTAATGTTTCTTCTAGAAAACGTTATCAATTACTTATAAGTGAAACATTATTCCTAGGTACTCCGGTTATAACAGACACTTTTTGATTGAATTATCTCTGTATAAACTCAAAATGAACACTAATCACATCTTTGTTCTAAAAGCTGTCATTTACAAAGAGTTTTTAGCCAACATCGAAAATATCTTTTTTGATATACTGCATTTTGTGTGAAGAATTTTTAACAATACCTTTTTTTTTCTTGTTAACATGTAATTCACATGCAATTATTATCTCCTTTTTATTTTATTTTATTTTTTATCTTTGTTGCTGTTCTTTTATTTTTATTGTGAGAATATCGTACAGAGGAGTTACAATTACATGGGTAAGATAATGAGTACATTTCTTATCAAGCATTGTTGCCTCCTTGAGGTTTCCCCTTCCCATTTCCTTCCCATATCTCCTTTTATTGTATATATTTTAGTGCTTTGGAAGTGAATTGTACCTTCATAGGTTTTCCAAGCCTAAATTTAACAAACTTGCATTTCTTCAAATAGAAATTCTGTAAAATTTAGAACAGACATTAAAGTAGATATAAATTCACTTACAGGAATTTATCCAGTGTGTCTTTTTAAAATTTATTTTTGGGGTTTTATTTCCAGGGTCTCACACATACTATTCAACTGCATTGTCAATGAACTACATTTCCTGTCCAAACAAGTATTTTACTTCTACATACCTAGAAGTGTAATGTCTAGATCATATACAATTCTCTTTGACCTTTTGAAGACTTGAAAAGTTGCTTATTGAAATGATTGCAGTATTATACAAATTGATCGGCTATGTGGGGGATATAAATTTCTCCACAAATTCATTACTATATTTTGTGTAGTATTTTTATATTATGGTAATACTAGTGAATTTTCTTTTTCTTTTTTCTTATATATTAAAGAGGAATTTAATGCTCCTCCTATTGACTATTAATTTACATATGTTCTTTAAAGAAATATCCTATTCAGGAAAAAGTTTATATAGATTTAGAAGATACAAAAATACTTAAGACTCAGGATCATTGTAGTATTAACATTGTAGCATTAACAAATATGTGCCCTCTCTCTGTTGGATATGTTTTCACTTCTGTTATAGTCTCCTCTGAATTATGAAAGGTTATCAGTTGATATTATCCTGTTCAGTCTTGCTTTTTTTAGCCACTAATGCTTTCAATGTCAAATTTTTAGAAAGCTTTACTGATGCAATGTCATTAATGTTTACATTTATTTTTATAAGTTTTCACATCTCACATTTTTGATAATCATTTTTTATTTTAAATTTTGTATAAGGATTGCAATATTAGGCTAAGATCATTTTTTAAATCTAGAGAGGCAATAGTGCCAGTACATCCAATTTTATTTTTATTTCATAAGCTCATGACATCCTTTTCAAATTCTATTGACAATATTGACAAATCTATTGACCATACAATTTTTTTGACAATTCTGTTACATTCTTCTATGTGTCTGTTCTTATAGAATAGCTATGTTGTCTTCATTACTATGCATGGTAATAAGATTAAAATCTAGAATGAGGGCTCAAGCTACACCATTTTACGAGATTAGTCTGACTGACCTGTATTCCTTGAATTTACACACGAATTTAGTGAGCAGGTGAACCAATATTCTATAGCGAAATCTATATATTTTTTTAAAATTTAATTTAATTTTATATTTTTGTGAACATACAGTACAGAGGGGTTACAATTACATGGGCAAGATAATGCGTATATTTCTTATCAAGCATTGCAGCCTCCTCCTTTGTTTACTCTTCACATCCCTTCCCAGCCTCCCCCACAATCTTTCCCCTTACCCCCCCCCACCCCCTTCACCAACATTGTAAAGCTCGTTTTGGACATTACAACTTGTACTTCTCATTGTTGCAACAGGTCCACCTGTATCCTTAAATGACTTGTTTTTCCCCATCTCCCCCACAAGTTATACTAACATAAAATATAGTGAAAGCAGGGGTTATACTGTGGGGGAGGGACATACAAAGCACCAAAGAGATAATGTTATAAATGTGTTAGAAACAAGTGCGTGAAATAAAAAAGCATTAAAATACATATCTAAGGGTTCATTTTCCTAACATCACATTATCTGACCTTTTCTAGTTGACTCATACATATAATAGATATTGCAAATAAGGGAAACCATGGGACCTATGTTTCTTTGGGCCTGGCTAACTTCACTTAATATAATTTTTTCCAAGATTTTCCATTTCCTAACAAAAGGGGCAATGTCATTCTTTCTGATGGAGGCATAGAATTCCATTGAGTATATATACCACATTTTCTTGATCCATTCATCTACTGAGGGGCATCTGGGTTGGTTCCATATCTTAGCTATGGTAAATAATGCTGCAATAAACATAGTTGTGCTGGTAGCTTTAGTGTGGCCTTGTTTGTGATCATTTGGGTAAATGCCCAAAAGTGGGATTGCTGGGTCATTGGGGAGCTCTATGTGGAGTCTTTTGAGGAACCTCCATACTGCTTTCCAAAGTGGTTGAACAAGTTTACATTCCCACCAACAATGAAGTAAGGTTCCTTTCTGTCCACATCCCCTCCAGCATCTGTTGTTGTTAGAGTTCTTGATTTTTGCTGTTCTAACTGGAGTGAGGTGATATCTCAATGTTGTTTTGATTTGCATTTCTTTTATGGCTAGGGAGGTTGAGCATTTCTTCTTGTGTCTATTGGCCATCATTTTTCTTCTTCAGAGAAGTTTCTCTTCAAGTCTTTAGCCCACTTATTTATTGGGCAGTTGTTTCTTTGAGGATTTGTTGTTGAGGGATTTAATTATTTGAGTTCCAAGAATATTTTAGATATGAGACCCTTGTCTGTTGTATGGCTAATGAAGATCTTCTCTCAATCCGTGGGCTTTCTATTGATCTTGCTAGCTATAATCTTTGCCATGCAGAAACTCTGCAACTTCATGCAATCCCATTTGTCTAACCTTTCTTTGATTTGTTGTGCTTCCAGGTCTCTATTCAGAAAATTTCGGCCAGAGCTAAGGAGACCTAGGGTTTCTCCTATTCCATCCTGTAATGTTTTCAGAGTGTCTGCTTTGACTTCGAGGTCTTCGATCCATTTGGAGTTGATTCTGGTGCAGGGTGATGTATAAGGATCTAGCTTTAGTTTTCTACAAGCAGTTAACCAATTTTGCCAGCACCATTTACTGAAGAGGCTGTCTTTCTTCCATTCTATTGCTTTAGCTCCCTTATCGAAGATTAAATGGCTATAGGTCTGTAGGTTCATTTCTGGGTTTTCAATTCTATTCCATTGGTCCTGAGGTATGTTCTTATGCCAGTACCAAGCTGTTTTGATTACTATGGTTTTATAGTAGAGTTTGAAATTTGGTATTGATATTCCTCCAGGAGTGTTCTTTCCGTTGAGGAGCGTTTTTGCTATTCGGGGTCTTTTATTGTTCCATATGAATTTTTGGATTGCCTCTTCTATTTCCTTGAAGAATGAGGTTGGAATTTTGATAGGTATTGCATTGAATTTGTAGATAGCCTTGGGAAGTATTGCCATTTTCACGATGTTTATCTTTCCAATCCAGGAGCATGGGAGGTTTTGCCATTTTCTAAGTTCTGTTTTGATTTCCTTTTTCAAGATTTTAAAGTTTTCATCATAGAGGTCCTTCTCTTCTTTGGTTAAGTTAATTCCTAGGTATTTTATTTTTTGTGGGGCTATTACAAATGGAGTTGATTTCCTAATTTCAGTCACACTTTTCTCATTTTTGGCATACAGAAAAGCCATTGATTTTTGAGGGTTAATTTTCTATATATTTGATAGTCAGTCATATTTTTCACATTTTGAAAACACAATACGCCAAATATATATAAGTAAAAATCGATGGAGGGGATTACAATGTTCCTTCCATAAGAAATGTACTCATTATCATACATATTTCATTGTAACTCCTCTGCACATTACTTTTACAATAAAATTAAATTGAAATTAAAAATAAACGAAATAACATAACAATTAAGAATTCATTGAAGCCATTGGTAAAAGCTTTGTAAATAACTGGCCTATGTACCCAAAGAATATGATTTGATGATACTATTTAAATGCTTCAACTTCAGAAAAGAAGAAAAAAAATTAAAAACTGTTACAAAGTAAAGTAATAAATCAGAATATCTTACTAATTATAATAATCATAAGGTGAATTTACAGTAGTATTCAAATATGTAAGAAATGGGGCAATTTGCCATTCGTTTACACTTAATAAGAGAGAAAGAATTTTCTAGGTGTTTTTAAAAACACCTTAAATTTAGTGAGGAATCTATTCTGTAACATCATATGAAAATCAGATAAAGATACCATTAGAGCAACGAACAGATTGTATTAACTTTTTGGATGTTAATATATATACTTATTTTGGTTGTGGGAAATTGTGGGGATTTCAACTTGGGGTATTGTTCTTGCTAGGCTGGCGTCATATCAGTGGTTAATTTTAGTATAGGGGTTCCCTTTTGACAAGAACATGCACCTGATCTGTCCTTTTAGCCTTCCCATCATCAATGACATCAGAGTTCACACCAACTTGTCTAGCTTCATACCTTGGCTGGCCTGGATTCTTCAGTCCTTCCAATCTTAGCCTCCAGATAGTGCAAGATGGTGGAACTGATCCAATGAACCCAGCTATAGATTGAGAAGAAGCCCACTAAACTTTTGGCGTTGGTTCTGTTCTCAAGCTTCCTACATAGTTAAGAGTAGAGATTGGAGCCCCTGGTGGCAAGCAGTAGCAGTTTGTTTTTTTTTTAAAGCAATTAGATATCTATATGAGTTAGGCTTGTGAATACCTCAGGGAAAAAATAAAACTGCAGTGAAGCATAGAGGACAGGAAGAATTTTAACTAGCTATTCAGAGGCTAAATAACCTTAGCTGGCTACTTGGGACGATGAGACCTGAAGACCACTCTTCAAAGCCAGTCCAATCTTGAAAATACATGCGATTACATCCAAAAAACCAGAAGTGGAGCAATGGTTCAAGTGGTAGACAACTAGCCTTGGGCACAGAAGCTTAGAGATAGGGCCCAGGCACTATCAACCCTCAGGTGTGACGGTTTTTTTTTTTCTTTCTTGAGATTGTTTCTAACATATTTATACGATGATTTTTTTGTTGCTTTGTATGTCTGTCCCCCCTGCTCTCATTGTATTTGATGTTCATATAACTTGTGGAGGGGAAAAACAAACCGTTCAATAGGGATACAGGTGGGCCCAATGCAACAATGAGATGTACAAGCCATAATGTTGCAAAACGAACTTTACAACTTTGGCTGGGCAGGGCAGAGGTGAGGAAGAGATGGGAATGGATGGGAAGAGGAAACAAAGGAGGAGGCTACAATGCCTGATAAAAATTTACTCATTACCTTGCCCATGTAATTGTAACCCCTCTGTACGGTATTTTCACAATAAAAAATTAAAATAAATAAATAAAAATGTATTGAAAGAATATGGGCTCAGTGTGGTTTTAGCTTACTGAGAAATGTAAGGTGTAGTGCATTTTTGAGAAATTACAGAAGGTTGTGATGGAGATAGAGGGAGCGATATGATTATTCTGGAAAACTGGCTAGAGGATTGCTGCCAGAAAGATAGTGATGAATTCTTCCAAAATGTTACAGTAAAATCACTTTCAAATCCATGTTCACTGCTGCACTATTCACCATAGCCAAGTTATGGAAATAGCCCAGATGCCTTTTGGTGGAGGGATGGTTGGAGAAAGTGTGGCACATATACAAAATTGGATTGCACCCATCCATTATGAAGACTGTTACAGTATTTGCAAAAAAGGGATAGATCTAAAAATACGTTAAGTAAACTAAGTCAGATCCAAACACACAAAACCCATGTTCTGTCGGTATTTGGAAGCTAGAACTTTATGCAATTTTACACAACAGTGTTAACCAAAGCATGCTATTTGCAGAGGAGTAGTTAAAAGGTGTAATTTCTTATAAAATTTAACTTTTAATCCAACAAAATGAATACCAGGAAATTATCACTTGGAGGATGTGAGGGGAAGTCAAAGGGAAGCAATAAAGAGCATTATGGAAGAAGAGAGTGAGGGCATATTATTCAATGTAGATAGTATGAAATTAGAACAAAATTAAAGTGGGGTGAGGTTTGGAAGGGTGTGGGAAAGTTATGTAAAGATTGTACTTAAAAACTGAGTTGTTGAATGGAAATTCCTTTGTACAACTACTTAAGATAATAAAATTAAAATGAAAAACAATAGAGACATCTGATCTTAAACTGTGTTCTCTTAAACCATGAGTCAATGTAATAGTTTCCTCCTCAGAAATGTTCTTTGAGCTATTTCCCTCCTAATGACAGAAACGTGACCAATTCAATTAATATCACTACATCACATTGCATATCATACAGAGACACAATATAAAAATTACAATAAAAACGTTAGAATTCATCACATGATAAAAAACAGGTAGAATGTATCAAATTCTATTGATTGTTTTCCCACATACTTTACCTATGGTATCTAATTTAATCCTCACAATAATCCCATAATGAGGAACTACTTCCATTGGTATTTCTCACATGATGATATTGAAGTCTTCAGAGTTGGAATTACTAGTACAACATTGCACGCATGGTAATGTGTTAGCCTGTGGCCCATCTCCCACTGTATCAAATAACTTAATTCTATTTTATGACTACAATACCAGCACTTAGTCTACTAATTCTAGGAAAATTTCCCAGAATTATTGTGTAAACTCTAAGAATATTTCATTTTTTCTTCGTTAGAAAATAGGTATCAGTAATATGAAAACTCCAAGTTCATAATCACTTTATTCTTCCCTGCTGAAAGGAATTGCTAAACTATAACGTTCTTTATTTCTAGCTCAAAATAGTAGAAATAATATTTTATCCCATGACTCAACACTGCAATGCCTGTGGACCCCATCTCTATTTAACACAGTCTTACTGAAAGAATGACCTGCCCAATTCTTGATGGAAACAGACTGCAGTTCTTATGGACCAATCATTTCCACATTGTAGCTCACCTAAGTTGTTTACCACTATAAGTATTTTGATTGCATTTTATACCCAACATTTTGCGAGAAATGTTAATTTATGTACTTAATGTACTTTAAAATTCTATTAAAGCAAGACTGATATAAAAAATCAACTTTGGCCCCAGATAAATATTTTACCTTTCATATACCCAAAAATGAATCCGACCTATTATTAACGTTAGCAACCAGAGGTTAAAAATCATAGACACCAAGACCTAAGCATGAATTAAAGACTCCGCAACTTGTGAATGCAATTGTTTTAAAAAGACATCCATACAACTGCATTTTTTAAAATTTCTTATGATACTGAATAATTAATTATAAAGTTTTAACGCTTGAAAATTACACATTTTCTGGGGGGTAAAGTACAGAACACAAGATTAATCCTAATCATTTTTAAAAATCTTTATTTATACTACAAATCAATCATAGCTACAAAGATTCTAAAATTAACTGTATTACAGATACAAAGGAAATAATTTAACTGCATCATCTACATTCAAAGGACTCTTTCAGTAGAGAACAAAGTTATAATAATAATTAGCTTACCAAATTCATTACAGTCTTTTATTCTATTACATTTAGTTTCATAAAAACTGGATTTTCTTTTTTTTTGGGGGGGGGTCGGTCTTTTATCCCTCCCCCACAGTATACCCCCTGCTTTCACTGTATTGATGTCGGTATAATTTTTGGAGGGGAAGGGGAAAAACAAATCGTTTAAATAGGGATACAAGTGGACCCATTTCAACAATGAGATGTACAAGTCGTTATGTCAAAAACGAACTTTACAACTTGGGTGTGGGGGGGGGCGGGAAGGATTGGGTGGGGGACCGGGGGAGGATGGGAAGGGATGGGAAGGGGAAACAAAGGAGGAGGCTATGATGCTTGATAAGAAATGTACTCATTATATTGTCCATGTAATTGTAACCCCTCTGTACAGTATTTTCACAATAAAAAAAACTGGATTTTCTTAAAATGATGCATTAAAAAGCCTATATACCAACTTACATTTTCAGATCATAACAATATATATTTCAGAAATGTGTTTATCTCTATAGTCAATGAAATGAAATAATACTAAAATATTCAAAGTCTTTTTAGAAATTACAAGACTTCCTCTGGGATGTTATTTATATTGGAAAAGATATTCCAAAAGCCTTATTTGTTAAAGTTGCGATAGTTACTCCCACAAAGGAGCCATTAGTGAAGATAACTTTGCATGTACAAAATATATTTGTCTTATAGGTAAAAGTATTTCACTTGGATTTATTAGGAAAAATTTACATAAACACTTTTAAGGAAAGAGAATATCATTTTCAGTTGTGACTACTGTCTGTATTAGCATTTTGAGTTTCATGTTACTCTGGTCTTGATTGAAATATTTTTAAAGAGAATTATTTGAGATACCTACAGTATCAAAACTGCCACCCAATATTGATAAAATTTCACTTGAAAGAAAATTATGTAATACTATTAGTAAAATTTCTATAGTGTCATTATGACTTTTATATAAACCAGTGACTATAAATTAAGTGAAATTAAAATATTTTTCAAGTTCAAAAAAAGAAGTAAAACGACTTCAAATACATTCACAACCTGGAGATGACACATGCTTTTTGTTTGTTTGTTTGTTTGTTTTTGAAAGGAATATCTAACAAGCATATACACAAGGCTGATTGTGAGTCACTAAGATGGGATATTCAAACATAATAAATATGGGGTTGATTATCTCTTAGTGACAATAGATATGATCTTATTAATTAAGTTATTTTCAACAGAAATCAACCTTGAATTTCACAGAAATAACGAGAGAATAATATCTGTTTGGTCAAGTCAGTCAAACTCACTCCATGAGTATACCTTAAAAGTATAACCAATTTAAGAGGTCAAATACACACTTTGTACTGACAGTCATCTTACAACAATAATTTACTACCTAATTATGTCTGTATCTTCTTATTTAACATCTAATAAGAGCTGAAAGCAGTCTTTTTTATCTAACTTAATGTTGTAAATGCGTTGATTATGATGATGTTTTTATTTGACAAATATTGTGTACAGAAGAGTGGTTCCACTGAAATGATATGACAGAACACTGATAAATAAAAACATTGGAACATAGTTATCTTTCTTCAGCTTCACCCTGTCCACATTGGCAAGCAACAATGGAACAGCATATGCACACATATACACATACCACGTGTGTACACATGTACACTCACAAATTCATGCATGCTAAATTCAGGTTTTATTGTACAAAAAGTTCAAATAAAATATCACTGATTAGTACAAATGATAATTTGCCTTATTACAAAATAAACAATCCAGTAACCATGGGTGTTACATTTTACCTGCATCTCCACATGTGAATACTTAATTTATTTTTAATTAATTAATTCACTAATTAATTAATTCATTTGTTTGGTGCTAATACTAGCACTTGAACTCAGGGCCTGCTTCTGTCCTTGAATTTCTTTTTTTTTGTTTTAGTTTTCTCAAAGCTAGCATTGTACTGCTTGTAACACAGCTCCATTTCTAGTTTTTGCTGGTTACTTTTAAATCAGAATCTAATGGACTTTTTTTTTTTTTTGCTTGGTCTGGTTTCAATCCACAATCCCCAGATTTCCTCTTTCTGATACAGCTAATATTAAATATATGGACCACTGGTGTGGCTTCTACTTTTTCCTCTATACTTATCTAATGCACATACTTAGTTAGCAATTTAAAACAGAGTATAGAAGCAAGATGTTCAGAGATATTGTCCAGTCAGAAATAAAAGTTTGGAATTTAAATTTTTCTTAAGACCATACATAACAAAATACCATGATATAGTATAAAAGAATTCACTATTGAACATATGAGCTTTAAGAGCTTTCTATTTATTGTTACCCAACATTAGAAAAAATTTATAATGCTGTAGTAAAATAGAAGTCCTTTGTATGACTATTTAAATTCTTTGTTTGTTTAAAGACTCTTGTTTTCATCTAAAACTATAGGCCTATCTAATGTCTTCATGTGACTTTGATGATGAAGTTGCTTAATGAGAAGTTGAAATGTATTCCTAGTCCTTTGCTATCAATTAAATCTCACCTTTTCTTCTTGGAGTATATAATGATCAAAACAATAATTCAGAATCAGCACGCAATAGTTAAGATTCACGCTTCCAGTGCAAGTGGATCAACAGTAAAGAAACCTCAATACCATTTTCCACAAAGTTTTGTCACAGATACAATTGGCCTGACTTTTCTAGCTGCTTTCCTAGCCTAGACCTATTCCTTCATTCGACTTAAAGTGTGATTCAAATTATCTATTATTAGAATTATCAAGGATTTAGAATCTTGCCTGTAATTTGGTCAAAGGTATGTGTCTTTGTGTAGGCTACTAAAAATGTATTTACTAACTTCAAGTAAATACGTAAATTCTATTTACATCTTTTTTTAAATAAAATTGTTTGCTCTATAACTTGATCAGAGGCATGGATTTTGTGGCTAGCTAGGTCATTGCACATCTCTGTGTCTCTTCCTCTCTCTCTTTCATGGTTCTCATAGATAATATGATTGCTCCATAATTATCCTAATTTAATTTTCTTTAACATTTTTGGTTTCATCATTTCACTTTCTGCTCTGCCATTTCTCAAACCATTTAAATAGAAGACATTATTTCATATTTTATCATTCCTAGAATAAGCTGGACATGAAGACACCACTGGTCCTCATTTTCAGTCTGTACCTTTGAATACAAAGGAACATCTTTCCTCTGCTCTCTCTACTGTCCAGTTAGAATAATTTAGACTAGTAAAAATGGAAAAAGAAAAAATAAATCATGGTTAAAATAAAACAGATGCAGAAAATTCATGGGATTTTTCTGACCAGTTCAACCAACTTGAACTATTGTAAAAACATGGACACCTCATTCTCACTGGTACTCAACGTGTCTGGTTCCACAATTCTGATGAAGACGAGGAACAAGATGAAAAAGTGAGGAATGGTATCAATTGCATGAAAAAATTGGAGAAGGATCCAAGCAAATTTCTTCTTTGGGCTGCTGAAAATAATCTACTTACTACAGAGCAGAGAATACTTTCCAAAAAGGCCACTCATGTGAATACTAGGGATGACGATGAGCATACCCCTCTTCATCGGGAAGCCTACAATGTACATTTACACATTGTCCGTAAGTTGGTGGCACAAACGGCAGATATTCCTACAGTAAGTGTGGATGGCTGGACACCCATGCACAGTGCTTTTAAGTGGAATTGTGGAGAGCTGCGGGAGCCGACCAAAGATGGCGCGGCCGCATGGCATGGCCAAGACCAAAGATGGCGCTGGCTTCCGCCTTCCACCTTCCCGATGGCGAGTGCTCTCTGTGAAAAACAACTCCTTATATGGCTATGGCTTGGCTGCTGGCTTGCTTCCGTGTTTGCGACCCTATTGATATATGCCACGTGGCACCTCGGGATTGGCCATCCAGGAGGCTTATAACCGGAGTGCAGGTGCGGGGTGAGAAAGAAGCTAATAATCAAGGTTCCTGAATAAACTGCTTTGAGAAGAATCCCGGGTCGTGTCTTCCTTGCTGGTCGAGGTAGATGCGACATGGAATAATACCAGAGAGTCTTCTTTATGACTTCATCATGATGCAGATAAGAATGCCCAAGCAAAAAGCCTCTTGATTCCTTTGCATTTGCTGCTGGGAACAGAGATACCAAAGATACTCTGGATCTCCTTCTCTTGAACCATTATATAAAACCAGGTCTGAAGAACAACTTGGAAGAAATGGCATTTGATATTGTCAAAAGACTAAGTATGTATCACTACCTTTTTCAAGTTGTGGAAGGCTATACAAATTGTTCTCCTAAGTCGTAATGGTTTGCTTAAGTTTCTGAAATTTAAAAAATGCCAGCTCATCCTTTGTGTCCATACAAAATATTTTCACAATACAAAGTAATAACAATAACTTACTGTAAAAATTCATGGGTTCCATGGTATTCTTCCACGGGAATTGCCTGATTTTGATGCCAAAATATATTCAAGAGTTGTTTGTATATATCTATAATGATTTCTACAGAGTTTGCGATTTTTTTTAATCAGAAATATTTTTAACTTTCTGTTGAAATAAGTAGTACAGAAACTAAAGATATTTCTGGTGCTTGTCTGAAAAAAGTATATTTTAAAATATTCTATATTCTATATATTCTATATTCTATATAATATTCTATATTCTATATAATACTTTGAATTCTACATCATTTTATAATATATAGGTACATTAATAAATGTGTCCTTTCAGATTGCATTCAATATTGAAACAGTTTAAAATTCCCTTTTTTCCCTAGGTCCTTATAGTATTTTATTTCTTTGAGATAAAATGAAAATGTTGTCTAATTTTAAATGTTTTGTAAAGGTTATGCTATGTGAAGACCTTTCTAAGGTGAAGATTTAATACAGTGATGTCAAACTAACATTAAATTCTATGATTTACGTGTATTGTTACTTGTAGTTTTGTAATCAACTTTTTACTTACTGTTTTTCTTTTCTTGCATCTGAAGAATAAAAAATATGGAATATTTCACAAATTTTCATATCATCCTCGTGCAAGTGCCATGTTAATCTCTGTATTGTAATTTGGGTATATATGCTGCTGAAGCATGTAGTATCCTCTAAATTTAAGTAGTTAATTATGCAACCTTTATACAGGCTTATATCATTGGGTGCATATTTGTAACAAGAAATATTATTGTTCCTAACAATGCTATTGAACTTATTTCCCTAAAATTCTACGTATAGTTGAAAAAATCATATGGTTTGGTCGATTGCTCACATTTGCAATTTTTTGTCAATGACTATTTTAATTCTTTTTCATTTTAGATTTGATCATACTTTGAAGCATTTCTAGCTAGGTTCAAAGGTGATGGCTTTTTCAAGTACTTATTTATACAACTGAGTTAGATTTGTGGAGCTAATGGATTCAAAGTAATCCTTGCTTAAGAGCTACTTCTACAGTTCTTAAGCTTAAATTTTCCCAAATGAGGTCTTACTGGCACAAATGTGTATCTACCCTTTACCCTTCTTCCATTTAGGAACAGACTAACCATTACATCTTACCCTGACAGCATAGATTGTCTTACTCGAACAAAACTAATATTAGTTACAAAGAATCATAGAGAGATGAACACTTCAGACAGAAATGTTCAGACTAGAAGGTATTTTATCAAAATATAATTGTTTATTATACCTACCATTTCAAAAGTAGCTAACGCAAAGAAGGTGGAAAATTTGTCCCTTTGCATGATTACCTAAGGTCCTGGAGGAACTTACACGACTGCCTTTCTATCACCAAATATTTTCATATTTGCAGGAGCAGTCCATATGTTTCTCCTGGTTATTAAGCCTTAAATTGGTAATGTTTTAATCACAGTGCTTCTTCTTGCCTCTAGGCTATAAATCTACAAATGACAAAGCTATAGGTCTAACTCTACCAAACACTGAGGTAGAGATAATGGAATAATACTTTAAAACAGAGTTGCTTTTGACACCATAACCACATTAGAACAATGCAAAACATGTGCCCTTTTTTATTATATTATATATAGTTCTATATTTTATATTTGTATGTGCTGATTAGAATATAAAAAGTGTCAATGCAATGTCTTCAGTGTAAACTTGTACTACCTTCTGTGTTCTTGGTTTTCTGAATTCACATGTAAAAAATACAATGTTGTTTTCCTCTAATCTATTAGGGATTTACTCTGCTGCCTTTTTTTTGTTTTAACTCCGTGGTCCCAAACTGTTTTTTCCCATATTTCTGAAGCATTCCTACTCATTATACCCAAAGTTTGCTGATATGATCTCTAAAAGATATTATACTTCTGCAAATCCCTTGGGTCTTCGGATCCCTGGTCCCAGTTACATGCATCATCAGATAACAGGGGCAAGTCTTCTCATCTAGGCCCATGCAACATGCCAAATGAAAGTAATTGAACAGCCATCTCGATTTCTCATTTCTTATAATATTTCAGGGCCCTAATTCCTTGAGATGCAGGAATTAGCAGTAAGCAATTGTGAAATGCAAGGCAACTTAAAATGAGAACACAAAATCGAAGAGAAAGTACTGTAATTCAAACTTTCAATTTACAGATGACCAGCCCATGTGAGTGAATGAGATAACAAAGTGTCACAAGAGTATTTTTAATAACCCTCCCCTAATGATTAATGAAAGACTTCAGTCCAGTATAAGTGGTTAAAAAAATAGTTCCTGGAAGGATAGATCCATAATTGGTCTACTGAGGCCAGGAAAACTTTATTTAGAGGTCAAATGTAATTCAGAAAAACATTAATTGAGAAGATTTTCAGTGCTTCAAAACACTGGTACTTCAGTAAAAATTGTTTCTGTGGTATAAAAATGTTGTCATTCTCAAACCATTGATAACCTACATTTAATCTCCTAAAAGTGCATTGCTTTTCAAATAAACTTTTTAAAATCACATTCGCAAAATAACATTTGACATGTAGATGATACTTAGTGACATTACAAGTTTTTCAAGTGTAGAGAGCAGGTTACAATAGACTTGATTTATTTACTCAGCACTACTAACAAACAGGTTCAACCATTCATTAAATTGTAGAAATCGTATCACAAACCATTTGTGTTGTTCAGTAGGTGCTTCACAGAAATGTGTTAAATAGATCAGTATCCCATATTTCAAACCCAAACTTTAGCTAATAAATTCCATCATTTAATAAGGTACATTTTAAAAAGTCACAGATAGTTGCGTTTTTTATGTTTTCCCTATATGTCTAACATATAAAAATATGACTTAATGTATTGAATATGGGAACTCATCAGGGATGTGACAAACACAAAATCTGTCTTCTATTTTTATTTATTCTTCTATAGTAGTAAATTGTAGTTTTCTTCTTTTTCCAAAACTTATGGGTAGTAGAAATTTTATCTCAGGTGAAAGAAAATAATCACAAATATTGTACAAAGCCATTTATAAAAATTTGTAGTTAGGAATACATTCTAAGCCATTATTAAACTTTCTTGTTAACTAAAGATGAATCTTCCAAATGGATGAGAATTAAATCATGTTTAGGTGCTTTACATCTCCTGTCTTCAAATTGTTATTGCAGATGAATGAGTTATTTAAATATAAGCTGACACCAGTTCAAGTATATACAGGATTGAAACTCCGTGTTTTGTATATAAACCTTTCAGAGTATTAACAGACAGTTTCGCAGAATGACTATCAGGAAGTTGAAACCAGAGAGGAATAATAGTAAAGACATAGAATGAATGAAAAATGGAGCAAGGGACAATAAAATTAGAATACTCAATGTACACATATGATAAAGGAAGTGGTAAATCTGAAATAAATCTTGGAGAAGGAGTTGGTTGAGAATGATAGAAGAAGTGACTCTGATCCAGGAGCAATGAACAATTAAGTGGACATATTTAATTGTAACACACTTGCACAATCTTTTGAAATTCATTTAAATAACACAACAAAAACAAATACACACAAAAATCACAACCAAACAGCAATCTCTAGAGAGTATGAATATGACATCTCAAATTTTAAGCAGTTAATGAAAAGCAGTCTTGGGAAAAGCAAACTAAGCTGTCCAAAAAGGGCTGTTAGGGGTAGGGGAGAATTTTGAACAGATTTAAATAGACTGTCTAAGGATATAAATCACTGACATCTGCTGCAAATATTATCTTTCTTCTGTGAGTTCTCTTTGTCTTAAATGGATTCTCCAGTCCTGAGACGCATTTGATAGCTTGTGAAGATAGAAAGGAAGAAACAAGATCAAGAACCCATTATTCCAATGGAGAGAAAACAATCCTCAATGTTTCCTCTCATTTCTCTTTATACCCTTTCTTCATAATTTTAAGTCAATTGATTTTGAATTACATTTTTCCTTCTTTGTTATGACAAAGTAATTGGTCAAAATAATTCACTAAATATCATTGGCGATTTTTTCTGTCATGCTATTTACATGTCCAAGCAAGTCTATTAAACATCCCCCTTGCATTCGGGTGCCACAAAAACCCAACATCTATGTTAATGAGGACAAATTCTAATGTAAAACTTTGTCTCCAAAAAAAACCAGTCCAAGAATCTGTGATCACAAATATTTGGCTATACATTTTTTTCTTTTACCTTGAAAGTCTTCTTGTGTCTAAAGTGCCTACAAAAATAAGTACTCCACCGCTTTTTGGTTCAATCACTTCTACCCTCAAAGACATATTTTGTAACAAGATGCTTAGAGGAAACCAAAGAATGCTCCACTTTTTATCTTCTCTCTTAAACCTCTCCTTAGATACCATATCAGGAACAGTGAAGTTATTCTTTGCAAAATTAATTCAATAGACTCTCTTTCTCTTGGTTTTGCATTTGCTCAACAAGATGTATGGAGGAGAATAGAGTTAAATCATCCATACCTTGATGACAGTCTGTTACAAAGGACAATGCTTCTCTGTCCTACTTCTATGCCCTCCTCTTAGCTCTTGCGTGATTTCCAATTAATCACAGCTTCTTGACTTCAAGTGTAGTGAAGCTGAAGTACTATAAGTCCTCCCCCACCGCTCCATCTTCATGGTTTCTCACTTAAAACTCTTTCAAGTTGCCTCATTTGGATGTGGAATTTATTTCCATGTTTTCTTTCAATCTGTTCTACATCGTAGTGGGCCAAATATGCTCTGTAAAATCACTTTAGGTAGCAAAAATATTAAGACAATGTATATAAAAAATGTTGGCCTCCCTTCACTGCTGAAGCCAATACGCTTAGCAGGGACTTCTAAGAACAGTTTTCTTACCTTTTCCATTTGCTCAACTCTTTTCTGATCCCAAACTTTTTGGCTTATGTAATAAGAGAAGTGTTCACTATCTCATGTTAATAAGGATATTATTTTAGTGAGATACTTAGAAATGTGAAATCAGAGTTCCGGGAAGATGGCGGAGGAGAAGCTGGAATCTGAACAAGCTCTTGCATAGAAAACAGTTTCAGAGGTCCAGTGAACAGTCCCAAGCCAGAGAATCACACCAAGTGTGTCATCACAGGACAGAGAGTTAGTCAAGAGAGGGGAAGCCAAGCAGACACATCTGAGCGCCTGCCAGCAGCTGCTGCTGCGGCGGCAGGGTCGCGGCAGCGACCACCGCCGCGGGGGCACACCTGAGACACAGTCTGGGACGAAGGAGCCAGACGCAGCGGACGAGCGGATTCTACTCAACAACAGCAAGAACCGACAAGGAGCGGACAACTTCATCCTGCACTTTGCAGACCAGAGACAACCCGGGATCCAAGACTCTGCGTGAGTAGAAGCCCGACTTCCTCACTCCTTCTAAGGGAGCAGAGGAGGGAAGGCCACCCCTCCCCCCCCCCAGCACCGGTGATCTCCATCTTGGATACCGACAAAGCTCGGAGGAGCGGCTAGCTCCAGCTCAGGCCTTGGAATAAAACGAGTCATTTAGCAGGTCACAAGAACTTAACGGCGAAGTGACCTCACAGACTCAGTTCCATCCAGGGAAAAGTCACCCAGCTCAGGCGCCAGCCATTGGAGTGGCTCTCCTCACCGGGTAACCAGAGCCAGAGGCTGCCCCTCCCTCTAGCAGCCACCACAATCAATTGAAAAACAGAAACCCTGAGAATGGCTCCAGGCTGAGTGCTGTGAGTTTTTTTCACAAAATAGCCCCAGGGAAAGCTACTGTTTGTTGAAAGACCTCAAATCCACCCAGAACCTAGCCTCATCACTGCATCCCCCTCTTTTGTGATTCTCAAAGCAGATCACCCTCCCAGTAAACTAACCTGGGAGGGGGATCTCAAAATCTTGGGTAAAGCAGAGCATTTTTCTGCCTGTTCCAATAAACTGACTTAAGAAACCAATCAAGCCACAGGACCTCAAGCTGACCAGAGACTCCAACCAGACTCTGGTTACAGACACAAGGGACATACAGGACTCTTCCCACCCCTCCCCCCCCAAAAAAATCAAAGAACTTTTTTTTCTTCTTCTTCTTCTTTTCTTTTTTTCTTTTTTTTTGTTTTGTTTCTTTTCGTTTTTTGTTACCTTATATATATAAAAGTTTTTTTTGCTTTTCTAAAACTTATTAATCTTTAATTTTTGCCTCTTCTGAAAAAATAATTGTTTTCCATTAACTTTTTTTTTTCTTTTCTCCTCTTATAATTTTTATTTTAGTAATACGTGAATGTGTGTTTTCCTTTCTTTTCTTGTCTTCTTTCTCTTTTTCTTTCATTCTTAATTATCTTATTTTTTTGTCTAGCTCTACTGAACTTCTGATCTTTTCTTCTCACTTTCCTATCCTTTCCATCTTTTCCTCTTTGTTCTTCTTTATGTGACTTAACTCTTGTCCTGCACATCCTCAGATAAACCTGTAGTTAACCAGTAGACCCTATCCCCCATTGTGTACACACTTAATCCACAAACTTATTACTCAATTCAAAACCTCTGAGACTTAAATTCATTAATAGCAGTACTACCTCTTTATACCTATATAATATTTTTAAGCATTTTTTTAAAGTTTTTCACATCTCCTCTATGTCCCTCCCTTTCTCTAAACATATTCATATTCCTCTATGAATAGATGGTCTTTTAATCTCTAAAATAACATTAATTTTTACGTGTCTATTTTTTTTTCTGGTCTCTTCTCATTCCCCTTTCCCTTTCTTCTTTTTCTCTCTCTCTCTACTTGCATCCTACCCAACCTATTTCCTGCATTGTGATTAGGACATAGTTAACTCTCCCTATGCCTCCCCACACCAATCTATTCCTATTTTTTACCCACATCTCTCCCTAACCCTAATAATTTCTGGTTTTCCAAATTCTTCTCTGCGGTTCGAAGCCCTTTAACATATAGTTGTTTGATGTCGAATAGATGTATCTGTTGAACTAGATTGTATCTGTAGACTATTGACTGTACAAATGCAAACTTTGGTTGATGGTTGCCTTAAGATAGTGTTCTAGCACAAAACTGGTGCTATCTTCATCTCAAATGGGCAGAGTAAGCCGGAAAAACACAAGAAAAATGGCAAATTCGGGTATCTCAATTCCCAATCTTGATTATCAGGGGTTAGAACAGATAATGAATAATCCAGAGGAGAGTTCCCACATAGCTCTAGAAACATTGCTGGCAAACATGATAAATGAAAAGTTTGACAATGTACAAAGGACTCTGTATGAGCGTGACAGGGAGAAAGAGGAGGCATCCCAGAAGTTTATACAGGAATATCATAAGCGTGAGGAAGCTACTCAAAAACTGATACAGGATTTGCGTGAAGAACTTGAGAATACTCAAAGAGAAAGGGAGGAATGGCGTGAACAGGCTGAGAACACTCAAAGAGATCTGCAGGAATCCCACGAACGGGAGGAAGCTAATCAAAGAGTAATACAGGAATTGAGAGACCAGGTAGAGAACACACAAAGATCACTTACTGCATTCATGGGATCCATTAACAAAGAGCTGAAGGAAGTCAGGGAGACCACAAAGGGAATGCTGAATGGAACCCAACAGAAGGAATGGGAGCCCAAAGAAACCATAACCAATCAACTAAGTGATTTGAGGACAAACACTGAACACCAAATTAAGGAAGTAAAGAAATTCATACAAGACCTAAAACAGAGCTTCAACAAAGAATTGAAGCCATCAAAGCTGACCAACTAGAAGGAAAAGAGATAAAAAACAAAGTAGAGAGTCTTGACAGCAGGTTAGACCATGCAGAAGATCGAATCTCAGGGATTGAAGACAGCCTAGATATTATAGAGAAAGAATATACAACCATTCAAGACAAGTCCAAGAAATATGATAGATCTATCCAACACCTGGAAGACACCATCAGAAGGCCTAATCTAAGGATAATGGGTGTAGAGGACCACCTAGAAACAGAAGTTAATGGTCTAGGAAATTTGTTTAACAGGATCCTAGCAGAGAACTTCCCAAACATGCAAAAAGATAGGCCTGTCCAGATACAAGAAGCCTTTAGAACCCCAAGTAGACCAGACCAGAATAGGACATCCCACCGTCACATTATAATCCACACAGGATCAATTCAGAACAAGGAAAAGATCCTTAAAGCTGTCAGAGAGAAAAGGGTAATCACTTATATAGGGAAACCAATTAGAATCACCTCAGATTTCTCAGCAGAGACAATCAAAGCAAGAAGAGCCTGGAATGATGTATGCCATGCCCTAAAAACAAACAACTATCAACCAAGAATACTGTACCCAGCTAAACTCTCCTTCATAACTGAAGGCCAAATAAAAACCTTCCATAGCAAAGAAAAATTGAAACAATACATCTCCACCAAACCAGCCCTACAAAAGATTCTTAAAGATGTCCTACACATAGAAAACCAACAAGACCGCAATAAAGGCCAAGAAACTGCACCCAAACTGAGAATCCAAGAACCATAGGAAGAACCCAGTTTTCGCAGCCCCCAAGAAGGTAGATAACATGGCAGGAACTCCCAAATACCTCTCAGTCCTATCTCTTAATGTTAACGGACTGAACTCTCCAATTAAGCGACATAGACTGTCTAGTTGGATTAAAAAACAAGACCCTTCTATCTGCTGCCTGCAGGAGTCACATCTTGCCCGTAAAAACAAACACATTTTCAATGTTAAAGGCTGGAACAAAATCTACCAAGCAAACGGACCGCATAAACAGGCGGGAGTTGCAATCTTAATATCAGATAAAATAGACTTCAAATTAAAATTCGTGAAAAGAGATAAAGAAGGTCGCTACATACTAATTAAAGGATCTCTCCTTCAGGAGAATATTACAATTCTAAATATCCATTCGCCAAACAATGGAGCACCCAAATTTATCAAAGAAACACTACTTTCCCTTAAATCCCATATAGACCCAAAGACATTAATTGTTGGGGATTTTAACACACCTCTCTCCCCACTAGATAGATCAACTCGGCAAAAACTCAACAGAGAAACCGCAGATCTAAACAGCTGCATAGATCAACTAGACTTAACAGACATTTACCGAACATTTCACCCAGCAGCATCAGAATACACGTTTTTCTCAGCAGCACATGGAACGTTTTCTAAAATAGACCACATTTTAGGCCACAAAGCAAACTTGTCTAAATTCAGAAACATTGAAGTTATACCTTGCATTCTCTCTGACCACAAGGGAATAAAATTAGAACTCAACACCAAAAGCCACCAAAGAAAGTCCGGTATCACATGGAGGCTGAACAACACACTGCTGAATCATGAGTGGGTCATGGAAGAGATTAGAAAGGAAATTCAAATGTTCATGCTATTCAACAAAAATGAACACACAAAATACCAGCTCCTCTGGGACACAGCAAAGGCAGTACTCAGAGGCAAGTTTATAGCTCTGAGCTCCTACATCAACAAATTGGAGAGATCTGAAACTAGCAATTTAATGACACATCTAAACCTCCTTGAAAAAGAGCAGCAAGATAAACCCCAATCCAGTAGACGGAAAGAAATAATCAAAATGAAATCAGAATTAAATGAATTAGAATCCAAAAAAACTATAGAAAGAATCAACAAAACAAAGAGTTGGTTCTTCGAAAAACTTAACAAAATTGACAGACCTTTAGCAAATCTGATCAGAAAAAGAAGAGAACACACCCAAATTAATAAACTCAGAGATGAGAATGGAAACATCACCACGGAAACAACCAAGATTCAGAACATTATAAGGGAATACTTCTCAAAACTTTATGCTAATAAGTTTGAGAACTTGACAGAAATGGACCTCTTCCTAGCAAATATTGACATGCCAAAACTAAACCAAGATGAGTTAAAAAATCTTAACAGGCCCATATCAAGCATTGAAATAGAAACAGCAATAAGAGACCTCCCAGCTAAGAAAAGTCCAGGACCAGATGGTTTTACAGCGGAATTTTACAAGGCCTTCAAAGCAGAGCTCACACCAATTCTCCTCCAACTCTTCAATGAAATTGAAAGAGAAAGCTCACTACCGAACACATTCTATGAAGCCATCATAACCCTCATCCCAAAACCAGGCAGGGACTCATCAAAGAAAGAGAACTATAAACCCATTTCTTTGATGAACATTGATGCAAAACTTCTCAACAAAATTTTGGCCAACCGACTTCAACAATTAATCCAAAAAATCATACATCACGTTCAAACAGGATTCATTTCAGGGATGCAAAGCTGGTTCAATATATGCAAATCAATTAATATTATTCATCCCATCAACAGGAGCAAGAATAAGAACCACATTTTTATCTCAACGGACGCAGAAAAACCATTGGACAAGATCCAACACCCCTTTATGATGAAGGTTTTGGAAAAATTAGGAATCCATGGAACATTCCTCAATACAATAAAGGCTGTATATGACAAACCTACAGCCAGCATTATACTCAATGGTGAAAAGCTAAAGCCATTTCCTCTTAACTCAGGAACAAGACAAGGATGCCCACTCTCTCCACTTCTCTTCAATCTAGTATTAGAATGCCTAGCTACAGCAGTAAGACAAGATACAGACATAAAGGGGATCCAAATAGGGAAAGAAGAAATAAAACTCTCCCTCTTTGCAGATGACATGATCTTGTATTTAAAGAATCCCATAGACTCCACTCCCAAATTACTCAAGCTGATTCAAAACTTTGGCAAAGTAGCAGGTTATAAAATTAACCCCCAAAAATCAATGGCTTTTCTGTATGCCAACAATGAGAAAAGTGTGGCTGAAATTAGGAAATCAACTCCATTTGTAATAGCCCCACAAAAAATAAAATACCTAGGAATTAACTTAACTAAAGAAGTGAAGGACCTCTATGATGAAAACTTTAAAATCTTGAAAAAGGAAATCAACACAGAACTTAAAAAATGGCAAAACCTCCCATGCTCCTGGATTGGAAAGATTAACATCGTGAAAATGGCAATACTTCCCAAGGCTATCTACAAATTCAACGCAATACCTATCAAAATTCCACCCTCATTCTTCAAGGAAATAGAAGAGGCAATCCAAAAATTCATATGGAACAATAAAAGACCCCGAATAGCAAAAACGCTCCTCAACGGAAAGAACACTGTTGGAGGAATATCAGTACCAAATTTCAAACTCTACTATAAAGCCATAGTAATCAAAACAGCTTGGTACTGGCATAAGAACAGACCTCAGGACCAATGGAAAAGAATTGAAAACCCAGAAATGAACCTACAGACCTATAGCCATCTAATCTTCGATAAGGGAGCTAAAACAATAGAATGGAAGACAGACAGCCTCTTCAGTAAATGGTGCTGGCAAAACTGGTTAACTATATGTAGAAAACTAAAGCTAGATCCTTATATATCACCCTGTACCAGAATCAACTCCAAATGGATCAAAGACCTTGAACTCAAAGCAGACACTCTGAAAACATTACAGGATGGAATACGAGAAACCCTGGGTCTCCTCAGCTCAGGCCGAAATTTTCTGAATAGAGACCCGGAAACACAACAAATCAAAGAAAGGTTGGACAAATGGGATTTTATAAGGTTGCAGAGCTTCTGCAGGGCAAATGACATAGCTAGCAAGATCAATAGAAAGCCCACGGATTGGGAGAAGATCTTTACTAGCCATACAATGGACAAGGGTCTCATATCTAAAATATACTTGGAACTCAAAAAATTAAACCACCCAACAACAAATCCTCAAAGAAACAACTGCCCAATAAGTAAGTGGGCGAAAGACTTAAAGAGAAGCTTCTCTGAAGAAGAAAGAAGGATGGCCAATAGACACATGAAGAAATGTTCAACATCCCTAGCCATAAAAGAAATGCAAATCAAAACAACATTGAGATATCACTTCACTCCAGTTAGAACAGCAAAAATCAAGAACTCTAACAACAACAGATGCTGGAGGGGATGTGGACAGAAAGGAACCTTACTTCATTGTTGGTGGGAATGTAAACTTGTTCAACCACTTTGGAAAGCAGTATGGAGGTTCCTCAAAAGACTCCACATAGAGCTCCCCTATGACCCAGCAATCCCACTTTTGGGCATTTACCCAAATGATCACAAACAAGGCCACACTAAAGCTACCAGCACAACTATGTTTATTGCAGCATTATTTACCATAACTAAGATATGGAACCAACCCAGATGCCCCTCAGTAGATGAATGGATCAAGAAGATGTGGTATATATACACAATGGAATTCTATGCCTCCATCAGAAAGAATGACATTGCCCCATTTGTTAGGAAATGGAAAGGCTTGGAAAAAATTATATTAAGTGAAGTAAGCCAGGCCCAAAGAAACATAGGTCCCATGGTTTCCCTTATTTGCAATATCTAGTATAGGTATGAGTCAAGCGGAAAAAGTCAGAGAATGTGATGTTTGGAAAACGAACCCTCAAATATGTATTTTAATGTTTTTGTTTCTTTTCATGCATGTGTTTCTAACGCATTTATAATATTATTTCTTTGTTGCTTTGTATGTCCCTCCCGCACAGTGTAACCCCCGCTTTCACTTTATTTGATGTCAGTATAACATGTGGAGGAGACGGGGACAAACAAGTCGTTTAAGGATTCAGGTGGACCTGTTGCAACAATGAGAAGTACAAAATGTCATGTCAAAACCAGCTTTACAATGTCGGTGGGGGGAGGGGAGGGGGGGTATGATTGGGTGGGGGGGAGGGGGAGGGGGGGAAGGGAGGTGAAGGGTAAACAAAGGAGGAGGCTGCAATGCTTGGTAAGAAATGTATGCATTTTCCTGCCCATGTAATTGTAACCCCTCTGTACAGTATGTTCTCAAATAAAATAAAATTAAATTAAAAAAAAATGAAATAAAAAAAAAGAAATGTGAAATCATTGGTTTGAATTATTCAATCAGATGTTTTTCTCTGTTTCAGTGCTTCATGTGCAAAGACATTGTGGAAAGTATTACAAACAGAAAAGTGTAAATCCAATACCTTCTTTCATTGTGGAGGGCACTTTCTCTCTAAATTTTTTGACCCAAAATATCTTTTTCAGAGAATTACAGTTTGGTAATTAAAGGTAAATTCACAAGTTTTGATGCCTTACTTTTTTAAGAAATTTGAATTTAAAGTCCACTACAACATTGTTTCACACAGTGAGAGTATATTTCCTGGGTAAGGACATTCTCAAGGGAACCTACAGGATTTACAGTAAGTTTTCTGCGATTTGTTGGTTAGTTGGTTGGTTTGTTTAATGAGCCATCTTCACCCACATTGCTCTTTCCCCTAAGTCTCCTTGGATTTCTTTGCATGAAAGCCTATTTTCCCAGGCAATTTTAAGTTTTCTTTATAGTCTAAGTTGTTAAATATTTTGAACAATTGAATCTTACCTGTCATAATTGTAAAACCTTTTTGTAATTTCTTTATCAGAATCGTGAATTCACCAATCCTAATTCCACCTTTACCATCAAAAACAGTTAACATGTTTTTTCATGATATAGTGACCATGCAGCTATTCTTTATCATTGGCTTTTTTATGCATATATTTGACCATATCAGCTGATGCTGAGCAAAATGAACTCCAAGATATGGAAAAACAGATTTGTATTTGCAGTTGTTGTTTTTAATGTAGTATGTGATTTCTATTTTGGGGGGTTTCCCCCTATGGTTTATCCCCTGTTGTACTTGATTTTGGTACCCTGTATTTTGTGTATACATTTACCATAATTAGGGGTGGGAAGAGGAAAAACAAAATGGTGAGACAAAGGACAAAGAGAAAACCAATGCAATAGCAATGCTCACATGACAATATATGGGAAATGTACATAACAACTTGTGAGAAGTATTGAGGTGAAAGAAAACTGAGCAAAATGAGGGAGGGGTCACAAGTTTGAAAAGTTATGTATTAACTACCTTACAGTTACTGTAACCCCACTGTACATCACTTTGACTATCAAATTGAAAAAATAAGCCGCATAAAATATAATTTCACTATATGGTTATAGTAAATATTATTCTTTAAGTGGTAACTTTTTAAAAATCAATACTATTTGGCATTTTATTTGAATTACACCTTCTTCATCAGAGGCTCATCAACTTGAATATTGTCAAACTAGACAATATTTTCACAATATACTTGCCAATATTTTGAAAAAAGAATAAATTTAGTCCTTTCTTATACTAAAACTGAAAACAGTTTAATTCTATGGAAAACTATACTGTTTATTTCTGATCAATTGAAATTTTTAATTGTGAAAATACCATACAGAGGGGTTACACTTACTTGGGAAAAATATTGAGTTCATTTCTTACCAAACATTATTTCCTTCTCCTTTGTTTCCCTTTCTCATCCCTTTCCTTGTCCCACCCCGTAACCCCCACCCAAAAGTTGTAAAGTTCATTTTTTGACATAACGACTTGTATATCTCATTGTTGCAATTGGTCCACCTGTGTCTTTATGTAAACGATATGTTATTTCCTTTCCCCTCCAAAAATTATACCAACACCAAATACAATGAAAACAGGGGTAGGCTCTTATTTCTATGACCATCAATCCCAAGATTTATACCATAAAGTCATCCTAGCCCAACAGTTTCCAACTTGTAAGGTGCACCTTAAAATTCCCTTAATTCATATCATGAATAGCTTATGTCTATTCGGAAAAATTCTATGCCTCTGTTAATGTGATGCCCTTCTTGTTCTAGGAAAAAATATCACAATACACTGGGATGCAACATTTCTCCACCAGTAGTATTCTTGAGATCAGAACACTTGCAAATGTTATTTATACTTACACTTTTTTAATTATCATAGATACTCAGGATGCTAAGATCGGAAGATTACATTTCAAGTTTACCTTACCCAGACAGGAAGTTTCCTTTGATTCTTATCTCCAATAATATTCTCAGAGAAAGCCAAATACAAGTGGCACTGAGGTTGAAGTGGTAGGGCATGAGCCTTGAGTAAAAATCAGGCTCAGAGAGAGTGTCCAGGCCCAGAGTTCAAGCGCTAGGACAAACCAATAAAACAAAAACCAAATAAAAACAAACCCCAATCCTAGCATTTTTTCTGATTTACACAGAGGCACACAATTAAGGAAATTGCTTCCTGTGTTATGAATAAATAGAAGAACCAAGATATCACTCAATTTCTCTCTTCATCCCATGTTTCACTAAATCCTCAAATAATTGTTTTTTCTAAATTTATAAATTGATATCATCCATTTGTTGGCAACTCTGTCTAGATTATTCACATTGCCATTTTATATATGAACTGATGGAATTATCTGATTACTAAGTTCTAATTGCAACTCTCTTGAAAGAATATTCTAGGCAAATAGAATGCCAGAATCATTTGTGAATTTGTCAATTCAAACCTCTATGTAAGAAGAATTTTGTAGTATCCTATAGAATGTGAAATTACAAACAAACCAAAATATTATTTTAAATCTAAATTCTAATTTAACAAGGTCTACAAAGTCCTATATTAGACAAACTTTGCTATTCCTCCAGGCTTAAGCTTTTGTAATCTTTCATCATTTCTTTGGCATCCAATAGAATGATGCTTACTTACTTTCTCAAATTCTTGGATGGGAATCATGAGCCATTTTGCATCTAGTTATATTCTGTAATGAAGACAGTATTTTAAACACAACTGAGGAGTATGCATGAGTTGCATTTAAATAGTAAACTTGACTTCTCTAAACATAATGACAAAATTAGCCCAAATTTCCAACAGTGTATTCCTTTCTTGTTTGGTTTGTTTTATTGAGACAAAATTATACTACCTGTTTCAGGGAAGGTATCACTACGTAATTCTAATCTCTAATCTCCTGTCTATATCTGAGTGCTAGAATTCCAGGTTTGTATCACATTACCCTGCCATAGTTTGTTGGTTTATTTAATGTAGATACAGACTAGCAAATCTGAACTTCTCCAATGATCTTATCCAATAGACTGACTGCTTAGACTGTGTATGTACTATTTGCAAAAATGTTCTAACATTTGACACAAGATATGAACATTTTCAGATTTACCTGCAAGGGTCTCTGATTCATTCCTCCATGGATTTGATCCCTTTAATAATAATTACTAGATTCTCTTACAATTTCTTGTCCCTAACTATGTAAATTCTCAAACTTTTTTGAAGAAAGTTCACTTTAGGACTTGCTAACATTAAAAGTTATTACTTGATTCTAGTCTTACTCAGGACATAGTTTCTATTGTTTTGTAACTTTTCTACACATTCTGAGAGTTGTTTAATTTGTGTAGGTGCACATATAATTGACTGTGTGTATGTGTATGTTTGTATGTATGAATGCAAAAGACTCAAGCTCTTATTCAGCACTCTTGCTCATGACTGGTATTCCATCACTTGAGCTATTCTTCCAATCCAGCTTTTGTCTGGTTAATTATAGGTAGTGTCTCAAATACTGTTCAGTCCAGGCTGGATGCAAACTGAACTTCCCAGACTCCTTTATATTCTTAGGTTTTATTTTTCCAGAAGTATCAACGTTTAAACTAGAAATATTTTTGTGAGTATGAAGTCTAAGCTGTAGCTCAGATTTTTAACTTTAGAATTAATATAAAGTTAGATGAACATACACATTACATGTCCTGAATGCACATTGTTAAGAGATGTGATCTTAAGCCAGGTGCCGGTGACTCATTCCTATAATTTTAGCTACTCGGGTTGCTGTGATCTGAGGATTGCAGTTCAAATCCAGCTTGAGTAAGAACGTTTCTGAGGCACTTATCTCCAATTAATCACCAGAAAACTGCAAGTAGTGCTATGACTCACCTGGTAGAGTGGTATCCTTTAGCTGAAGTGCAGAGGGACAGTGCCCAAGCCCAGAGTTGAAGCACCCACCCCTGACCATAATGGCTAAAATCAAGAACTCTAATAACAACAGATGCTAGAGGGGATGTGGACAGAAGGGAACCATACTGCATTGTTGGTGAGAGTGTAAACTTGTTCAACTTTGGAAATTAGGATGGAGGTTCCTCAAAAGACTCCACATAAAGCTCCCCTCTGACCTAGCAATCGCACTTTTGGGAATTTACCCAAATGATCACAAACAAGATTATACTAAAGCTACCAGAACAACTTTGCTTATTGCAGCATTATTTACCATAGCTAAGATATGAAACCAACCCAGATACCCTTCAGTAGATGAATGTATCAAGAACATGTTGTATATAGGGGCTGAGAAGGTGGCTCAGTTGTAGGGCGCTTGCCTTGTATGCATAAGGCCCTGGGTTCGATTCCCCAGCACCACATAAGCAGAAAAAAAAACCAGAAGTGGTGCTATGGTTCAAGTGGTATCGTGCTAGCATTGAGCTGAAATGCTGAGGGACAGAACGACGGGACTCAAAAAAATAAAAAGAAAATTTGTTATATATACACAATGGAATTCTATGCCTCCATCAGAAAGAATGATATTGCCCAATTTATGAGAAAATGGAAAGATTTGGAAAAAATCATATTAAGTGTAGCTAGCTAGGCCCAGAGAAACATAGGTCCCATGGTTTCCCTTATTTGCAATAATTAATATATGTCTGATACAAGCAGAAATGTTCAGAAATGTTGATGTTAGGAGAAATGAACCCCAAGATAAGGATTCAAATGGTTTTTCTTATGATTGTTTCGAACATATTTATAAGTTGATTTCTTTGTTGCTTTGTATGTCCTTTCACCACGGAATAACCCCTGTTTTCACTGTATTTGGTGTTGGTATAATTTTTGGAGGGAAAGGAAATAACATATCTTAAATAAGGATACAGGTGGACCAATTGCAACAATAAGATATACAAGTCGTTATGTCAAAAATGAACTTTACAACTTTTGAGTGGGGGGTTGGAGGTGGGACAAGGGAAGGTATGGGAAGGGGAAACAAAGGAGAAGGAAATAATGCTTGATAAGAAATGTACTCAATATCTTTCCCATGTAATTGTAACCCCTCTGTACGGTATTTTCACAATTAAAAAAATCCATTTATCAGAAAAAACAGTATGGGTTTCCACAGAATTAAACTGTTTACAGTACTTTAAGGATGGTATCAAAGAAATATATGCGGGTTTTTTTTTTTTGCATGGTTGCTTGTTTGTTTAGTTTGTGCTGATTCTGGGGCTTGAACTCAGAGGCTGGACCATGCCCCTGAACAATACTCTCTTCCCTGTCCAACTGCCCCCAAAACCAGTACTCTACTTCCTGAGCCAATTCTCCACTTCTGGCTCTTTTGATGTTTAATTACAGACAAGATTTTGACAGATTCTCTTGCCTTGGTTGGATTTGAACTGAGATAGTAAGAAAGTCAAGTGACATCAACTGTATCAAGATTTCTGTTTTGAATCATGAAAATCTAGATGAAGTTTATTATAAAGCTAATATTAATTGCCTCTGGCTTTTTTGTGCCATGACTTACCGAAAAGATTTCCAAATCTTACTTAGACTACCTTTCTCATTTTGAATACAAGTGACGACAAAAAGCCTGGATGGTTTGAATTTACAGGAATAAACTTCACCTGATGTCTAAGCACATTCCTGGCAATAATTGTCGTGACCTATCAGCTAAACATTTTTTTTTCAACACATTATTCTATTATAGGTAAAGTAGATGAATTATGGGCTCTTGTCAGGTATCATTATGGAAAGAGTAATTATATATTCTAAATATGGGTTCTTTATATTGCAATTACTATCTAAATGACTTTTTTTGACAGTCCTGGGGCTTGAACTCAGGGCCAGAGAAATGTTCCTGAGCTATTTTTTTCTTTGCTCAAGTCTAGCACTCTACCACTTGAGCCACAGCACCACTTCCAGTGTTTCTTTTTGTGTTAATTTGGTGTTGAGGAATTGAACCCAGGGTGTCATGCATGCTAGGCAATCAATGTAACATGAAGCCATATTCCCAGAGCCCTAAATGACTTTCTTAAGATGTCATTACTTTTTCATTCCATTACTATGTATTATAATTTGGGGCAGGTGGTAGAAAAGAAATGGAAAAACATACTAAGTCCAGTAAGGCTTACGTTCCTATCACATCACTAAGGAAGTACAGTGTTAAGATCTGTGGGTCTCTTAGGGCTGTTCCATGTGATATTAACATTCATCTCTGACATCCATAACATTCTGCTTCCACTTTCAAGGTCAAGAGCCAAATATCTAAGCCTTTTTATTGATTGGGTGTGTTTTCTAGGAACGAAGAAGGAGGATGTGGAAGGTGAAGGTGGAAAAATATGTATATTGGCTTCTGTCCACAATTTTGCATTTTTAAAAAGTGCTACTGATGAACTTCCATTTATATCTAATTGATTATGCTATTTGCATCAGATACAGATAAATGAAGGCATTTATTCTGGTGGATAGTTACATATATTAACAAAATCTATTTTTGAAAAAAACGAGATACTAGGTAAGAAAGAATAAAGGATTGTCTATAAAATGGTTTCTTTTCCTAGCAGAACAAAATTTAGTATTGAAATGATTACTCCAGCTTTCTCTGAGATTTTATGCTCTCTCAGTATCAAAATTTTCTCTAATTCCTGTAACATCCAAGCATAAAAGACATCATTTGAAGATCTCAGTAGTTTCAGAAACAAAGGTACATAATAGCTTCCTTCCTTCAGAGACATGTGATGGCAAGTATGATTGATCATATTAAAGTTCTCTTCATGTTTATCTTTATCTCAAGTGATGCATATCTTGGCATATTACACTATGTCCTGCATCAGCTCCCTGTAGGTGAGATTTACCTCTACTCTGCAATGTCAAGATGGGTCATGTGACTTACTTCAGCTTACAAAAATGAGCCAGAAGGGGTGAAAGACTATTTCTAGGAGAAGAATTCTATCTCATTGTTTGTGTCTAACAGCTGACTTGTTTTCCCTTAGCTATAAAATAGCATGTCTCCAGAGGGAGTCTTCTTTCAACTTAAATACTGGAAGAATATAGCATGTGAAATTGAGGCAAAACTCAAATACAGCCACATACATATAACACAGCAAGAACTAAGCTAATATTAGAATATGATATTAAGATATGTGTTTCTTCTCATCCTTGTATACCGATAGTTGAATATAGCAGACCAGAATTTAACAAATATTAAACAAGAACTAAAAAATAGATAACGTTTCCTGTATAAGGCTATTACACTTTTTTATAAATAAGCATTCACCATTTGATCACTTGTGGGATTATTTTTTCTACTCTAGAGCATTGTATCTAATATCCCCAATGATTATCCAGACCTTGTGATGGAGATGAGGAAGAATAAAATATCTAGATTTCTCTTTTCCTCTTCTCCTTTTTCTAGTGTGAATTCTCATCTTTCTCCAAATTCTCCAATTAATAAAGGAAGAATGACACATTGCAAATATCAAGCTAAAGTCTTCAAAGCAAGAATTTCATTCTTTCAGAAATAGGTGAAGTAAATCAGAGTGTCTAGAGGAAGAATAAAATCATGATTATTTTTCCCTGTCTAGCTTCCATCATAGTGTCTGAACATGACTCTAAATATCTAATAAACCACTTGCTTTGGCTAATTTTTAAAAAAGTTTTTTTAAATAAATAGTAATTTTTTAAAGTTTTTAAAAATAATTTTTAAAGAAATACTAATTTGTTGTGTGCTTATGGCAGGCATGAAATAAGACTGCATTAACATTGCTTGTTGAGAGGCTAAATTTTGTCAGAATCTAAGCATAATTACAAATATATTATTTTAAGATAACTAGTTATAGGTACATTTTTTACATGAAAGGACAATATTTATTTAAACAGAGCTCAGTGGGGGACCATGGTATCATCAGAGTGCATCCAGAGGGAAAAGGGAGGAGGGGCCAAATGAGAATCAATGGCACTCCCACACCTTTACTATTTGATCTATACTGCCAGTCACCACATAGAAGGCCATCTTGTGGAAATCCAAGGAGGTAACAGTGTTGATGCGCATTGTCTTGTCATCAGCACAACTCAAAATAAATTTCTCCCCAGAATGGAACAGAACTCCACGTATCCAGTTATCATGACCCACAAGAGTCATAAGTCACATCCCACATCTTAATAGTTTTGTCTCTGGATCCAGATCCCAAGAATGGCCCGGGATTGCCACTTTTTTTAGTCTCAGATCCTGTTGCTTCAGAGATGGAAGAATATGAACTTTCTGGAGCCCAGGAAATGCATTTCACCACATGCTCATGTTCTCGGAACTCTGCTTTGCACTCCTTTGTTGCTAAGACCCACACAAAACCAGTCTGGTCATTGGAACAGCTGTCTATCAGAGTGCCATCCTTATTTGGCCGTACCATACCTCCCCATTCTCTGTGTCCTGTAAATGTCTTCACACAGTAGCCAGTTTGCACTTCCCACATTTTTATAGTTTTATCCCGTGAAGCAGACACTATACGATCTCCATTAGGCATAATGGCTACTGAAAAGACATTGTGGTCACGGCCATGCATGGTTCTGATGCATTCAAAGCCTTGAAAATCCCATAGTTTAATGGTCATATCTGCAGAACAGGAAGCCAGTAGCTTGCCACTGTGGTCAAAGGAAGTATCCTTTAAAGAATCTGTATGTCCCTTAAGAGTTCGTTCAGAATCTCCAGTCTCATAATCCCACACCATAAATGTACCATCCTCTGAAGCAAAGACCATGACACTGAACACAGGATGGAAAATGACTCGAGTGACTGGACTCCTGTGACAACTCAATGTATATTTTTCTGGTGAATGGGGAATCCATTCTTTTGGATCTCGTTTCTGACGTAAATTCGTCTTTTGCTTCATTTAGATTTGATTCTAATTCCATAACCTTCTTTTGTAATATAATAACAGATCTCCATTTTTTTCCAAAAGTACAACACTCTTTTCATCTAATTCTTCATTCATATCTAATTCAGCTTCCTTTTTAAAAACTGAATAAGCCTCTTCATAGCCATTTGAAAGAAGATAATCTGCTATAGCTCTATTAAGTTCATCTCATTGTCTCTGGGACAGCACCATTTTGGCTTTAATGTGAAGCTTATTTGAGATATTGGGATGTCCCTCCTACAGGAAATCAAGAAGCTTTGTAATCCTTGAATTTATAATTAAATATGCCACTAAGTGGCTTCCACACAGAGGAAAGTATTCTTTTTCTTTTTTGTATGTAGTAAACTTTTATTGAAATAATATTTATAAATTAAATTTGACAAACTTTAATGTGTATTAATATCAAACCTCATTTCTTTACACATAATTCACATTAAGACATTGAAAATACATTTAGCAAAATTCTTCATTTAAAGTGACTTATCTGTGTCATATTTTTTTTAGTTGTCTGTTTATTTTATTTTTTTTAATTTTAATTTTAATTTTTTGTGAAGGGTAAACAAAGGAGGAGGCTGCAATGCTTGATAAGAAATGTATTCATTATCTTGCCCAAGTAATTGTAACACCTCTGTACAGTATGTTCACAAAAAATAAAAGTATTCTTTTTCAAGTGAATCCAGTAATCAGGAAATAGTTAACAAGTAATGTTCTTTCCACCTTAGTACTATTTGACTTCTAGTTCTATAGGTACATTTTTAACATAACATACACACAGAGACATCTTTTTTCTTCTTTTCCTCTCCACACTGATTCTTCAATAAGTAGTTCAGGTCATTCAAATAGCTGTGTTTCTTTCAGAAATAGATTAGACACAAAAACGTTACAAAAAGAGAACCAGGATTGGGTGATGCATACTTTAAAAATAGCAGTCAAATAAATATTAACCATAATTCCAAAATAATAGCAGCCAAATGCTCTTGAAAAGAGAAGATTTGAAGCAAAATGTGTAAAAAGTGATAGTGCCAGAACTGCTTCAGGAGCTGCTCTCTGGGATTTAGGGTTTTTAGTACATAAAAATATTTAAATCAGGATTAATTGCTTTCAGGGACTAATTTTTTTTCTAGTTATATTTCACTGAAGAAAAATGTTGTTCAAATTTAATGAAAGAATAACAGGTTATAGTAGAAAGATTGCTACAAACTCATTGTTGTAGGCAACAAAATACCTTCCCAACATATCTATCATCCCCAAATATCTAATCCCTCAAATGTAGATTTGCAGTATATGTGTGTGTGTGTGTGTGTATATATATATACATGTTTGTAAAAAAATGACCATTTATTACCCAAGGAACACAAATTTGAATAATTATCAGATAGGGAAGTATACTCAAATGGGTATTTAACATTTCCAGCTGTAGTTGGAAAGGGACATGATTAAGTAAGAACAATCAGAAAGATGTAAAATTGCTAAATTAGAAGATAAAGGACAAGACAACATCACAGATTCTGAAGTTTCTTGAAAGCAGAACAGGAAGTAAAAGCCTTTTCCACTAGAATCATCTGAAAATATTTCAGCTCTGTTGGTGGCTCAATTTAAATCTAGTGAGACATCTTTTAGATTTCTGTCCTTGAGAACTGTAAAATGATAAATATGGATTATACAGGCCACGTAACTTGTAGAAATTTGTTACAGTAGATTTTGTGTAGTAAACTAAATGAATTACAGTCTTTTCCTGATGCAACTACAGGGACACCACATATCATGGTTTCTGAAAATAAGAAAAAGTTGCCACCGGCTTTGTACACATGTATGATGTACATAAAACAGCACTGCTTATCACTTATCAATTAATTATACTTCTGGCATATAAGCATATAAACATATAAATATGAATTATGTGAGAAATGTGTCATTTACTCAATTGATTTAATGACAACTAAAACGAGAAAACATGCCTCTATATTTATATAAGCTAGTATATCAGGTAAGGATTTAAAAAAAATAGAATATATATTTTAACATTTACGTCAAAATATTTGTTTATTTGTCTGTTTATCTTTAATTTTTATCACTCATGAGGGCTTGAAATGCGGGCCTGGAAGCTCTCCCTCAGCTCTTCAGCTCAAAGCTAGTGCTCTACCACTTGATCCACTGCCAATTTTCTGGTGGCTCATTGGGGAGTCTCACTGACTTGCCTGCCTCGGCTGACTTGAACCATGATTCTCAGCTCTCAGACTCCTTAGTAGCAAGGATTACAAGAAGGAACCACTGGCACTAGCTACATAATTATTTTTTACACATTTATGAAATATTGAGTTGCAATCCCATTTATATGTTGTGTAATGATCAAGCTATATCATATCCCTTAGTTTCTGTATGTAACATTTCTTTTTAGTGAGACTACTCAAAACCTTATCTTTTGGCGGTGATGAAATACCTATTCTTAACTATAATCACTTGTGGTAGACAATTAATATATTTATTTTATTCATGGAAGTCTGCTAATTAAAATTATATAAAACATGCATTTTAAAGTCGAAGTAATTAATGGTTCCATTACTTGTTTTAGGAAGACAATTGTGCCTTTTGTTTTCAATTATATTTCTTTGGGAATGGGTAATATTCATTAATTTAACAGTTAAAATTGATAACAGTTACTTTATATCAAGTAGATTCAAACATATTTGAAAAATGCACACATAACCTAAATATACTTCCACTTTCTTCTACCACAAAATTAAAATAACAGTAAAGCAAAGCTTGGTGTTAGATGTTCATGTGTAAAGTCCTAGAAACTCAGGCCTCTAAGTCCTGAATATTTTGATTCAATGTCAGTTTAAACAGACAAAAATGTGAAAAGTTGTCTCCAATTATCCAGCAAGAAGGAGAAGGTGATGTGGCTCAAGGAATAGAATGTCATCAGCCTTGAGTAAAAAATTCAAGGGAGACCACTAAACATTGAGTTCAAGCCCTACAAATGGCATATATACACAACACAACAATAGAAATGTATTATGTACATCAATAATGAGGACAAAATAGTAGAAAAAATCATGAGAAAGGTTGTGTAAACATCTGGAAGACAGAAATCATTAGACAGAACTTTGATTTAGGAGAGGGAAAATCATAGTCTCATTTGTAATCTCATTGTAGTCATTGTGTTGAAACCTGGCTACTGGGTAACATGTGAAAGAGTAGATTAGATTACCTGTCCTAACAGACATTGCCTGTGGCTATGCACCATCCCACTCGGCAAAAATCTAAAATCGTGCTTGTTAATTTAAAAAGAACCTCATGTTAGAGGTTGTTTGGTTCACATAGACAAGGATCCTAATTTTGAAGCTTCAGACCAGAGCTTTTGTTAATAATCCCTCCTGCTTTAACCCCCCGACCTTCCCTTGTGCAGGTATACCTTACTTAGCTGGTACCAAGCCAAAGCATTGAACTAGACCCCCCACCCTGCCTTAATCCTTACTTTCCTCCAGCTATAACTCATTTCACATGCTATGTCTTCTAATCCCCACCAGAAAACACTTATATTCATGTCAGGCCACTATAAATGACCTAGTTAGAAAAGGGAGTAAGGATTTACCATTGGCTGAGGCTCTCATCTGTAGTTTTTCTCCCTAATAAATCTGTGCTATATTATCTCTTTATTCTCCATGGCTTTTGAGTCTGATAAATGATTGATTTGGTTTGACCTAATCTCATTTACCCAGACTTACATTGATTCGTTTTGGTTTGTGATTTTTGGAAGTTTGACCTGTGCCAAGGAGCCCTCATCTTTCTCCTAGCCCTTCCTGTAACATTCTCAAGGTATTTGGTCTTACATTAAGGTCTTCCATCCATTTGGAATCGATTCTAATGTAGAGGGATATATAAAGATCTAACTTCCGTTTTCTGTGTACAGCCAATTCTACCAGCACAAATTTTGAAGAGGCTGTCTTTCTTCCATCCTGTGTTTCTGGGTCCCTTATCAAAGATTTTGTGCCTATAGGAGTGGCTTCATTTCCGGATCCTCAATTCTGTTGTATTGATGGAATTCTGTGCTTCCATTGGAAAGAATGGCTTTTCCCCATTCCTGCGGAAATAGAAAGACTGGGAAAAATGATATTAAGTGAAATAAGCCACATACATTTAAATATATGTTGCATGGGTTTCCTCATTTCTAATAACTAGAATATGTCCATAAATGTACAATTTAATCCAATAATTGTAAAAGACAACTAATTACATTTGGACATGATTAACTAACAGTACTCTAAGCATTCACATGGCAAGACCAAGGGAAGCTATTCTTTGGAGAAGATCACAATGGCTCAATATTTATGTGCATATGACCATATAAAATATTGCTTATTGCCATGAACTCTAAGAATCAATCATACATGAGAAATACATATCTCTGTATATAATTTTAATAGATGTCATGAAAATAATGCACTTCCCTGTAATCTCAAATGCAAAATTCTATGTTTAGAAGATAAAATTGGGGAAAGTTTTCACCTCATAAACTAAAATATGTAGTGGGAATAGTGGGAGAGAAAAGATAAGACGAAAATTATAGTAGCTATATATTGAAGAATTCATCAACAATTTTCAAAACTATACAAGAAAGCTGGGGTGCAGCTCAGTTGTAGGAATAGACATATATATAAAGACATATATATAAAATGGGTTGAATCTCTAAGAAGGCCTTATAATAAGTTAATAAATAGTAATAATAAAATAATTACTTGAAATAAATGCTTTCATATTGGAGAGGCCTGAATCCTAAAAAAAATAAAAAAAATATACTCTCAATCCTCGTATCCAAAGACATAAAACTACAAGAATGAAGAAGAAACAGATTTCTTTTTCTATTCTTTCGGTTCCTTTTCTGTTTTCTTCTTTTATTTCCTTTGGCACTATTCATGCTTGAAGTTGCTAAGGTTCTGACCACTTTAGATTATTTTTCAGATGAGGTCTTAGTTTTTGACCAAGCATCCTTTGAGAAATAATCTGTTACCTATGGCTTCCACAAACGTGAGATAACAGGGAAATTACACTATATCTAGCTTTCTTCGTTTTTGTAGTTTCTCACATTTTTTTTCAGAACTGGCTCTGATATCAGTCTTCTAAATATCTGCCTTCTAATTAGCAAGGTATTTCTCATCTCAAGCTTGGACCCACACTATTTTTCAATGTAAACATTCAATATTGGCTTCTGTTTTCTAGATATCATTAAATATTATTGAGGTTATGATAGACCTTTATGTTGTTATAGAAAAACACAGAGAAATCCCTTGAATACTTTTTTCCAGATTCTTAAATATTTATAGTATGACAGACAAGTAGGACATTAATATTTCACAGGTACTTTATGCAGACTTCAGTTGTTTTAATTATTTTGTGCACATTAAATCCAATATAATTTTATAAAATGTGCCATATAAAACAAAAAGTGTGATGTAAATGTAAAGCAAAGGAAGATGTCTTGACAATTTTGGACATGAAGCATTCTTAAATTTGGCATTAAAATAATAGGCAAGGAAAACGATATATTAGAACTCAATAAAAGTGTAAAAAAATTGGTCGGTGAAAGCTCATATACAAGTAGGGAATAGAAGTTGGGAGCAGGTGGCTCATCTATCTCATCCTAGCTACTTGGGAGGCTGTGATTTGAGTATTGCTGTTTGAAGCCAGCACCCACAATATAAAGTCCCTGAGATTCTTATCTCTGATTAATCAGCAAAAAGCCAGAAGTGAGGCATGACTGAAATGGTAAATTGTTAACAAATTGCCACAAATCTCAGGGACCCTTTGTTCAAGCCCCAAGACTAAGCATGCATGTTAAAAATTAATAGTAGTAATCCTAATAGTGATGATGATGATTTTAATAATGATGATGAAGTGTACCCATAGTCAAGGATATAATATTTGCAAATCCTATACCTTAAGAATGCCTCAAATCTAGATTCTACATAAAATTCTCAAAACCTAATATTTAAAAGAACATCAATTAGAAACCAGCAAAATACATCTTGTGAAAAATAAGCACAAGAAAAACATCATCAGTCATCCAATAAATACATATTAAAACTTAAATGACATCATAAAACATGTATGAGAATTACTTCACATAATACAATAATGACCATACTAAATGCTATCAGGAAACAGAGAAAATGGATGCTGGCAGAAATGTCAAATCGGAAAGCCACTTCTGAAAATATTTTTACAGGTTCCTAGAATATGAAATAAGCAAATGCCCACTGTATAGCACAGTAATTGAGCTCTTCAGGCTTTGTCTCATAGAAATAAAATGTAACATTCACTCAAAGGCCAAAACATAGAGGATTATAGCAGCATTATTTCCTCTAGTCAAAGAAATGGACATCAATTCAAGCTTTCTTTTGGTGAATGGGAAAGGAATTGTGCTATATTCTCTAATAACAGAACCAAAAGGCAACTCGAGTGAATACAATACAATATTAAGTCATACAATAACTGGGAATAATTTACCATAGATTTGAAGGCAATCCTAAAAGTTTATTTATTGCATGATCTAGAAGTCAGAGAAAAAATATATTGGTTGCCAGGATGAAACAAGTTTGGGATGGCAGAAAGAGAAGTAGTAGGTTTAATTATAAAAGGGAAATATGGGTCAGACTTATTTTTGGTAAATAAACGTATCTGTAAATATTGTACATTCATATAGATTTGATAAAATTATATTGGACTTAATATGTGCACAAAACAATTAAAATAACTGGTCTGCATAAGGTACTTGTGACGTATTAATGTCCTACTTGTGATGTCATACTAGAAATACTTTAATAAATTGGAAAAAATATTCAAGGGATTTATCTGTGTTTTTATAACAGCATAAAGATCCATACTAAGCTCATATCTAGAAAACAGAAGTCAATACTGAATGTTTACATTGACAAATATTGTGGGTCCAAGCTTGAGATGAAATATACCTTGTTAATTAGAAGGCAGCGATTTAGAAGACTGATATCAGGGCCAGTTCTTAAAATAAAAATTCATGAGAAATTACAAAAACAAAGAAAGCTAGATAGAGTGTAATTTCCCTGTTTTCTCACATTTATGGAAGCCATAGTTAAGCAATCATTGCTCAAAGATGGCTTGGCCTGAAAAATAAGCTAAAGTGGTTAGAACCTTAGCAACAAAAATAATTCTGTCTCGTGCTTCACTTTTAAAATTAAACCCACCACTTCTCTTTGTCCCAACCTGTTAAAACAGGAGTGATTATAAACAAAAGCACTGGTCTGAAGCCTCAATATAAGGACCCAGTCTGTGTGGACCAAACAGTCTCTAACATGAGGTTTTATTTAAATTAACAAGCATGATTTTAGATTTTGCAGAGTGGGATGATGCATATTCACAGGCAATGTCTGATTTGTCAGGTAATCCAATCTACTCTTTCACAAATTACCCAATAGCCAGGTTTCAACACAAATGACTACAATGAGATTGTACAAATAAGACTGAGACTTTTCCCTCTCCTGAATAAAAATTCTGTCAATTGATTTCTGTATTCCACCTGTTTACATATTTCTCACAATCTTTTCTATTACTTTGTCTTCATTATTGATGTCCATATTACCTTTTCTTGTTGTCTTATGTGTATATGCCATTTTTAGGGATGGAACTCAATGTTTAATGGTCTTCCTTGAAGTTTTTGTTCATGGCTGATGACATTCTATTCATGAGCAACATTCTCACCTTCTGGTTCTGGCTGGATAATTGGAGATAAGTTTTCATATTTTTGTCTGTTTGGGCTGACATTGAACTGAAGTATTCAGGTCTTAGCCTCCTGAGTTTCTAGGATTCAACACATGAGTGGCTAACACAAATCTTAGCTTTACTGTTATTTTAATTATGTGATAGAGGAAAGTGGAAGTATATTTGTGTTAAGTGTGCAATTTTCAAATGCAAGTTTGAATCAACTAGATATAATGTAATTGTTATTCAATTTTAACAGTTAAATCAATAACTATTACACATTCCCACAGAAATATAATTGAAAATAAAAGGCATAATTGTTTTTCTTTTTGCATTTTTTTTTTAATAGGACCAGTCATGGGGCCTGAACTCTGGGCTTGGGCACTGTCCCTCAGCTCTTCAACTCAAGGCTAGCACTCTACAACTGAGCTACAGTGCCACTTCCAGCTTTTTTCTTTTTGCTTATGTGGTGCTGAGGAATCGAACCCATGCCCTTAGGCATGCAAGGCAAGCGCCCTACCACTGAGCCACCTTCCCAGCCCTCATAATTGTTCTCTTAAAACAAGTAATAGAACCATGAGTTTCTTTCACTTTACAAATCATGTTTTATAAAACTTTAATTAGCAGACTTCTATGATTAAAATAAATCTATTAATTGTATACCACAAGAAGCAAGGCGATTATAGTTAAGAATAGCTATTTCATCACAGCCAGAAGATAAGTTTTTGAGCATTCTCACTAAAAAGGAATGTTACATGCAGAAATTAATAGATATGATGTAGCTTGATCATTACACAACATATAAATTAAGGGGATTACCACTTAATACTTCATGAATATGTAAAAAATAATTATGTAGGTAGGCGCCAGTGGCTCATGCTTTTAACCCTAGCTACTAAGGAGTCTGAGAGCTGAGAATCATGGTTCAAAGCCAGCCTAAGCAGGAAAGTCCCTGATAAACTTATCTCCAATGAGCCAAAAGAAAACTGGCAGTGGCTCAAGTGGTAGAACACTAATCTTGAGACGAAGAGCTGAGGGACAGTTCCAGGTCCAGATTTCAAGCCCCACAACTGACAATAATTAAAAATAAACAGTTACAGATAAACAATATTTTGACATAAATGTTAAAATACATATTCTAAAAATTTTCAAATCCTTACTAGATATACTAGTTTATATAAATACATAGAAGTGTTTTCTGGTTTTAGTTGTTATTGAATCAATTGTGTGAATCACACATTTCTCATTCAATTCATATTTGTAGGTTTATATACATATATGACACAAATGTAATAAGTGATACGTGATAGGCAGTGCTGTTTTAGGAATCCCCCTTGGCATTCTAACATTAACACTTCTCCCCAAAAATCGATATGCCCTCCAACCTTATAAGAGGTTTCATCACATTGGAGCAGAAAAGTATAAGCCATAATCATCGTTTGGAACAACTGTAACATTTTACATGTATTACACTTAGTTTAACAATGGAAATATTCAAGGCATCTTAACCATGTCAATAATAGCAAAATGTCTTCTGAGATTTTCAGTCTCTTAAAAGATGAAAATCTTTAATTGTACATCTATTTTTTTCTACCTAACATCCTGTATCTTAGGAAGATTTTTTTGTGTAACAATGTGTTCCTGATTAGAAGACCGGAACAGAGGAAATAATGAAAATAGTGAAGGAAAATACTTGAAAACAATTTAAAAAGCAATCAGAGACATTCTTTTTTTCACCAGTTTCAATGAAAATGTACGTTAAAATACGACGTTTTGTCATCATTTAAAGAACCATAATTAAACTTTAATTAGCAGTGAAGAAGGGAACAGAGTAACCTCCATACTGATTTCCAAAGTGGTTGAACAAGTTTACACTCCCACCATCAATGAAGTAAGGTTCCCTTCTGTACACATCCCCTACAGCATCTTTTGTTATGAGAGTACTTGATTTTTGCCATTATAAATGGAGTGAGGTGGTATCTCAATGTTGTTTTGATTTGCATTTCTTTTATGGCTAGGGATGTTGAGCATTTCTTCATGTGTTTATTGGCCATACTTCTTTCTTCTTCAGAGAAGTTTCTCTTCAAGTCTTTAGCCCACTTATTTATTGGGCAGTTGTTTCTTTGAGAATTTGTTGTTGAGGGATTTAATTTTTTGAGTTCCAATTATATTTTAGATATGAGACGATTGTCCGTTGTATGGCTAGTGAAGATCTTTTCCCAGTCCGTTGGCTTTCTATTGATCTTTTGAGCTATGTCCTTTGCCATGCAGAAGCTCTACAACTTCATGCAATCCCATTTGTCCAGCCTTTCTTTGATTTGTTGTGTTTCTCGGTCTCTATTCAGAAAATTTCGGCCTGAGCCAAGGAGACCTAGGGTTTCTCCTATTCCATCCTCTAATGTTTTCAGAGTGTCTGCTTTGACTTCGAGGTCTTTGATTCATTTGGAGTTGATTCTGGTGCAGGGTGATATATAAGGATCTAGCTTTAGTTTTCTACAAGTAGTTAACAAAATTTTGCCAGCACCATTTACTGAAGAGGCTGTCTTTCTTCCATTCTACTTTGTTAGCTCCCTTATCGAAGTTTAGATGGCTATGGGTCTGTAGGTTCATTTCTGGGTTTTCAAGTCTATTCCATTGGTCCTGAGGTCTGGTCTTATGCCAATACCAAGCTGTATTGATTACTATTGCTTTATAGTAGAGTTTGAAATTTGGTATTGATATTCCTCAGCAGTGTTCTTTCCATTGAGGAGCGTTTTTGCTCTTCGGTGTCTTTGATTGTTCCATATGAATTTTTGGATTGCCTCTTCTTTTTCCTTGAAGATTGAGGTTTGAATTTTGATAGGTATTGTGTTGAATTTGTCGATAGCCTTGGGAAGTATTGCCATTTTCACGATGTTAATCTTTCCAATCCAGGAGCATGGGAGGTTTTGCCATTTTCTAAGTTCTGTTTTGATTTCCTTTTTCAAGATTTTAAAGTTTTCATCATAGAGGTCCTTCACTTCTTTGGTTAAGTTAATTCCTAGGTATTTCATTTTTCGTGGGGCTATTACAAATGGAGTTGCTTTCCTAATTTCAGCCACACTTTTCTCATTGTTGGCATACAGAAAAGCCATTGATTTGGGGGGTTCATTTTATACCCTGCTACTTTGCTAAGGTTTTTAAACATCTTGAGTAATTTGAGAGTGGAGTCTATAGGATTCTTTAAATACATGATCATGTCGTCTTCAAAGAGGGAGTGTTTTATTTCTTCTTTCCCTATTTGGATCCCTTTTATGTCTGCATCTTGTCTTATTGCTGTAGCTAGGCATTCTAATACTAGGTTGAAGAAAAGTGGAGAGAGTGGACATCCTTGTCGTGTTTCTGAGTTAAGAGGGAATGGCTTTAGTTTTTCATCATTAAATATAATGCTGGCTGTAGGTTTGTCATATACAGCCTTTATACTATTGAGGAATGTTCCATGGATTCCTAATTTTTCCAAAACCTTCATCATAAAGGGGTGTAGGATCTTGTTGAATGCTTTTTTTGCGTCTATTGAGATAACCATGTGGTTCTTATTCTTGCTCCTGTTGATGTGATGAATAATATTAATTGATTTGCGTATAATGAACCAGCTTTGCATCCTTGAAATGAATTCTGTTTGATCGTGTTGTATGATTTTTTGGATGAATTGTTGAAGTCGATTGGCCAAAATTTTGTTGAGAAGTTTTGCATCAATGTTCATCAAAGAAATGGGTTTATAGTTCTCTTCCTTTTATGAGTCCCTGCCTGGTTTTTGGATGAGGGTTATGCTGGCTTCATAGAATGTGTTCGTTAGTGGACTTTCTCTTTCAATTTCATTGAAGAGTTGGAGGAGTATTCGTGTGAGCTCTGCTTTGAAGGCCTTGTAAAATTCTGCTGTAAAACCATCTGTTCCTGGACTTTTCTTAGCTGGGAGGTCTCTTATTGCTGTTTATATTTCAGTGCTTGATATGGGCCTGTTAAGATGGTTTAACTCATCTTGGTTTAGTTTTGTCATGTCACTATTTCCTAGGAAAAGGTCCATTTCTGTCAAGTTCTCAAACTTATTAGCATAAAGTTTTGAGAAATATTCTCTTATAATGTTCTGAATCGTGGTTGTTTCCGTGGTGATGTTTCCATTCTCAACTCTGAGTTTATATATTTGGGTGTGTTCTCTTCTTTTTCTGATCAGATTTGCTAAGGGTCTGTCAATTTTGTTAATTTTTCGAAGAACCAACTCTTTTTTTTGTTGATTTTTTTCTATAGTTTTTTTTGGATTCTAATTCATTTAATTCTGATATAATTTTAATTATTTCTTTCCATCTACTGGATTGGGGTTTATCTTGCTGCTCTTTTATAAGGAGGTTTAAATGTGTCATTAAATTGTTGGTTTCAGATCTCTCCAATTTGTTGATGTAGGAGCTCAGAGCTATAAATTGCCTCTGAGTACTGCCTTTGCTGTGTCCAAGAGGAGCTGGTAATTTGTGTGTTCATTTTTGTTGAATAGCACGAACATTTGAATTTCCTTTCTAATCTCTTCCATGACCCACTCATGATTCAGCAGTGTGTTGTTCAGCCTCCATGTGATACCAGACTTTCTTTGGTGGCTTTTGGTGTTGAGTTCTAATTTTATTCCCTTGTGGTCAGAGAGATTGCAAGGTATAAGTTCAATGTTTCTGAATTTGGACATGTTTGCTTTGTGGCCTTTAATGTGGTCTATTTTAGAAAATGTTCCATGTGCTGCTAAGAAAATCGTGTATTCTGATGCTGCTGGGTGAAATGTTCGGTAGATATCTGTTAAATCTAGTTGTTCTATGCAGCTGTTTAGATCTGTGGTTTCTCTGTTGAGTTTTTGCCGAGTTGATTTATCTAGTGTGGAGAGTGGTGTGTTAAAATCCCCAACAATTAATGTCTTTGGATCTATATGGGATTTGAGGGAAAGTAGTGTTTCTTGGATAAATTTGGGTCCTCTGTTTTTTGGCGAATAGATATTTAGAATTGTAATGTCCTCCTGAAGGAGAGATCTCTTAATGTGTATGTAGGGACCTTCTTTATCTCTTCTCACGAATTTTAATTTGAAGTCTATTTTATCTGATATTAGGATTGCAACTCCCGCCTCTTTATGGGGACCATTTGCTTGGTAGATATTGTTCCAGCCTTTAACATTGAAAATGTGTTTGTTTTTACAAGCAAGATGTGACTCCTGAACACACCAGAAAGAAGGGTCTAGGCAGACAGTCTATACAGTCTATGTTGTTTAATTGGAGCGTTAAGTCCATTAATGTTAAGAGATAGGACTGAGAGGTATTTGGGAGTTCCTGCCATATTATCCACCTTCTTGGGGGCTGCGAAAGCTGAGTTCTTCCTATGGTTCTTGGATTCTCAGTTCGGGTGCAGTTTCTTGGCCTTATTGTGGTATTGTTGGTTTTCTATGTGTAAGACATCTTTAAGAATCTTTTGTAGGGCTGGTTTGGTGGAGATGTATTGTTTTATTTTTCCTTTGCTATGGAAGGTTTTTATTTGGCCTTCAGTTATGAAGGAGAGTTTAGCTGGGTGCAGTATTCTTGGTTGATAGTTGTTTGTTTTTAGGTCATGGCATACATCATTCCAGGCTCTTCTTGCTTTGATTGTTTCTGCTGAGAAATCTGAGGTGATTCTAATTGGTTTCCCTTTATAGGTGATTAATCTTTTCTCCTTGACAGCTTTAAGGATCTTTTCCTTGGTCTGAGTTGATCCTGTGTGGATTATAATGTGACTGTGGGATGTCCTATTCTGGTCTGGTCTATTTGGGATTCTAAAAGCTTCTTGTATCTGAATAGGCTTATCTTTTTGTATGTTTGGGAAGTTCTCTGCTAGGATCTTGTTAAACAAATTTCCTAGACCATTAACTTTGTTTCTAGGAGCTCCTCTACACCCATTACCCTTAGATTAGGCCTTCTGATTGTGTCTTCCAAGTGTTTGATAGATCTATCATATTTCTTGGACTTGTCTTGCATGATTGTATGTTCTTTCTTTATAATATCTAGGCTGTCTTCAATCCCTCAGATTCGATCTTCTGCATGGTCTAACCTGCTGTCAAGACTTTCTACTTTGTTTTTTTTATCTCTTTTCCTTCTAATTGGTCAGCTTTGATGACTTCAAAATCTTTGTTGAAGCTTTGTTTTAGATCTTGTATGAATTTCTTTACTTCCTTAATTTGGTGTTCATTGATTATTCTCTAATGACTTATTCTCAAATCACTTATTCTCAAATCTATTTAGAGAAGAACGTGAATATATTGAGAGAAGGGGATGGATATAAAGGAGATGTGAAAAACTTAAAAATAATAATGCTTAAAATATTATATAGCTAAAAAGAGGTAGTACTGCTATTAAGGAATTTAAGTCTCAGAGGTTTTGAATTGAATAATAAATTTGAGGATTAAGTGTGTACACAATGAGGGATAGGGTCTAATAGTCAATTATGTGTTTATCTGAGGATGTGCAGGACAAGAGTTAAGTCACATGAAGAATGAAAGAGAGGAAAAGGGGAAAAGGATGAGAAAGGAAGAAAAAAAGATCAGAAGTTCAGTAAAGCTAAACAGAAAACAAAAAGATAATTAAAAAAGAAAAAAAGAGAAAGGAAACAAAAAAAGAAAGAAAAACACACACTCACGTATCCCTAAAATAAAAATTATAAGAGGAAAAAAAAGTTACTGGAAAACAATTTTTTTTCAAATTAGGCAAAAATTAAAAAAAAAGTTTTAGAAAAGAAAATTTTTCTTTATATATAAGATACAAAAAAATAAAAGAAGAAGAAGAAGAAGAAAAAAGTTCTTCGATTTTTTTAGGAGGGGTGGGTAAAACTCTGTATCTCCCTTGTGTCTGTAACCAGCCTCTGGTTGGAGTCTCTGGTCTGTTTGTGGTCCTGTGGCTTGGTTGGTTCTTAAGTCAGTTTGTTCAAACAGGCAGAAAAATGCTCTGCTTTACCCATGATTTTGTGACCCTCTTCCCAGGCTAGTTCAGTGGGAGGCAGATCTGCTTTGAGAATCACAAAAGAGGTTGAGGCAGGGATGAGGCTAGGTTCTGGGTAGAGTTGAGGCCTTTCAACAAACAGTAGCTTTTCCTGGAGGCTAGTTTGTGAGAAACTCACAGAGCCCAGCCTGGAGCCATTCGCAGGGTTTCTGTTTACTGATTTTCAATTGATTGTCGAGGCTGCTAGAGGCTGCCTGTGGCTCTGATTACCCAATGAGGAAAGCCACTCCTAGGGCTGGCACCGGAGCTGGGTGACTTTTCCCTGGGTGGAGCTGAGTCTGGCAGGTCAGGCAGCCGTTAAGTTCTTGTGACCTGCTAAATGACTCGTTTTATTCCAAGGCTTGAGTTGGAGCTAGCAGCTCCGCCGAGCTTTGTTGGTATCCAAGATGGAGATCTCCAGTACTGGGGGGGGGGGGGAGGGCTGGCTTTCCCTCCTCTGCTCCCTGAGAAGGAGTGGGGATGTCGGGCTTCTACTCATTCTGAGTCTTGGTTCCTGGGTCGTCTCTGGTCTGCAAACTGCAAGATGAAGATTTCTGCTCCTTGTCGGTTCTTGCCGACTGCTTCTGGCTCCTTCGTCCCGGACTCTCTGTGGCTCAGGTATGGCCGCGGCCATGGCCGGCACCTCTGCTGCCACTGCGGCAGCTGCTGGCAAGAGCTCAGATGTGTCTCCTTGCCTGGATTTTCCCTCTCTGGCCTGACTCTCTGTCCTGTGATGGCACACTTGGTGTGATTCTCTGGCTTAGGACTGTTCACTGGAACTCTAAAACTCCTTTCTATGTGAGAGCTTGTTTACACTCCAGCTTCTCCTCCATCATCTTCGTGGAACTCCGTAGCTTATTTGTATATTTAATTTTATTCTCAATTTAATATATAGAAGGGGTTGCAGTAAATGTAAGGTAGTGAATATCAAACAAGTCAAACTTCTTATGCCATCCCTCATATTTCTCACACTTTTCCTTTACCCCAATACCCCTCACAAGTTGTAAATTTCCTACATGTTGTCTTGTGAGTATTGCTATTGCATTGGTTTGCCCTTTGTCCTTTGTCTCACCATTTTGGTCTTCCTCTTCCCTTGCCAAATTAAGATAAATGTGTATATAATACACAGGATACTGAAATCAAATACAGCAGGGGATAAACCATAGTTGAAAACACAAAATAAAAAAAGAAATCACATAGTACTTTAAGAACAACAACCACAAAGAAAACCTCTGTTTCCATATCTAGGAGTTCATTTTGCACAGCATCCTCTTATATGGTCATCTATACATAGCTATTGAGCAATTCTGCTCATCTAATAGGACTAACCTAGACATTACTTACTTATTACACATGAGGGAAACCATGGAATCTGTTTCTTTGTGTCTTGCTTATTTTCTGAGTAGCATTTTTCCAAGTCTTTCCATTTCCTTATGAATTAGAAGCATAGAATTCCACCATTTGTTTGTTTAATTGATTCGTTCATCTTTTGAGTAGCATATTAGTTTAAAACATGATTGCATGTAAGTATCATTAAAAATGACAGCTTTCTAAGTAAAATTGTATGTTGGTACAAGTGTTGAGATATCTGGATAAGTCTAATGTATTTCTTGAACTGAGTTAGGCAGGAAGATATCATATAGGATAAAAATATTAGTGACAAAATATTCCCTTGAGAAAGATTTAGGAGGCTGCCAGACGTATGAAGAAATACAGATAATTTTAAAGAATTTAGAAATGCAAGCTCAAGTATGTCTTTTTAAATAAAAATTATGTAAGTGGAAGGGCAAAAGAAGGAGAAGAGAAGAAATAACTGAAAACATATCATTGTTCCAAGTTAGAGTATATACAGACACAATCTATAACTTCCCAGGTAAACAGAGACCAATAAAATACATCTCACTTCATTTAAGTACATGCAAAATATTTACTTGGCTGTTTCCTACTTTAATGCTCCAAAATAAATGAAGAGTTATAAGAAATATTATGTGATTGCCATTATTTCAACCAGAACACTAACTGTGATGAACCCCCTTTTTCTCATTTTGCACTTGGAAAATAACCCCTAAATTGATGATGTTGTGACTGATTAGAGTCAGATTTAGGGGCTTCTACTTGCACAATTATCCCAGAATATTTTACAGCAGTTTTCCCCCCAAGATATCCAACTACATTGTCTGAAGCTATACTTTGAACACACCCTCACACCTGAGTACATAATTTGAAATTATACTTCAGCATTTCCTTGGCACCTTCTAATTTGTGCCTTTGTCTTTTTTGCACATTCCTTAGTTCATAGTTGCTATATTTCCATTTCATCTTTATAAACTACTAAGAACATTGTTCAACTATCACTTCTTGTTTGCACACACCCAGTCTATGTATGAAGGTACTTTGTTTATGTTAAGCAATAGGGTAGTACTCACTCTCAGAGGAGAAACGTTCCACAGTATAACCCTATGCCCACACTACAGGGTGTAGAATTTAAAGCATTTTGAGGCAAACAGTGATATTAGAATTGAAAGGCTTCCTAGGGACATTTGCTTGGAGCTCATTAGTTTTCCCAGGAGAAATATAAATATCCACAAAATTTGGAGCTAATTAGTAAGTAACTAAATTAACACTAGATCCTAGATGTTGTGTTAATTCAAGTCACCATTGTATTATTGTTACATCAGAATCCTTCCCTACTTGCCAAAGTGTATGAGACAATGAAAGAAAGGCATTAACACAAAATGTCTTACGATTTTAGGCATTTAATCCTAGTGGTGAGGGTAATGTCTGAACTCTTCCATTGAATAAAAACTTGAAGTTTATAAGAGCACTTCCTACATATATGAATTTGTGGTAGCTTCATTGACAGGGTTATTTTTAGCATGGAGATATACCTAACAGTAATTAGATTTCAATAGAGTATATGGCAGTTATGATTTGTCAATGGCTATTGAGGCATTTTCTGTTCTCAAGAAGAATCAATTCAAGGAGTCTTCACTCACATCAGTAATGCTGTATGTTCAACCTAATACTTGTTACTTGTCCTGCACTGTAATGCTTAGGCTGATAAGATATCCAAACACATCTAAATTCATTTCAATAAAATCCCATACTGATGTGGATACATGAGTTACTCATTGGAACTGTAGGACAAATTAGGCTTGTCTGTGCTGTAGTTCAATCTCTAATCTCCTGGCTAAACAAAGTCTTCAAAAATATTCAGAGGATACCTCTAAGGAAAGTCCATGAGAGTTATATCTGTATAATTCCTCTAAGGTCAGGATAAAAGCATTTGTTCTCAGCATTTAAGATCAACAGGATCTGTTGAATTCATGGATCCAGAATTTTATGGCTTCGCATTCATATCTCAAAATTTTATCAATATGACTTACCAAAACACTGTCCTTATTGAACTTGTCTATGTCCTTTTATTTTTCAAATCCAAATAGCCTATTTCTTTCAATATTTTCCTGCAAATTCTCTCCTTCCTTTACTTCTGTAAATCTTTGTGTATTACTTTTTTGTTTCCTTATTTATCTTTCTTCCTATCTTGTCCACACTGCTGCTCACATTGCTCACACTTGTGTCAGAACTTTCCTTTTTCTACTCCCTTTAATAATGACTCCAATAATATTATACTTTTTCATATTAATGGTCGTGGATTTTTGGTGATGTCTAAATAGACCTATCGTTGCATCTTTTTAACATAAACTTTAAAACTATCTGAGAGCTTTTCCCTCTAAATCCATCATTTCCACCTGTAGTCCTTATCACCAAGAATATAACTAACACAGTTGCCAGCCAGAGATGTGGTTGCACTTCAGATTTCTTCTTACCTTTCTACTCCCTCCCATTAGATAAGATGAATGATCAAGATTTTCGCAGTTTCAGCCACTAATACAATTTCTATGTACTCCTTTTTATGCACCTGACACCAGCCTGTTTCAAGTACTCATCACTGGTCACCTAGTCCTAAAACAACCATTTACAAAGTATGCTTTTTTTCTCCATAGTCTTTTCATATTGCTCCTCTCCATCACCCAATTATTCTCCTTTTAAGCACACAGAGTGAAGAGCTCAGATACGAATTCTAGTATCATTATTTGTTCACTACAATGAGTGTTGGCCTTATATTTCTCAGCTGTAAATGCATGTAATCTACCAGAAATATTGAAGAATATTTGTTGACTTCTGGAGCAAGAAAAAAGAAAAGTGAAGAGTCCTTACATTTTCCACCTTAGCTTACAAATAAGGAAAGAGTCAAATTCAGTTTGTTGGTATAAAGTCACAAATTTTTTCACACAGAAATAAAAATAAATTTTAATCCCTGGCTCTACAGATTATGTCCTTTTATGGTAACTACAGATATGTAAGTGGTGCTATGTAAATTGTATCATATCTTTACAGCTGTACTGAAGAACAGACTCTTAACAAATTATTGGAAACTTTGGTTATTATATACTACCTGTAAGAGAGTGTTATTTGAACTAATCACACTTGGTTGAAAACTATATCTTAGTCCATCAAAATTTGGAAATAAACAATTTTATTTATAAGAAAACAATACCATCAAGAAAAGTGAGTATACATTAAGAGACTGCAGAAATAACATAAGGGTTTTTACTGTCTCTACCTGTTTATGTAATTTTATGTCTTGGTATTGAAACTCTCCTCTTGTTTTTCTTATTGTATGTAATGCAACGCTGTTTATAACTATGTATTCAATGTGGGAAGTCTAGCTTCAAAGATGTCTAAAGTTTTTTTCCGTTTCAATCACAACATTATAATTGTCAGGCTACACTGTGGTCATCATCAACATCTTCATCAAAATTATTATTAGCATCATAATTGCTAAGTATTGAAAGTCAGATATGCTATTATTTTTCTTTTGATTAATAATTTTAATGTTACCACTGTGTATACATCCATATTAAAATTTTGAACAAATAAAGAAACACAAAAAAAACTAAACCATATCAGGTAGCTTGACTATGTGCTTATAACAAATTATGGAATAGATTTGTGAAGCATTGCCAATTCCTAACCATTATGAATTAACTTCCTCTCTCCCCTCACTACACACAAATATTTAAGAGTTTGGACAGAACTTTTTCAAGTAATATAATGTAAATGTTACTACAATATCATATCTATATCTAAAATTCCCTTGAAAGTAATTAGCTCGACTTTCTATTGAAATATTAGTTATTTTATTCTAGGAAACTTTTAGAAAAATAGATTGTATATCTTTGAAACGTAAAAGGTCAATATAGTAGCAAAGTATTTTAGAGGGAGACTGTCCTCAGAAATATATATATATATATATATATATAAATGTTATGTGTAGAATTACATACATTTTCAGAGATTATTGGTCATCAGAAATACATACACTTATCTACATTGATGTATAGAATGATGTACACTATAGTGAAACAAAGATCTTAAAACAAAATTAAAATTAAAAAATACATCAAACCAAGTGCCAGTGACTCACTCTTATAATTCGAGCTATTCTGGGTAATAAGATCTTAGAATTGTGATTGAAAATAGCCCAGACAGAAAAGTACTTGTTAGATTCTTATCTCCAATTAACCACTGAAAAAAGGAATCAACTCTGTGCCTCAAGTTGTAGATTGATAACCTTGAGCATAAAAAAGCTTAGGGACAATGCCAAGTCCTTGCAAACAACAACATCATCAACAACAACAACAAAATGTATCACATTAATTTCACAAAAGCATCTTTTAACTGCTGAGAACATTTCTTAGACACATGAATACATCCCCCTAGAAAATGTTAAGTAAAAATTATAGAAATTTACGTCTGTGTTAAAGACATGACTATGTAGATTGTTAAAGATATTCAGGTAATGATTAGGATTTAAGAATAATTATAGGTAGGTAATATATTGGGACTGGTTTCTTATTCTGTTTTCCAGTAGTAATAGAATGATATTTGTAATGATTATATAAAATTACTCTTGCTTCGTATTTGAATTATAATAAATGATAAACATTTTTTAATGTTTCCAAAGGAAAGGAGTAACAATTCTTATGTAATCTCAAAAAAATTGAGAAAAATATTCCAAGCTGGTTTGCTCTAAGAATATATTTCTTTTCTTGTTCTAGTTTTCATATGTTCAAAAAAATTAAAATTCCAAAAATGCATTGGATGTTGGCATTCAGGAACATCTTCATAGATACTAATATTGGAGTCCCTAATGTGGAATTGTTTTATTTCAATTGTTATTTTCACAAATAATTCAAGACTATTGTGTATTTTGTTTATTTTCACTGCTATTGGCTCCTATCTTCAGAATACTTTTTTTCACTAGCAAAGTAGAGAAAAACAATTGGATTGACCAAGTAACATATGGCTTTCATAAAATGCAGATGCATAGATTTGTGTCTTCTGTAATTTGCTAAAAGTTTCTTCCAGAAAAGGTTATCAATTATTTATGTGATGCATAATTCCTAGGTATTCCAGTTATCACATACACTTTTTGATTGAGTTATCTCTGAATAAACTCAAAATAAACAGACAATAAAACCCTCAAAATGAACAGAAATCATATCTTTGTTTTAAAAGTTACAGTTTACGAAGATTTTAAGCCACCACCAACAACATATTTTTAGGTATTCTGCATTTTGTGTGAAGTATTTTTAACAATAGTTTTTTGCTGACAGTAATTCACTTGCAATATATTATCTCCTTTAATTGTATACATTTTAGTGCTTTGGAAGTGAATCGTATAATCATAAGTTTTCCAGGCTTAATTTTCACAAACTTGCATTTCTTCAAATAGAAATGTTGTAAATTTTAGAACAGACATTAAAATAGATATATAATTCAGTTACAGGAATTTGCCCAGCATATATCCTCTATATTGTGCCTTTTCAAAATTTGTTTTTAGGCATTATTTTCAGGGTCTCACACATAGTATTCAAGTGCACTGTCAATGAACTAAATTCCATGTACAAACAAGTTTTTCTTTAATTATCTTTAATCCATGCATAGGAGTGTAATGGATAGAAACTATACAATTCTCTTTGACCCTTTGAAAACTTGCTTGCTTTAATGATTGCAGTATTATACAAATTGATTTGCTATGTGGAGTATATCAATTTCTCCACAACTGCATGACTATATTTTGTGTCATATTTTTATATTATGGTCCTACTAGTGAGTTTTCTTTTTATTTATACTTGGATCATAAAGAGGCGCTTATTTCATATGCTCCTACTATTTACACCTGTTCTTTAAAGAAATATCCTATTCGGGAAAAAAGTTATATAGAATTAGAAGATATAAAAATACTTGACTCAGAATCATTGTAGCATTAGGATTGTAGCATTAACAAATATGTGTCCTCTATCTGTTAGATATGTTTTCACTTTTGTTATGTTGTCCTTTGAAATATGAAAGGTTATCAGTTGATATTATCCAGTTTATTCTTGCTTTTCTTTACCCACGAATGCTTTCCATGTCATTTTTTAGAAACCTTTACTGATCCAATATCATTAATTTTTACGTTTATGTTTTATCAGATTTTAGATCTCACATTTTAATAATAATTTTTTATTTTAAATTTTTATATAAGGATTCAGGTAGTAGGCTAAGATCTTTTTTTTAAATCTAGGGTGGCAATAGTGCCAATAAACCCATTTAAGATTATATTTTTATTTCATAAATTCATGCCATCCTGTTCAAAATCTATTGACCATAAAACTGAGAATTTTTTATTGTGAAAATACTGTACAGAGGGGTTACATTTACACAACAGTATTAACCAAAGCATGCTATTTGCAGAGGAGTATTTAAAACGTGTAATTACCTATAAAATTGAACTTTTAATCCAAGAAAATGAATACCAGGAATATATCACTTGGAAGATGTGAGCGGAACTCAAAGGGAAGGAATAAAGAGAGTAATGATGGAAGAGAGTGAAGGCATAATATTCAATGCAAATAGAATGAAACTAGAAAAAATGAGAATGAGGTAAGGTTTGGAAGGGTGTGGGAAAGTTATGTGAAGATCCATTGTACTTATAAGCTGATTTGTGGAATGGAAATTCTTTTGAACAACTATTTAATAAAAATATAATTAAAAACAATGGAGACATCTGATCTTAAACTGCATTCTCTTAAACCATGGGTCAATATAATAGTTTCCTCTCCAAAAATTTTCTTTGCAGGTATTTTCCTCATAATTTCAGAAAACTGAGCAATGTGATGTATATCAATACATCACATTGCATATTCAAAATAGACAAAATATAAAAATCACAGTAAAAATGTTAGAATTCATCACATAATAAAATAACAGGACCCTAGATAAGGTTCTCCCCTCATCCTTGGTCATGGTGAACCATCTTCCATGTCACAAAACATATGTCAGCCCCCCAAACCTCATAGCTTCACAGCCCCTGCCCTGCCCTCTCCCCCATCTCATTCCCTAATTATGTTTGGCAGACACATTCCTAACCCATGAATTACCTCCAACTATACACATGAGAGCAGAGTGTCTGGCTGGAAGAATGTGGCTGTGGTCACACACACCTCACCAAACTTCTGGCTGGTGACAGAAGGACAGGTGTCCACTCTAGTCCAGGGTTCACACAGGTCTCCTAGCGGAGGACCACGAGGGCCAGCAGCTACTGTAGGGCTACAGAAAAGGGGGAAGAGAGAGGTGGAAAGGGGAGGAAAGGAATGTCTACTGAAATCTTCCATAAAGGAGCCATGAAACTGTGAAGGAGAAAACAAATATTGTGGCTGGGCTTGTACTTGGTATTCATGAAAAAAGAACAACAACACATACACACACAGAGAAATAAAATGCTTTTGCTGTTTTTAGACATGGTGACTTAAATATATTTTCATTGCTCTCATCTCCCTGCTCTCCCAACACACACACACACACACACACACACACACACACACACACACACAAACACACACACACACACATCCAGAACAGTGACAGAAGACTCTTCCATGCAGCACCTGCAATTTTCCAACTGATCACTCACCTAAGCACAGCAGGCTGTACAAAAGTTTTTCTGTCTCTCTCTCTCTCTCTCTCTCTCTCTCTCTCTCTCTCTCACACACACACACACACACACACACACACACACATACACACACACACACACACACACACACAGACTCAGAGTAGTGCCACTCCTAAGTTTGTTGGTTCCTCATGTGGGCCCATGTACAAGCTGAAGGACAAAGGTTCCCATACACTGTTCCTTTGTAAAACCCAAGGGGTCCCACCCATGGGGTGCACTACTCTAATGACATATCACGACCCACCTCTCCCCTTCTCCAGGGCCAGACCCTTCCCCTCGGGAACAACTACTCATTCACCAGAACCTTAGGCCAGGACATAGGGTTAAGGAATTCCCAGACATGTGACTACTCAGAGGCAAGACTGAAAACAAGCAGGGGGTCATGGGGTTCCCAAGGGAGTGTCTGATCCTGGGTGGGGGCAGTGTTGGGGAAATTGATTGGGTCCTAAAGGCTACATATATGGACAGACTCCCTACTTCCAGCCTAGATGCTTCTGGGTGACTGGATGGATTCTTGGGAAGGCCAAGGAGACCAGATGGACTAGGAGCACCAGCAGATGCTGGCAGAGCTGGGAAATGTGATCACCCTGTGAGTAGTGTTGACAGCTAAGGTGGGGGGGACAGGCCGGGTGTACATGTGTCGGAGGGGTGTGTTCCTCCCAGATATTCACCTTCTATTTGACCCCCAGTGCCATCACCTCCCTAGTGAGTTTTTCTGGGACCCTCCTGTGGTGAAAGGGTAACTGAGCACAGAGGACAAGTGCTCACACAGCAAGGTGGGGGCTATCTTCTGCATCCAACATCCCCCACCTCCAGAGAAAAGGAAAAGACCCAATAAGGCAGGTGTAGAGGTGCTGCTCCTCACCTCTGACTAAAGCCACCAGGTTTCCACCAGGGAGAGGAAGGGTGCAGACGTGCAGCTCTGTGACTCCTATTGCTCCAGGTGCCCCATTCTCACCCATTCCTGCATCTCCCTGTTTCCTGGGACGCTGGCCACTAGGGATGGGGGTGGGTTCCTCAAGTCGACATCCACTCCCCCACCCCCAGTCCTGGGTTGCATTTGTCTCAGACTCAGGGCTGGCCTGCTTGGCGCTGGGGAGTTGTGGTTGGGACACGAGAGGAGAGGTGATAGTTGCTGGTTTGGGTCTGTGGGGGGGGAGTGGGGGAGAAAGGGGGGCATAGAGGGAGTTCGTGAGGTGTTGGCCCATGGGGCAGCACTCATGTGTGCTTTGGGGAGAAGCTGTAGGCTGTGGTTCCAGGTGCACCAGGCAGTGATGGCAGTGGCATGGTGGACACTCGGGCCCAGAGCAGAGGACCGGGGGCTGGGACCAGGTCAGGGCCCCAAGCCGGCCAGGTTATGATTGGGACTATGATTTGGACTGGAGTTGTTCCATTCCCACATCCTGCGAGGCCACCACCCATCTGCTAATGGAACTCTCTCTAAATCCTGCACAGGCCATGCAGTGGTCTGCATTCACTCCTTCCCAAACCAGCAACTTTACAAACTGATCTTGGAGGTTCCCTGCCAGCATCTTGTGGTTAATACTCTGTTGGGCTCAGTCTACAAACTCAGCTAGAGGCTCACCATATTTTTGTCTCACTCCTGCTATAGTGGATTCAGTGTTCTGCCTGTCTCACCTGGTCATGGTAGGGGCCAGGTATTGTGGCCTGTTGGAAGCCAGTGGAGTACCTTTCCCCTGTCCCTGTTAACATGGCATAAGTAATAGGTATCGCGGGTTGAGCCTGCCAGTTGTTCTCCGCCCGCACTCTGCATTCTTCATTAAAGAAGGCACATCATTTAATAAACTGAGAACTGGTGTGGAGGGCTTTGGCCTCATCCCCCCAGACACACAGGTGATAAACAATGTCATGTAATAAGGTCTGGGCCCAAGGAGAGTTCAGGCCATCCTCCACCACTGCTTTGTGGATCTCTTTCAGATCTTTAGCTTCCCATGGATACCATTCCAAGGGCATATTACCTCCTGGTGCCAGATTGACCGGATAAGCTTGGGGAAGTGAATCCTGTGGCCTAAGGTCTGGACTCCTGTGTGGCACTTCCCTTAAATGTCAGGACTCCAAGTAGGTTACTTCCCCAGCCCTCGGCCCCTCTATGGAAGGTTGGTAGTGGTCCGGGTCTTGCAGGTCCCTCTTGCAGGTCCCATAGGGCGCTTTACCTCCCCCCCCCCATCAGAGGAATAGTGTGGGGACCTAGGACCATCAAGGGCACCTGAGTCATAGAGGGTAACTTTCACCCTCGTTTTGACTTCCACTGAGCATTTTTCGGTGCATTATTGGTGAAATTTGACTCATTCTATTTCCTTCTCACTTCCCAAGTCCTCCTTTACTCCCTCTTAGCCTAATGTTGCCTCCTCCTCCTTCTTCTGTGAAATAGCATTACCCATACTTAAGGTTTCACTTACTCTGAGAGAGCGCATAGCCTCAGCCGGTATCTTTTCCTTTCAAGCCCCATGTGCAGAGCCAGATGTCAGGTCTTCGTTTGTCCCACAAAAGACGACAGGGACCAAGGAAAGGTAAGTGCGGCCACTTGTCCGTTCCCCAGCCTCCCTTAGCCTAAGAGACAATCAGACACAGTGAGGATTCAAGTCAAGTAGGGACTCATTTATTAACACAGAGCAAGCCATTTTTAAAGTAAAAGACTGTGTGGGAGGGGAACCAACCAATCACTGTAAAGGTCACACCTTATCATGCACCTAAGATTCCACAAGCTGTTTACACACTGAACTTAAACAAATCAGGCTCTGACCACTCAACTTCCTCTTAGGGCCATTTTTGATGCCTGTGTACCCACACTGTCCTCATAAATCTTGTGACGTGCTCCAATTGTGATGTTTTAGGCCACTTATGAGCTCATAAACTGTTTTCAACTTTATAATTTTTCAGTTCTGATTTGTGATATCAGAAATCCACTATGACATCATGACCATTGTGACATCATACTGACAGACATCATCACACTGTGGCATCATAATCGTCCTACGACTTCAACATATTTGCAACAACACATGCCTTTGTAGATACCACAGTCCATTCGTGAACTCATATATTCTGATTTCATGAACAATGAGAACCTTTATGCCATTTGGAAATCACCAACCAATTGTGACATCATAGACCTACTATGACCCCTTACCTGTATGGCATCACCAACTAATTGTGACATCAAAATTTTTGTGATGTCACAATGTGACATGATGATCATGACATCTGTCAGTGTGATGTCAGAATGGTCATGATGTCAGTGGATTTCTGGTATCTCATGTCATACATGAAATATTTTGAAAAATTATGAGGGCAAAAAGGTCTAAGATATCACAATATTAGCATGTCACAAATTTATGAAGACAGGAGATGTTTGTGATATTAAATTGTGTTAGTGATATCACAATGGCACTGTGATATCACAAAGTGATTATGATGTCAAAATGGTTATATAGGCACAAAAATGTGTTTCTGATATCAACTCTCATGCCACACTTGAAATACAATGAAATCACAGAATAGGCATTCACAATGTGTCTAGGATGTCACAATGAGAATTGTTGTCATAATGCGATTATGTCATTGAGTTTGGTGATATCACAATGAGCTCATGCTCTCATAATGAAAATGTGATGTCACACTGAGGATGCCACAAACACTTTTTGATGTTATAATGGCAGGTCTGATCTCAATTGTCAGTTAACAACAAGGATATGGGTACACAAAGGGACTGTGTTGTTGAAAAGGGCATGGATTTTTCAAAGGAGCTAAGAGGTCATAATAGATTGGAGATGTCACAATGGAATGTCACAATGGCAATGTTATCACAATGTGTTTGTGATGTCGTGCTGATAATGATGACAAAATGTGTTTGTGATGTCACAACAAGTTTGTAATATTACAATCAAATTTCCAATTTCAATTGTTACTAGTTCACAAGGAGGATACTGTAATAATCATCAGGGCCCCAATAATCTATAGGGTCCGATAATCAGCCAAGCACCATCTCCTGGCTAGCTGGAGAGGACAAAGTATGCCACCAAAGAAGGTGGGGCATTCTGTGGGAGGGGCTGGTGCATTAACCACCACATGTTGAGCTGATAAGAAGTGATTGGGCTGTGGGCAGCTTGGGATGTGACAGTTGAAAATTGTTAGGCAGTTGGTGTAGAGAAGGGGTACAGACTTTATATAGGGTACTTGTTCAGAGCAATAAAAGGAAAGAGAAAAAGGGAAAAATCCGGGAAGGAAGGAAGTGGTGTGATAGCAGAAGGGGAAAGACCTTGGAGGAGAGGAAGTTGAGGGGGGGCAGGAGGTGAAGGATGCAACTGAAGACCCAGGCAAAGCAGTTCAGACCTGTGGAAAGTGGAGAGACCTGAAGAGAAGGAACTGGTAGAAGGGAACAATGGAAAGACATCGAAGGATGTTTAGTTCTGTATCCAAGGAGAGACAAAGGGAAGGGAGAAAAAGGCTTGCCTTTTGATGTTTGGAGCTTTGGATATCATAATTTTGGGGTTTGGTGGTTTGGAGAACATTTATTATATTAAATGTGTCTCGATGGATTCTCTTGAACTACAGAGTTCCTAATTTTCAGAAACCCCATCAAGATAATCAATTTGGATAGCATCAGGCCTTGGCCCCAGGAAAAAATCCCCATAGGTGAAAGTGTCAACCCTCAGGGTTAAGAGTCTACCTCAAGTGTTTGCCTCTGGAGGACCAACATTGACAAGTCATTTAGGTTCCTCTAAGGGTGCATCTGGGAAAGCTTGCCAGCCTGTTTTGGAGATCCCCTCTGGAGGTCATTTGTAGCTTCTGGGAACTCCTTGAAACGTCATGTAGGGCTTCCTTGAGAATCCATCTGGAATCTCATCAAGAGTACATCTGCGACTTCCTTGAGCAGCCATCTGAAACCTACCTTGGAAGTCATCTGGGGCCTTCTACAGGTGCCATCTTGGACTTTCTCCAGAGGTCATCTGGGGCTTCCTCAGGAGGCAACCTGAGACCTGAATCTTTAGACTTCCTTTAGAAACAATCTAGGACCACCTCCTGAGGTCATCTGGAACTTCTTTGGGAGGTCAGCTTGGGTTACCTTGATGAGAAATGTATGACCGTCTTCAGACATAATCTGGGACTTCATTGAGAAGCCATACAGGACCTTCTCTGGAGATCATCTGTGACTTTCTCAAGAGAGTTAACTGGAACCTCCTCTGGGGTTCATATATGGACTCTCTGAGTGGCCATCTGGTAGCTATTCGTGAGTTAATCTCAGCCTCATTGAGAGGATATCTGGGACCTCCTTTGGAGGTCATCTGACACTTCCTTGGGGATCAATTTGGAACCTCCATGAGAGATTATCTAGGGCCTCATAGGGAGGACATATGTGACATGTTCCAGGGGTCATCTGCAGCCTCCTCAAGAGGCAATCTGGGACATTCTCTCTGTCATCTGGGACCTCCTGTAGAGGTCAACATTGAGAGATATGGGACATGTAAGTTAAGTGTCTGTGGCTATTGGTCTGTTTGTGTAGGCTGATACTTCTATCTGTGTCCTGTATGTACCTCTGTTTACTCCTTTTCTCAGGATGGGAGAACAAGGCCTAAAGTTCCTATATCCAAAAAATATTCTCCCGCAGGTTTATAGAGTCCCTCAGAAGAAGATGCATTGATGTACTCTCTCTCCTATTCCTTGCTATCAACACCTGTAATGTTAAGTGCTCCCATACCAAAAGGGGTTACTTTTACCAGCCTGAGGTGGTACAATGTGGTATGTTACTATTATTACCCTTGAGACAGGAACATGAAAGAGATGGGGGGCAGGCCCCCTTTTTAATATATGTTCCCTTTACAAGTAGTGACCTGTATAACTGGAAACAGCAAACTCCATACTTTACAGAAGAAAAAAAAAAAAACAGGGGCTCATTATTTCATTAGAGACAGTAATTTTCACACACAAGCACATCCGGAATGAGTGTCAGCAAATTTTAAAGGTGCTTTTCACCTGGTAGAAAAGGGAGTGAATCCTGCTCGGTGACTTGAAAGGAGTCCTTGGAACACACAGTAGCCCCACTATTAACCAGACCATTTGGAGAAAGTCTTTCCACAGACTTACCCAAGCTGAGACTAACAGTGATCGAGGTATGGAAGTGCTTCCTATTATTGCTAGGTTTGATTAGCAGGGATGCTTCAGTTGCTAGAAAGCCAAGTCATCAATCTAAGGTGAGTGAGATGGTACAGTTCCTCAGTGAGTATCCTAATGCTTTTCTGGAACTTCCCCAGAAGACTATATTACATATAGGCCTATAGATCTTGAAGTCCTGGAGAATCAAAGAACCCTAAATATGGCCTTTGTTACCCAGTCAGCCCTAGATATTAGAAAAAAAAAGCTTCAAAAGTTAGCTTTTTAGGGAAAGGTGTATTCTAAGTTGGAAGTGGTTGCCCAGTAGGTTTTTGATAACAGAGATACCCTGCATAAAAAAGACTATAAAAAAAGGGGTTGAGTTTTGATAGGAGCACCAGAATAGGGATTAAGAAACCCTTGGCAAAGACAGTACAATTCATTTGCAAATGGCAGTAGAGAACCTCTAGGACCAGATGAGTGGGAAAAGGAATGTCCAAGGAGGAGAAAGATAGAAAATGACAGGTTATGTAATCACATTAAACACCTGGAAAATGTGTTCATATCTCTGGAGTGATATGCAAAGGAGCTTGGGGCTCTGAATTCTAACTGTGTTCAATTTAAAAAGCAGCCCTCTGAACTTAAGAAGAAATGTGGAAAAGAAAAATTCATATACTTCTATCTCAAAACACAGGCTTAAAACAGACTGAATCTCCATTATGTGCCAGTCAAAACCAACCAAGAGGTTAAAAGCACATAGAAGAGCACATTGGAGAAAACAGAGAGAATTATTTGACATGAAGAAAAGATTTGAAGATATAAACTTGTGAGAGTGAAAAATGAGAAGAAAATCCTCAAAAGGAACCTAGAAAACACTCAGAATCAAATGAAATTCAAATACATTAGCCTGGATGAATATGAAGCAAATTAGGGGACCACAGGCCGACAGAAGCACAAGACAGCAATGCTGTCATCCTTGCAAACCTCATGTGAGGCCAGGAAGTGATCCTCATGCTGCATTAAGAAATCGTGGACATGAAAAATGAGCTGGACCTGATTTAAGAATGTATTAGGCTGAAGTACATGTCGATTATAAGCTTTGAAAGTCGTCACTAGAAATTCAAAGCAACAGAGAGAGAAGGAAAGAGTAGTTAGTAGAGAAGACGGGGAAGTGCTGTGTCATAGAAGATGAGGCCAAGAAAAGTGTACAGAAAAATATCAAGCTCAAGAAAGAGATTGTTACTCTTCAGAAAAAGTTAAAGGGCCACATGCTCTGATAGAGAATGCTGGGGAAAGGGAAAGAGCATTAGGAAGAAAAACAGAAGGGCTAAACAAACAGTTGAAAGATCTGTCACAAAAATACACTGAAGTGGAAAACTAGAAAGAGAAACTACTTGAGTAAAAGCCCCAAAAGACTGCTGAGATCTTCGCCATAAATGTAATGCAGAAGCATCGTGTCCCTATGGAATAGGTGGAGGTGGGGAAAAATACCTCGCAATAGCACCTTTGTGAACTTAAGGGAGCAGTTGAAGAGCAAGCAAACGTGTTGTGAGAAGGAGCAGCAGTTGTCCAGTCAAAGGAACTCTCCTGTGACCCTGCCAAAACAGTTACAGTTTAAGGAGCACATTGAGAAGGAGAGTGAGATTTTGAAAGCAAGTTTGAGAGAAAAGGAGGAGAATAAAATGGAAGAAGTGCCCAAGGTTCAGAGTACTGTACAGGAGTTAAAGAAACTAGAGACCCTAAGATACAGGGAAACATCTTAGCTGATCAGGTAGCTTGGGAGATCACTCTAAAACCAGTGGGGTTTCTAGAGCTACTGGTTGTTAAAATTAAAGGAAGAAGCAAAAATAGTTGTAATAAGTGTGCAAATGTTAACACTGAACTTGTGAAAAAACCATACAGGCTCAAGGTTTCTGTCAGTTTACGTGTAGATATTTGTACCCAGGTAAATTTCCCAAGCCATTACCTAAAACTATTCTGAAAACCAGTGGGGCCTTAGCATGACAATACTTTGTAAGGTGTGTAGGTAATTTCCAACAAGTATATGCTGAAAAGCCGGAACCTATGGAAAGAATTCATATGTGAGGAACCTCAGATGGTGAATTTGGAAAAGTGGACTTCACAGAGGTAAAGCCTGGAAAGTATGGGTATTGGTATCTATTCGTAATACTGGACACTTTTTCAGGCTGAGCTGAGGCATGTAATAATTCCTTGATTTGGCTTACCCTTAGCTGTGGGGTCCAAAGATGGCCATGCATTCATGGCCCAAGTTTTCAATTATTAACTAACATTGTAGGAATAAATTGGAAGTTACAATCCATTTATAGATCTCAGAGTTCAAGGCATTAGAAAGAATGAATATGCCCTCAAAGGAAACTAACTAAATTAAATACAGAGACTGTCCATCGCTAGGTGAGCCTCCTCCACTTTGCTCTCTTTCAAGCAAGATGTAGCCCTTATGTTAAAGGATTTAATCCCTTTGAAATAATTTAGGGTAGACCACCCCCTTTGGTTCCTAAATTTGGGAAGGCTATATTAACAGAAATGTCTAACTACAATCTGCAGGCTTTACAACATATTCTTTTATGGAACTATCCTTTGGTAACCAAGGCCCACCAGCCATCTAAGAAAAACTCCACCTGAAGGGGAGGGGCCAAGATGGCGATGGAACACCAGGAATATACCACAGCTCTCCCCAAAGAAATACAATTTGGATTTCAATGCTCCGTTTCTGCAAGTGACCCACAAAAAAAAAAAAAAAAAGCGATTACTCAGAGAGATACAGAAAGTGAGAAAAGAAAGGGAAAAAACCTGCACAGACAGTAAAGTGGGAAGACCCTTGCACCACCCCTTGTTGGTGATGGGGCTCCCCACTAAGCAATTTAAGTGGTGGAGCTGTGTGCCAGGTTGCTTAAGTGGCCTGGCTCTGGACCCTCTGAGGACCACACACCCACAAGCATTCCAAGGCTCACAGAAGACTCCCAAAGTCCAGTGCCAGCCCAGAGAATACAAACCAAAATCTCAGAAGACAGAGCCAGCATGAAGATTCCCCTCACCCTCCTGGCATGGCACCTCTGCCTGGCTGGTTCAAGCAGCCCAACACATACAGGAGCAGCAGCAGCTGTCAGCAGTGGCAAACAACACTAGACTGGCAGTGTAGCACCTCTGTCCTGCTGGTGTAAATAGCATAGCCTAACCTGGATCAGCAGCAGCAGCTGGCAGGAGTGGCAAACCACCGAGACTCTGGGCACAATGCCTCTTGGAACTAGCCCACAGGATCAGTCCAGACCAGCCCAGGGCGGCAGTGATAACTGTTGCAGGGACAGCTACAGTGAACAACTCCAGACCAATGGCGATTTGTGCCTCTCCATACTGGCCCACATAAGCAGCCTAGCCCAGCCTGAGGCAGCAGCACTGGTTAACACCTGACTCGTGTTGAGGTGGAGCATCTCTCCATACTGGCTTGCATAAGCATCCCAGCCCAGCCCATGGTGAACAACCCCAGATATGATGCAGGGTGTGGTGCTGAAAACCCCCAGAAAAGCGTCATGAACCCTCCTGCCTGGTCTGGCTTTGAACCTGAATACAGAGATCTGAGCCTCCTGAGTAGCTACAATTACAGGCATTCACACCAGCAGGGTCTAACTCTTGCCAGCCCCTTCACTTTTTCTACAATAGATCATTTCTTAGTTCATACAAGGAATTTAAGCAAATACAAGAGGATTGACATAATACCCTGTATTATATCTGATCATAGTGGAATCAAACTAGTTCTCAATAACAAGACATAAAGTAGAAAAAACTTAAACACATGGAAATTAAACTGCACTAAGTTGAAAAATACATGGTTCACAGAAGAAGTTAAAGAAGAAATTAAAAAGTTCCCACAATTCAGTGAAAATGAAGAAACATCACAAAGAAAACTATGGGACTCAGCGAAAGCTGTCCTGAGGGGCAAATGTATTGCTCTCAGTGCACATATCAAGAAACAGAGACCAAGTAAACAATCTTATGATACAACTAAAACTGCTACAGAAACAAGAAAACAATTAAACCTAAAGTTGCTAGACAGAAAGAGATAACTGAAATAAGAGCTGAAATTAATGAGATAGAGACTGAGAAAATTATAAATAAAATTGACAAAACAAAAAACTGTTTTTAAGAAAAAAATCAATAAAACTGAGGCACCAATAGCAAGAGTAACTAACAAAATAAGAGAGGAGACCTAAATCAATATTATCAGAGTTACCACAGGAAAAATTACAACAAACATCCAAGACATCCAAACAATCATAAAGAAATAATTCCAGACTCTACTCACAAAGGAAGGCAAACCTAACAGAGATGGATGAATTTCTACAGAAATACAAATTGCTATCCCTCCTTTCCTTTTTGGCCCTGCTTCTCCACCATGTACGGTGGGGGCAGCAGTTCGGTAAATAAACTTCTTTTCCTGCCTTAATAGTGTGTGGTATTCTTTTCATAGGCTACCGAATGAAACCTACCTATTTAATATTCCTTACATATGATGCTGTGACTCAGATGGGGTTTTTGAGTTGGAAATGGTAGAATTTCCTAACCACCTCTTTTCTGTGAACTAAACTGCATTGAGACACAACGCAAGACTTTTCACCAATACCATTGCTGGCCTTGACATCCACGTCCACACCACTTCTCTTCTCTGGTGAGTGAAACTACTCTCTATGGCTCTCTGTTGTTCAATCTCTGTTCTGATGTGGCACCATGTCAGAGAGCTCCTATGTCCTTTAGCGGAAAGGCTGGTCACCTCTGAACCCGAGGATGCTCGGTTATGGGGTCTTGGCCATTTCTCTCTACAGTGCTCTAGGGGAAGTAGGGACATCGCTTCTGTCTGGTCAGCTGTCCTTCACTGACCAGACTGACTCTCCTACACATTTAACGGGGTGCTACGAGTCATGCCCAAGCCATGAAGCCCCTCTGAAGTGCCTCCTGTGCTCCCTGGATAGCCAGAACACCTAATTTTTTATGCTTTTCTCAGATTTAGACAATTTTTGCCTCTGCAGTTGTAAATGGTAAGAAGTCTGTTCACTTGCAGGATCTCTTTGCTCTCTGTTAATCATGTCCAACTTTCTATATCTCTCCCTTTCTTTTCTACAACTATTTGTATTGTACCATGAAGCATGAGACATGGACTGGGTCCAAGGGACCCATTCTAGGTTCCCTCTAAAAGGCTAGACAAACTAGGCTTGATTTTTTTTTCAGGCTTTCTTCCCATTTTTTTTAGAAATTTGCAATCTTGAGTTCGCCATCTTGGCCAAATGGTGGGTTAAGGATTTGGCCCCCTCCAATCCTTACACTTCCACCTAGCTTACTTCTCCTCTATCCATCTATTCAAATGTGCCTTGCTAAAAAGTTGCTCTTTTCAGAGACTCTGGTAAGTGAGTCACAACCATCTGATGTGTTTTGTTAGCAAAGATATCTAAATATTATTCTCTAAAATTTTAGGATTTGAGTTTTGCCTTTTTTGTTTTATGTTGTTTAGTTTAGTACTGACTTCGTGAGTCTAAAATATTGGGCATATCTTTGCTAAGATTCTCCCATCTAACAGGTTTTGTCATTGCAGAATATTTTTTCAATTCTTGATAAGGACCAGGTAAGCTCTTCTTATTCTATTTGATCTCCTTGTTGCTTTAATTGGAAATAGCAAAGTGTTTTCATGACAAAAGTTGCAATTCAAATCCAGCCTGGGCTGAAAAATCCCTAAGACTCCATCACCCAACTAATCTGCAAAAAGCCAGGCTGGAAGCCTGGCTGGAGCCTCTTAACTCTAACCAGCAAACACTGCAAGTGGTACTATAACTCAAAGTGGTAGAGTGCTAGCGTTGAGCAGAAGTGCTCAGAGAGAGTGCCCAGGCCTTGAGTTCAAACCTCTTTGAATACCAACTGGGACAAACCATGCCAGCAACAACACTTAGACTCAGCCAGTCTGCAGAACAAAGGAACATGGAAAGGAATAAGAGGAGATGATACACATCAGCCACTTTGTGCCTGCCCTTTCAAAATTAACCAGAGCCGGTAGTTCAATAGAAGTAAGAAGACTGCCCATCTAATGTCCATACCAGTCGACCTTTCAACTGGACAGGAATTTATATTCTTGTCTTTGTCACTTGACTTCCTTTCTACCCAGTCTACAGATGTCAGAAGTAGATAGTGATATTTCTACCAAGATTTTAAGCCCCAAGTCCTACCTCTTGCCATTTATTTGCTCTCGAATATTTTTTTTAGTCCCTCAATGCCTCATGAGACTTCTCCATACTTCGTCCAAGAGACTTGCCTCCTCCAGACTTCATCTAAGGACTCATTGCCCAAGTGACACCTGTTGCCTGCTGCCTTCTCTCAGATGGGATCTCATTTCAGCCTTTTACCCCTACTGTTGATACCCCTTGCAAACAGGAATTAGCCAGAGAGAATCTTCACCTTTTTTCATATTATCAAAAGGCTGGAATGTAAGGTCTGAACATGAACACCTCCCTCCTTCTTGGCTAAGTTTCCGCCCAATATCTGTTACATAGGTAACTAGCAGACCTGGAAGCAGTCAGTTTCCCCTCCTGCTAGGTCACATCCTGAGCCACCTCTGATCACAAGCCTCTCATCTGATCTTAGGAGGTTCGCAAACCCTGAAGTCACTTCGAGATCCAGTGTGGCCACACCTTTCCTCCACCGGGTCACACTTCTTCCTTTCCCTAGCCTAGATAAGACCTGGCCCAGAGGTTTGTCTCACCCCTTCCTTTTAAGACATGCTTCTCCACCATACATAGTCTGGGCAGCAGTTAAGTAAATAAACTTTTTTTCTGCCTGAACAAAAAGAAATACAAATTGCCCAAACAGAACCAAGAAGAAAGAAATCAATTAAACATGTCAATTACCTACAATGAGATAATAGTAGTAATCAGAAATCTTCCAATAAGAAAAGCCCAGGACCTGATGGATTCACTACAGAATTCTATAAGGCCTTTAATGAGGAACTAATACCCAAACTCCTCAAGCTCTTCAGAGAAATAAAAACAGAGAGAGTAATCTCAAACTCATTCTATGAAGCCAATATCACATTTATTCCCAAACCAGGCAAAGACCCAACAAAAAAAGAACTACACACCAATCTGTTTTATTAAGACACATACAAATCTCCTCAATAAAATTGCAGCCAAAAGAATCCAGGAACATATAAAAAACATCATACATTATGACCAAGTGGGCTTCATCCCAGAGAAGCAGGGATGGTTTAACATATGTAAGTCAATAAATCTAATCCATCACATCAACAAATCCAAGGTCAAGAACCATATGATTATCTCCATTGAGGCAGAAAAGGCTTTTGATAAAATTCAGCACCCATTTATGTTAAAAGCTATGGAAAAATAGGAATAGAAGGAACATTACATAAGATAATAAAAGTCTTACATGGCACATCAAAGGCCAATACTATACTTAACGGGGAAAAACTACAATCAATTCTCCTAAAACAAGGAACAAGGCAAGGATGCCCACTCTATCCACACTTCTTCAATTTAGTTCTGGAATTCTTAGCCAGAGCAATAACGCAAGGGAAATCCACATAGGATCCCTTTGCAGAAGGCATTATTTTATAAATTACCAATCCTTAACGCTCCATCCCCAAACTCTTAGAGCTTATAAACCAATTTGGCAAAGTAGCAGGATACAAAATTAACCCACAAAAATCAGTCGCCTTTCTGTATAGTAGCAATGTACAAATAGAAAGGGAAATCAAGAAAACAACCCCATTCACAATAACCTCAAAAAAAAAAAAAAAAACGTATCTAGGAATTAACCTAACCAAAGATATACATGGTCTGTTTCATGAAAATTATAAAAGGCTAAAAAAAAGAATCATAGTGATTACCAGGAAATGGGAAGAAATGGGAAAAAAATATTTACCAGCAATATAACAGACAAGTGTCTATTATCCATTATATTATAATATCCATTATAATATTTATGGTGAAGTCAAGAAACTAACCCTTCACAATACTAACAAACCAATCTTGAAATGGTAAAGGAAGCTAAAAAGAGACTTCTCAGAAGAAGAGATAAAAACGGCAAAGAAACACATGAGGAAATGTTCATCATCCCTGACTGTAAGGGAAATGCAAATAAAAACAACTCTGAGATACCATTTTACCCCAGTCAGAATGGCCCACATCCTAAATTCAGGCAGTGACAAATACTGGAAGGGATACAAAGAAAGAAACATTAGTGCATTGCTAGTGGGAATGTATACTAATACAACCACTTTGGAAAGCAGTCTGGGGCTACATTCGAAAGCTAAATATCCACCTGTCTTATGAACTGGCCATACCACTCCTAGGCATCTACTCTGAACAACAGGAACCAGTATACATAGACATACACACCTCTATGATTATTGCAGCGCTGTTCACAATAGCCAAGATTTGGAAACAATCCAGATAAGCCACAACTGATAAGTGGATCCAAAAAATGTGGAACCTATATACAATGGAATACATGTAGCCATTAGAAAGGACAAAATGAGGGTATTTGCAGGGAAATGAATGGAGCTAGACCAAATTTGAGTGAGGTAAGCCAAAACAATGATACAAATGGCATAGTGTCTACCTGATACATGGATGCTAAAGCCAAAATGCAAGAAGGTACGACAAAATAAACAGGACTCGAGAAACAAAGGACAGCCAATCATTTTGTTGTATCACCATTAATGACTCCGTGTTCTCTACTATGTAGACGGTAGAAATATGCACGCAATGGAGGGAAGCCAGGAGGAGGAACACAATAAGTGGGAAATGGAACAACATAGAGCAAAGGGGCCCATCAGCTGCACTGGATATAGAAGAAAAATAACTAAGCAACCCAAACACAGTGATGGAAAGAGATAATGAGAGGGCAAGAGGGCAAGAGGGAATAGCCTACATTAAGCAAAAGGAAAAAAATGAAAATATCACCTGAGGTGGGAAAAATAATTTGGATTGTAAAAGCTCATAGAATTAACAAACTTTGGACCTTGATAACAATAATTTGCCTTGTCAAGGTTAAAATGACTTTAACTAAGTATCACAATTCCACAATACTTTGAAATATATGTAATAACCTATCTCAATTTTTACAAAAAGTATGAGAATGAAAGGGTTAGGAGGGATGGGTGGCAATGTTGTCAGATACCTTGTATTTGTGTACTGTTTTGTAGAATGGGAACTTCTTTGTACAACTATTTAAAGATAATAATAATAAAAATTGTTTAAAAATAAACATTAGGATGAAAATAAAAATTTCAAATATAAAATAAGAAATTAAATCTAGTTGGAAGGAAAATTTCTTTGGAGAGAGTATTTTAGTTTATTCTATAGCAAGTCTCCTTCAGAAATAAATTCAAAAACTAGACCCCAGGTAAGTGAAATAAACTAAGAAATGGAGTTGAAAAAAGAAAATAAGGAACTCCACCCACTCTTTCTTTCCTGGACAGCTGGTGTGGGTAAAAATGCATCATGCTCCTGAACTGGAACCGAGGTGGCAAGGACCTTACTTGGTGGTGCTAACTTCACTGTTGCCTATTAAATTAGCACGAAAACAGCATTGGATCCATCAGTCTCAAGTGGAATACGTAGTGGACCAATTACAGAGAATGCTGCAAGATGGACTGTTAAGGATAAGACTTACTAATTGTTAATCAGTGCTAACTAGTGTGTTTCTATAATTTACTTGTTTTCTATTAAATTTACCTTTTAAGCCTGCTCATTGGGTGGAGAGAAGGGAATTTTTAGGATTTGGTTAGAAGGAATCAAGGATTTGATTGGACATGAAAAACATTGGGGGATATATGAAGCAGCATGGTCCTAATAATGAGCAGGGCCCACTAATCAATGCTGTCCAATGACCTGGCCCACTGGAGTGCATGGGGCATGGCACCCAAGTGAGCAGGGCATGCTGCTGGAGGGGGCAGAATATCATCCTCACACGATGAGCTGTGAAGAATTGATTAGGGAACAGGCAGTTTGTAAAGTGATGGTTGAAAACTGTTAGGTAGGAGAACCACTGGAGTGATGGAGGGGTTCAAACTATATATTGGCTGCATGATCAAAGCAATGGAATTGGAGAAAATCAAGGGAAGACCTGCAAGGAAGGAAGTGGTGAGACAGCAGGAGGGGAAAGACCTGGGAGAAGAGGAATTTGAGGGAGAGCAGGAGGGGAAGGAAGCCAATTGGCCACCAGGCCAGAGAAGTGTAGTGGAGAGCCCTAAAGAGAAGTGATGTAAGGGAAAAAGGGAAATGAAGGAAAGGTCTATAAAGAAGGAAGGAATAAGGGAAAAGGAAAAAGCCTTACTTATTGAAGTTTGGAGCGTGGAGATGGTAATTTGGGGGGTTGGTGTTTTGCAAACCAATTAACTATGCCTATTGGACGTCTGAATTTTAGTGGTTGGGCCTGGGCTGTTACTGAGTGTACAGCCCAGAACAAGGTAAATACAGTCCCATTTCTAGTGTAAATAAAATTATCTTCAATATGCCTCATTGGATTACCTTGTGTTTTATGCATCATAAGTGTACAAGTTCACAAGTTAATAGTCTCAAAGGCCACGATTTTTGTAAAATGTTATGAGGTCAAAATAGGTTTGAAAAACCCAGTGGAACAATGATAACACAATGGCAATATGATGTCACAATATTGAGTGATAATAATATTTTGATGTTTAGTTAGTTGATGATGCCATAATGGTGATGAGGTCATAATGGGTTTATGATGTTACAATAAGTCACAATAGGTTTTATTTTATTGTGAAAATACTGTTCAGAGGGGTTACAATTACATGGGCAAGATAATGTGTACATTTCTTATCAAGCATTATAGCCTCCTCCTTTGATCCCCCTTGCCATCCCTTCCCATACTTACTTGGCAGGGGAAATACCACAATAACATAATATGTTTATGATGTCAATTATGATGTCTGTTTACCCAGGAGAAACTCATCCCGCCCAGGCAGAAAAAATCTGCCCACAGAGAAGTGACTTTCTTCACCAGGTAAACACAGCAAGAGACTGCCCCTCCCTACAACAGTCTAGACAAACAATTGAAAGTCAGTAAACATAAACCCCGAGAAAAGCTCCAAGCTGGGCTCTGTGAGTGTCTCAGGATTTAGCCCCTCAGGGAAAAGCTACTGTTTGCTGAAAGACCTCAGCCCTACACAGAACCTAGGCTCATCACAACATCTCCAAACTAGAGGAAACAGCCGTCTCCCTCTTTTGTGATACTCCAAGCAGATCTCCCTCCCACTGAGCTAGCCTAGGAGGAAGATCGAAAAACATGCCTAACACAAAGCAGTTTCTGCTGGCCCAAACAAACTTAAGAAACCAATCAAGCCATAGGAAAACCAAACACCACAAGCAGAACCAAGACTCCACCTAGAGACTTGTTATGTACACAGGGGAGATATAGAGTTTTCCCATTCACCACCACCCCCACCAAAAAATTAAGAAACTCTTTTTTGAAACTTTTCTTCAATTTTTATTTTTTCAAAGTGTTTTCTGTTGATCTGTTTCTCATATTTTTATTTTTGGTGTGTGTGTGTGTGTGTGTGTGTGTGTGTGTGTGTGTGTGTGTGTGTGTTTAAATTCTTTTGACCTTTTGGTTCTTTTTTATTGTTGTCATTTTTTTTCTCTCTTTTTTTTTTGCGTGACTTAATTGCTGTTCTGCTCATCCACAGATACATACCTGTCGTCAATTATTAGACCTTATCCCCCATTGTGTACATAGTTAATCCAGAAATTTATTATTTAATTCACAAACTCTTAGGCTTAACTTCTTTAAAAGCATTATCATCTCTTTATACCAACATAATTATCAAGTAACTAATTTTAATTTTTTTTATTTTTTTTGATTTCATGTTTCCTTTCTATCCCTCCCCTCCTCTCATCCTATCCTTTTCTTCTCTCAATATCATTTCTTTAAACGTACACAATTTTTAAGTGTTTCACTTCTTAAATTTAATTTTTATTTTTCCAATTTTCTTTTTTTATTTCTCTCCTGTCATTCTGTCCAATCCATTTCCCTCTCTGAGATTAGGAATTGGATAAATTTACTCTCCTTTTACCAATAGACATCCCTCTAGTCCTTTTTGTCCCCACATTTCTCCCTAAAGCTAATAAATTCTGTTTTGCCAAATCCTTTTTTGCTGTTTGTAACGCATTAATACATAGTTGTTTGATGTTGAATAGATTGTATCTGTTGAATTAGATTATATCTGCAGCCATTTTGATTGTGCAACTACAGGACTCTGGTTGATGCTTTCCTTAAAATAGTGTTCTAGCACAAAATTGGTATTACTTTCATACCAAATGGGCAAAACAAGCCGTAAAGCACAACAAAAATGGCAAGCACAGGTATCTCAACTCCCACTCATGTTAATCAGGTGACAGAATTGTTAATGAATAATCCAGAGGAGTTCCATAAAAACCTGTACAAATGCTACTGGTAAACATGGTGAATGAAATGTTTGAAAACTTGCAAAGGACTCAGTGTGAGCGTGATAGGGAGCAAGAGGGGGCAAACGAAAATTAATACCGGAATCTTGTAAGCATTAGGAAGCTACTTAAAGATCAATGCAGGAATTGCATAAGCAGGTTGACAAGAGTCAAAGAGAAATACAGGAAATGCATGAGAGGACTGAGCACAGCCATAGAGAATTATTAGAATTGCGTGAACTTGACTAAACTAATCAAAGAGTAATACAGGAATTACGAGAGCAGGATGAGAATAGACAAAGATCAAAGAGGCATTCATGGAATCCATAAACAGACAGCTGAAGGAAGTCAGGGAGATCACCAATGGAATGCTGAATGGAGCCCGACAGAAAGAATGTGTGTCCAGTGAAACCATAACCAATCAACTAAGTGATTTGAGAAACTGAACACCAAAGTAAGGAAGTAAAGAAGTTCATACAAGATCTAAAACAAAGCTCCAACAAAGATTTTGAAGACATCAAAGCCGACCAATTAGAAGTTAAAGAAATAAAAAAACAAAGTAGAAACTCTTGACAGTAGGTTAGACTATGCAGGGGATCGAATCTCAGGGATTGAAGACAGTGTAGATATTATATAGAAAAACCATACAACTATGCAAGACAAATCCAAAAAATATGATAAATCTATTCAACATTTGAAAGACATCATCAGAAGGCCTAATCTAAGGATAATGGAAGTAGAGGATCACCTAAACACAGAAGTTAATGGTGTAGGAAATTTGAGTAACAGGTCTCGGCATGAGTAGCAAGACTCGACATGAGTAGAAGCCCGATGTACTCACTCCTTCTCAGGGAGCAGAGGAGGGAAGGCCACCCCTCCCCCCACCATTACCAGAGATCTCCATCTTGGATACCGACAAAGCTCGGCGGAGCTGCTAGCTCCAACTCAAGCCTTGGAATAAAATGAGTTATATAGCAGGTCACAAGAACTTAACGGCAGCGTGACCTGCCAGACTCAGTTACACCCAGGGAAAAGTTACTCAGCTCGGGCGCCAGCCCTAGGAGTGGCTTTCTTCACTGGGTAATCAGAGCCAGAGGTGGTCCCTCCCACTAGCAGCCTCCACAATCAATTGAAATTCAGTAAACAGAAACCCTGAGAATGGCTCCAGGCTGGGCTCTGTGAATTTTTCACAAACTAACCCCCGGTAAAAGCTACTGTTTGTTGAAAGGCCTCAACTCTACCCAGAACCTAGCCTCCTCACTGCATCCCCCTCTTTTGTGATTCTCAAAGCAGATCTGCCTCCCATTGAACTAGCCTGGGAGGAGGATCACAAAATCCTGGGTAAAGTCGAGCATTTTTCTGCCTGTTCGAACAAACTGACTTAAGAAACCAACCAAGCCACAAGATCACAAACACACCAGAGAGTCCAACAAGAGGCCTGTTAGAGACCCAAGGGAGATACAGGATTTTTCCCACCCCTCCCAAAAAAAATCAAAGAACCTTCTTCTTCTTCTTCTTCTTCTTCTTCTTCTTCTTCTTCTTCTTCTTCTTCTTCTTCTTCTTCTTTCTCTTCTTCTTCTTCTTCTTCTCTTCTTCTTCTTCTTCTTCTTCTTCTTCTTCTTCTTCTTCTTCTTCTTCTTCTTCTTCTTCTTCTTCTTCTTCTTCTTCTTCTTCTTCTTCTTCTTCTTCTTCTTCTTCTTCTTCTTCTTCTTCTTCTTCTTCTTCTTCTTCTTCTTCTTCTTCTTCTTCTTCTTCTTCTTCTTCTTCTTCTTCTTCTTCTTCTTCTTCTTCTTCTTCTTCTTCTTCCTCTTCTTCTTCTTCTTCTTCTTCTTCTTCTTCTTCCTCTTCCTCTCTCCTCTTCCTCTTCCTCTTCCTCTTCCTCTTCCTCTTCCTCTTCCTCTTCCTCTTCCTCTTCTTCTTCTTCCTCTTCCTCTTCTTCTTCTTCTTCTTCCTCTTCTTCTTCTTCTTCTTCTCTTCTTCTTCTTCTTCTTCTTCTTCTTCTTCTTCTTCTTCTTCTTCTTCTTCTTCTTCTTCTTCTTCTTCTTCTTCTTTTGCTACCTTATATAAAAATTTTTTTTTCTTTTCTAAAACTTTTTTTAATCTTTAATTTTTGCCTTTTTAAAAAAAATTGTTTTCCAGTAACTTTATTTTCCTCTTATAATTTTTATTTTAGGGATATGTGAGTATGCGTTTTTCTTTCTTTTTTTGTTTTCTTTCTCTTTTTTTTTCTTTTTTAATTATCTATTTGTATTTTGTTTGAATCTACTGAACTTCTGAACTTTTTTCTTCCTTTCTTATCCTTTTCACCTTTTCCTCTCTTTCGTTCTTCTTTATGTGACTTAAATCTTGTCTTGCACATCTTCAGATAAAACTTTAGTTGATTATTAGACCCTATCCCCAATTGTGTACACACTTAATCCAAAAATTTATTACTCAATTGAAAACCTCTGAGACTTAAATTCCTTAATAGCAGTACTACCTCTTTATACCTATATAATATTTTATGTATTTTTATATTTAACTTTTTCACATCTCCTTTATATCCCTCCCCTTCTGTCAATATATTCACGTTCTTCTCTAAATAGATTGTTTTTCTTCTGCATAATATTGTTAATTTTTACTTTTCTATTTTTTCTGTTCCCTTTTCTTTTCCCTTCCCTTTTCTTCTTTCTTTCTTTCTCACTACTTTCATCCTACCCAAACTATTTCCTGCATTGAGATTAGGACTTAGTTAACTCTCCCTGCGCCTCCCCACATCAATGTATTCCTATCTTTTACCCACATCTCTCCCTAACCCTAATAATTTTTGGTCTTCCAAATTCTTCTTTGCCCTTCGTAGCCCATTAACATATAGTTGTTTGATGTTGAATAGATGTATCTATTGAACTTGATTGTATCTGTAGACTATTGACTGTGCAAATTCAGACTTTGGTTGATGCTTGCCTTAAGAGAGTGTTCTAGCACAAAACTGGGCTATTTTCATCTCAAATGGGCAGAGTAAGCCGGAAAAACACAAGAACAATGGCAAATCCGGGTATCTCAATACATAATCTTGGTAATCAGTGGACAGAACAGATAATGAATTCCAGATGAGAGTTCCCAAATAGCTCTACAAACACTGGTGGCAAACATGATAAATGAAAATATTGTGAACATACAAAGGACTCTGTATGTGGGTAATAGGGAGAGAGAGTAGGCAATCATAAAGTTTATACAGGAATATCATAAGCGTGAGGAAGATACTCAAAAACTGATACAGGATTTGCGTGAGCAGCTTGAGAATACTCACAGAGAAAGGCAGGAATGGCAAGAGCAGGCTGAGAACACTCAAAGAGAATTACAGGAATCCCTCAAATGGGAAGAACCTAATCAAAGACTAATACAGGAATTGAGAGCCCAGGAAGAGAATACACAAAGATCACTAAAGGCATTCATGGAATCCATTAACAAAGAGCTGAAGGAAGTCAGGGAGACCATAAAGGGAATGCTGAATGGAACCCAACAGAAGGAACGGGAGTCCAAGGAAACCATAACCAATCAACTAAGTGATTTGAGAATAAACATTGAACACCAAATTTAGGAAGTAAAGAAGTTCATACAAGATCTAAAACAAAGCTTCAACAAAGAATTTGAAGCCATCAAAGCTAATCAATTAGAAGGAAAAGAGATATAAAACGAAATAGAAAGTCTTGAAAGCAGGGTAGATCATGCAGAAGATCGAATCTCAGGGATTGAAGACAGCCTAGATATTATAGAGAAAGAACATACAACCATCCAAGACAAGTCCAAGAAATATGATAGATCTATCCAACACAGGGAAGACACCATCAGAAGCCTAATCTAAGGATAATGGTTGTAGAGGAGCACATAGAATCAGAAGTTAAGGGTCTAGGAAATTTGTTTAACAGGATCCTAGCAGAGAACTTCCCAAACATAAAAAAGATGGGCCTATTCAGATACAAGAAGCTTTTAGAACCCCAAATAGACCAGACCAGAATAGGACATCCCACTGTCTCACTATAATCCACACAGGATCAACTCAGAACAAGGAAAAGATCCTTAAAGCAGTCAAGGAGAAAAGACTAATCACCTATAAAGGGAAACCAATTAGAATCACCTCAGATTTCTCAACAGAGACAATCAAAGCAAGAAGAGCCTGGAATGATGTATGCCAAGCCCTAAAAACAAACAACTATCAACCAAGAATACTGTACCCAGCTAAATTCTCCTTCATAACTGAAGGCCATATAAAAACCTTCCATAGCAAAAAAAAATTGAAACAATACATCTCCACCAAACCACCCCTACAAAAGATTCTTAAACATGTCCTACACATAGAAAACCAACAAGATCACAATAAAGGCCAAGAAACTGCACCCAAACTGAGAATCCAAGAACCATAGGAAGAACCCAGTGTTTGCAGCCCCCAAGAAGGTGGAGAACATGGCAGGAACCCCCAAATACCTCTCAGTCCTATCTCTTAATGATAACGGACTAAACTCTCCAATTAGGCGACATAGACTGTCTCGTTGGATTAAAAAACAAGACTCTTAAATCTGCTACCTTCAGGAGTCACATCTTGCCCATAAAAACAAACACATTTTCAATGTTAAAGGTTGGAACAAAATCTACCTAGCAAACGGCCCCCATAAAAAGGCGGGAGTTGCCATCCAAATGTCAGATAAAATAAACTTCAAATTAAAATTTGTGAGAATAGATAAAGAAGGTCGCTACATAAAAATTAAGGGATCTCTCCTTCAGGAGGATATTACAATTCTCAGCAGCACAGGGAACATTTTCTAAAACAGACCACATTTTGGGCCACAAAGCAAACTTGGAAAATTCAGAAACATTGAAGTTATACCTTGCATTCCCTCTGACCTCATGGGAATAAAATTAGATCTCAACACCAAAAATCACCAAAGAAAGTCCGGTATCACAAGGAGGCTGAACAACACACTGCTGAATCACGAGTGGGTCATGGAAGAGATTAGAAAGGAAATTCAAATGTTCATGCTATTCAACAAATATGAACACATGAATTACCAGCTCCTCTGGGACATAGCAAAGGCAGTACTCAGAGGCAAGTTTGTAGCTCTGATCTCCTACATAAACAAATTGGAGAGATCGGAAACCAACAATTTAATGACACATCCAAACCTCCTTGAAAAAGAGCAGCAAGATAGACCCCAATCCAGTAGACGGAAAGAAATAATTAATATTAAATCAGAATTAAATGAATTAGAATCCAAAAAACTATAGAAAGAATCAACAAAACAAAAAGATGGTTCTTCGAAAAAATTAACAAAATTGACAGACCCTTAGCAAATCTTATCAGAAAAAGAAGAGAATACACCCAAATAAATAAACTAAGAGATGAGAATGGAAACATCACCACGGAAACAACCAAGATTCAGAACATTTTAAGGGAATACTTCTCAAAACTTTATACTAATAAGTTTGAGAACTTGACAGAAATGGACCATTTCCTAGCAAATATTGAAATGCCAAAACTAAAGCAAGATGAGTTAAACCATCTTAACAGGCCCATATCAAGCATTGAAATAGCAACAGCAATAAGAGACCTCCCACCGAAGAAAAGTGCAGGACCAGATGGTTTGACAGCGGAATTCTACAAGGCCTTCAAAGCAGAGCTCACACCAATACTCCTCCAACTCTTCAATGAAATTGAAAGAGTAAGTTCACTACCGAACTCATTCTATTAAGCCATCAAAACCCTCATCCCAAAACCAGTCAGGGACTCATCAGAGAAAGAGAACTATAGACCCATTTCTTTGATGAACATTGATGCAAAACTTCTCAAAAAATTTTGGCCAATCGACTTCAACAATCTATCCAAAAAAATCATAAACCACGATCAAACAGGATTCAATTCAGGGATGTGAAGCTGGTTCAATATCCGCAAATCAACAAATATTATTCATCCCATCAACAGGAGCAAGAATAAGAACCACATGGTTATCTCAGTAGATGCAGAAAAAGCATTCGACAAGATCCAACACCCCTTTATAATGAAGGTTGTGGAAAAATTAGGAATCCATGGAACATTCCTCAATAAAATAAAGGCTCTATATGACAAAGCTAAAGCCAGCATTAGACTTAATGGTGAAATATAAAGCCATTTCTTCTTAACTCAGGAACAAGACAAGGATGTCCATTCTCTCCCCTTCTCTTCAATCTAGTATTAGAATGCCTAGCTACAGCAATAAGACAAGATGTAAACATAAAGGGGATCCAAATAGAGAAAGAAGAAATAAAACTCTCCCTCTTTGCAGACCACATGACCTTGTATTTAAAGAATCCCATAGACTCCACTCCCAAATTACTCAAGCTGATTCAAAACTTTGGCAAAGTAGCAGGGTATCAAATTAACCCTCCAAAACCAATAGCTTTTCTGTATGCCAACAATGAGAAAAGTGTGGCTGAAATTAGGAAAGCAACTCCATTTGTAATAGCCCCACAAAAAATAAAATACCTAGGAATTAACTTAACCAAAGAAGTGAAGGACCTCTATGATGAAAACTTTAAAATCTTGAAAAAGGAAATCAAACAGAACTTACAAAATGGCAAAAGGTCCCATCCTCCTGGATTGGAAAGATTAACATCGTGAAAATGGCAATACTTCCCAAGGCTATCTCCAAATTCAATGAGATACTTATCAAAATTCCAACCTCATTCTTCAAGGAAATAGAAGAGGCAATCCAAAAATTCATATGGAACAATAAAGACCCTGAATTGCAAAACGCTCCTCAACGGAAAGGACACTCCTGGAGGAATATCAATACCAAATTTCAAACTATTATAAAGGGATAGTAATCAAAACAGCTTCGTATTGGAATAAGAACAGACCTCAGGACCAATGGAATAGAATTGAAAACCCAGAAATGAACCTATAGACCTATAGCCATCTAATCTTCGATAAGGGAGCTAAAACAATAGAATGGAAGAAAGACAGCCTCTTCAGTACATGGTGATGGCAAAATTGGTTAACTAAAGCTAGATCCCTATATATCACCCTGCACCAGAATCAACTCCAAATGGATCAAAGACCTCGAAGTCAAACATATACTCTGAAAACATTACAGGATGGAATAAGAGAAACCCTAGGTCTCCTTGGCTCAGGCCGAAATTTTCTGAATAGAAACCCGGAAACACAACACATCAAAGAAAGGTTGGACAAATGAGATTGCATGAAGTTGCAGAGCTTCTGCATGGCAAAGCACATAGCTAGCAAGATCAATAGAAAGCCCATGGATTGGGAGAAAATCTTCACTAGCCATACAACAGACAAGGGTCTTATATCTTAAATATACTTGGAACTCAAAAAACTAAATCCCCCAACAACAAACCCTCAAAGAAACAACTGCCCAATAAATAAGTGGGTTAAAGACTAAAGAGAAACTTCTCTGAAGAGGAAAGAAGGATAGCCAATAGATATATGAAGAAATGCTCATCCTCCCTAGCCATAAAAGAAATGCAAATCTACACTACGCTGAGATACCACCTTAGCCCAGTTAGTATGGCTATAATGAAGAAATGTAATAACAACAGATGCTGTAGGGGATGTGGACAGAAGGGAACCTTACTTCATTGTTGGTTGGAGTGTAAACTTGTTCAACCACTTTGGAAAGCAGTATGGAGTTTCCTCAAAAGACTACACATAGAGCTCCCCTATGACCCAGCAATCCCACTTTTGGGCATTTACCGAAATGACTACAAACAAGACCACACTAAAGCTACCAGCACAACTATGTTTATTGCAGCATTATTTACCATAGCTAAGATATGGAACCAACCCAGATGCCCCTCAGTAGATGAATGGATCAAGAAAATGTGGTGTATATACACAATGGAATTCTATGCCTCCATCAGAAAGAATGACATTTCCCCATTTGTTAGGAAATGGAAAAACTTGGAAAAATTATATTAAGTGAAGTAAACCAGGCCCAAAGAAACATAGGTCCCATGGTTTCCCTTATTTGTAATATCTAGTATATGTATGAGTCAAGCAGAAAAGGTCAGATAATGTGATGTTAGGAAAATGAACCCTTAGATATGTATTTTAATGCGTTTTTCTTTCATGCATTTGTTTCTAACGCATTTATAAGATTATCTCTTTGTTGCTCTGTATGTCCCTCCCCCACAGTATAACCCCTGCTTTCACTATATTTGATATCAGTATAACTCGTGGAGGAGATGGGGAAAAACAAGTCGTTTAAGAATACAGGTGGACCTGTTGCAACAATGAGAAGTACAAGTTGTCATGTCGAAAACGAGCTTTACAACGTTGGTGCGAGAGGGGGGGGTGGAGGGGGAGAGGATTGGGTGGGGGTGGAGGCTGGGAAGGGATGTGAAGCGTAAACAAAGGAGGAGGGTGCAATGCTTCATAAGAAATGTACGCATTATCCTGCCCATGTAATTGTAACCCCTGTGTACAGTATGTTTCCCCCCGAAAATAAAATTAAATTAAATTAAAAAAAAATCTCATGAAAAGAGAGAAGTATTTTCTCGAAAATAATAGCTTAACAAATGGTGGTCAAAATCTTTCTAGTACTGACAAAATTGCATACCTATTTATTTAGATCCAAAAAAAGACCCCAGTTACTCAAGCTGATTCAAAAATTTGCCAAAGTAGCAGGTTGCATCTGTAACATTATTATGGATGTTGACTCTGGAATGGAATTTATTTCCTCTTTGATCTGACAAATGAATATATGAAAGAACCTAACTTCTCCAACTAAATATCAAGGCTTAATTAAACATATCACCAGAAAAGTATTATGTAAGCCATATTGCAACTGGGTAAAAGAAAAATCAGTCGTAGTGATTCTGCATTTATTGTAAATTTTGATGGTTTTTCGTAAATTATATCCTTTAGTTGGCATTTTTAAAACATTGTGAGACATGTTGTATATCTTGGTAACTAATTTTGGATGCCTCCTTAAATTTTGTTCTGAGTATAATGTCTCTCTTCAGTTCCTAACTCATGAAATGATGTTGATTCCAAAACCATTCTAATAACCACTGTTTATAATACACAGAATCTCATAAGCATGACACCAGTAAGCATTGGTTAACATTTTGATACCAGGGTCTCATGACTTATGAGGCCTATCTGCATGAGTTGCATTGTACCTAGATTCCTCAGCCTAAATTTAGCCAGTTTTAAAAAATGTTTATATCTTGATTTGTCACCCATCAGAGATTAATCTGAGTATAAAGCCTAAGGAAAACGATAAAGTAAGAATTTAGATTTTCTGGATACAAAGTAAACAAAATGCAGCATAGAGTAACTCACTGGTTTAAAGTCAACCTATTTCACCAAAACATTTGTAAGCATTACCTTACAATGTGTATTATTCCCATGAAGGGCATGGGGAATATGAGAAGAGGACAAACTAAGCACTATCTTCAAATATATATAATTTGGATTTATTTCTATATTTTGCTATAAACATTTCTGATAAAACTGAATAATTGATTTATAATATATCTTACTTTCATATACCAAATTACATTCAGAAAATGGGATATAACTATTAAATAAAGAATGTCCTGGCAGAAAAAATGACACTCTATACTATGTGACACCCAATTCTGAGGTATTTCATTATGCCTCCATTTAATGAATGTGATTGTTTAAGTGTTTCATAAAGTACTAATTAAAATTGATCAGTGTATTATAATCTAATTGTTTACAATTTTATCCTAGAATCATTTAAGAACTTTCCATTCAATCATGACATACATCGCATTCTATTGGTATTCATATGGGTAGGAATGAGTTTCTTAGGATCTCGTGCCATTTGGAGGTGGCAGGACCAGGATTCGAACTGTGGGCTCCAGCTCCCACCACTTCAACCCGAGTATAGGGACTCACTGGTCTGTTCAAGAACATCAATCAGCAAGACCAATGATTAGGAAGGCACCAGTGGCTCTCAGAAGTCCTCCTTGATACTTACAAGGCTGTGATAGGAGGATCATGGTCAAAGTCACCCTAGGCAGTAAAGTCCTTGAGAGCCCTGTCCAACTTCAGGGCCAACAAAGCCAGAAGTATGGCCTTATGACTCCAGTGTTAGAGGGCTAGCCTTAAGTAAAGCAGCTCACGGACTGCACCCAGATCCTGAGTTCAAGGTCCAGGAGTGTCAACAAACAGACATACACAACAATCTGTGCAGCCATCTGCCTAAAGCAGGTCACCCTCAGCAGCCTTTATTTACATTTTATTATGAGGCCAATGCAGGAACAGTCACAAACCAGGCAGGGGAAGAGAAAATCAGGTTTCTTAGAAGTAAACAGTATTCCGAAAATTAAAATTGGGGATATATAATGGTAGCATACTTATGTAAAAAATACCATTAAGAAAAAGATGAGGGGGCTGAGAATGTGGATTAGTCAGAGAGTGCATGTCTAGCATGCAAGAAACCCTGGGTTTGATTCCTCAGTAGTACATTCAAGAAAAAGCCAGACTTGGTCTTGGATGTCAGGAGGAAAGAAGGGAACACTCCCCAGTCATGAGGCCTTCTGCAGTGTGCCAGGACACCAACATGGTCTTCACACAACCACAGAGGAGGAAGACTGTCTCCCACTTCTCAGGCATTCGAGGGCCCCAGAGTCAAGAGGGAAAAGCCAGGTTCTAACTCAGGTGCTTGGAGCCAGAAGAGAAAGGTCCCTGCCTCTCCTTGGACTGGGGATTTGCATTGATGATGTGGAGAATGAAGGAAGGAGAATGGACTGGCAGGGGTAGAAGAAGGGCCTTCAAATCTGACAGATGGAGAGTCAAAAACCCACTCCCTAAGACCAAAAAGCAAGGCTCTCTATTGTTAACCTAAAGATAGCCCAAGGTTCCCTTCACCTGAGGGAGAAAGTTTAATTAGTCATTGTTTGAAGAGGCTAAGAAAAGCCTGATCCTTGTGTAACTCTGACAAATGTTTCAGGTTTCCCCTCATTGCTGGCCGTGTCTGGAATGAATGAAGTTGTTTTGCAGCTCACTTCCCTGTTGAGTGTGTACATTCAGCCTGCTAATCCTGTAGGTCTAGGTCTCTTCGCCTACTCTGGCTTTTGAAACTGTTTTCTGCCTTCAAATATTGTTACACTGGAGTTCTTCCTGCTAACAGGACTAGGGCTTGGAAGCTGAGAACTTCATTTGAACCCATGATTGTTCAATGATATTTATTTCCTGCTTTTATAACTCAAGAACTCTAAAAACATTTAGAGTGCAAGCAACTTCTCATTACCAAGTGAAACACAGGAAGCTCTTGAACATCTGATATTTCAGCAGTAGACGTCAGAGTGTCATAGACTTTTCAGCCCTGGCTGGCTTCATCCTGTGATCCTCAGACTTCAGCCTCCTGAGCTAGGGTGATGGGCATGCACTACTGGTGCTCTGCTAGGTTCAGAACTGTAATAATTTTGGCATTACAAGTCAACTGCTTATCACAAAGGGCTTGTGCAGCATATTAGGCCTTTCAACATTGGACCTTTCAGAACCCTGTAGGACACAAGATTATAATGCTAGACTCTGAGAGGCTTTGCATATGGATGGGCTACACTTTAACCTTGAGCTCTAACTCCAATTCTGGTGTACATAAACATTCATTTTTCCAGAGATTGTGCTAATTAGCAAAAAGGAAAAATACTTTGCTTAACCCTCACGTTTTTTTTTTTTCCATTTTTGTGTCTCAAACTCAAGCCTGGGCACTGTCCCTGAGCCCTTCAGCTCAACGCAAACACTCTTTCACTTGACCCACAGCACCACATGTGGTCTTTTTGTGGTTCATTGGAGATAAGAGTCTAACAGATTTTTCGTGCCTAGGCTGTGTTTGAACTGTGGTCTTCAGATCTCAGCCTCCTGAGAAGCTAAGGTTCCTGTTGTGAGCCACAGGCATCTGGCCTGTTGTTTTTGCCAGACCTGGGGCTTGAACTAATGGCCTGGGTACTATCTTTGACCTCCTTTTTCTCAAGCCTAACGCTGTACCACTTGAGCCACTATACAGCTTCTGGCTTTTTCTGAGTATGTGGCACTGAGGATTCAAACCTTACCATTCATGCATGCTGAGCCAGCTCTCTACACTAAGCCACATTTCTAGCCCCAACCTAACAATTTTATCCCTCAACTTGACTATCCCCAAGAAAAGGATTCTGAGTATAAATCATCTAAAGAAATTCCTATAGGAAGGTTCTAAAGATAAAGAAGACAAAGTTCATACTTGGAGAGACTCTAAACATGTGAAGACTGTGACAAATGCTTCCATTTAATTATGTAGCATGTTTCAACACTTAATAAAATATTAATGAAAAAACAGTCAATGTCCTATATTATTCTGTATAAATTTATAATAGAGGTACAGCATGTACTAAATATTATGTGTTTAATAGTACTAAATGCAATAAACAATGAGTAAATGAAAAGTAAAAAATAAAATAAATACAAAATCAATAATAAAAATTATAATATGTAATAAACATACATATGTAAATATATCATATATTACACATAGATAGAAATATCTTTTTCCATTGCAGGGCCTTCCTTCAGATGCTGGGAACTCTAGCCTGAATTTCTTTTCCTCAAGGACAGTGAGTTTTGCCTTCACCCATGGTGCAAAAGAGTTACCTGGATGGTCAGATCAAATCCCAGCAATGATGGAAAAACTGGCCCCAGTTCCAAGACAGTGACTTAATTTTTTTTTAAATGGAAGCAGTTATGTTTATTCATTTACATAATGAACATTAAAAACAACGCAGTGTAGAATTTTGTACATCTATTCAGACACCTTTCTTTTACCCCCAAAATGCTTGTCTGAGCACTACTTTTTTTCATTTTTTTATTGTAAAAATGTTGTACTGAGGGGTTACAGTTAAATGAGCATGGTAATGAGTACATTTTCTATTGAGCGTTGTTGCCTCCTGCTTTGTTTTCCCCCTACCGTTCCTTCCCTCCCATCTCCACAACTACTCCCCCTGCTGAGCTCAGTGACTTAATTTTTATTTTTGGATTTGCATGGGGTTTGAACTCAAGTAGTGGCAAATCTGCACCTTCCCTCACAGTGCTACATATTTACCAAGACCCTGAGTTCAAATCCCAGGCTAGGAAAGAAAACTGGTAGAAATTCAAAACCAGGGAGCATTATTTCTTTTTTCATTTAGTTAAATAATTAATTAATGTTTTTATTTATTCTTTATTTTGCCAACACGGGGCTTGAACTCAGGTCATGGCAACTCTGCCTCAGCTTAAATTGCCCTAGGGTGGGGCACCCTCGGACCCATAGCCAATCCAGGGATCATAGGCCCAGAGGGCTTTCAGGAAGGAAAAAAAGGTAGCATAGCACAAAAAGTGGCAAGCTGCAGAGGGCTGAGGGTTTTACATTTTTTTCTTTGCACAGTGACCATCCTGGTCACTGGCTGCAAAGTGTACCTGACCAGCCCTACCTGAAGGCTGGCTTGCTATCAGGGAATCCATAGGCCAAACTGTGAACAACTTCACCGCGTGTAAATCCCAGTACTGACACCTACCAATGGCAGGAGATCACAAAAGACTCGTTCCTATGCATAGGAATACCAATTAAAAGAGTAGTTCATGCTTCGGTCTAGTCTAAAATTGGATGCAATAATCCTAGGATGCGGATTGATCTTAATTAATAGGTTATTATGCATGAAAAGAATAATATTCCTTCAATGACAGTATAATAAATGCCTAAGAGTTGGTAGGAATGTAGTAAGTGACATTCAATCATAGATAGGCGGCTCTGGCACTCCTTATTAAAATATATTTATTTGTATACCACCCTCTGTCTATACATATATCACTGTTTTGGCCAAATCTGGGGCTGGATCTCAGCACCTGAGAACCACCTCACAGCTTCATTTGCTAAAGGCTGCCATGCTTACACTCATCCATTCATGAATTGGGCTTGCTAAACCCTGAGTTCACATCCCAGCACTGCCAAAATTTCAATCTTGAAGTAAGAAGCCAAGTGTGACACATGTTTTCCTTTTCTGTGAGAGTCATGGGTGTCAGGCATGATGGAGAACATATTTACAAATCGGGATGCTGTGATAGGATGTAAACAATGTAATAAATGGTAGAGGGGTCATCAGAGTCAATGAAATAAATGGTAAATAAGTGAATAAAACAAGAAATAAAATGAATAACCACACCCAACAAAATATGGACTGACTATGTGTATGGAAGTATAAATCCTATCTTTAAAATGGATATAAGGAGTATGTTTTCCAGCCCTGAGGCTTGAATTCAGGCCTAGGGAACAGGCCTGACTTTCTTGTCTTCAAGCATGTTCAGATTCCCTTCTGTCACGGTGCTGTATATATACCCAGACCTTGAGTTCAAATCCCAGGCCTGGCAGAAAAAATGTCATGAATTGCAAACCAGGGAGCTAAGTATTTTTTTTTAATTGAAGGATATTGGAGAAGCCATAGTCCTGCACAGCAACATAGGCCTACAGTTCGAATACAGTCATACCACTTCAAGATGGTGGGAGATCCTAAGAAATTTGTTCCCATCCACAGGAATAATGATGAAATGTTATCAATATCACAGTTGAATGACATGCTCATGAATGATACTTGTACACAATTAGATTTCATGATTTCAGTCGGCTGATTGATTTTATTTAATATCTTATGAAACATTAAAGAATACTATTTCTCACAGGGACACAATAATTTCAGGACGCTGATTTACTTAATAGTTTATTAAAGATAAAAATAATAACATTAATTACATGGAGGCATAATAAATACCCAGGAATTGGTAGGAATGTAGGCTATATAACTGAACAATGATTAGACATCTCTGGCACTCTGTAAATATATATAAGTGTACTACGATCTGCGTGTCAATCTGTTCTTATTTTGTCAACCCCTGGTGCTCGATTTCAGATTCTGGGAACTGCCTATCAGCTCAATTTGTTCCAGGATGGCATGCTGACACACACCCATTCATTAATTTGGCCCTCTAGGCCTTGAGTTCAGATGCCATTACGCCCAAACAATGAATCATGGAGTAAGAAACTGATGGTGACACATGTTTTCCTTTTCTGGGAAATTCCTGGGTGTCAAGAACAAGTGGAATTCATAAGCAGATCTATATACTATTTAATCAATGTAACCAGTGTTCTATGTGCCATATTAGTAAATAAAATAAAGTCAATACATGTTGGGTCTTTGTTTGTCCCTGAAAGATGGATGGTGCCCGGGAATGGTAAGTGCGCCACTCGTCCATTCCCCAGCCTCCCTTAGCCTGGGAGAAATTCAGACACAGTGGGGAGTCATGTCAAGCAAGAACTCGTTTATTACCACACAGCAAGCACGTTTTAAAGGGAAAAACTGGGAGACATGGAAGGGGAGGAAAATGAACCAAACAATCACTGTAAAGGTCATACACTATCAGATTTTAAGGTAAACAATTGGGCTGTGCCCACTCAACTTCCTCTCAGCACCATCTTTGCTGCCCATGTACCCCACAAACACATGAATAAAACAAAAAATAAAATGAATAACTACACTGAATGCAATATGGATTCAACCTATGTATGTAAATATAAATCATATACTTAAAATGTACACAAATAAGGTGTATTCTAGTGCTGGGGATTGATTTCCAACCTAAGGAACAGACATGAATTTCTTGACTTAAAGAAGGCTAGCTTCCCCTTTCCACACAGTGCAACAGAGTTACCCAGACCATGAGTTCCTATCCCAGTCCTAGCAGAAAAAAATGGCACCTTTATACTATGTGATGCCCAATTCTTAGGTATTTTATTATGCCTCCATTTAATGAACGTGATTGTTTAAATGCTTCATGAAATATTGATTAAAATCCATCAGTGTCCTATAATATCATTGTGTATAATTTTATCTTAGAATTATTTAAGAGCTGCTCATTCAATCATAACATATATCACGTTCCATTGTTATTCATATAGATAGGAATGAGTTTCTAAGGATCTCCTTCCATTTGGAGTTGGCAGGACCAGGATTCCAACTGTGGGCTCCAACTCCCACCATTTTAACTGGAGGATAGGGAACTCACCGGTCTGTCCAAGAACAGCGAGACCAATGATTAAGCAGGCACCACTGTCTCTCACCAGTCCTCATGGATGTTTACAAGGCTATGATAGGAGGATCATGATCACATTCACACTGGGCAGGAAAGTCCTTGAGATCCCTGTCGTATTTCAGTGCCAACAAAGTCAGAAGTAGAGCCGTGTAGCTCCAGTGGTAGAGGGCTAGCCTGATCCAAAGCAGCTCACAACGCACACACACACACACACACACACACACACACACACACACACTACAGTCTAATCATCTATCTGTTTATATATTGGCCATTCCTAGGGGTTGATTAAAGATCCTCAAATTTGCCCGCCAACTTTTCTTGCATCTGACTGGTGTGCTAATGTTTACCCACTCACGAAGTGGGCCTGCTAGGCCCTGAGTTCAAGTCACAGAACTGCCAAAAACTTAATCCTGGTGGAAAGCCAATTGTCCCACTTGGTTTCTTTATTGGTGAAATTCCTGGGACTCAGGAATGATGTAGAATACATAGACAAATCTATGTCTTATGTAATAGGATGCAAAAAATATTATATGTGTAATCATATTCACTAAAATATATAAGAAACAAATAAAACACAAAATAAAATAAATACATTAATTGCAATATGCAGTAAAAATGTGTAGGTCAATAAAAATCGTGTACTTAAAATATATACGAATATTATTTTTTTGAGTGCTAAGACTTGAATTCAGGGCCTGGAACCAGGCCTGACTTTCTTGTCTTTCAGAATGGTGATCTTCCCCATCCCCCACAGTGCTGCAGATTTACCCAGACCCTGAATTCAAATCACAGGCCTGGCAGAAAAAATGGCATGAATTCCAAGCCAAGGAGCCTCATAATTTTTTAAAATATTTTTAATGTATGTACGTATGTATATATGTATTTATGTATGTATGTATGTATGTATGTATGTATTTTTCTTTTGTCAAGCACAGGGCTTGAACTCAGGTCATGGAAATTCTGCCTCAGCTTTGATCACTCTAGGCTGGGGTGCAGCCACTGGACCCACAGCCGAACCTGGGTTCCTGGGATCCAAAGGCTGACAAGAAAAAAAATAATTAATGTGACACACACAAAAAAAACTGGCAACTTGCAGATGGCTACAGGTTTTACATTTGTATTCTTTGCAAGGTGACCATCCTGCATCTGAATGACACGGTTGAAGAATGTCGGTAACTTGGCATTGCTTAAGGCTGGCAGGCTACCAGGCTACCAGGGAAGCCATAGGCCAACATGGCAATATAGGCCCTGTGTTGAAGCCAGGTCCTGACCTCTACCAATGGAGGGAGATCCTAAGAGTCTCCTTCCTATTCATAGGAATACCGATGGAAGATTAGGAATGGCAAGGTTGAAATAGTTGTTTCTGAATACTACTATATAAATAGAGTGATTTTAGGAGGCCAATGGATTTTAATGGATATTTTTGACACATTCAAAGAATACTATTAATCACATGGACACAATAGTTTCAGGACAGTAGTTGATTTAATTAATAATTAAGGATGAAAGCAATAATATTATAACATGGAGGTATACTAAATACTCAAGAATTGATAGGAATGTAGCCTATGTAACCGAATAATGTATAGACATCTCTGGCACTCTATAAAAATCAATATTTATTTGTGTACTACCATCTACTTGTCTATCTGTTCTAATTTTGTCAACTCCTGGAGCTGGATCTCAAGTTCTGGAAATGCTTGTCAGCTCAATATGCCTCAGGCTGGCATACTGACACTCATCCATTCATGAATTGGTCCTTGTAGGCTGTGACTTTAGATGCCAGCACACACAAAAATTGAATTGTGGAGTACGAAGCCCAAGGCGAAACATGTTTTCCTTTTCTGTGAAAGTCCTGGGTATCAAGTTTGAAGTTTCATACTAGGCAAATCTATATCCTATATAATAAATGTAACAAATATTTCATGTGTAATAACAGTCAATAAAATAAATGGTAAGTAAATGAATAAAAAAAAAATAAAATGAATAAGTACATTAAGCGCAATATGGGGTCAACATACGGGGTTCGATTTCAGGGCCTGGGAAGTGCTTGGCAGCTGAATTGGCTAGAGGCTGCTGTGCTGACAGTCAGCCATTCATGAATTGAGGCTGCTAGACCCTGAGTTAGATCCCACCACTACCAAAAAATGTAATCTTGGAGTGAGAAGCTGAGCGTGACACGTGTTTTCTTTTTCTTTGAAAGTGCTCGGTGACAGGTAGCACGTATAATTCAGATGCAAATCTATATGTAATATATACAAATCTATATGTAATAGGATGTCATAAATGTAAAAAATGTCATAGGTGGAAGAATTGTCACTACAATAAATGAAAAACAGATTGAATTAGTAGTGAATCATTCTAGGATAAAATTAGATACAAAAACTGTAGGATTTGGATTAAGTTTAATATTTTATTAAGTATTACTAGAATAAAAATTGTATGGAAACATAAATACCTAATAATTGGTAGTAACACATGATGCATAATTTAATAATATATAGATATCTGTCTCATCCTATAAAATATGAAATTATGGGTATGGATGTATGTACATATATGATAAACAATAACAGGATATCGAGTAATTTAGTTAATGCTTTATTAATTGTTAACTGGAGCACATCATTAAATGGAGACATAATTTGATAAGTAATAATTGGTAGTAATATCTATAAATTAATAATATACAGACATCTTTCTGTGTATATGCTTATATACATCAATCTCTACCTATTTATGCCTCGTTCACTCCTGGCGCTCGGTGGTTAAGTGCTTACCTAGTGAGCATGAAGCCCTGGATTCGATTCCTCAGTGCCAGATAAATAGAAAACCCGGAAGTTCTGCTGTCTTTCAATCAATTGAGTTCTACCCTTGAGCACAAATGCTTAGGGACAATGTCAAAACCCTTACTCAAGCCCCAGGACTGCCGCCAAAAAGAGGTACAATGTTCTTACTGCAACTATAGAAGGACAGGACTCCAAATACCACATGACAGAGCAAGCTAGGAGTCTGGTACTGACAGCTTCCACCTAACCTGACTTAGCCAGATATAAACTGCTGCAACCCAGCTACATGGGTTACCCCCATCATCCTGGCTTACCCTGGCTTACCCCAATATCCTGACCTCTCTGGGGCTTTATAACCTAGCAGGAAGTCTGCTAGACTCTTTGAAATATGGCTCAAAGTGTAGAGATCTAGCCTTGTGCAAATGTTATTAGAACAATAATATCCCCAAGCTTTAAGCTCAAGCTCCATGCCTAACCCCACCCCCCCAAAAAAAATCCCACTAAACTGTTAAGTGTGAACTTGTGAGTTTGTGAAGTGTTCGTCAAAGAATGGTGATATTGATTAGAGTGCCCTAAGTCTAATGACAGCTTGTGGAACAGAGCTATGTGCTGAGTCCTCCATAGGGTACTCTGTGCTGAGTCCTGCATTGGGTGCTGGGTTCTGAGTCTTTCACAGGATGCTGTGTGCTGAGTCATGCAAAGAGTGCCATGTGCTGTCCTTCACCAGGTGCATTCTTTCATTGGGTCCTTGTAAGGTCTCCCCACTGAGATGATGATGCAGACAAGAATATTGAGGCTCAGATATGTCTCCATGGCAGGGACAAATTATGTATTACTGAAAACTAGTGAGTTGTCTACTGCAGGCAATTGTTTTGTTTTGTTTTTTCTCAGTCATGAACCTTGAAATAGGGGCCTAAGCTCTGACCCATATGTCTTAGGCTCATGGCTAGCACTCAGCCATGTGGAGCCATGGACCCCTTTGCAGCAAAGGCCACAGTCTAGGGGTCTATAGCTGAGGTCTCTCATCCTGCCTTCTCAGGAAGCTGAGATCTGAGGATCTGGGTTCCAGATTATCCCAGACATAAAAGGTCCCATGTGCATATTATCTTCAATTCACCACTAATAAACCTGAAGTGGAAGCTAGGTGCTTGTCACTCATGCCTGTCATTCTAGTTACTCAGGAGGATGAGATCTGAGGATCATAGTTCAAAGCCAGCCTGGGAAAGAAAGTCCTTCAGATACTTACCTCCAATGGGCCACCAGAAAAGCTGAAATGGTGTTTGGCTCAAGTGGTAGAGCACAAGACTTGAGCTCAAGGACAGCACCCAGGCCCAGACATCAACTCCTACAATAATAAACAAAGAGAAACTAACAAACCTAAAATAGAGGGCTGTGATTGTGCCTTAGGGGTACAGTGCTTTGCAAATATGAAACACTGGGTTTGATTTCTCTGGACCACAACAGTAAAAAAAAGCCTGAAGTAGCTCTGTGGTTCAAGTGGGAGAAAGCTAAGATTGTACAAGAGAAACTAGGTACAGTGCTCAGGTCCTGAGTTCAACCTCCAAGAATGGTGTATGTGCCCATGCCCCTGTGCACCCGTGTGCATACACTTTCTCTCTCTCTCTCTCATACACACACACACACACACACACACACACACACACAGACTAGAAGTGATGCTGTTACCCAAAATGATAAATCACTGGGCTTCTGCACTGAGCTCATGGTCAGCACCCTGGCCCTGTGTTCAACCCCAAAACCTAGCCACCCAGGGGCCAACTAGGAGAGGTCAAATGTGTCAAAACCTGATGAGATTCACCAGCCCTAGATGACAGGAAGCTTTGTGATATAAGTTATGTGCTTGGATTTCCCAATCTTCCAGAATCCTAGGAGAGGCATCATAGGCCCATCATCACAGACAATGAAACATGTAATTAAATTCAGTGACCTAGTTGTCTGCCAGGAGGACGCTTGAATTATATTCAGCACTGTATCTGAACACCGGAATATAGTCTCACAAAGGCAGGATAATTGCACAGGACTTGCCCTGCCATGGGAGGTGGCACAAATGAAGGCTTCCTGTCAAACCAGAGCACTGGTGAGAGAGATAGTTTGGTGTATAAACAGACCTTTTTCTCCTGACCTTCAGAGCCTACCCAAAATCATTCTCACTATCTGACCCAGATGGAGTTTTTTGTTACACAGCTGTACAAGGGTGAGTGCGTTTGTCTGCCTGTCCAGACAATGAGAGAGACTTCTTCCAGCAGGCCTGGGATGCAGAGAAACCCTCAGGCTACACTGGAAACAGTGAGGGGAGCCCTGGATTATGCAATGTCATGAAACAGTCTCTGTTACGAAATCATTTTATTGGATACAAATTTCCTAGCTTTGTGCCATTCATCATAACTACTCTGGAGCTTCACCTATAGGAATACATCCATACATACCCAAAGACATGGGGGTACAGGCTCTTTTTGAGGGGGTAGGTCTTGGGGTTGAACTATGAGTCTAGACATTGTCCCTGAGCTCCTTTTGCTCAAGGGTATTGCGTTAACTTTGCATCACAGCCCCACTTCTGGGTTTTTCTGTGATCTCTTAGAAATAGTGTCATGGATTTTGCTATACTGGCTGGATTCCAACTCAGATGCGCTACCCCTCAGCCTCCTGAGGAGCTGGGATTACAGTGAGAAGCCATTGGCACCTTCTTTCTTTTCTTCTTCATTTTTTAATCTGGACAATCTGACATCTTAACAAGGTCATTCCAATTGTTTGAATTTATAAATTAACTACCCAATGTTCTTTATAGCTGTTTGCCCTAAGAAGGATTTTTTTCTCCTCATCTTCTCCTCTCAATCACAGATTTGAAGCCAAAAGTGAGAAACGAGTGTCACAGGAATTGGGAGCAAATGTCCATAGGACACGTCAGTTCTGTCACTTAGCATTGAGCTGCACTGAATTTGCTGTCTCAAGATGAGAGGACCAAAAGCTGGAGCGATCCTCATACTGTCTTCATTGCTCCTTTTGTCTGTAAAATGATCTAATAATTATGAGTGTTGTGTGTCTCCAACCTTAAGTATCTAGAAGACACTAGACACGTCTTCATGTATCTCTTTTTCTCTAGTGCATCTCGAGATTTAAACTAAGGGTTTGTGTGGAGGGGCTCTTTGTTGTATTCCTGAGGAAAGTCGCTTGAATCCTGTTCACGAGATTGCCATTCAAATTGAGCCTGAGCAGGAATTCTGTGAGAATCTTATCTCCAATAAACCACCAGAAAACCAGAAGTGGAACAGTTGTCCAGAGAGTAGAGCTCCACCTTCTTTTGGTTAATTTTTATTTATTTTTATTGTGAAAATACTGTACAGAGGGGTTACAATTATATGGGCAAGATAATGAGTACATTTCATATCAAGCATTGTAGCCTCCTCCTTTCTTTCCCCTTCCCAGGCACCCCTTCCCCTCCAAACCTCTCCTCCCCACTAAAGTGTAAAGTTCGTTTTTGACATTAAAACTTGTACTTCTCATCTTTGCAACGGGTCCACCTGTATCCTTATTTGAACGTCTTGTTTTTCCCTTTCCCCTCCACAAATTATACCGACATCAAATACACTGAAAGCAGGAGTTATACTGTGGGGGAGGGACATACAAAGCAACAAATAAATAATCTTATAAAAGCGTTAAAAACAAATGCAGGAAAGAAAAAAAAGATATAAATACATATCTTAGGCTTCATTTTCCTAACATCACCTTATCTGACCTTATCTGAACTTTTCTGCTTGACTCATACATATACTCATACAAATAAGGGAAACCATGGCACCTATGCTTCTTTGGGCTTGGCTCACTTCACTTAATATAATTTTTTCCAAGTCTTTCCATTTCCTAACAAATGGGGCAATGTCATTCTGTCTTATGGAGGCATAGAATTCCATTGTGTATATATACCACATTTCCTTGATCCATTCATCTACTGAGGGGCATCTGGGTTGATTCCACATCTTAGCTATAGTAAATAATGCTGCAATAAACATAGCTGTACTGGTAGCTTTAGTCTGGTCTTGTTTGAAATCATTTGGGTAAATGCCCAAAAGTGGGATTGCTAGGTCATAGGGGAGCTCAATGTGAAGTCTTTTGAGGAACCCCCATACTATTTTCCAAAGTGGTTGTACAAGTTTACACTCCCACCAACAATGAAGTAAGGTTCCCTTCTGTCCACATCCCCTACAGCATCTGTTGATATTAGAGTTCTTGATTATAGCCATTCAAACTGGGGTGAGGTGGAATCTTAACGTTGTTTTGATTTGCATTTGTTTTATGTCTAGGGAGGTTGAGCATTTCTTCATATATCTATTGTCCATCCTTCTTTCTTCTTCGGAGAAGTTTCTCTTTAAGTCTTTAGCCCACTTATTTATTGGACAGTTGTTTTTTGAGGATTTGTTGTTGTGGCATTTAATTTTTTGAGTTCCAAATGTATTTTAGATATGAGACCCTTGTCCGTTGTATGGCTAGTGAAGATCTTCTCCCGTTCCATATGCTATTCATTGATCATGCTAGCTATGTCCTTTGCCATCCAGAAGCTCTGCAACTTCATGCAATCCCATTTTTCCAACCTTTCTTTGATTTGTTGTGATTCTGGGTCCCTATTCAGAAAATTTCAGCCTGTGCCAAGGAGACCTAGGGTTTCTCCTATTCCATCCTGTAATGTTTTCAGAGTGTCTGCTTTGACTTCGAGGTCTTTGATCCATTTGGAGTTGCTTCTGGTGCAGGGTGATGGATAAGGATGTAGCTTTAGTTTTCTACAAGTAGATAACCAATTTTGCCGGCACCATTAACTGAAGCGGTTGTCTTTCTTCCATTCTATTTTGTTAGCTCCCTTATCGAATATTAGATGGCTATTGGGCTGTAGGTTCATTTCTGGGTTTTCAATTCTATTCCATTGGTCCTGAGGTATGTTCTTGTGCCAGTACCAAGCTGTTTTGATTACTAGTGTTTGAAATTTGGTATTGATATTCCTCCAGCAGTGTTCTTTATGTTGAGGAGCGTTTTTGCTATTTGGGGTTTTTCGTTGTTCCATATGAATTTTTGGATTGCCTCTTCTATTTCCTTGAAGAATAAGTATTGCATTGAATTTGTAGATAGCCTAGGGAAGTATTGCCATTTTCATGATGTTAGTCTTTCCAATCCAGGAGCATGGGAGTTTTTGCCATTTTCTAAGTTCTGTTTGATTTCCTTTTTCAAGTTTTTAAAATTTTCATCATAGAGTTCCTTCACTTGTTTGGTTAAGTTAATTCCTAGGTATTTTATTTTTTGTGGGGCTATTACAAATGGAGTTGCTTTCCTAATTTCAGCCACACTTTTCTCATTGTTGGCATACAGAAAAGCCATTGATATTTGGGGGTTAATTTGATACCCTGCTACTTTGCCAAAGTTTTGAATCAGCTTGAGTAATTTGGGAGTGGAGTCTATGGGATTCTTTAAATACAAGATCATGTCATCTGCAAAGAAGGAGAGTTTTATTTTTTCTTTCCCTATTTGGATCCCCTTTATGTTTACATCTTGTCTTATTGCTGTAGCTAGGCATTCTAATACTAGATTGAAGAGAAGGGGAGAGAGTAGACATCCTTGTCTTGTTCCTGAGTTAAGAGGAAATGGCTTTTGTTTTTCACCATTAAGCATAATGCTGGCTATAGGTTTGTCATATACAGCCTTTATTGTGTTGAGGAATATTCCATGGATTCTAAATTTTTCCAAAACTTTCATCATAAAGGGGTGTTGGATCTTGTCGAATGATTATTCTGTCTCTATAAGATGGTTTAACTCATGTTGGTTTAGTTTTGGCATGTCAATATTTGCTAGGAAAAGGTCCATTTCTGCCAAGTTCTCAAACTTATTAGCATAAAGTGTTGAGAAGTATTCCCTTATAATGTTCTGAATCTTGGTTGTTTCTGTGGTGATGTTTCCATTCTCATGTCTGAGTTTATTTATTTGGGTGTGTTCGCTTCTTTCTCTGATAAGATTTGCTAAGGGTCTGTCAACTTTGTTAATTTTTTCGAAGAACCAACTGTTTGTTTTGTTGATTTTTTCTATAGTTTTTTTGGATTCTAATTCAATTAATTCTGATTTAATTTTAATTATTTCTTTCTGTCTAGTGGATTGGGGTTTATCTTGCTGCTCTTTTTCAAGGAGGTTCAGATGTCTCATTAAATTGTTGGTTTCAGATTTCTCCAATTAGTTGATGTAGGAGCTCAGAGCTATAAACTTGCCTCTGATTACTGCCCTTGCCGTGTCCCAGAGGAACTGGTAATTTGTGTGCTCATTTTTTTTGAATAGCATAAACATTTGAATTTCCTTTCTAATCTCTTCCATGACCCACTCATGATTCATCAGAGTGTTCTTCATCCTCCATGTGTTACTGGACATTCTTTGGTGACTTTTGGTATTGAGTTCTAATTTTCTTCCCTTGTGGTCAGAAAGAATGCAAGGTATAGATTCAATGTTGCTGAATTTGGACAAGCTTCCTTTGTGGCCCAAAATGTGGTCTATTTTAGAAATTATTCCATGTGCTGCTGAGGAAAAGGTATGTTCTGATACTGCTGTGTGAAGTATTCTGTAGATGTCTATGCAATCGAGTTGATCTATGCAGCTGTTGAGATCTGTGGTTTCTCTGTTGAGATTTGCCGAGCCGATCTACCTAGTGGGGAGAGTGGAGTGTTAAAATCCCCAACAATTAGAGTCTTTGGAACTATGTGGGATTTGAGGGAAAGCATTGTTTCTTGGATAAATTTGGATCCTCCGTTTTTTGGCAAATAGATATTTAGAACTGTAATATCCTCCTGAAGGAGAGATCCCTTAATTAGTGTGTAGCAATCTTCTTTCTCTCTTCTCACGAATTTTAATTTGAAGTCTATTTTATCTGATATTAGGATTGCAACTCCTGCCCGTTTGTGGGGACTGTTTGCTTAGTAGATTTTGTTCCAGCCTTTAACATTGAAAATGTGTTTGTTTTTACGGGCAAGATGAGACTACTGAAGGCAGCAGATAGAAGGATCTTGTTTTTTAATCCAACTAGACAGTCTATGTCGCTTAATTGCAGAGTTAAGGCCGTTAACGTTGATACATAGGACTGAGAGGCATTTGCAAGTTCCTGTATGTTATCCACCTTCTTGGGGGCTGCTGGATTCTTCCTATGGTCCTTGGATTCTCAGTTTGGGTGCAGTTTCTTGGCTTTATTGTGGTCTTGTTGGTTTTCTATGTGTAGGACATCTTTAAGAATCTTTTGTAGGGCTGGTTTTGTGGAGATGTATTGCTTCAATTTTTCTTTGCTATGGAAGTTTTTCATTTGGCCTTCAGTTATGAAGGAGATTTTAGCTGGGTACACTATTCTTGGTTGATAGTTGTTTGTTTTTAGGGCTTGGCATACATCATTCCAGACTCTTCTTGCTTTGATTGCCTCTGCTGAGAAATCTGAGGTGAATATAATTGGCTTCCCTTTATAGGTAATTAATCATTTCTCCTTGACAGCTTTAAGGATCTTTTCCTTAGTCTGAATTCATCCTGTGTGGATTATAATATGACGGTGGAATGTCCTATTCTGGTCTGGTCTATTTGGAGTTCTAAAATCTTCTTGAATCTGAATAAGCCTCTTCTTTTGCATGTTTGGGAAGTTCTCTGCTAGGATCCTGTTAAACAAATTTCCTAGACCATTAACTTCTGTTTCTAGGTGGTCCTCTACACCCATTTTCCTTAGATTAGGCCTTTTGATGGTGTCTTCCAAGTGTTGGATAAATCTATCATATTTCTCAGACTTGTCTTGGATGGTTGTATGTTCTTTCTCTATAATATCTAGTCTGTCTTCGATCCCCGAGATTCGATCTTCTGCATGGTCTAACCTGCTGTCAACACTTTCTACTTTGTTTTTTTTATCTCTTTTCCTTCTAATTGGTCAGCTTTGATGACTTCAAATTCTTTGTTGAAGCTTTGATTTAGATCTTCTATGAGCTTCTTTACTTCCTTAATTTGGTGTTCACTGTTTCTTCTCAAATCACTTACTTGATTGGTTATGGTTTCCTTGGACTCCCATTCCTTCTGTTGGTTTCCATTCAGCATTCCATTTGTGGTCTCCCTGACTTCCTTCAGCTCTTTGTTAATGGATTCCATGAATGCCTTCAGTGATCTTTGTGTATTCTCATCCTTCTCTCTCAATCCCTGTATTACTCTTTGCTTAGCTTCCTCACGTTAATACCATTCCTGTAGTTCTCTTTGAGTGTTCTCAGCCTGCTCTTGCCATTCCTGCCTTTCTCTTTGAGTATTCTCAAGCTGCTCACACAAATCCTGTATCAGTTTTTGAGTAGTTTCCTCACGTTAATGATATTCCTGTATAAACCTTTGGTTTGCCTCCTCTCTCTCCCTATCATGCTCATACAGTGTCCTTTTTAGGTTTTCAATCTTTTCCTGCATTGACCATTTGTTTGCCTCCATTTACCTTTTGTTTTCCTCCTCTTGCTCCCTTTCACCCTCATACAGAATCCTTTGTATATTTTCAATCTTTTCATTTATCATGCTTGCCACCAGTGTTTGTAGAGCTATTTGAAACTCTCCTCTGGATTATTCATTATCTGTTCTGTCCCCTAATAATCATGAGTGGAAGTTGAGATACCGGACTTGCCATTTTTCTTGTGTTTATCTGGCTTACTTTGCTCATTTGGGATGAAAATAACACCATTTTTGTGCTAGAACACTAACTTAAGGCAAGTATCAACCAAAGTGTGTATTTTCACAGTCAATAGTCTGTAGATACAATCTAGTTCAACAGATACCTCTATTCAACATCAAACAACTATATATTAATGGGCTACAAAGTGCAAAGAAGAATTTGGTAAACCAGAAATTATTTTTGTGGGTAAACAATAGGAATAGAGTGATGTGGGAAGGCACAGGGAGAGTCAACTAAGTCCTAATCTCAAAGCAGGAAATAGGTTGAATAGGATGAAAGCAGAGAGAGAGAAAAAAAGAAGAAAGGGAAAGGGGAAAAGAGAGACCAGAAAAAATAGAAAAGTAAAAATTAAAAATATTATTCAGAACAAAATCAAAATATTCAGAATAGAACGTGAATATAATGACAGAAAGAGAGGGATATAAAGGAGATGTGACAAACTTAAAAATAAAAATACTTAAAATATTATATAGGTATAAAGAGGTAGTACTGCTATTGAGGAATTTAAGTCTAAGAGTTTTTGAATTGAGTAATAAATTTGTGGATTAAGTGTGTACAAAATGGGGGATAAGGTATAATATTTGACTATGGGTTTATCTGAGGAAGTGCAGAACAACAATTAAGTAACCTAAAGAAAAACAAAAGAGAAGAAAAGGTGAAAAGGATAAGAAAGAAAGAAAAAAACTTCAGAAGTTCAGGAGACCTAAACAAAATAAAAAAAATTTAAAAAGAACAAAGCACACACACATATACCCCTAAAATAAAAATTATAAGAGGATAAAAGTTACTAGAAAACAATTTTTTTCAAAAAAGGTAAAAATTTAAAAAAAAGTTAAAAAGAATTTTTTTTTTATAAAAGGTACACAAAAAAGTAAAAAAAGTTATTTGATTTTTGGGGGGAGGGGTGGGAAAAATTCTGTATCTCCCTTGTGTCTGTAACCAGCCTCTTGTTGGAGTCTCTGGTCTGCTTGTGGTGTTTGATTTTCCTGTGGCTTGGTTGGTTTCTTAAGTCAGTTTGTTTGAGCAGAAAAATGCTCTGCTTTACCCAGGATTTTGTGATCCTCCTCCCAGCTTAGTTCAATGGGAGGGAGATCTGCTTTGAGTATCACAAAGAGGGAGAGGGCTTTTTTCTCAAGTTTGGAGATGCTGTGATGAGGCTAGGTTCTGGGTAGAGTTGAGGCCTTTCAGCAAACAGTAGCTTTTCCCGGGTGCTAGTTTGTGAGAAATTCACAGAGCCCAGACTGGAGCAACTCTCAGGGTTTCTGTTTACTGAATTTCAATTGATTGTCAAGGCTGCTAAAGGGAGGGGCAGCCTCTGGCTCTGATTACTCAGTAAAGAAAGCCACTCCTAGTGTTTGTGCCCAAGCTGGGTGACTTTTCCCTGCGTGGAGCTGAGTCTGGCAGGTCAGTTTAGGTTCTTGTGACCTGCTAAATCACTCTAGCTTTCTTCCAAGGCCTGAGTTGGATTTAGCAGCTCCACCAAACTTTGTCAGTATCCAAGATGGAGATCTCCGGTAGCGGGGGGGGGGGGGTCCCTTCCCTCCTCTGCTCCCTGAGAAGGAATGAGGATGTCTGGCTTATACTCATGTCGAGTCTTGGTTCCTGGGTCGTCTCTGGTCTGCGAACTGCAGGATGAATATGTCTGCTCCTTGTTGGTTCTTGCTGGTTTTGAGTAGAATCCACTCGCCTGCCACGTCTGGCTCCTTCGTCCCGGATTCTCTGATTTGTAGGTATGGCAGGAATGGCCGAATCTGCCACTGCTTCCGCCGCAGCGGCAGCTGCTATCAAGTGCTCAGATCTGTCTCCTTGTCTGGATTTTCCCTCTCTGGCCTAACTCTCTGTCCTGTGATGGCACACTTGGTGTGATTCTCTGTCTTAGGACTGTTCACTGGAACTCTAAAACTGCTTCCTATGCGAGAGCTTGTTTAGCCTCCAGCTTCTCCTACACCATCTTCTAGAGCTCCAGCTTTAAGAGAGTAAGAGGAGCAGGATTCATAGGCCTCATCTGGAAGGAAAGCCTGGTTGCTATTTATGTCCAATTAATGACCAGATGGCTCCCAGTGGAGCTGTGGCAGTGGTAAAGCTTCAGCCTTGGGAAAAACAGCTGAGGAACGCATCAGACCCTGAGTTTAAGCCCAAGTATGGCCACAAAAAATTTTCAGTGAGCTACCTACTTAGTCTGTATACTACCTCCCTGAATGCAAACAGACCTTATGCAATGCTTCTCCTTTAATTTACTGATTTATTTTTCAGATATGCTCCTTGTGCATACTGCATTATTCTCTTCATTTCAGGCCTATGGCTTTTCTCCTCCAGGGTTCCAGGCCTGTGTCCTTATATGATACACTGATGCTCTCTGCAGCCTTTATTTACATTTTGTTATGAGTCCAATGCAGGAACTGTCACAAACCAGGCAGGGGAAGAGAAGATCAGGTTTCGTAGAAGTAACCAGTATTCAGAAAATTAAACTTGGGGATGTAAAATGGCAGCATACTTATGTAAAAAACTACCATTAAGGAAAAGATGAGGGACAGGGAATGTGGATTCGTGAGAGAGTGCTTGTCTAGCATGCAAGAAGCCCTGGGTATGATTTCTCAGTAGTACATACACAGAATAAGCCAGAATTGGGACAGTGGCTCAAGTAGAAGAGTACTACAGACAATGCTCAGGCCTTGAGTTCAACCCAAGAACTGGCAAAGATATACCTAGGTGTTGGGTTTTCATCTGTCCCACGAAAGACGGATGGGGTCCAAGGAAAGGTCAGTCCAGTGCTGGCCCATTCCCTATAACCCCTCAGTCCAGGAGACCATCAGAAACAGCGGGGAGCCAAATCAAGCAGGAAGAAAAACTCATTTATTAACAGAGATCAGCCCTTTTTAAAGCCAAAAAGGGTGGGTGGCATGGCAGGGGAGGAAAAGGAACCAATCACTGTCAAGGTCACACCTTATCATGCACCACGGGCTGGTTACACACTGAACTTAAGGCAAATTGGGCTCAGCCCACTCTACTCTCTCAGAGCCATCTTTTCTGCCCATGTGCCTTGCAGATTCCCCCCCACACACACTTTTATTTTTTGTTTTAACAGGATTACATTGGTAAGAATAGCATTTGCCAGGCAGGGGGTTTGAGGCATGTCTGGGGGTCGAGATTCACCAGACGAGGATAGGGAGGGCCCTTGTGCATGATCCAAGAGCCTGTCCCAGTTACCTCACATCCCCACCTAGTCTAGTAATAAACATCAGTCCTACCACAATTAGAAATGTCCAAAGCAGTTCAATTAATTCCTGGCCATATATAAAAGTCAGTATCAGTATCTCGTAAGGTCGTCCTCTTTAGAACATGGGAGCAGCCTTGGTATTGGGAGTTCCACACATGCGGCAAAGTGCATCCTCATGGGCCCCCACATTCAGGCCATTCTACTATAGTCCAGAAAAACAAGGAAAATTTAAAAGAAACTGCAGAAATAGCAAAGCAGTCCTGGGTACCTGGTGTCTTTTAAGTAAGCCAGTTCCTTGTACATGCCTTTAAGCTAGCACAGGGCTCAAAATGACCTCTGAGATTTACTGTCATTGGCTCCCAACATCATCTCTCCCATCTTTGTTTAAAGAAGTGAACCCACCTGTCTTAGGTTGGGTGGATCGCCTTGTCTGCCTTACTCGTCATGGGGAACTTCTTCAGAACAAAGCTGAAGGCCCTGTCTTAGGTTGGTTAGAGTGACAACCCCTCTTACCCATCTCTGGCTGCGATTCCTCTCGGGGGAAAATTCATTCACTTGGAGCTTGATCTTATGTAACAGGCTGGCTAAGCTCATAAGAGTTTTGCAATGCACGTATAATGCAAGGAAGGCATAGGAAAACCATTAGCAAAAGCATTACCAGGCCAGGAAATGTCATTACCAGTCCTTTAACATTAGTGAAGGATGGAATAGCAGTCTTTGCCACTTCAGAGTCCAGAGGTGGGGCTTGTAACAAAAGGTGGTTGTTTACCAATAAGTATGGATTCAATGCCGCTACACAAGCAATTAGTAAAAGAACAATTAAAGCAGGTAATATTAAAATGACATAGGGTGGTAATCAAAATGAAGGCCAGGCCACCATGTCAAAGGGACAGCTTCTCTTGTGGTGCTATTGGTGATTTCTGCATGGCCTGTGCTGATCACTGCCCAGGTCACCTGTTGAGAGGTTGATGCAGATTCCATAGGGCCATTGCAAGGACTGGGAGGGTCAGGACAGCCAGCAGCTGGAGTATCACCATCTGTAATTGTAAGAGAATACAAGAGCTTCTCAAGGGCTGATTGCCCTTGGGGATGGTTAGTGGTTATCTTTCTGGCATTTCTCTTTTAAACACAAGCCTCGGCCATGGCTGTTTTTCTTTCCTTGTTAGTTAGTTTATCCTTGGGCATCCTCCTGTATAGAGGAGATGGGTAAAAACTTAAGGTTCCTGGCAGGGATCCAAATGGGGGCTGTCTCCCCTATGGGAAAAACGCATCCAAATTCCCTTGCCATAGTACTAGTGGGTCAGGTCTTCTCCATTGTTGTGTCAGGGGGATAGAAAAAAACAGTCTTTCACAACCAAGGTATTTTCTGAAGGTATAGCAGGAGTCCAGGGCATGCCTCTTAGGGGCATTCCTACTAGCTCCATCCTTTCATTTACCTTATGGAGATCTTGGAGCATAAGCCAAGCACTGGAGGCTTTTTGAATAACAAATAAGGGTGTTAGGTTTGGTCAAGGGCCACTGTTCCACCCAGATTGGGCTTCCCGCCTTCCACCTAATGGGAGGTAATCTGGGGGCAGTGGTCTTTTAGGATTGGGGTGCACCTGAATGGGTCCTCTATGTTCTTCTATGTAATTATTAAAGTTAAAAAACATCCTTTTCCTTAAATCCCTCTAGATCCTATTTAAACCTTTGTGCTTCATCCTCATCCATTATATCATCATAGGATGCTTGATGGTCTGTTGTGTCCACGGCATCCATTTGTCTTAGCATGTCTTGCCCTAGTAAATTGGCAGTGAGGTTTTTTTGCCACTAAAGGGCATATCTTTTCCTGTTCTCCATCTGGGCTAGTCCATGTCATAAGGGCAACCATCTCTAGGGACTGGGAGTTGCTCCCTACACCCAATATCAGGAGCCCAGGTGCAAGCTTCCCGTCCAAGGGCACTTCCTTCTCCCTGAGTATGGTTTGATCTGCCCCAATGTCAATTGAGCAGTGAAACCTATTTCCGCCTAAGAGAGTATTCATTTTAGGATGGAGTCCTTCCACCAGGGGGACGTTCCAATGGGCCTGGGTCGCCCTGCCCCAAGGCTGCTTGGACCTCAAAGCAGAGGGGGTTCCTCCTTGAGTAAGTGGGGCTGGAGGATGCCCCTCTGCAAGTTTAAAGGCTTCCTATCTAAATCAAACTTGTATCCCTGCCTGCCCCTGGGGCAGTGTAGGGAGAGGTTTGCCCCAGGCCGGTCAGCAGGGGATTGTTGTCCCTCTTAAAGTGCTCCTCCTGCCTTCATTTAAAACAAGTCCCTCTCCCAGATGATCTTGGGGTTGCTTTGCCCTGGGCTGCCAATGCCTGGGTAATAGCCTCAGTCATTGCAGATGTCTGAGCCTGTAAAGCTAAAGCTAATGATTGGAACTGGTGTTGTTGCATTCCCACATCCTGGGAGGCCATCACTCATCTACCCAGGGAACTCTCTCTCAATCCCTTGCAGGCCATGAGGTGGTCTGCATTCATCCCTTCCCACACCAGCAGCTTTACAAACTGATCCAGGAGGTTCCCTGCTGGCAACTTGTGGTGAATGTTCGATTGGATTAGGTATATGAAATCTGGTAGAGGCTCACCTGGTTTTTGTCTCACTCCTGCTATGGGGGACTCGGTAGGCCCATCATCCAGTTTGTACAACGCGGCAAGTCCTGCCTGCCTCACCTGGTCACAGTACGGGCCAGGTATTGTGGCCTGTTGGACGTCAGTGGAGTACCCTTCCCCCATCCCTGCTAACATGGCATAAGTAATAGGTATCGCGGGTTGAGCCTGCCAGTTATTCTCCACCCACACTCTGTATTCCTCCTCAAAGAAAGCACACCTCCTCAAAGAAAGCACACCATTTAATAAACTGAGAACTAGTAAGGATGGCTTTGGCCACATCCAACCATTCCTTAAGGACACATGGGTTATAAGCAATGTCCTGTGATAGGGTCTGGGCCCAAGGAGAGTTTGAGCCATCCTCTCCCACTGCCTTGTGGAGCTCTTTAAAATCCCTAGCTTCCCATGGATACCATTCCAAGGTCCTGTTAGACCCTGGTGACAGATTGAACCGATACACTTGGGGAAGGGAATCCTGTGGCCTAGAGTCCAGGCTCTCGGGTGGCCCTTCCTTTCCAGGGTAGGTCTTCCAGTAGGTTACTTCCCCAGCCCTTGGCCCCTCCATGGGGTAGGGGTCTCGGTCTTGCAAGTCCCACTCGCAGGTCTCGTAGGGTGCCATACCTCCCCTCCAATTGGGGGAATAGGGAGGGGGCCTAGGACCGTCAGGATCATCCGAGTCAGAGGGGTTAACTTTCACCCTCATTTGACTTCCACTGTGCATGTTTCAGTGTGTTCTCGGTCGAATTTGACCCATTCCTTTTCCTTCTCACTTCCCAAGTCCTCCTGTTCTCTTTCTAGGCCTAATGTTGCCTCCTCCTCCTTCTTCTTTGATACAGCATTACCCATACTTATAGTTTCACTTACCTCAAGAGACTGCTTAGCCTCGCCCTGTATCTTTTCCTTTCTTGCCCCACGTTGGGCGCCAGATGTTGGGTCTTCGTCTGTCCCACCAAAGACAGATGGGGTCCGAGGAAAGTTCAGTGCGGTGCTCGACCGTTCCCTAGTCTAGTCAGCCTAGGGGACAATCAAACACAGCGGGGAGCCAAATCAAGCAGGAAGAAAAACTTGTTTAATAACATAGAGCAGCCCTTTTTAAAGCCAAAAAAGGCGGGTGCCCTGGCAGGGGAGTAAGAGGAACCAATCACTGTCAAGGTCACACCCTATCATGCACCAAAGACTTCACAGGCTGTTTCTGCACTGAACGTAAGGCAAATTGGGATCAGCCCACTTTAATCTCTCAGAGCCATCTTTTCTGCCCATGTGCCCTGCACCTAGGTAGAATGGTAGGTAGGTAGGTAGACAGACAGACAAAGAAAGAAATAGAGAAAGAGAGAAAGAGAGAAAGAAAGAAAGAAAGAAAGAAAGAAAGAAAGAAAGAAAGAAAGAAAGAAAGAAAGAAAGAAAGAAAGAAAGAAAGAAAGAATGAAAGAAAGAAAGAAAGAAAGAAAGAAAGAAACAAAGAAAGAAAGAAAGAAAGAAAGGAAGGAAGGAAGGAAGGAAGAAAGGAAGGAAGGAAGGAAGGAAGGAAACAAGCAAGAAAGAAAGAAAAAGAAAGAAAGAAAGAAAGAAAGAAAGATGTTAGATGAATCTGGTCTTGGATTTCAGGAGGAAAGAAGGGAACATTTCCCAATCATTAGGCCTTATGCAGTGTACCAGGACACCAGCATCGCCTTCACACAACCACAGAGCAGGAAGACTGTCTCTTTCCCACTTCTCAGGCAGCAAAGGGCCCCAGAGACAATTGAGCAGAGCCAGGTTCTAACTCCAGTGCTTGGAGAAAGAAGAGAAACAACCCTGACTCTAGTGGGCCTGGGGATTCGCAATAATTATGTGGAGAATGAAGGAAGGAGAAAGGACTGGCAGAGATAGAAAGGCCTTCAAATCTGACAGATGGGGAGTCAAAAACCCACTCCCTAAGACCAGAGAGCAGGGTTTTTCTACTTTGTTCCTCCCCTCTCCACCACTAAATTGGCTCTCTATTGTTAACCTAAAGATATCCTGATACTCCCTTCACCTGTGGAAGAAAGGTTAATTAGTCTTTTTTTGAAGAGGCTGAGAAAAGCCTGACCCTAGTGTAACTCTAACAAATGTTTCAGGTTTCTCCCCATTGCTGGCAGTGCCTGGAATAAATGAAATGGTTTTGCCGCTCATTTACCTGTTGAATGTGTACATTCTGCCTCCCAATCTTGTAGGCCTGGTCTCTGCACCTAGCCTGGCATTTGAAACTGTTTTCTGTCCTTCAACTTCAATGATACACTGGAGTTCTTCCTGCTACCAGGGCTAGGGCTTGGATCCTGAGAACTTCATCTGAACCCAGGATGGGTCAATAATGTTTCTTTCTTGCTTCTATAGATCAAGAACTCTAAGAACATTTAGAGTGAAAGTACTTCTCATCACCAAAGGAAACACAGGAAGCTCTTGAACATCTGACCTTTCAGAAGTGGAAGTCAGAGTGTCATAGCCTTTTCTGCCTGCTTGGCTTCACCCTGTGATCCTCACACCTCAGTCTCCTGAACTAGGATAACGGGCTTGAACTACTGGTGTTCTGCTAGTTTCAGAATTGTAATGACTTTGACAATACAATTCAACTGCTTATCACAAAGGGCTTGGGGAGCATATTAAGCCTTTCAACATTGGACCTTTAAGAACCATGTAGGACACAAGATTACAATGCTAGAGTCTGAGAGGCTGGGCATATGGATGTGTTACACTTGAACCTTAAGCTCTGACTCCAATCCTAGTATACATCAGTGTTCATTTTCCAAAGTATGTTCTGATAATTAGCAAATAGGAAAAGTACCTTGATTAACCCTCATTCTTTTCCCAATTGTGTGTTTTGAACTCAAGCCTGGGCACCGTCCCTTAGCCCCTCAAGTCAAGGCAAACACTCTACCACTTGAGCCGCAGTGCCACATGGGGTATTTTCGTGGTTCACTGGAGATAAGCGTCTAACAGGCTTTCCTTGATTAGGCTGTCTTTGAACTGTGATGTTCAGCTCTCAGCCTCCTGAGAAGCTAGAGTTCCATGTGTGAGCCACTGACATCTCATCTATTTTTTTTGGCAGTCCTTAGGATTGATTTTAGGGCATGGGTACTGTCTCTGAGCTCCTTTTACTCAAAGATAGCCACTTGGCCCACTCCACAGCTTCTGGATTTTTCTGAGTATGTAGTACTGAGGATTAAACCCTGGCATTCATGCATGCTAAGCGAGCTCTTTACCACTAAGCCACATTTCTAGTCCCACTCATACAATTTTATCCCTCACTTGCCTATCCTCAGGAAAAGGTTTCTGACTATAAATCATTTAAAGAAATCCCAATAGGAAGATGTCCAAAGATTGTACAAATCTCAAACTTGGGAAAGAGTCTAAACATGTGAAGACTATGACAAATGCTTCCATTTACTTATGTATTATGTTTCAACACTTAATAAAATATTAAGAAAAATGAGTCAATATCCTAAATTATTGTATAGAATTTTATTATAGATGTGCAAATTGTTATATTGTGTATATAATAATACTAAATACAATAATCAATCAATAAATGAATAAAAGTAAAATAAAATACAAAATCAATAATAAAAACCATAATATGAAATTAACATACATATGTAAGTGTATATCATATATTAAACATGTATAGAAACATTTTTTTGCATTGCAGAGCCTTCATTCAGGGCCTGGGAACTCTAGCCTGAATTTCTTTTCCTCAAGGACAGTGAGCTTCGCCTTCACCCATGGTGTAATTGAGTTACCTGCTCAGTGATCTCAAATCCTAGCAATGGCAGAAATACTGGCCCCATTTCCAAGACAGTGACTTTTTTTTTTTAATGGAAGCAGTTATGTTTACTCAGTTCCATACTGAACATTAAAAAAAAGCAATTTGGAATTTGTACAACTATTCAGACATCCTTTCCTTACCTCTAAAGTGCTTCTCTTTTTTTGTACTTTTTTTTATCGCAAAAGTGTTTTACAGAGGGGTTACAGTTACAGGAGCAAAGTAATGAGTACATTTCCTATTGACAAATGTTGACTTCTCCTTTTTTTCCCCCTACCATCCCTTCCCTCCCATCTCCACAACTACCTCACCCTGCCGAGGTTAGTGACTTAGTTTTTCATTTTTGGTTGACACGGGGTTCCAACTCAAGTAGTGGCAACTCTTCCCTCATATAGCTACAAATTTACCAACACCCTGATTTCAAATCCCAGGCTAACAAGGAAAACTGGCAGAAATTCCAAACCACGGGGCTTTATTTTTATGTAGTTAAATAACTAATATTTTTATTTATTTATTTATTTTTTGACCATCCATGGGGCTTGAACTCAGGTCCTGGAAACACATCCTCAGCTTGGATCTTCCAAGGCTGGGGTACAGTCTCCAGACCCATAGCTGATCCTAAGATCCTTGGCCCAGAGGGCTTGCAAGAAGAAAAAAGAAGCTGGAAAGCACAAAAATTGGCAAGCTGCAGAGGGCTGGCATTTTACGATTTTTTTTTTGGCATGGTGACCATCCTGGGTCTGAATGACATGGCTGCAAAGTGTACCTGACCTGCCATTGCTGATGGCTGGTGGGCTATCAGTGAAGCCATAGGCCAACCTGTCAACATAAGCCCTGGGTTCAAATCCCAGTCCTGACACCAATGGCAGGAGATCACACGAGACTCATTCCTATGCATGGGAATACTGATTGAATGAGTAGTTCATGCATCCGTCTAGTCTAAAATTGGATGCAATAGTCCTAGAATGTTGATTGATCTTAACGTATAGTTTATTAAGCATGAAAAGAATAATACTCCTTCAATGGTGTGATAATAAATACCTAAGAGTTGATAGGAACGTAGTTGGTGTCATTCAATCATAGATAGACAGCTCTGGCACTCTTTAACAATATATATTTATTTGTATACCACCGTCTGCCTATCCATGTATCGCTGTTTTGGCCAAACCTGAGGGTCGATCTCAGCGCCTGGAAACCACTTTACAGCTTCATTGGCTAGAGGCTCCCATGCTCAAACTCACCCATTCATGAATTGGGCCTGCTAGGAACTGAGTTCAGATCCTCACATTGCCAGGCAAGATGGAGAACACATATAGAATCTAGATTCTATTTGATAGAATGTAAACAATGTAATAAATGGTATAGGTGTCATCAGAGTCAATAAAATAAATGGTAAATAAATGAATAAATCAAGAAATAAAATGAATAAATGCACCAAACCCAATAAGGACTGAACATCTGATCGGAAGTATAAATTCTATCGTTAAAATGTCTATAAGGAGTATCTTTTCCAGGACTGAGGCTTGAATTCAGTCTCCCTAGGAGGAGGGAATGGCGGGGGATCCTGAGATACTCGTTCCTGGACCTAGGAAGAGTCATGGCAAGCGATCGATTTCCTCCTTGAATGAGTAGTTCATGCATGGCGCGAGTAGGAAATGATACTCAAGACTCATGGGGTATAGATTATTTGTAAAGAAGAGTTAATGAAGAATGACAATAATAATCACAGACATGAAATGGATGCATCAGAAAAGATCCAAATATAGGTACTCACAGATTGGATTCCATCACATGTCACCATCAATCCTACTCTATACAAATATGTACTTATTTGCATTCTACCTTCAGCTTATTAATGGATGACTATTGTGCTCCACACTCTCCCCCCAGGGGGGCTCAAACTCAAGTACTGGGAAAGCCTAGCTCCTTCGTCACTCACAGGCTGGTGTGCTCGTGTGGACCCATTCACCAATTGGACCTGCTAGGCCCCGAGTTCAGATCCCAGCCCTGCCAAAAGATTCATCTTGATGTCAGAAGCCAATTGTTGCATATGTTTTCCTTTCCAGTGCAAGTCTTGGGTCTCAGCTAGGATGGAGAATGCATGGGCCACACTGTGGTCATGGGAATAAGTTGTTATCCATATCAGCCCAGTTATACCTGTCATCATATACATAAGAAAATACACAATACATCCATGAATAGCATACAAAATAAACACAATAAGTACACTCAATGCACGATGCAGTCCACACACGGATGTGAATATACATCCCATGTTTCAATGATGCATTGAGCACTATTTTGGCCTCAAGTTCCTTGGAAGAGCCCATCTCCGTAGTGGCTCAAAGTCTGGTGTGATCACGTGGAACAATTGGGCAGTTGGGCCTCCTAGGCCTCGAGTTCGAATCCCAGCACTGCCAAAAATTCACCTTGATGTGAGAAGCCAGGCGTTGCACCTGTTTTCCTATGCTGTGCAAGTTCTGGGTCTCAGCCAGGATGGATAATATATAGGCAACTCTATACTCATGGGAATAGGTTGTCTTCCAGTTCACCACAGTTATATGTCAACCTATACTCAAGAAAATACACAATACATCAATGAATAAGACACAAAATAAAGAGAACGACTACACCAAAAGCAAGCTGCAGCCCACACATGTTTGAAATATAGATCCATTGTTTAATTATGAATTTAAGACTATAGAGGCCCCCCACCAGGGCTCAATCTCAGGTCCCGGGAATGGCCTAGCTCATTAAAGGCTCACAGGTTGCTGTGCTTACCATGACCCATTCACCAATTGGGCCTGCTAGGATTTGAGTTCAAATTCCAGCACTGCCAAAAGATTCATTCTGATGTGAGAAAACCAAGGTTGCATATGTTTTCCTGTTCTGTGAATGTCCTGGGTCTCATCGAGGATGGAGAATGCTATATAAGCAAATCCATAGCCATGGGAATTGGTTGTCATCCATGACAACACAGTTATATCTGTCACCATATTCAAAAAAATGCACAATACATCCATGAATAAGACACAAAATAAAAAGAATAACTACACTGAATGCAAGATGCATACCACTTCTGTAGGTAAAGAGAGATATTATGTTTAAAAAAGGTGGGCTTGCTATTTTGTCCAGTGCTGGGGCTTCAAATCAGGCCCTAGAACAGGCCTGACATTCTATTCTTCAAGGATGGTGAGCTTCCCCTTCACCCACAGTGCAACAGAGCTACCCAGACCTGAGTTCAAATCCCAGCACTGACAAAAATTTCATCCTGATGTCATAAGACAATTGTTGCACACGTTTTCCTCTCCTGTGAAAGTCCTGAGTCTCAACCAAGAAGGGGAATTCATAGGCAACACAATAAGCATAGGAACAGGTTGCTATCAATGTCAGCAAAGTTATACCTGTTACCTATTTAGTAAAATACACAATACCTCCATGAAATAGAGACAAAATAAGGAGAAGTTCTCTAAATCCAAGATTCTGTTGACACATGTATGACAATATAGATTGTATGTTTAAAATTATTAATTTATGACTATAGTGGACGACCCTGGGGATCAATCTCAGATCCTGGGAATGGCCTAGATCTTTAGTTGCTCACAGGTTGGTGTGTTCACATTGACTTATTGGACAATTGGTCCTACTAGGCCCTGAGTCCAGGTCCCAGCACTACCAACAAGTGGGTTGTGGAGTAAGAAGCCAAGTGTGAAACTTGTTTTCCCTTTCTCTGAATATCCTGGGTGATCCTGAGAATACTGGCATGATGGAGAACATTTCCACAAATCTAGATGCTCTGTGACAGGATGTCATCAATGTAATAAACGGAATGGGTATCATCATAGTACAATCAATGGTAAATAAATGAATAAAACCAAAAATTCAAGGAACAACCACACCAAACATGTATGGACTGAACATCTTTAGGTAAGTATAAATCCTACTTTCACAATCTATATAAATAATATGATTTCCAGGGCTGGGGCTTGAATTCAGGACTAGTGAACAGGACTGACTTTCTTATCTTCAAGTACAGTGATCTTCCCCTTCATCCACATTTCTGCAGATTTACCCAGATCCTGAGTTCAAATCCAAAGCCTGTTAGAATAAACTTCAGAAATTGCAAGCCAGGGAGCTAAGTTTTTTATTTTACTTTTCTCAGTACGGACTTGAAGTCAGGTTGTGGCAACTGCCTCAGCTTTGATCACCCTAGTCTGGGGTGCAGCCACTAGACCTACAGCTGCTTCTGGGATCTTAGACCTCCAAGTCTTGCAGGGAAAGCAATGCACAGAAAAAATGTGGTCTTTTTATGTTTTCTTCCTTTGCACGGTGACCCTCATGGGTCTGAATGACACTGTTGCAAAGTGTACTTCACCTTACATTGCTGAAGGGAAGCCATAGGCCCACGTGGCAATATAGGCCCTGATTTCGAATCCCCCTCCTAACACCAACCAATGGCAGGAGATACTAAGAAAGTGGTTCCTATCCATAGGAAGAACAATGGAATGTTATCAATGTCAAGGTTCAATGAATTGATCATGAATGATGCTCCTATAATTTTAGACAACATCATTTCAGGAGACTAATTGATTTTCTTTAATATTTATGAAGCATAAAAAGGATATTATTACTTACAGGAAGACAATAATTTCAGGACACTGATTGATTTCATTAATAGTATAAGGAATAAAACAATAACATTAATTACATGGACGCATGATTAATACCCAGGAATTTGTAGGAATGTAGTCTATATAATTGAATAATGTATAGACATCTCTAACACTCTTTAAAAATACATATTTATTAGCGTACTTCCATCTGCATGCCAACCTGTTCTTATTTTGCTAACACCTGGGGCTTGATCTCAGGTGCAGGGAAGAGCCTGTCAGATCAATTTGCCCCAGGATGGCGTGTTGACACTCACCCATTCATGAATTGGGCCTTGTAGGCCATGAGTTCAGATGCCAGCATTCTGTAAAAATGAATTGTGTAGTAAGAAGTTGATGGTGACACATGTTTTCCTTTTCTGTGAAAGTCCTGGGTGTCAGGTATGAAGTGGAATACATATGCAGACCTATATCTTATGTAATCAATGTAATCAATGTTTTATGTGCCATAATAGTCAAAAAATGGTCAATACATGAATAAAAATATATGGAGTCAATATATGTATAGAAATATAAATCATATATGTAAATTGTACATGAATAGGATGTTTTCTAATGGTGTGGATCTATTTCAGGCCTAAGGAACAGACTGGAATTTCTTGACTTCAAGGAGGCCAGCTTCCCCTTCCCACAGAGTGCAACAGAGTTACCAAGACCATAGGTTCCAATCCCAGTCCTGGCAGAAAAATGGCACCTTTATATTATGTAATAGTATAGTAATTCTTAGGCATTTCATTATGCCTCCATTTTATGAATGTGATTGTTTAAATGCTTCATAATGTATTAACTAACATTGATCAGTGTCCTATAACATATTGTTGATAATTTTATCCTAGAATCATTCAAGAACTACTCTTTCAATCATGACATACATCATATTCCATTGGTAATCATATGGACAGGAATAATTTTCTTAGGATCTCCTTCCATTTGGAGGTGGCAGGACCAGGATTCCAACTGTGGGCTACAGCTCCCACCACTTAAACCTGAGTATAGGCAACCCACCAGTCTGTACAAGAACATCTGTAAGACCAAGGATTAGGCAGGAACCAGTGGCTCTCAACAGTCTTCCTTTATACTTACAAGGCTGTGATGGGAGGATCATGGTTGAAGTCACCCTATGCAAGAAACTCCAACTTCAGGCCCAACAAAGCCAGAATCCCTGTGGCTCCAGTGTGGAAGGCCAGCTTTGAGCAAAAGCAGCTCAGAGACTGTGCCCATATACTCAGTTCAAGGTCTGGGACTGGGAACAAAGAGACATACACAACAATCTGTGCAGCCATCCGGCTAAAGCAGGTCACCCTCTTGTCTCCAACTGAATTGGACATTGTTCCCTGGGAAAAGGGCTAAAGGAGCTGCTATCTTCTTGACTCAGTCCGTGCTGCTTGCATCACAGGATTCTGGCCACACCCCCATTCTTTCATGGTTCTTTCTGACCAATGAGATACAATAATGGTGGCCACGCCCCCATTCCATTCTGCCTGGTAGCACCAGGATTCCCTCTGTTAATTTACATCACTACCAGCAGTTGAGGAAGGTAGAGATGGCTGATTGGTGAGGAAGAGACCCAAGGAGATGAATATAGAAGGAAATTGGAATGTCTGCCCACGCCCCAGCCCCCTCCCCGCCTTTCCAAGGTTCGGAATTTCAAACATCAGGCAATGGCACCCTGCCAGGCAGCTTAAAGCCCCAACCTGGTCCCTGACCCTGGTTCTCTGCTCTGCGGCCATGTGTCTGCAATGCCACTGCCATCACTGCTCGCCCCACCTGCAGCAGCCTCAAGCAACTTCTCCCAGCAGCACATGTGAGGGGCTGCCCCAAAACCACCCCTACCCTGGGTCAGACACCACCTGGGGGCTCCATGTCTCCCTATTTGTGTCCTCTCCCTGGCTCTGAGGAGCCACCTTTCTGTCTTGGGCATTTCTGAAACAGAGCCTCAATATATGCCCTGGCTGGGCTGGATCGAGGTCCTCCTATCTGTGACAGATATGCTCCACCAGGCTTGGTACTCTGTAGTTGGGATGGTAGACATATAACAACATGCACAGTCACCCATTTAGATGGATTTTCCCAAACTTTTCGACCACAGCAGCTGATTCTTTCTTTTTTCTTTTTTTTTTTATTGTGAAATTAATGTACAGAGGGTTTAAAATTACATGGGCAAGATAATGAGTACATTTCTTATCAAGCATTATAGCTTCCTCATTTGTTTCCCCTTCCCATCCCATCCTCCCCCCCCCCCGCCTCCCTACCAGACCATCCCCCTCCCCCTATCAAAGTTGTAAAGTTCATTTTCGACATTTGACTTCTACATCTCTTTGTTGCCGTGGGTCCACCTGTAATCCCTATTTAAACAATTTGTTTTTTCCCTTCCCCTCCATAAATTATAACAACATCAAATACAGTGAAAGCAGGGATTATACCGTGGGAAAGGGACATAAAAAGCAACAAAGAAATAATCTTATCAATGTATTAGAAACAATCATATGAAAGAAAAAAATTGAATACATGTGTTAGGGTTCATTTCTCTAACATCATCTTATCTGACTTTTCTGTTTGACTCAGACATATACTAGGTTTTGCAAATAAGGGAAACCATGGGACCTATGTTTCTTTGGGCCTGGTTTACTTCACTTAATATAATTTTTCCACGTCTTTCCATTTTCTAACAAATGGAGCATTGTCATTCTTTCTTATGGAGGCATAGAATTCCATTGTGTATGTATACCACATTTTCTTGATCCATTCATCTACCCAGGGACATCTGGGTTGGTTACATATCTTAGCTATGGTAAATAATGCTGCAATAAACATAGTCGTGCTGGTAGATTTAGTGTGGTCTTGTTTGTGAACATTTGGGTAAATGCCAAAAAGTGGGATTGCTGGGTCATAGGGAGCTCTTTGTGGAGTCTTTTGAGGAACCTCCATACTGATTTCGAAAGTGGTTGAACAAGTTTACATTCCCACCAACAATGAAGTAATGTTCCCTTCTGTCCACATCCCCTCCAGAATCTGTTGTTATCAGAGTTCTTGATTATAGCCATTCTAATTGGGGTGAGATGATGTATCTCAATGTTGTTTTGATTTGCATTTCTTTTAAGGCTAGAGAGGTTGAACATTTCTTCATGTGTCTATTGGCCCTCCTTCTTTCCTTTTCAGAGAAGTGTGTTTTTAAGGCTTTAGCCCACTTATTAATTGGGCAGTTGTTTCTTTGAAAATTTGTTGTTGGGGCATATAATTTTTTGAGTTCCAGGTATATTTTAGATATGAGACCCTTGTGTGTTGTATGGCTAGTGAAGATTCTCTCCCAATCCGTGGGCTTTCTATTGATCTTGCTAGCTATGTCCTTTGCCATGGAGAAGCTCTGCAATTTCATGCAAGTCCATTTGTCTCACCCTTCTTTTATTTGTTGTGTTTCTGGGTCCCTATTCAGAAAATTTCAGCCTGTGCCAAAGAGAACTAGGGTTTCTCCTATTCCATCCTGTAATGTTTTCAGAGTGTCTGCTTTGACTCCAAGGTCGTTGATCCATTTGGAGTTGATTTTGGTGCAGGGTGATATATAAGGATCTAGCTTTAGTTTTCTACAAGTAGATAACCAATTTTGCCAGCACCATTTACTGAAGAGGTTGTCTTTCTTCCATTCTATTTTGTTAGCTCCCTTATCGAATATTAGAGGGCTATTGGTCTGTAGGTCCATTTCTGCATTTTCAATTCTATTCCATTGGTCCTGAGGTCTGTTGTTGTGCTGGTACCAAGCTGTTTTGATAACTGTTGCTTTGTAGTAGAGTTTGAAATTTAGTATTGATATTCCTCCAGGATTGTTCTTTCTGTTGAGGATCATGTTTGCTATTCGGGGTCTTTTATTGTTCCCTATGAATTATTGGATTGCCTCTTCTATTTCCTTGAAGAATGAGGTTGGAATATTGGTAGTGATCGAATTGAATTTGTAGATAGCCTTGGGAAGTATTGCCATTTTCACGATCTTGATCTTTCAATCCAGGAGCATGGGAGTTTTTACCACTTTCTAAGATTTCTTCTGATTTCCTTTTTCATGTTTTTAAAATTTTCATCATAGAGTTCCTTCACTTCTTTGGTTAAGTTAGTTCCTAGGTATTTTATTTTTTGTGGGGCTATTAAGAATGGAGATGCTTTCCTAATTTCAGCCACACTTTTCGCATTGTTGGTATACAGAAAAGCCATTGCTTTTTGAGGGTTAATTTTATGTCCTGTTACTTTGCCAAAGTTTTGAATCAGCTTGAGTAATTTGGGAGTGGAGTCTATGGGATTCTTTAATTACAAGATCATGACAACTGCAAAGAGGGAGAATTTTATTCTTCTTTCCTTATTTGAATTCCTTTTAGGTTTGCATCTTGTCTTCTTCCTGTAGCTAGGCATTCTAATACTAGATGGAAGAGAAGTGGAGAGAGTGGACATTCTTGTCTCATTCCCAAGTTAAGAGGAAATGGCTTTAGTTTTTCACCATTAAGTATAATACTGTCTGTAGGTTTGTCATATACCACCATTATTGTATTGAGGAATGTTCCATGGAATGAATCCTGTTTGACTGTGGTGTAGGGATTTTTGGATGAATTGTTGAAGTCGATTGGCCAAAATTTTGTTGAGAAGTTTTGCATCAATGTTCATCAAAGAAATGGGTCGATAGTTATCTTTCTGTGATTAGTCCTTGCCTGGTTTGGGGATGGAGGTAATTATGGCTTCATAGAATGAGGTCAGTAGTGAACTTTCTCTTTCAACTTCATTGAGGAGTTGGAGGAGTATTAGTATGAGCTGTGTTTTGAAGGCCTTATAGAATTCTGCTGTAAAGCCATCTGGTCTTGGGCTTTTCTTAGATGGGAGTTCTGTTATTACTGTTTCTAATTCAATGCTTGATATGGGCCTGTTAAGATGGTTTAACTCATCCTGGTTTAGATTCGGCATGTGAATATTTGCTAGGAAAAGGTCCATTTCTGCCAAGTTCTCAAACTTATTAGCATAAAGTTTTGAGAATTATTTCCTTATAATGTTCGGAATCTTGGTTGTTTCCGTGGTGATGTTTCCATTCTCATCTCTGAGTTTATTTATTTGGGTTTTTTTCTCTTCTTTTTCTGATAAGATTTGCTAAGAGTCTCAATTTTGTTAATTTTTTCGAAGTAAGAAATCTTTGTTTTTTGATTCTTTCTATGGTTTTTTTTTTTGATTCTAATTCATTTAATTTTGATTTAATTTTCATTATTTCTTACCGTCTACTGGATTGGGGATAATCTTGCTGCTGCTTTTCAAGGAGGCTCAGATGTCTCATTAAATGGTTCGTTTCAGATCTCTCACATATGTTGATGTAGGAAATCAGAGCTATAAACTTGCCCCTTAGTACTTCCTTTGCTGTGTCGAAGAGGAGCTGGTAATTTTTGTGTTCATGAATTCCCATTCTAATCTCTTCCATGACCAACTCATGATTCAGCAGTGTGTTGTTCAGCCTCCATGTGTTACAGGATTTTCTCTGGTGGCTTTAGGTATTGAGTTTAAATTTTATTCCCTTGTGATCTGAGAGAATGCAAGGTATAACTTCAGTGTTTCTGAATTTGGACAAGTTTGCTTTGTGTCCTAAAATGTGGTCTATTTTGGAAGATGTTCCATGTGCTGCTGTGGAGAAAAATGTGTATTCTGATGCTGCTATGTGAATATTCGGTAGATGTCTATGCAATCTAGTAGATCTATGCAGTTGTTTAGATCTGCAGTTTCTCTGTTGAGTTTTTGTTGAGTTGATCTATCTATAGGGGAAAGTGGTGTGTTAAATTCCCCAACAATTAATGTCTTTGGATCTCTGTGGGATATGAGGGAAAGTAGTGTTTCATGGATAAATTTGGGTGCTCTGTTTTTTTGCCCAATAGGTATTTTGAATTGTATTTCCCTCCTGAAGGAGAGATCCCTTAATTAGTATGTAGCGACCTTCTTTATCCCTTCTCACAAATTTTAATTTGAAGTCTCTTTTATCTGATATTAGGATTGCAACTCCCACCTGTTTATGGGGGCCGTTTGCTTGGTAGATTTTGTTCCAGCATTTCATGTTTGTTTTTATGGGCAAGATGTGACTCCTGATGGTAGCAGATATAAGGATCTTGCTTTTAATCCAACTAGATAGTCTATGCCGTGTAATTGGAGAGTTAAGTTCGTTAATGTTGAGAGAGAGGACTGAGAGGTATTTGGGGGTACCTGCCATTTTATCCACCTTCTTGGGGGCTGAGTCAACTGGATTCTATCTATAGTTCTTGGATTCTCAGTTTGGGTGCGATTTCTTGGCCTTTATTGTGGTCTTGTTTGTTTTCAATGTGTAGGACGTCTTTAAGAATGTTTTGTAGGGCTGGTTTGGTGGAGATATATTGTTTCAAATTTTCTTTGCTATGGACAGTTTTTATTGGACCTCCAGTTATTAAGAAGTGTTTACCTGGGTACAGTATTCTTGGTTAATAGTTGTTAGTCTTTAGCACATGGCAAACACCATTCCAGGCTCTTCTTGCTATAATCGACTCTGCTCAGAAATCTGGCAAGATTATAATTGGTTTCTGTATATAGGTGATTGTTCCTTTCTCCTTGAGTTCTTTAAGGCTCCATTCCTTGGTCTGAATTGATCCTGTGCAGATTATGATGTGATAGTGGGATGTCTTGTTTTGGTCTGGTCTATTTGGGGTTCTATAAGCTTCTTGTATCTATATAGGCCTATCTTTTTGCATGTTTGGGAAGTTCTGTGCCAGGATCCTGTTACACAAATTTCCTAGACCATTAACTTCTGTCTGTAGGTTTTCCTCTACACCCATTATCCTCAGATTAGGCCTTCTGATGGTGTCTTCCACGTGTTGAATAGATCTATCATATTTCTTGGATGTCTTGGATGGTTGTATGTTCTTTCTCTGTAATATCTAGGCTGTCTTTAATCCCCGAAATTCGATCTTCTTCATGGTCTAACCTACTATCAAGACTTCTACTTTGATTTTAATTTCTTTTTCTTCTAGTTGGTCAGCTTTGATGGTTTCAAATTCTTTGTTGGAGCATTGTTTTAGATCTTGTGTGAACTTCTTTACTTCCTAAATTTGGTTTTCAGTATTTATTCTCAAATCAACTAGTTGATTGGTTATTCCCATTCCTTCTGGTGGGTTCCATTCAGCATTCCCTTTGTGGTCTCCCTGACTCCTTTCAGTTCTCTGTTTATGGATTCCATGAATTCCTTTAGTGATCTTTCTGCATTCTCATCCCGATCTCTCAATTCCTGTATCACTCTTGATTAGCTTCTTCACATTCACACAATTCCTGTAGTTCTCTTTGACTGATCTCGGCCTGCTCAAGACATTCCTTTATTTCTCTTTGAATGTTCTCAAGCTACTCACGCAATTACTGTATCAATCTTTGAGTAGCTTCCTCACGCTCATGATATTCTTGTATTAACCTTTGTTCTGCCTCCTCTCTCTCCCTATCACGCTCATTCAGAGTCCTTTGCATGTTTTCAATCTTTTCATTTACCATATTTACCAGTAGTGTTTGTAGAGTTTTTTGGCAACTCTCCTCTGGATTATTGATTATCTTTTCTGACCCCTGATTATCATGAGTGTGAGTTGAGATACACGGACTTGTCATTTTTCTTGTGTTTTTCCAGGTTGCTCTGCCCATTTGGGATGAAAGTAATGCTAGTTTTGTGCTAGCACACTATTTTAAGGCAAGCATCAACCAAAGTCTGTAGTTGCACAGTCAAAAATCTGCAGATACAATCTAGATCAACAGATATACCTATTCAACATCAAACAACTATGTATTAATGGGCTATGAACCACAAAGAAGAATTTGGCAAACAGAAATTATTAAGTTTAGGGAGAGATATGAGTAAAAACAGGCATATACTGATGTGGAAAGGCCGTGGGATAGTTAACAACTAAATCCTAATCTCAAAGTGGGTAATAGTTTGGATAGAATGATAGTAGAGAGAGAGAAAATAAGAAGTAAGGGAAAGAAAAAAGACAAGAAAAAATAGAAAAACAAAAATTAAAATTTAAGAGCAACACTTAAGAATTATGCAAAGATGAGGAAGTGGCGCTGTAGCTCAAGTGGTAGAGTGCTCTCCTTGAGCTGAAGAGCTGAGTGACAGCACTCATGTCCAGAGTTCAAGCCCCAAAACCGACAACAAATTTATGCAAAAATGAAAACATTATATTCAGAGAAAAACGTGGATAGAATAAGAGAAGGGGAGGGATAGAAAGGAGATGTGAAAAACTTAAAAATAAAAATGTTTAAAATATACAGGTGGACCTGTTACAACAATGAGAAGTACAAGTTGTCATGTCGAAAACGAGCTTTACAATGTTGGTGCCGGGGGGGGGGGGGGAAGCGGGGAGGATTGGGTGGGGGGTGGGGGGGATGCTGGGAAGGGATGTGCAGGGTAAACAAAGGAGGAGGCTACAATGCTTGATAAGAAATGTACGCATTAACCTGCCCATGTAATTATAACCCTTCTGTGCAGTGCATTCACAAAAAATAAAAAAAAATTAAAAAAAATGCTTAAGATATTATATAGTTATAAGGAGGTAGTAGTGCTATTAAGGAATTTAAGTCTAAGATGTTTTAAATTGAGTAACAAATTTCTAGATTAAGTGTGTACACAATGGGGATAAGGTCTAATAATCGACTTTTGGCATATCTGAGGATGAGCAGAACAGCAATTAAGTCACGCAAAGAAGAATGAAAAAGAAGAAAAAGTCAAAAGAGTGAGAAGGAAAGAAAAAAAGGACAAGTGGTCAGTAGAGCTAAACAAAATATTTTTAAAGAAAAAAAGAGAAAAAAAAAGTACACACACATATATCCCTAAAATAAAAATTATGGGAGGAAGAAAAAAAGTTAATAGAAAACAAAAAAAAATTAAATTTAAAAGTTAAAAAATAAAAAAAAAGTTAAAAAAATTTTTTTATAAAAGGTACAAAAAAAGAGTTCTTTGATTTTTTTTTTGGGGGGTGGGATGGAAAATCCTGTATCTCCCTTGTGTCCTTAACCTGTCTCTTGTTGAAGTCTCTGGTCTGCCTGTCGTGTTTGATTTTCATGTGGCTTGAATGGTTCTTAAGTCAATTTGAGCAGGCAGAAAAATCACAGCAGACGATTCTTGACCACAGGTGAAGCTGTGGGTAGGGTCGCAACCATAAGACCTCATTTTCCTCACAGGACAGTTGTGAGGAAACAAGGGATTTATACAGAGGGATCTCTGGAGCATGGCTAGGCACAGAAGGAGCAAACTTCAGATAAGGTTCTCGGCAATTCTGTGAGCAAATGACAGGAAGATAGCCAGAAAGCGCTCAGGTGGGGCCTATTAAGAATTGTGCAACAGATGTGGGATTATGAAACAAAACATGGCTCTCTTTCAGCATTACCCTATCCCCATGAGGAAGAGGATCCTTCACTGTGTTTAGTTTTGCAGCTGGCGAAAACAAGGCACAGAGGAACCAGGTGACCTACTTATGATTTCAACTTCACAGGAAGCTCTGCTTGACTTCACTCCCATGCTCCCTAGGACAATGGGTGCTATTCAGTCCATTTCTTGTGGTAGGAAGTCCACTTCTTGTCAGTCATGGGGATAGAACTCTAGGCATGGGTGCTGTTCCTGAGAGCCTCAGCAAAAGGCTAGTGCTCTACCACTTGAGCCCACAGCACTACTTCTGATTTTCTGGTGGTTATTTAGAGATGAGTCTCACAGATGTTCCTTCCTGGGCTGCTTATGAAACATCATTCTCATATCTTAGTGTCCTGTGTAATTAGGATTAGAATTCTGGGCCACTGGCACCAGACTTAATTGTAATTCTGACTTTTTCTCTCTCTCTCTTTCACAAAAACTGTTTGAATGGGTGCTGGAGGAGGTGGCAAAGCATCCCCATGTGGCTGGAACCCAAGGTGGCCCTCTCATTCTGGAGGTGGGCTGTGGGTCAGGAGCTGCATCGCTCATCTCGTTCTAAAAGCTCCATGAGATAAGCCCCTCTGTTCCCTGGCTAGACGATGAAAGTTATTCATTGTCCATCCAGCCTTACTAGGCTTATTATATTGTATTGTTTTCTACATCATTTTCTAACACCTGGCCAAAATTATGATACATAGTTATGGAATGAAAATGTAATGCCATCTTAAGCATAGGGCTCTGGGAATGTGGCTTCATGGTAAGGTGATTGCCTAGGATCCTTGAAACCCTGGGTTCAATTACTTAGTAACACATTAAAAATAAAAAACATTGGAAGTGGTGCTGTGTCTCAAGTGGTAGAGAGCTAACATTGAGCAAGAAAAAAAAAGCTCAGGAAAATTCCCTACACCTGAATTTAAGCTCCTCGACTGGCAAAAAGAACAACAACAACAAAAGAAAACAAATTTAGTTAGTAAATGCAAAATAAAGATACCATACTTGGAATATATAATTGTTTCTTCCATACTGACAACTGACAACACTCCCTAATTTTTGTACGTAACTTAAATGAGGATACTTTGTTGAAAAAGTTTTGTTCATTAAGTCACAGCAATTAATGATAGGAATGTGCTTAGATGTCAGGTAAAGTTTAATTCTGGAAATTCAACTATTCCAGGATTTGTGTTGTTACTGCTAATCACAAAGAGAAGGTTAGGCTAAGTGTGATTTTGAAATCTTTTTGGTCAGTATGGCACCAAAAAGGCAGAGGCTAATTAATAGGTGTGACAGATAATAAGGAATAACTCCAGATAGAAGGAATAAATTATAGTAATTAAGGTATACCAGAAATTGTTCTAGAGAACCATTTTTGGCTATTGTAGGACTAGTTGTCACGTAGGCTTTTCCTCATTGCCTTTAGCATTCTAAATCTCTTAGGCTAGCTCTTAATCTCTATGTGATAAGTGTATCTCCTTCTATGCTATTCTTTCATACCTTATCTCCTTTGCTTTCTAAAAATCTCATTCTTTCTATATTTCTCTATAAACATTTCCTGATACTAAATATACCTATACAGATGGCAGAGGATGCTAATGTAAGGGTCTCATACCTCATCAGTCATTAATGTAACAAAATGGAAAAGGAGGACATATTTATTGCTACTTCAATTTTTCTGAAATGCTGCAATGTCGTCATTTGGTTAAAATTTCCATTCTTTGTCTACATAGTGTCAATTCAGTGCACATAAATGCAAATATGAGCCAGGTGCTGGTGGATTACACCTGTAATACTAGCTACTCAGGAGTTTGAGACCAGAGGATTGTGGTTCAAAGCCAGACTGGTCAGGAATGTCCATGAGACTCTAACCTTCAATTAACCACCAGAAACCCGGACGTGGTGCTGTAGTTAAGCACCCAGGATCAGAGCTCAAGCCCCACAACCAACAAAAAAGTTGAAATATGACTTTAAGTTTCCCCAAAAGGAAGGACAAGATCAATAATTTTCCCAAGCAAAAAAAACAAAATTCCAAAATGATTCAGTGCACTTACTTTTACTGAGTTATGTTATGGATTCTTTGCTGGACATATTCTCTAAAAGCAAAGCGTTTAACTAGGGATACCCATGGACCTATTGCAACAATGAGATGTACAGGTTGTTATGTCGAAAGACGAACTTTATAATTTTGGAGGGGTGGAGGATCGGGTGGGGAAAATAGGGGTATATGGGAAGGGTTGGGAAGGGGAAACAAAGAGGAGGCAACAATGATTGATAAGAAATGTACTCGTGGAAGTAGCGCTGTAGCTCAAGTGGTAGAGCGCTCGCCTTGTGCTGAAGAGCTGAGGGACAGCGCCCAGGCCCAGAGTTCAAGCCCCACGGCCGACTGAAAAAAAAAAAATAAAAGAAATGTACTCGTTATCTTGCCCATGTAATTGTAACTCCTCTGTACGGTATGCTCACAATAAAAAAGAAAGAAAAAATGATCAAATATTAGCTTTACAGTAAAATTCATGTAATATTTCTGGTTTGAAAAGAGAAGTTGATGTCACTTGGCTTTCTTACTATCTTAGTTTAAAGCCAAACCAGGCAGGAGAGTCTGTCAAACTCTTATCTGTAATTACACAGCAAAAAAACCAGAAGTGGAGGTTCAAGCAGTAGAGTACTAGCTTTGGGGGTAGGTGAGCAGGAAAGAAAACTGTTCAGGGACCGGGTCGAGTCTCTAGGTTCAAGCCCCAGAACCAACACAAGCTTAACACAAAAGCAAACAAAATCTGATATTTCCTTGGGACCCTCCTTAAAGGAATACTGGTCTGAGAAGTGGCTCCTTTGGCTGATCATACGCACTGGATGCTTTTTTGGAATCCTTATTGCTCTGGAGAACTCAGGACCAAAATAAGGAATTGATAACTGACTCCTGCAACAAAAGAATCATCTCAGTGGTGAAATATCCGTCCATAAAACACTTTAAAACATCCGTGTCTTTGTTTCTTCGCAGGAGAATTTTTTTTGGGGGGGTCCAGTCGTGGGCCTGAACTCTGGGCCTGGGCGCTTTACCTCAGCTCTTCAACTCAAGGGTAGCACTCTACAACTTGAGCCACAGCACCACTTCTGGCTTATTTTTGATAATGTGGTGCTGAGGAATCGAACCCAGGGCCTCAGGCATGCAAGGCAAGTGCTCTACCACTGAGCCACCTTCCCAGCCCCTGCAGTAGATTATATTTAAAACAACGTTATTTCCTTTTGTTCTATGCTGGCCTTCAAATGGCACATTATATCTTTTTGTAGTACTCTCAACTAGAAGTTTACAGAAAAATTATATATGAGTAAAAGCACACTAGAAAAAGTCAGGGACAGAGATTCCTTCAAGCCTTCGGATTCTCTTCTTTTACAGTAAAAAGGAAAGCACAAGTTAACTTGAACTTTGTCAATCTGCTATGTTCCATTCCTCTCCTGGGATCAATTTCCACATCCAGTAACAGTTACTTCCAGGAATAATCTATGGTGCTGCTTGAGGTATAATGAATATTTTCTGGCTTCACCGAAATAATACAAGGACACCTTTGGACCTGTAGTAACATATTTTTCAGAGACAACTTAGTGAAGAGAAAATATGAAATTTATATTTCTTATAAATACATTATCCATGAGGATATTGAGTTCAAACTTTGTAAATTCTCTGTAAATTAAGGCTAATTTTATAGTGGAAGAAGGTTCTCAGACCATTTTTTTTTTTGTGAGTGTATGTGCTGCACATTATTTTCCATGTGAACATGAATTTATTAACTCATGTTAACAATAGCAATAATAAAAAAAAAGAAATTCTGTTTAAGTATAAGTTTTCAATACTCTATAGAAGACTCTACAAATATGACCACTTTGAAACAATAAAGCCAAGTGTAATACGTAGATTTATGAGCATGCTATAGAAAAATTATTACTCCTACATGGAACATGAAGTATGAGGCCACTCCCTTTCTAAATCACGCTTGTTAATGACACAACTTTGTAGAAAGTAAAATGGAAGAATAATTCTGTTTCCAATGCAAGTCAGATATAAGAGCATGGACTTAATTGGAAAAAAAATTCCATCTTGAGGGAGCAGTGATTATACTAGCCATGACCTGGTGGATAAGATCACATTTTTTTCTTTCCTTTACTTATATATGTTTTTTTGGTGGTGGTCCTGGCACTTGAACTCTGGGCCTGGGCACTGTCCCTCTGCTATTCCGCTCAAGGCTCATGCTCTACCACTTGAGCCACAGTGCCACTTCCAGTTTTCTTGCAGTAAATTGGAGAAAAGAGTCTCCAGTTTGGCTTTGAACCCAATCCTCAGATCTCCCCACCCAGCTTAGGATCACATATCTAACAGTGTACACTCAGCATATGTAATGTGTATGTTCATCTAACTTTATATGAATTCTTGAGTTAAAAATCTGGGCTACAGCTTAGACTTTATACTCACATAAATGTTTGTAGTTTAAAAGTTGATTCTACTGGATAAATGAAACCTAAGAATGTAAAGGTGTCTGGGAAGTTCAGTTTGCATCCAGCCAGGGCAGAACAGTTTTTGAGACACTATCTATAATTAACCAGCCAAAACCCGGATTGGAAGAATGGTTCAGGTGATGGAATAACAGTCATGAGCAAGAATGATGAATAACAGCTTGAGGATTTTGAATACATACATATTAACATACACATACACACAGAGGCACTTATATGTGCACACACAAATTCACAAATGAAGCAACTCTCAGAATATGTAGAAAAGTTAGAAAACAATAGAAAATATGTCCTGAGTAGGACTAGAATCAAGTGATAATTTTTAATGTTAGAAAGTCCTCAAGTGAGCTTTCTTCAAAAAAGTTTGAGAATATTACATAGGTAGGGACCAGAGATAGTAAGAGAGTCAAGTAATCAATATTAAAGGGATTGGATCCATGGAGGAATGAAACAGAGACCCCGCAGGTGCATTTGAAATGTTCATACCCTGTTTCAAATGTTAGAACATCTTTGAAAATAGTACACGAACAGTCTGAGAAGTCTAGTGGATAATATCACTGGAGAAGTTCAGAATTGCTAGTCTGTATCTAGATTAAATAAACCAAGAAGGGGCTGGGAAGTTGACTCAGTGGTAGAGCGCTTGCCTTGCATGCATGAAGCCCTGAGTTCGATTCCTCAACACCACATAAGCAAAAAGAAAAAAACTGGAAGTGGCTCTGTGGCTCAAGTGGTAAAGCACTAGCCTTGAGCTGAAGAGCTGAGGGACAGCACCCAGGCCCAGAGTCTGGCCCCGTTAATGGACCCAAAAATAAATAAATAAACAAACAAACAAATAAATAAATAAATAAACCAAGAAACTATGGTGGGGCAATGTGATACAAGCCGTGAATTCTAGCACTCAGACTGACAGGAGATTAGAGACTGGTATAACTACTGATACCTTCCCTGGACCAGGTAGTATAATTTTGTCTTGATAGAACACACCAAACAAGAAAGGAATACACAGTTGGAAGTTTGGGTTAATTTCTTCATTATGTTTTGAGAAGCCAATTTTCCAATTGAAATGCAACTGGTATATAATCCTCAGTTTCGTTTTAAATGCTCTCTTCATTACAGTACATTCGTAGATGCAAAATGGTTCATGATTCCCATCCAAAATTTGAAATAATAAGTAATCATCATTCTGTTGGATTCCAATGAAAGGATGAAGGATTACAAAAGCTTAAGCCTGGAGAACAACAAAGTTCATCTAATGTAGGTCTTTATAGATCTTGGCAAATTAGAGTTTAGACTTCAAATAAATATTTTGGTTTTGTTTAGCTGGGCACTGGTGGCTCACGCCTGTAATCCTAGCTACTCAGGAGGCTGAGATCTGAGGATCGAGGTTCAAAGCCAGCCCTGGCAGGAGAGACGGTGAGACTCCTATCTCCAATAAACCACCAGAAAACCAGAACTGGCGATGCAGCTCAAGTGGTAGAGCGCTCACCTTGAGCTGAAGAGCTGAGGGACAGCGCCCAGGCCCAGAGTTCAAGCCCCATGACCGAAAAAAAAATATTTTGTTTTGTTTGCAATTTCATATTCTACAGGATACTACAAAATTCTCTTTAAATAGAGGGTTTGATTGACAAATTTACAAATGTTTCTTGCATTCTATTTGCCTAGCATATTGTTTCAAGAGAGTTATAATCAGAACTCAGTTAATAGATAATTCTAACTGTTCATGTATAAAATGATAATGTGAATAATGTAGACCGAGATTCCAACAAATTGATTATATTAATTTATAAATTTAGAAAAAGCAATTTTTTGAGGCTTTAATATAACATAGTATGAAGAGAATAATTGGGTGACATCTTCTTTCTTCTACCTGTATGTAACACAGGAAGCAATTTCCTTAATTATGTGCCTCTGTATACAATGAGAAAAATGCTAGTTTTGGGGCTTGTTTTTATTTTTGTTTTTGTTTTATTGCTTTGTAATAGGGCTTGAACTCTGGACCTGGACACTGTCTCTGAGCCTCTTAAGCTCAAGGCTTGTGCCCTACAACTTCAACCTCAGTACCACAAGTGTCTGGCTTTTGCTGGGAAGTTTATTGGAGATAAGAATCTAGGGAACCTTCCTCCCCGGGTGTGCTTTGAACTGTAATCTTCCGATCTTAACATCCTGAAATCTATGATAGTTAAAAAAGTATAAATATAAATAATATTTGCAAGAATACCAGTGGAGGAAAAATGATGCAACCCAGTGTATTGTGGTGTTCTTTCCAGAACATGGAGGGAATCACAATAGCAGAGGTGTAGTATTTTTCTCAATAGAGATAAGTTATTTGTAATGTGAATTAAGGGAATTTTGAGGTGCACCCTACAAGTTGGAAACTGTTGGTCTAGGATGACAATATGGCGTAAATTTTGGGATTGATGGTCATAGAAATAATAGCTTAATCTGATAAACTATTGCTTACTCTTGAAGAATTAATTATAAAAGATGCTTTATAGTTTTATTCTATACCAGAATGTGGCTATTTTTCTGTTCACTTCGCAATCTGTAACACCCCATTGGAAAACGCAACTATTGCAGAACTTCATAACATGCAAACACGTACTATTTTGAATCTCTCAAGTATGGAATCTTCAGAATTTGAAAGTGAGTAGTTATTAGTCATAGGAATTTAAAAGTTACGGGTTTCCATAGAATTAAACAGTTTTCAGTTTTAGTATGAGAATGTACTAATTTTTTCTTTTTTGAAAATATTGGCAAGTATATTGTGAAAAATTGTCTAGTTGGATAACATTCAAGTTGATGGCCCTCTGAAAAAGAAGGGGTAATTAAATCAAATTAGATGCCAAATACTGCTGATTTTTTTAAAGTTACTACATACAGAATAATATTTAGTATAACAATACAGTGAAATTTTATTCATGCAGCTGATTTTTTAAATTTACTTTTAATGTGAAAGTGATGTGTAGTGGGTTAGCAATTGTAAGGCAGTGAATACATAACTTTTCAAACTTGTTATCCCCTCTCTCACTTTTTTCACAGTTTTCCTTCACCCCAAAACCGCTCACAAGCTGTAATGTACATTTCCAACATATTGTCTTGTGAGTATTGCTATTGCATTGGTTTGCCCTTTGTCCTTTGTCTTGCCATTTGTTGTTCCTCTTCCCTTCCCTAATTAAGGTAAATGCATACACAATACACAGGGTACCAAAATCAAACACAGTCGGAGATAAACCATAGGGGAAAAACCCAAGGAAAATATAAACCACATATTACAATAAAAACAACAACTGCAAATAAATACCTCTTTCCATATCTTGGAGTTCATTTTGCTCAGCATCAGCTTATATGTTCATATATATGTATAACAAAGCCACTGGAAAATAATAGTTTCATGGATACTATATCATGAAAACAACATGTTAACTGTTTTTGATGGTAAAAGTGGAATTAGGATTGGTAAATTCGCGATTCTGATAAAGGAATTTCAAAAGAGTTTTAAAATTATGACAGGTAAATTATAATTGTTCAAACTTTTTAACTTAGCCTATTAAGAAAATTTAAAATTGCCTGGGAAAATAGGCTTTCATGCAAAGAAATCCATCGAGACTTAGCTGAGAGGGAGCAATGTGGGTAAGATGGCTCATTTTCACAGTAAACAAACAAACCTCACAAACCTTGCTGCAAATTCTGTAGGTTCCCATGAGAATTGTCCTTGACCAGGAAATATTCTCTTATTGTGTGAAACACGGTTGTAGTGGAATTTAAATTCAAAGATTTTTTTTTTAAATAAGACATCAAAATTTGTGAATTGACCTTTAATTACTAAACAGTAATTCTCTTAAAAAAATAATTTGGGTCAAAATATGTAGGGAGAAAGTGCCCTTCACAATGAAAGAACATATTGAATTTACACTTTGCTGTTTTAATACTTTCCACAATATCTTTGCACGAGAAGCACTGAAACACAGAAAAAAATCTGATTGGATACTTCAAACCAATGATTTCACATTTCCAATTAGCCCAAAAATATAATATCCTAACATGAGATAGTGAAGACTTCTCTTATTACATAAGCCAAAAGGTTTGGGGATCAGAAAAGAATTGAGCAAACTGAAAAGGTAAGAAAACACGTTATTAGAAGCACTAGCTAAGCGTATTGGTTTCAGCAGTAGAGGGGGCCAAAAATTTTTGATATAGATTGTCTTAATGTTTTTGCTACCTAAAGTGATTTTCCAGAGCCTATTTGACTCAGTATAATGCAGAACAAATTGAATGAAGACATGAAAATAAATTCCACCTCAAAATAAAAGAGTTTTCAAAGAGAAACCATGAAGATGTAGCAGTGGAGGACGCTTATAGTCCTTCCGCTTCACTAGACTTGAAGCCAAGAAGCTGTGATTAATTGTAAATCAGGCAAGACCTAAGAGTAGGACATATAAGTAGGACATAGAAATATTGTCCTTTGTAACAGACAATGTCATCCAAGGAATCGGTGATTTAACTCTATTCTTCTCCATACATCTTGTTGAGCAAATACAAGACCAAGAGAAAAATAATCTATTGAAATAATTTTGCAAAGAATAATTTCAATGTTCCTGATATGGTATCTAAGGAGTCTTAAGAGAGAAGATAAAAGTAGAGTATTCTTAAGTTTCCTCTAAGCATCTTGTTAGCAAAATATATCTTTGAGGTTAGAAGTGATTGAACCAAAAAGTGATGGAGTACTTATTTTTTTGGACACTTTAGACACAAGAAGATTTCAAGGTAAAAGGAAAAAGAAAAAAATTATAGCTAAATATTTGTGATTAAAGGTTCTTGGAATGGTTTATTGGAGGCAAAATTTTACATTAGCATTGGTACTCATTAACATTGTTGTTGTGTTTCTGTGGCAACCAAATGAAAATGGGAAGTTTAATGGACTCGCTTGGAGAAGTAAACAGCATGATAGAAAAAAATGGCAAATAATATTTAGTTAATTATTTTGAACAATTCCTTTGCGAAAACAAAGAAGGAAAGATATAATTCAAAATCACTTGACGTTATTAAAAGTATGAAAATGGAGGAGTGAAGAGATTGAGAGAAAACATAGAGGACTGTTTTCTCTCCAGTGGAGTAGTAGGTTCTGGACCTTATTTCTTCCATTCTGTCTTCATAAGCTATCAAGTGTGCCTCAGTACTGGAGTATCCAGTTCAGACAAATAGCACTCGCAGAAGAAAATATCTGCAGTAGATATAGGTGATTTATAACCTTAGACAATCTTCTTAAATCTGTTCTAAATACTCCCCTACCCCAAACTCCCTCATTGAACAGCTTTGTTTGCTTTTCCAAAGACTGCCCTTCATTAACTGCTTAAAATTTTGAGAGGTCATATTCATACTCTCTAGAGATTGCTGTTTGGTTTTGATTTTTGAGTGTTTTTGTTTGTTGTGTTTTTTTACTGAATTTCAAAAGGTTGTGCAAGTGTGTTACAATTAAATATGTTCATTTAATTGTCTAATGCTCCTGGATCAGAGTCACTCCTTCTATCAGTCTCTACCAACCCTTTCTCCAAGATTTAGTTCAGATTTTCCACTACCTTTATTACATATGTACATTGAGTATTCTAGCTGTACTTGCCCTTGTTCCATTTTTCATTCATTCTATTTCTTTACTATTGTTCTTCTCTGGTTTCAATTTCCTGATAGTCATTCTGTTAAACTGTCTGTTAATATTTTGAAAGTTTTGTATACATTCCATGGAGTTTCTTTTTTTAAATTTTTTTATTGTGAAAATACTGTACAGAGGATTTACAATTACATGGGCACGATAATGAGTACATTTCTTATCAAGCATTGTAGCCTCCTCCTTTGTTTCAATCCCACATATACTTGAACTGATGTCAGCTTATATTTCCATAATTCATTCATCTGCAATAACAATTTGCAAGAATGGAGATGTGGGGCACTTAGACATGATTTTATTCTCGTTCATTTGGAAGATTAATCTTTAGTCAACAAGAAAGTTTAAAAATGGCTTAGAATTTATTCCTAACTACCAGTTTTTATAAATGGCTTTGTACAATGGTGTGTGATTATTTTATTTTACGTAGGATAATTTTTTCTACTACCTATAAGTTTTGGAAAAAGAAGAAAACTAAAATTTACTACTTAGAGGAATATGATAGAAATAGAAGACAGATTTTATGTTTGTCACATCTCTCTTCAGTACCCATATTCAAGACTTAAAGTCATATTTCTTACTATGATAGACACATAGGGAAAACATAAAACAACACATGATAAGGCAACTATTAGTGACTTTTTAAAATGTACCTTCTTATGTAATGAAATTTTCTTTATTAGCTAATAATTGAGTTTGAAATATGGGAGGCTGATCTATATAACACATTTCTGGAATTCACCTACTGAACAACATAAATGGTGGGGGGTACTATTTCTACACTTTAATGAATGGTTGAACTTGTTTGGTATTAGTGCTGGGTACGTAAATCAACTCTATTGTAACTTGCTCCCTACACTTGAAAACCTTGTAATGTTGCTATCATGTACTTGTCAAGTCTTATTTTGGCAAATGTGATTTTAAATAGTTTATTTGAAAATGAATATACTTTCAGGAGATTAAATGTAGGTTATCATGGATTTGAGAATGACAACACTTTTATACTACAGAACCTAGTTTTACTGAAGTACCAGTGTATTGAAACACTAAGGATCTTCTTAGTTAATGTTTTTCTAAATAATATTTGACCTCTAAATCAAGTTTTCCTAGACTTGGTAGAACAATTATGGATCTATCATTCCAGAAACTGTTTTTTTGGCTGCACTGAAATCTTTCATTAATCATTAGGAGAGGGGTATTAAAAATAATCTTGTTCATTTGTGATTTTGTTCACTCAGATGGGCTGGTCATCTGTAAATTGAAAGTTTGAATTACAGTACTTTCTCTCAGATTTTGTGATCTCATCTTTCATTTTAAGTTGCCTTGCATTTCACAATTGATTACTGCTAATTCTTGAAAGGAATCGGGGCCTTGAAATATTATAGGAAATTAGAAATCAAGATGAGTCTTCAATTATTTTCTGCTGGCATGTCGCATGGGCCTATGTGAGAAGTCTTGCCCTTGTTATCTGATCGTGCAGATAACTGGGACCTGGTATCCTAGGACCGTGGGTCCTGCAGAAGAATAATAGCTTTTAGACATCATTTAAGCAAAATTTGGCTATAATCAGTAAGAATGCTTCAGAAATATGGATTAAAGCATTTTGGGTCCCGCGGGTTAAAACAATAAACAGAGCATCAGAGTAAAATCCCTTATAGATTAGCAGAGAAAAATACTGTTATTTTACCATGTGAATTCAGAAGACCACGAACACTTAGAAGGTAGCACAAGTTTATAGAGAAGACATTGCATTGATACTTCTTATATTCTAATATATATTCTAAAACTAATTATTTATATTCCAATCCATTTATGGGAATAAATGTCAATATGTTTGTCAAATTATCAATTCTAGTAAGATTCACTGTATGAAATTTAAAATCAGCACATATAAATATAAAATATATACGTATATATAATATAAAAATTGTTTTACATTGTTGTGTTGTGGTTAGGGAATCATAGGCAACTCTGTTTTAAAGTATTATTCCAATATCTCTACCTCAGTTTTTGGTAGAGTTAGACTGACAGCTTTAACATTTGTAGATTTACAGCCTAGAGGCAAGAGGAAACACTGTGATTAAAATTTTACTAATTTAAGGCCTAATATCTAGGAGAAACATATGGACTGCTCCAGGAGCTATGGAAATATTTGGTGATAGAAATCAGTAGTGTAAGTTCCTGCCTAGTTGGATGATAGACAGGCCAGGACAGTAGGTAATCATGCATATGAACAATTTTTTCACCTTCTTGGCTTTAGATACTTTTGAAATGATAAGTATAATAAACAATAATATTTTGATAAAATATCTTCCATTCTGAACAATTCGGTCTAAATGGTTCATCTCTCTATGATCCCAAGTAACTAAGATTAGATTTGTTTCAGTAAGACAATCTACGCTGTCAGGGTAAGATATTGTGGTTGGTCTGTTCCTACATGGAAGAAGGGTAAAGGTTCAGGTAGACATTTGTCCTAGCAAGACCTCATTTGGGAAAATTTAAGCTGCAGAAGTTTAGAAGTAGCTCTTAAGCAAGGCTTACTTTGAATCCATTAGCTCTACAAAGCTAATTAAGTTGATAAATAAGTATTGAAAAGCCATCACTTTTGGAATTAGCTGTAAAGGCTTCAAAGTATGATCAAATTTAAAATGAAAACGACAAAATAGTCATTGACAAAAAAATATAAATGTGATCAATCAACCAAACGATATCAGTTTTTTTCCACTATACACAGAATTTTAGAGAAATAAGATCAATAGCATTTTTAGGAACAATAAGGAATCCTTGTTACAAATAGGCATCCATGGATATATGCCTGTATAAAGATTGCATCATTAAGTACTTAAATTTAGAGGATTCTACATGCTTCAGCAGCAGGTCTACCCAAATTACAACAATACAGAGATTAACTTGGCACTTGCACAAGGATGATAGGAAAATTTGTGAAGTATTACTTATTTTTCATTCTTCTGATGCAAGAAATGAAAAAAGAGTTATTAAAAGGTTGATTACAAAAATACAAGTGTAACAATACATGTAATTCATAGAATTAAAGGTTAGTTTGACATCATTGTATTAAATATTCACCTTAGAAAGGCTTTTACATAGCATAACCTTTACAAAACTTGAAATTAGATAACATTGTCATTTTATCCAAAAGAAATAAAATAATATTAGGACCTAGGAAAAAAAGGAATCTTAAACTTCTTCTATATGGAATGCTATCTGAAAGGATGCATTTATTAATGAACCTATACATTATATAACAATGTAGAATTCAAAGTTTTATATCTAGGAGCGAATGAAATGGATTATGGACATTATACAAACATAGATATACTTTTTTCAGAAAAGCACCAGGAACATTTTTGTTGTTGTTGTTGTTTGTTTTTGTTTTCTTATTTTTTATTTTTTGTGAACACACTGTACAGAGGGGTTACAATTACATGGGCAGGTTAAAGCGTACATTTCTTATCAAGCATTGCACCCTCCTCCTTTGCATCTTTAGTGTCTATACTATTCATTTCAACAGATAAGTTAAAATTATTTCTGATTTAAAAAAATCACAAAATCTGCTGAAATCATTATAGAGGTATACAAACAACTCTTGAATACATTTGGACATCAAAGTCAGGCAATTCACTTTGAAGAATACCAAGGAATCCATGAATTTTTAAAGTAAGGTATTGCTGTTGCTTTGTATTGTGAAAAAAAATTTGTAGGGACACAAAGGATGGACTGGCATTTTTGAAATTTAAGAAACTTATTCAAACCATTACGACTTAGGAGAACAATTTGTACAGCCTTCCACAACTTCAAAGAGGTAGTGATACATACTTATCCTTTTGGCAATGTCAAATGCAGTTTCTTCTAAGTTGTTCTTCAGACCTGGTTTGATATAGTGGTTCAACAGAAGTAGATACAAGGTATCTTTGCTATTTCTATTCCTAGCAGTAATATGCAAGGGGTCAAGTGGCCTTTAGGAAGGGCATTGGTATCTGCATCATGATGAAGTAAGAAAAAAGCCACTCTGGTATTATTCCACATGTAAGCACTGTGCAGGGGTGTCCAGCCATTCAGAGCTAGTGCATGAATATCTGCCTTGAGCTACCAACTCATGGACAATGTCTAAGTGTCCACTCTAGGCTTCCCGATGAAGAGGGTTATACTCATCCTCATTCCTATTATTCATCTGGGTGGCCTTTTTGGGATGTCGTCTCTGCACCATAGTAAGCCGATTAATTTCGGCATCCCAAAGAAGAAATTTGCTTGGATCCTACTCCATTTTTTTCTTACAATTGATACCATTCCTCACTTTTTTCTCTTGTTCCATGTCTTCGTCAGAGTTACCTAACCAGAGACTTTGAGTGCCAGTGGGAATGAGATGTCAATATATTTCCCCAATTTCACCTTGGTTGAACTGGTCAGAAAAATCTGGTGAATTTTCTGCATATGTTTTTTCACCATGATGTATTTTCTCTTTTTCTGTTTTTACTGTTCTAAATTATTCTAACTGGAGAGTAGGGAATTGATAGAGAGCAGAGGAAAGATTTTCCTCAGTATTCAAAGGTACAGACTGAAAATGAGAACCAGTGGTGTCTTCATGTGCAGCTTATTCTGGGAATGAGAAAATAGGAAACAATGCCTTCTATGTAAATGATTTGGGAAATACCACATTATAGTGTAAGAGAACTCACTATTCAACATATGGGCTTTAAGAGCTTTCTAGTAGCTTTCTAAGGTTGGTATGCAACATTAGAAAAATATATAGTGAGTAGTAAAATAGAAGTCCTTTATATGACTACCTAAATTCTTGTTTTTTTAAAAGACACTTGTTTTCATCTAAAAATAGGCCTGACTATTGTCTTCAGGTGATTTTGATGATTGAAGATGCTTAATGAGAAATAAAAATGTATTTTGCTATCAATTAAATTTCACTTTTTCTACTTGGAGATTATAATGATCAAAGCAATAGTTCAGAATCAGCAAGCAACAGTTCAGAATCATGCTTCAAGTAGAAGTGAATCACCAGTAAGTAATCCTGGATTCCATTTTCCACAAAGTTTTGTTACAGATACAATCTTTTACAATCTGCCTGCCTTCTCCCTCTGCTTTCCTAGCCTGGACCTATTCCTTCATTGTACAGGAAAAGTGTGATTCAACTGATTTCAGTCAGACCTGTTAGTAGAATTATCAAGTATTTAGATTCTTTTTTTAAAAATTAGTTTTGGGGCCTGAACTCTGGGCCTGGACACTGTCCTTGAGCTCTTCAAATCAAGGCAAGCGCTGTACCCCTTGAGCCACAGCACCACTTCTGGATTTTTCTGTTTATGTGGTGCTGTTTTGGGAAATGGCAGGGCAGAAAGTGAAATGATGCAACCAAAAATATAAAAGCAAAATAAATTAGGATAATTATGGAACAACCATGTTGTCTATGAGAACCATGAAAGAGAGAGGAAAAGAGATACAGATGTGCAATGACCTAGCTAGCCGCAAAATCCATGCTTCTTAACAATTTACAGAGCAAACAATTTTTTTACTTTTTAAAAGAGATGGAAATAGAATTTATGTATTTACTTGAAATTAGTAAATATATTTTTAGTCGCCTACATAAAGAGACATAGCTTTGACCAAATTACAGACAAGAATCTTAATACTTGGGCTGGCAATGTGCCTCAGTGTTAGAGTGTTTGCCTTGCAGCTTACTACATTGCGGAGACTACTTTCCGAAAAGGCCACTCATATGAATAGTAGGGATGAGGATGAGTATACCCCTCTTCATCGGGAAGCCTAGAGTGGACACTTAGACATTGTCCATGAGTTGGTAGCTCAAGACAGATATTCACGCAATTACTGTGAATGTCTGGACACCCCTGCACAGTGCTTATATGTGAAACATATTGTTCCAGCACACACACACACACACACACACACACACACACATCATCATCATCATCATCATCATCATCATCATCATCATCATATTTCTTCTTAAGTATTTTTTGTGTATGGTCTTATGAAGAAATTTACATTACTAACTTGAATTTCTGACAGGACAATATCATCACTGTACATCTTGCTTCTATGCTCTCAGTTTTAAATTACTATCTAAGTATATGCATTACATAAGTATTGAAAAAAGTAGGAGCCACCCGGGTGGCTCAGATCTTTAATCCTACCTAATCAGAAAGATAAAATCTTATGATTGTGCTTTGAAACCAGACCAAGAAAAAAAAAGTTCATTAGATTATGATTTGGAAGTAACCACAAAAGCTTGAAATGGAGCTTAGTATAAGCAGCAAAATGCTAGCCTTGAGAAAACTAAAATAAAAAAAAACATTCTGGGACAGAGCCTGGCCCTGAGTTCAAGCTCTAATATTAGCATCAAACTAATGAATGAATGAATGAGTGAATGAACTAAAAGTAAATTAAGTGGTTACATGTGGAGAGACAGGTAAAATGTAACAACCGTGGTGACTGGATTATGTATTATTTTGTAATAAGGCAAATTATCATTTTTCCTAATCACTAATATTTTATTTGAACTATTTTGTACAATAAACCCTGAATTTGGCATGCATGTATATGTGTGTGTACATGTGTGCGTAAGGGTGTGTATGTGTATGTGTCTGTGTGTGTGTGTGTGTGTGTGTGTGTGTGTGTGTGTGTGCGGTTGCAGTGTTGCTTGCCAATGTGGACTGAGTGAGGCTGAAAAGAGCTGTGCTCCAATGTTGTTATTTATCAGTGTTCTTTCCTGTCATTTCAGTGGAACCGCCCATCTGTACATTTTATTTGTCAAATAACAGCATCATCATAATCAAAGAATTTACACCATTAAGTTAGATAAAGGAGACCACTTTCAGCTCTTAGTATATGTTAGGCAAGAAGATATACGTATAATTAGGTAGTAAGTTATTGCTGTAAGATGACTGTTAGTACAAAATATGTATTTGACCTCTTAAATTCTATATACTTTTAAGATATACTCATGGAGTGATTTTGACCAACTTGACCAAACAGGTATTACTCTCTGGTTATTCCTGTGAAAATTAAGGTGGATAAACTCTTTCTGGATTTCTGTTGAAAATAACTTTCTTTGTAAGATCGTATCTATTCAGAATAAGATAATAAAGACAGTATTTTTTAGGTTTGAATATCCCATCATATTGATTGAAAATCAGCATTGTGGATATGTTTGTTAGATATACATTGCAAAAACAAACAAAAAGCATATGTCACCTCCAGATTGTGGATGCATTTGAAGTTGTATTTTACATACAAATGTTTTTTCATTAATAGTTCTTTTGTGGGAGTAACTATCACAACTTTAACAAATAAGGCTTTTTGAATATCTTTTCCAATATAAATAACATCCCAGAGCGAGTGTTGCAATTTCTGAAAACCTTTGAATATTTTAGTGTTATTTCTGTTCATTGAGTATACAGCAAAAGACATTTCTGGAATAAACATTGTTAAAATCTGAAAATGTACGTGTGTATATAGGCTTTTTTATGCATCATTTTATGAAAAGTCAGTTTTTATGAAACTAAAAATATAGAATAAAAGAATAGAAGTGAATTGGGTGAGCTAATTATTAGTGTAAATTTGTTTTCTATTAGCACAGTCCTTTGTACATGATGAAGTTAAATTATGTGCTTTTTGACACTATGCTTCAGCTATTTTTAGAATCTTTGCACTTATAAGAGTGAATTTGTAGTATAAATAAAGGTCTTTGAAAATGATTAGTATTAATCTTATGTTTTGTTTTCTACTCCCAAGAAAATGAGTTATTTTCAAGTGTTAACAGTTTACAATTGAATCTTCAGTATCATAAGAAATTTTGAACAAATGTAGTAGTATTGATGTCTTTTTTGGGGGAGGGTGGGAGTCTGGTAGTGGGGCCTCAACTCTGGGTCTTGGCGCTGTCCCTCAGCTCTTCAGCTCAAGGCTAGTGCTCTTCCACTTGAGCCACACCGCCACTTGCGGCTTTTTTCTTTTTGCTTATGTGGTCCTGAGGAATCAAACCCAGGGCTTCATGCATGCAAGGCAAGCGCTCTACCACTACGCCACCTTCCCAGCTCTTTATGTCTTTTTAAAAAAATTGTATTCACAAGTTGGAGAGGCTTTAATTCATGCTTAGGTCTTGTTGTCTATGATTTTTTTATCCTCTCATTCCTAACATTAATGATAGGTCAGACTGCATTTTTGGGTACATGAAAGGTAAAATATTTATCTGGAGTCAAAGGTGATTTTTGTATCAGTCTTGCTTTAATAGCATTTTAAAGTAGTACCTTTCTCACAAAATGTTGAGTATGAAAAGCAATCAAAATAGGTCTAATGGTAAACAACTTAGTTGAGCTACAATGTGGAAATGATTGGTCCATAAGACCTACAGTGTGTTTCCATCAGGAATTGGGGAGGTCATTCTTTCAGTAAGACAGTGTTAAACAGCGATAGGGTCCCCAGGCCGTGCAGTTTTGAGTGAAGGGATAGAATATCATTTCTGATATTTTGACCTAGAAATCAAGAATGTTATACTTTAGCACTTCCTTTCACCAGGGAGGTAAATGCATTGATTATGAACGTTGTGTTTTCATATTACAGTTCCCTATTTTCTAACAAAGATAAAGTGAAATATTATGAGTGTACACAATAATTCTGGGAATTTTACCTAGAATTTGTAGACTAAGTACTGGTATTTTAGTCGTAAAATAGAATGAGGTTAATTGATAGAGTCGGAGATGGACCTCAGGCTAACACTTACCATGTGTGCAATGTTGTACTAGTAATTACAACTCTGAAGACTTCATTATCATAATCTGAGAATTAGAAATCCAAGTAGTTCCACTTTATGGAATTATTGTGAGGATTAAATTAGATATCATGGGTAAAGTACTTGGAAAAACAATCAATTAACATTTGGAAAATTCTACCTGTTATTTTCTCATGTGGTGAATTCTAACATTTTTACTGTGATTTTTATTGTGTCTCTTTATGATATACAATGTGATGTATTGGTATTCATTGCATTGATCATTTTTCTGTCACTATGAGGAAAGCACGTGCAAAGAAAATTTCTGAGGAGGAAACTATTATATTGACTGATGGTTTAAGAGAACACAGTTTAAGATCAGATGTCTCCTTTGTTTTTAATTATATTTTATCTTAACTAATTGTACAAGGGAATTTCCATTAAATAAATCATGTTTTTAAGTATAATGGATCTTTATATAACTTTCTCTACCCTTCTAAACCTCACCACACTTTAATTTTTTCTAGTTTCATACTATCTGCATTGAATATTATGTCTTCACTTTCTTCCTCCATAACTCTCTTTATTCCTTCCTTTTGACTTGCCCTCACATCTTCCAAGTGATAGTTTCCTGGTATTCATTTTGTTGGATTAAAAGTTCAATTTTATAAAAAATTACATCTCTTAAATACCCCTCTACAAATAGCATGATTTGGTTAATATTGCTGTGTAAACTTGTATAAAGTTCTAGGTTCCAAATATGAGACAGAACATGGTTCCTTTGTGTGTTGGACTCTGACTTCGTTTACTTAACGTATTTTTAGATATAGCCATTTCTTTGCAAATAACGTAACAGTCTTCATAATGGATAGGTACAATCCACTTATGTATATATGACACACTTTGCCAACCATCCCTCCGCCAAAGGGCATCTGGGCTGTTTCCATAACTTGGCTCCGGTGAATAGTGCAGTAGTGAGCATGGTTGGGAAAGTGATTTTACTGTAATCTTTTGGAAGAATTCATCACTATCTTTCTGGGAGCAATCCTCTAGCCAGTTTTCCAGCACATCCTTCCCTTCATCTCCATCACAACGTATTGCAAGTCCTCAAAAACACACTACCCCATACAGGTCTCAATAAGCTAAAACCACACTGCCCATATTCTTTCAATACATTTTAATAATTACATATAATTTAGTGAGAACCTTCTATGTACTTTCCTAATGTGGGAATGAGTGACATAACAACAGATTAAAAGTAAGAAATATGCAATTTAAATAATTATTATCATATTTAAAATCTTTTTCAGCTCTAACTCATAGCCTCACTTACTATTATTTTAATCTTTATTTGATTACTTCATCTATCCCCTAAATTATATCAGGTGAGTTAAATACAAAGGCAAGAAATGTTGTTTGATTTTGACACTCAGGTGTGAGGATGCACAATATGGGCAAATAGATGGATTGGAATTAATAGCAATTATCCATTTTGTTAAAGTAGAGATAGTTTTCCCAAACTGATTTTCACAATTCATATTCCATTCAACAAAAAGAAACGTGTAACAATTCCCTTTGTTTTGCTCCTCATTAACTTTTGTTTCCATTTTATTTTGTAATGAAGTATGATTTCATAAATCTCCTGTAGATGCAAAAATATGTTAATATATTTCTAACTCTATGCATTGATCTGTGCTTACACACATATATTATACATGTTACAATGATAATTTATAACTTCTGTAACTATACAATTTACTAAATTATTAAAAACATCGACGTCTCATGCCTGGAATACTGGTTACTCAGGAGGCTGAGATCTGATGATCATGGTTTGAAGCCATCCTGGGCAGGAAAGTCCATGAGCCTCTTATCTCCAAACAACCAACAGAAAATCAGAATTGGAACTGTGGCTCAAAGTATTAGAGTGGTAGCGTTCAGAGTAAAAGCTCTGGGACATCAGCCAGGCTCTTAGTTCAAGAACTACAATCTACCCAAAAAAGTCTATTTACACCTGTGTAAGTAGAGTATTTCCATCACCCAAATGCACGTACATGCTCATTTGCTAGGTAACTCTCTTTTGTCTGAAGTACCACTAAACATTATCACTAAAGTAGCTTTGGAACATTGGTTCATTCTATCTCTTTCATGGATTTTTCTAGACTCAAATACTCAAGTGTTACAATTGTTTTAATTATTTAAAATCATAGCTTTTTTATTTAATACCCCTAATATTAGAGTTTGAATTGAGTGTTTTCTGCCCCTTCAATGGGTGTTCTTACCACTTTGTCATGCCCCCAGCCCTAAATTATCCTGATTATTTTTTAGCTAGAAACTGCCCTCCTACTTGTGTATGAACTTGGCCTCAGTCCATTTGATGGTATTCTTCCTGGATTTTAGAATAACAGGTGCATGGCATTGTGTAGAGAACTTTCTGTTCAGTCTGGGCTTTAGCCACTGTCCTCACAACAGTGCACACCCATGTAGTCACGAATTTCATAAGCTTGTCATAGCTTATTTTTTTTACGTCTTTCATTTTCTGCAGATTCTTGAGTATTGAATTAATTTGTGGTTTCTTGGGTTGTTTTGTTTCATTTGAATCTATGTGTTGAGTTGTTCCTCACTTTTCCTTTTGTTTCTTTCCCTCAAGTTCTTTCCTAAAGTGCTGAGAAACCAATTCTTTGTCAAGATAGTCAGGGTGAACGTTATTTATTCCAAAGCAATTTCAGGATCTATGAATGGTATACACATGCTAAGCGTTGAGAAGGATGTTTTATTTTCACGACAGTTTTTGGCATTCACAGACAGATCATGAAATATATGAAGAAAATAAAACTACAGATGAATGCCAGGAGGAGAATAAGCTATTATTAATTGTTTGACAGAGGTTTCTCTTCTAGTGAAAGAAATATATTGCTTGATGCAGGATTTCACATAATCATATTGCTAGGAGGAACCTAAAAAATCATCTAATACTGCAGAATTGAAAGTGATGAATTGACTTCCTGAATAATTTACTTTTGGGTCAAATAAAAGAAGGCTTCTAAAAAGAGTGTAGATTTTAGAGAAACATGATGAATTTTATGCAAATAGGTCCTTAGCTGATTTTGTTAATTTGTGAATTAATACAGGGAAATAAAGTACAGTAAGGCAAAAAACAATAAAGAACTTCACATTGAAATACTCATTTGTGTTTGTGTATGTGTGCATGCATGTGCGAGTACGCACACGCACATGTGCATGTGCTCATGCCTGCATTAATCATTCTTGAGGCTTGATAGTGCCTGGGAACTATTCCTCAGCTTCTGTGCCCAAGGATAGTGGTCTATTATTTCAGCCATTGCTACAATTCTGTTTTTGTTTTTTTTTTTGAGATAATCGATTGTATTGTCATAATTGAACAGTGGTCTTCAGATATCAGACTCCAGAGTAGCAAGCTAAGCTTATTCAGCCTCTAAGTAGCTAGTTAAAATTCTGCCTATCCTCTGTGCTTCTCTGCTCTTTTAATCTTTTCCTGAGGTATTCAAAAGCCTAAGTCATATATATGACTAGTTGCTTTAAAAATAGTCTTACTACTTGGCACCAGGGGATCCCATGCGTACTCTTAACTACTTAGGAGGCTTGAGAACAGAACCCAAGCCAAAACTTTAGTGGACTTACTTCTCAATCTATATCTGGGTGAATTGGATCATTTCCACCATCCTGCACTATCTAGAGACTAAGATTGGAAGGACTGTGGATCCAGGCCTGTCAAGATAGCAAGCAGACAGGTTGGTGTGCAACTCTGATGCCATTGATGATGGGAAGGCTAAAAGGACAGATCAGGGGCATGTTCTTGTGGAAAGGGAACCCCTATCATAAAATTAAGCATTGATATGATGCCGGCCTGCAAGAACAATATACTCCAGGTTGAAATACCCACATTTTCCCACAACCAAAATAGGTATGTACATTAACATCCAAAAACTTAATACAATCTGTTCTTTGCTCTAGTATCAGCTTTATCTGATTATCATATGATGTAACAGAATAGTTTCTTCATTAAACTTATGATAATTTAAAAATACCTAGAAATTTCTTTCTCACTTAGTAAGTGCAAATGAATGGCAAATTGCCTCATTTCTTACATATTTGACTACCACTATAAATTCGACTTATGATTACTAGTAATATATTCTGATTTATTAGTTTACTCTGTAACAGTTTTTAAACTTTTGCTTTACTGCTGAAGTTGAAGTATTTAACTAGTATCATCAAAGTATATTCCGTGGGTATTTAGGGCAGTTTTTTACAAAGTTTTTAACCAATGGCTTCTAAGAATTCTTAATTGGTATATTATTTGGTTTATTTTTAATTTAAATTTAATTTTATTATAATGGTAATATTCACAGGGGTTACAGTTACATAAATGAGAAAATAAGTACATTTCTTAGGGAAGGAACATTGTTATATCTTCCATCGATATTTTTGTACACTCAAAACAAGAACTACTGATGCTTTTGCTGTTGCTATTGATCAATGGGTACTTTTGCTTTCTTTGTTCATGCATTTTCATTATAAAATTGATATACAGAATGTTTACACTTAGGTCAACTGAAGAGTGCACTTCATTTTCTTTTCTTTTATTTTGGGGGAAGGGGGTTCTGGTTGTGGGGCCTGAACTCTGGGCCTGGGCCCTGTCCCTCAAGCACTCGATCACTTGAGCCACAGCACCACTTCCGGCTTTTTTTCTTTTTGCTAATGTAGTGCTGAGGAATGGAACCCAAGGCTTCATGCATGCAAGGTAAGCACTCTACCACTGAGCTACCTTCCCAGCCCCTAATTCATTTTATTTTCTAAATTTCAAATTTTGAACTTAAATGTTTCCTTTTGTTTCTTTTGGGTAATTCTTTTTTTCAGAGTTGTAGGATCAGTTAATTTAATTTTGCATGATTTTTACACATGTAAATTATTCAGACGCATATATTTTGTTTTTAAAATATTTAACATGTGGCTATTTGATAATTATTTTCTTAATTTTTATATGGTTCGTGAATTTAGACACATTTATTTTCTTATAGTTATAAACATATTTGTCCATGAAACAAATACTTACTGTTTTTTCAAAAAGCACATACTTTATTAAAAAAGGCTTCATTACCTGATCACTTTTTGGAAATATTTGTACTTGAATTTAAAAAAAGTTTGAGCTTGGCATGGTGATTTGTTGCAACCATTTTCTAGCTATGGTGGGAAATGTAAATAGGATTTGTAATTCGGGGGATACTGGGAAACTATGAGACCATAGCATAAAACTATTCAGAGTGAAATTATTATAGATATAGCCATCCCTAACGTTATATACAACACCACGCTATCATTCTAAATCTTGAGTTAAAACACCAGTAACATCGATCTTTTGTCAAAATAAAAGAACAGATGTTTCAAAATGTTTATTATTTAAAACTTATTTGCAAAGGTTTTCATGTCTTCTATTAATTTTCAATTTACTTAATCTATTAAAATCCAAGTATATTGTGACTATTTTATTTCTACTAAACTTTTAAATAGTACAAGTAATATTATAATTTCAAATATTAACATATTTTTACTGTTTGTGATAATTTCCTCCGTTTAATATGATAAAATCAATATTTCAAATGTGTGTATGTGGTGTGTGTGTGTGTGTGTGTGTGTGTTTATGTGGTTTTGTGTGTGTGCTTTGTGTGTACTTTGTAGTGCTTGGGAGATCACACCATTGCTTCACATATGCAAGGCCAATGTTTTACCACTGAGCTATACTGTCTAGTTATAATCCAAATAGTGCATTAAACCATGACTTCAAACTTTCATTCCTAGTATGCTTTTTTATAATTATATATGATTACATGAGATCCATATTCTATCCACACTATCAATTTTTTTAAATTTAATTTTATTTTATTTGTGAACATACTGTACAGAGGGGCTACAATTACATGGGTAGGATAATGCATACATTTCTTACCAAGCATTGCAGGCTCCTCCTTTGGTTTACCCTTCAAATCCCTTCCCAGCCTCCCCTCTCCCCCCCAATCTCAATCCTTCTCCTTCTTCCCCCTCCCACCCCCCCCCCCCCCGCACCGACTTTGTAAAGCACATTTTGGACATGACAACTTGTACTTCTCATTGTTGCAACAGGTCCACCTGAATCTTTAAACGACTTGTTTGTCCCCATCTCCTCCACAAGTTATACTGATATCAAACATAGTGAAAGCAAGGGTTATACTGTGGGGGAGGGACATACAAAGCAACAAAGAGATAATCTTATAAATGCATTAGAAACACATGCATGAAAGTAAAAACATTAAAATACATAACTAAGGGTTCATTTTCCTGACATCACATTACATGAACTTTTCCGCTTGACTCATACATACACTAGATATTGCAAATAAGGGAAACCATGGGACCTATGTTTCTTTGGGCCTGGCTTACTTCACTTGATATAATTTTTTCCAAGCCTTTCCATTTCCTAACAAATGGGGCAATGTCATTCTTTCTGATGGAGGCATAGAATTCCATTGTGTATATATTCCACATTTTCTTTTTTTTTTTTTTTTAATTTAATTTAATTTTATTTGAGAACATACTGTACAGAGGGGTTACAATTACATGGGCAGGATAATGCATACATTTCTTACCAAGCATTGCAGCCTCCTCCTTTGTTTACCCTTGACCTCCCTTCCCAGCCTCCCCCCTCCATCCCACCCAATCATACCCCTCCTCCCCCCCCCCCCCGACATTGTAAAGCTGGTTTTGACATGACATTTTGTACTTCTCATTGTTGCAACAGGTCCACCTGAATCCTTAAACGACTTGCTTGTCCCCATCTCCTCCACATGTTATACTGACATCAAATATAGTGAAAGCGGGGGTTACACTGTAGGGGAGGGACATACAAAGCAACAAAGAGATAATATTATAAATGCGTTAGAAACACATGCATGAAAGAAACAAAAACATTAAAATACATATTTGGGGTTTCGTTTTCCTAACATCACATTATTTGACTTTTTCCGCTTGACTCATACCTATACTAGATATTGCAAATAAGGGAAACCATGGGACCTATGTTTCTTTGGGCCTGGCTTACTTCACTTAATATAATTTTTTCCAAGCCTTTCCATTTCCTAACAAATGGGGAAATGTCATTCTTTCTGATGGAGGCATAGAATTCCATTTTGTATATATACCACATCTTCTTGATCCATTCATCTACTGAGGGGCATCTGGGTTGGTTCCATGTCTTAGCTATGGTAAATAATGCTGCGATAAACATAGTTGTGCTGGTAGCTTTAGTGTGGCCTTGTTTGTGATCATTTGGGTAAATGCCCAAAAGTGGGATTGCTGGGTCATTGGGGAGCTCTATATGGAGTCTTTTGAGGAACCTCCATACTGCTTTCCAAAGTGGTTGAACAAGTTTACATTCCCACCAACAATGAAGTAAGGTTCCTTTCTGTCCACATCCCCTCCAGCATCTGTTGTTGTTAGAGTTCTTGATTTTTGCTGTTCTAACTGGAGTGAGGTGATATCTCAATGTTGTTTTGATTTGCATTTCTTTTATGGCTAGGGATGTTGAACATTTCTCCATGTGTCTATTGGCCATCCTTCTTTCTTCTTCAGAGAAGCTTCTCTTTAAGTCTTTTGCCCACTTACTTATTGGGCAGTTGTTTCTTTGAGGATTTGTTGTTGGGTGGTTTAATTTTTTGAGTTCCAAGTATATTTTAGATATGAGACCCTTGTCCGTTGTATGGCTAGTAAAGATCTTCTCCCAGTCCGTGGGCTTTCTATTGATCTTGCTAGCTATGTCATTTGCCCTGCAGAAGCTCTGCAACCTTATACAATCCCATTTGTCCAGCCTTTCTTTGATTTGTTGTGTTTCCGGGTCTTTATTCAGAAAATTTCGGCCTGTGCCAAGGAGACCCAGGGTTTCTCCTATTCCATCCTGTAATGTTTTCAGAGTGTCTGCTTTGAGTTCAAGGTCTTTGATCCATTTGGAGTTGATTCTGGTGCAGGGTGATATATAAGGATCTAGCTTTAGTTTTCTACATGTAGTTAACCAGTTTTGCCAGCACCATTTACTGAAGAGGCTGTCTGTCTTCCATTCTATTGTTTTAGCTCCCTTATCGAAGTTTAGATGGCTATAGGTCTGTAGGTTCATTTCTGGGTTTTCAATTCTATTCCATTGGTCCTGAGGTCTGTTCTTATGCCAATACCAAGCTGTTTTGATTACTATGGCTTTATAGTAGAGTTTGAAATTTGGTACTGATATTCCTCCAGCAGTGTTCTTTCCGTTGAGGAGCTAGAAACAGCAATAAGAGACCTCCCAGCTAAGAAAACTCCAGGACCAGATGGTTTTACAGCGGAATTTTACAAGGCCTTCAAAGCAGAGCTTACACCAATTCTCCTCCAACTCTTCAATGAAATTGAAAGAGAAAGCTCACTACCCAACACATTCTATGAAGCCATCATAACCCTCATCCCAAAACCAGGCAGGGACTCATCAAAGAAAGAGAACTATAGACCCATTTCTTTGATGAACATTGATGCAAAATTTCTCAACAAAATTTTGGCCAACCGACTTCAACAATTCATCCAAAAAATCATACACCACGATCAAACAGGATTCATTTCAGGGATGCAAATCTGGTTCAATATACGCAAATCAATTAATATTATTCATCACATCAACAGGAGCAAGAATAAGAACCACATGGTTATCTCAATAGACGCAGAAAAAGCATTCGACAAGATCCAACACCCCTTTATGATGAAGGTTTTGGAAAAATTAGGAATCCATGGAACATTCCTCAATACAATAAAGGCTGTATATGACAAACCTACAGCCAGCATTATACTCAATGGTGAAAAACTAAAGCCATTTCCTCTTAACTCAGGAACAAGACAAGGATGCCCACTCTCTCCAATTCTCTTCAATCTAGTATTAGAATGCCTAGCTACAGCAATAAGACAAGATGCAGACATAAAGGGGATCCAAATAGGGAAAGAATAAATAAAACTCTCCCTCTTTGCAGATGACATGATCTTGTATTTAAAGAATCCCATAGACTCCACTCCCAAATTACTCAAGCTGATTCAAAACTTTGGCAAAGTAGCAGGTTATAAAATTAACCCCCAAAAATCAATGGCTTTTCTGTATGCCAACAATGAGAAAAGTGTGGCTGAAATTAGGAAAGCAACTCCATTTGTAATAGCCCCACAAAAAATAAAATACCTAGGAATTAACTTAACTAAAGAAGTGAAGGACCTCTATGATGAAAACTTTAAAAGCTTGAAAAAGGAAATCAACACAGAACTTAAAAAATGGCAAAACCTCCCATGCTCCTGGATTGGAAAGATTAACATCGTGAAAATGGCAATACTTCCCAAGGCTATCTACAAATTCAACGCAATACCTATCAAAATTCCACCCTCATTCTTCAAGGAAATAGAAGAGGCAATCCAAAAATTCGTATGGAACAATAAAAGACCCCGAATATTCCACATTTTCTTGATCCATTCATCTACTGAGGGGCATCTGTGTTGGTTCCATATCTTAGCTATGGTAAATAATGCTGCAATAAACACAGTTGTGCTGGTAGCTTTAGTGTGGTCTTGTTTGTAAACATTTGGGTAAATGCCCAAAAATTGGATTGCTGGGTCATAGGGGAGTTCTATGTGAAGTCTTTTGAGGAACCTTCATACTGCTTTCCAAAGTGGTTGAACAAGTTTACATTCCCACCAACAATGAGGTAAGGTTCCTTTCTGTCCACATTCCCTCCAGCATCTGTTGTTGTTAGAATTCTTGATTTTTGCCGTTCTAACTGGGGTGAGGTGATATCTCAATGTTGTTTTGATTTGTATTTCTTTTATGGCTATGGATGTTGATCATTTCTTCATGTGTCTATTGGCCATCCTTCTTTCTTCTTCAGAGAAGTTTCTCTTTAAGTCTTTGGCCCACTTATTTATTGGGCAGTTGTTTCTCTGAGGATTTGTTGTTGGGGGGTTTAATTTTTTGAGTTCCAAGTATATTTTAGATATGAGACCCTTGTCCATTGTATGGCTAGTAAAGATCTTCTCCCAGTCCGTGGTTTTCTATTGATCTTGCTAGCTATGTCATTTGCCCAGCAGAAGCTCTGCAACTTTATGCATTCCCATTTGTCCAACCTTTCTTTGATTTGTTGTATTTCCGGGTCTCTATTGGCCTGCGCCAAGGAGACCTAGGGTTTCTCCTACTTCATCCTGTAATTTTTTCAGAGTGTCTGCTTTGATTTCAAGGTCTTTGATCCATTTGGAGTTGATTCTGGTGCAGGGTGATATAGAAGGATCTAGCTTTAGTTTTCTACATGTAGTTAACCATTTACTGAAGAGGCTGTCTTTCTTCCATTCTATTGTTTTAGCTCCCTTATCGAAGATTAGATGGCTATAGGTCTGTAGGTTCATTTCTGGGTTTTCAATTCTATTTCATTGGTCCTAAGGTCTTTCTTATGCCAATACCAAGCTGTTTTGATTACTATGGCTTTATAGTAGAGTTTGAAACTTGGTATTGATATTCCTCCAGCAGTGTTCTTTCCATTGAGGAGCGTTTTTGCTATTCGGGGTCTTTTATTGTTCCATATGAATTTTTGGATTGCCTCTTCTATTTCCTTGAAGAATGAGGTTGGAATTTTGATAGGTATTGCATTGAATTTGTAGATAGCCTTGAAAAGTATTGCCATTTTCACGATGTTTATCTTTCCAATCCAGGACCATGGGAGGCTTTTCCATTTTTTTAGTTCTGTGTTGATTTCCTTTTTCAAGATTTTAAAGTTTTCATCTTGGAGGTCCTTCACTTCTTTGGTTAAGTTAATTCCTAGGTATTTTATTTTTTGTGGGGCTATTACAAATGGAGTTGATTTCCTAATTTCAGCCACACTTTTCTCATTGTTGGCATACAGAAAAGTCATTGATTTTTGGGGGTTAATTTTATAACCTGCTACTTTGCCAAAGTTTTGAACCAGCTTGAGTAATTTGGGAGTGGATTCTATGGGATTCTTTAAATACAAGATCATGTCATCTGCAAAGAGGGAGAGTTTTATTTCTTCTTTCCCTATTTGGATGCCCTTTATGTTTGCATCTTGTATTATTGCTGTAGCTAGGCATTCTAATACTAGATTGAAGAGAAGTGGAGAGAGTGGGCATCCTTGTCTTGTTCCTGAGTTAAGAGGAAATGGCTTTAGTTTTTCACCATTGAGTATAATGCTGGCTGTAGGTTTGTCATATACAGCCTTTATTGTATTGAGGAATGTTCCATAGATTTCTAATTTTTCCAAAACCTTCATCATAAAGGGGTGTTGGATCTTGTCGAATGCTTTTTCTGCATCTATTGAGATAACCATGTGGTTCTTATTCTTGCTCCTGTTGATGTGATGAATAATATTAATTGATTTGCGTATATTGAACCAGATTTGCATCCCTGAAATGAATCCTGTTTGATCGTGGTTTATGATTTTTTGGATGGATTGTTGAAGTCGATTGGCCAAGATTTTGTTGAGAAGTTTTGCATCAATATTCATCAAAGAAATGGGTCTATAGTTCTCTTTCTTTGATGAGTCCCTGCCTGGTTTTGGGATGAGGGTTATGATGGCTTCATAGAATGTGTTGGGTAGTGAGCTTTCTCTTTCAATTTCATTGAAGAGTTGGAGGAGAATTGGTGTGAGCTCTGCTTTGAAGGCCTTGTAGAATTCCGCTGAAAAACTATCTGGTCCTGGACTTTTCTTAGCTGGGAGGTCTCTTATTGCTGTTTCTATTTCAGTGCTTCATATGGGCCTGTTAAGATAGTTTAACTCATCTTGGTTTAGTTTTGACATGTCAATATTTGCTAGGAAAAGGTCCATTTCTGTCAAGTTCTCATACTTATTAGCATAAAGTTTTGAGAAGTATTCCCTTATAATGTTCTGAATCTTGGTTGTTTCCGTGGTGATGTTTCCATTCTCATCTCTGAGTTTATTAATTTGGGTGTGTTCTCTACTTTTTCTGATCAGATTTGCTAAGGGTCTGTCAATTTTGTTAAGTTTTTCGAAGAACCAACTCTTTGTTTTGTTGATTCTTTCTATAGTTTTTTTGGATTCTAATTCATTTAATTCTGATTTAATTTTGATTATTTCTTTCCGTCTACTGGATTGGGGTTTACCTTGCTGCTCTTTTTCAAGGAGGTTTAGATGTGTCATTAAATTGTTAGTTTCAGATCTCACCAACTTGTTGATGTAGGAGCTCAGAGCTATAAACTTGCCTCTGAGTACTGCCTTTGCTGTGTCCCAGAGGAGCTGGTAATATGTGTTTTCATTTTTGTTGAATAGTATGAACATTTTAATTTCCTTTCTAATCTCTTCCATGACCCACTCATGATTCAGCAGTGTGTTGTTCAGCCTCCATGTGATGCCGGAATAGCATGAACATTTTAATTTCCTTTCTAATCTCTTCCATGACCCACTCATGATTCAGCAGTGTGTTGTTCCGCCTCCATGTGATGCCGGACTTTTTTGTTGGCTTTTGGTGTTGAGTTCTAATTGTATTCCCTTGTGCTCAGAGAGGATGCAAGGTATAACTTCAATGTTTCTGAATTTAGACAAGTTTGCTTTGTGGCCAAAATGTGGTCTATTTTAAAAAACCTTCCATGTGCTGCTGAGAAAAACGTGTATTCTGATGCTGCTGGGTGAAATATTTGGTAGATGTCTGTTAAGTCTAGTTGATCTATGCAGCTGTTTAGATCTGCGATTTCTCTGTTGAGTTTTTGCCGAGTTGATCTATCTAGTGGGGAGAGTGGTGTGTTAAAATCCCCAACAATTAATGTCTTTGGATCTATATGGGATTTGAGGGAAAGTAGTGTTTCTTTGATAAATTTGGGTGCTCCATTGTTTGGCGAATAGATATTTAGAATTGTAATATCCTCCTGAAGGAGAGATACTTTAATTAGTATGTAGCAACCTTCTTTATCTCTTTTCACGAATTTTAATTTGAAGTCTATTTTATCTGATATTAGGATTGCAACTCCCGCCTGTTTATGGGGGCCGTTTGCTTGGTACATTTTGTTCCAGCCTTTAACATTGAAAATGTATTTGTTTTTACGGGCAAGATGTGACTCCTGAAGGCAGCAGATAGAAGGGTCTTGTTTTTTAATCCAACTAGACAGTCTATATCGCTTAATTGGAGAGTTCAGTCCGTTAACGATAAGAGATAAGACTGAGAAGTATTTGGGAGTTCCTGCCATGTTATCCACCTTCTTGGGGGCTGCAAAAACTGGGTTCTTCCTATGGTTCTTGGATTCTCAGTTTGGGTGCAGTTTCTTGGCCTTTATAGTGGTCTTGTTGGTCTTCTATGTGTAGGACATCTTTAAGAATCTTTTGTAGGGCTGGTTTGGTGGAGATGTATTGTTTCAATTTTTCTTTGCTATGGAAGGTTTTTATTTGGCCTTCAGTTATGAAGGAGAGTTTAGCTGGGTACAGTATTCTTGGTTGATAGTTGTTTGTTTTTAGGGCATGGCATACATCATTCCAGGCTCTTCTTGCTTTGATTGTCTCTGCTGAGAAATCTGAGCTGATTCTAATTGGTTTCCCTTTATAGGTGATTACTCTTTTCTCCTTGACAGCTTTAAGGATCTTTTCCTTGGTCTGAGTTGATCCTGTGTGGATTACAATGTGACGGTGGGATGTCCTATTCTGGTCTGGTCTATTTGGGGTTCCAAAAGCTTCTTGTATCTGAATAGACCTATCTTTTTGTATGTTTGGGAAGTTCTCTGCTAGGATCCTGTTAAACAAATCTCCTAGACCATTAACTTCTCTTTCTAGGTGCTCCTCTACACCCATTATCCTTCGATTAGGCCTTCTAATGGTGTCTTCCAGGTGTTGGATACATCTATCATATTTCTTGAACTTGTCTTGGATGGTTGTATGTTCTAGGCTGTCTTCAATCCCTGAGATTCGATCTTCTGCATGGTCTAACCTGCTGTCAAGACCCTCTACTTTGTTTTTTATCTCTTTTCCTTCTAATTGGTCAGCTTTGATGGTTCCAAGTTCTTTGTTGAAGCTCTGTTTTAGGTCTTTTATGAATTTCTTTACGTCCTTAATTTGGTGTTCAGTGTTTGTTCTCAAATCACTTAGTTGATCGGTTATGGTTTCTTTGGACTCCCATTCCTTCTGTTGGGTTCCATTCAGCATTCCCTTTGTGATCTCCCTGACTTCCTTCTGCTCTTTGTTAATGGATTCCATGAATGCCTTTAGTGATCTTTGTGTATTCTCTACCTGGTCTCTCAATTCCTGTATTACTCTTTGATTAGCTTCCTCCCGTTCATGGGATTCCTGTACTTCTCTCTCCTCTCGTTCGTGGGATTCCTGCAGTTCTCTTTGTGTGTTCTCAGCCTGCTCACGCCATTCCTCCCTTTCTCTTTGAGTATTCTCAAGTTGTTCACACAAATCCTGTATCAGTTTTTGAGTAGCTTCCTCACGCTTATGATATTCCTTTATAAGCTTTTGGGATTCCTCCTCTCTCTCCCTTTCACGCTCATACAGAGTCCTTTGTAAGTTGTCAAACTCCTCATTTATCATGTTTGCCACCAGTGTTTTTAGAGCTATTTGGGAACTCTCCTCTGGATTATTCATTATCTGTTCTTACCGCTGATTATCAAGATGTGGAATTGAGATATCCGGATTTGCCATTTTTGTTGTGTTTTTCCGGCTTACTCTGCCCAATTGAGATGAAAATAGCACCAGTTTTGTGCTAGTACACTATCTTAAAGCAACCATCAAAGTTTGCATTTGTACAGTCAATAGTCTACAGATACAATCTAGTTCAACAGATACATCTATTCAACATCAAACAACTATATGTTAATAGGCTTCGAACCGCAGAGAAAAATTTGGAAAACCAGAAATTATTAGGGTTAGGGAGAGATGTGGATAAAAATAGGAATAGATTGGTGTGGAGAGGCACAGGGAGAGTTAACTATGTCCTAATCCCAATGCAGGAAATAGGTTGGGTAGGATGCAAGTAGAGAGAGAGAGAAAAAGAAGAAAGGGAAAGGGAAATGAAAAGAGATGAAAAAAAATAGAAACGTAAAATTTAATATTATTATGGAGATTAAAAGACCATCTATTTAGAGAGGAATGTGAGTATATTAAGAGAAGGGAAGGGACATAGAGGAGAAGTGAAAAACTTTAAAAAATGCTTAAAATATTATATAGTTATAAAGAGGTAGTACTGCTATTAAGGAATTTATGTCTCAGGGGTTTTGAATTGAGTAATAAATTTGTGGATTAATTGTGTACACAATGGGGGATAGGGTCTAGTAGTTAAATACGGGTTTATCTGAGGATGCGCAGGACAAGTGTTAAGTCACATAAAGATCAAAAGAGAGGAAAAGGTGAAAAGTATAAGAAAGGGAGAGAAAAAGATCAGAAGTTCAGTAGAGCTAGACAAAAAACAAAAAGATAGTTAAGAAAGAAAGAAAAAGAGAAAGAAGACAAGAAAAGAAAGGATAACGCACATTCACGTATTCCTAAAATAAAAATTATAAGAGGAAAAAAAAGTTACTGGAAACAATTATTTTTTCAAAAAAGGCAAAAATTAAAGATTAATAAAATTTTTAGAAAAGGGAAAAAAAATTTTATATATATAAGGTACCAAAAAAAAAAAAAAAAAAAGGAAAGAAGAAGAAGAAAAAAAAAAAGTTCTTTGATTTTTTTTTTGATTTTTTTGGGAGGGGTGGGAAGAATCCTGTATCTCCCTTTTGTCTGTAACCAGCCTCTTGTTGGAGTCTCTGGTCAGCTTGAGGTCCTGTGGCTTGATTGGCTTCTTAAGTCAGTTTGTTAGAACAGGCAGATAAATGCTCTGCTTTACCCAAGATTTTGAGATCCCCCTCCCTGATTAGTTTAATGGGAGGGTGATCTGCTTTGAGAATCACAAAAGAGGGGGATGCAGTGGTGAGGCTAGGTTCTGGGTAGAGTTGAGGCCTTTCAACAATCAGTAGGTTTTCCCTGGGGCTATTTTGTGAAAAAATAAATAAATAAACTCACAGAATCCAGCCTGGAGCCATTCTCAGAGTTTCTGTTTTTCAATTGATTGTTGAGGCTGCTAGAGGGAGGGGCAGCCTCTGGCTCTGGTTACCCAGTGAGGAAAGCCACTCCAATGGCTGGCGCCCGAGCTGGGTGACTTTTCCCTGTATGGAGCTGAGTCTGGCTAGTCACTTCGCCGTTAAGTTCTTGTGACCTGCTAAATGACTCGTTTTTTTCCAAGGCCTGAGTTGGAGCTGGCAGCTCCTCCAAGCTCTGTCGGTATCCAAGATGGAGATCACCGGTGCTGGGAGGGGAGGGGTGGCCTTCCCTCCTCTGCTCCCTGAGAAGGAGTGAGGACGTAGGGCTTCTACTCACGCCGATTCTTGGATCCTGGGTTGTCTCTGGTCTGCAAACTGCAGGATGAAGATGTCCGCTCCTTGTCGGTTCTTGCTGATGTTTAGTAGAATCCACTCGCCTGCTGCATCTGGCTCCTTCGTCCCGGACTCTCTGTGTGAGTGCTCAGGTATGGCCGCGGCTGCGGTCTCCACCGCGACCCTGCCGCCGCAACTGCGGCGGCTGCTGGCAAGCACTCAGATGTGTCTTCTTGCCTTGGCTTTCCTTCTCTTGTCTAACTCTCTGTCCTGTAATGGCACACTTGGTGTGATTCTCTGGCTTAGGACTGTTCACTGGAACTCTAAAACTGCTTTCTATGCGAGAGCTTGTTCAGATTCCAGCTTCTCCTCTGCCATCTTCCCGGAACCTCCACACTAGCAATTTTTATTGTTATTTAGAATATTTCCACTGCCTTTCCACTTCCAAACTTTTGTGTTTGTTATTGATAAAGGTTTTACTTTGCTTCTTTTCTCTCTTCATTCTTTTTCCTTTTAGAGTTTAACTATTCTTTCTCTTATTTCTTTAGAAATTAATTATCATATTCCTATTTCAATTTCGTTACATTGTAACAGGTATATACAAAGTTTTAATTCCTATTTTAATTTTTCCCATTTCACTGACTTTTAGTACAAACTATAAGATGGATTAAAAAGAAACTTGTATCAGGACACTTAATTTTTCTCCTTCTCTTCTCTGAAGTCTTTCTGTTTTTTGAAACACAATAACAATGACATATAGCTCCTATGTGGTCCATCATTATTTCCCCTCTTAATCTCCTCTGTTGTATAGCTCAACTTGTTATCATTCAGCTGTGTTAAGCTACAGTGTTATCTAAATCTTAACTCATTCCTAAATTAATTTTAGTTGTTTCAATTATTTTCTGAAGACATTTTCCTATATATAATATCTGGTTTCTTGTGTTTTTACAAGGTACAAAATATGAGTGACTATCAAACATGTAGATATCTCTGTAGAATATTGGTCCACCTGCTCAATAAACTCGTATGTAAATTCAAGGAATACAGGTCAGTCAGAACAATCATGTAAAATGGTGTATCTTCAGCCTTCATACTAGCTTTGAACCTTTTTACCATGTTTAGTAGTGAAGACAACATAGTTCTAACACAAGAGCAGACACATAGAAGACTGTAACAGATTTGTCAAAAATATATTCTGTTTTATGTTTAATAGATTTTGAAAACTATACTATGACTTTATGAAATAATAATAGAATCTTTTTTAATTTTTATTTTTTTATTGTGAAAATATGGACAGAGGGGTTACAATTACATGGGCAAGATAGTAAGTATATTTCTTATCAAGCATTGTAGTCTCCTCCTTTGTTTACCCTTCCCATCCCTTCCAATCCTCCCTCCTCCCTTACCCAATCCTCCCCCCCAAGTTGTAAAGTTCGTTTTCAACATGACAACTTGTATTTCTCATTATTGCAACAGGTCAACCTGTATCCTTATTTAAACGACCTGTTTTTCCCCTTCCCCTCCACAAATTATACCAACATCAAAAACAGTGAAAGCAGGGGTTATACTGTGGGGGAGGGACATACAAAGCAACAAAGAAATAATCTTATAATTGCGTTAGAAACAAATGCATGAAAGAAAAAAAAACATTTAAAATACATACCTTAGGTTTCATTCTCCTAACATCACCGTATCTGACCTTTTCTGCTTGATTCATACATATACTAGATATTGCAAATAAGGGAAATCATGGGACCTATGTTTCTTTGGGCTTGGCTTACTTCACTTAATATAATTTTTTCCAAGTCGTTCCATTTCCTAACAAATGGGTCAATGTAATTCTTTCTGATGGAGGCATAGAATTCCATTGTGTATATATACCATATTTTCTTGATCCATTCATCTACTGAGGGGCATCTGGGTTGGTTCCAGATCTTAGCTATGGTAAATAATGCTGCAATAAACATAGTTGTGCTGGTAGCTTTAGTGTGGTCTTGTTTGTAAACATTTGGGTAAATGCCCAAAAGTGGGACTGCTGGGTCATATGAGAGCTCTATGTGCAGTCTTTTGAGGAACCTCCATACTACTTTCCAAAGCAGACACTCTGAAAACATTAGAGGATGGAATAGGAGAAATCCTAGGTCTCCTTGGCGCAGGCCGAAATTTTCTTAATAGAGACCCGGAAAAGACAACAAATCAAAGAAAGGTTGGACAAATGGGATTGCATGAAGTTGCAAAGCTTCTGCATGGCAAAGGACATAGATAGCAAGATCAATAGAAAGCCCACGGATTGGGAGAAGATCTTCACTAGCCATACAACGGACAAGGGTCTCATATCTAAAATATACTTGGAACTCAAAAAATTTAAATCCCTCAACAACAAATCCTCAAAGAAAAAACTGCCCAATAAATACGTGGGGCTAATGACTTAAAGAGAAACTTCTCTGAAGAAGAAAGAATGATGGCCAATAGACACATGAAGAAATGATCAACCTCCCTAGCCATAAAAGAAATGCAAATCAAAACAACATTGAGATACCACCTCACTCCAGTTAGAATGGCAAAAATCAAGAACTCTAATAACAACAGATGCTGGAGGGGATGTGGGCAGAAGGGGACCTTACTTCATTGTTGGTGAGAGTGTAAACTTGTTCAACCACTTTGGAAAATAATAGAATCTTAAATGGGTGTATTGGCACTAACTATTGTCTCTCGTGATTTAAAGAATGATCTTAGACTACTACCACAATCCTTTTTTTTTGTTTTTTGTTTTGTCACTCATGGGGTTGAACTCTGTGCTTAGGCGCTGTCCATGTGCTCTTCAGCTCAATGCGAGCACCCTACCACTTACGCCCCCTGCACCACTTCTGGCTTTCTTGTGGTTTATTAGGGATAAGAGTCTCATGGTCTTTCCTGCCCGTGCTGGCTTTAAACCGTGATCCTTAGATCTCAGACTCCTGAGTAGCTAGGATTACAGGCGTGACCTACTGCTGCCTGGCCTACCTCAATCCTAATACAAAAATTTAAAATAAAAAATGATTATCAAACTAAATGTGCGATGTAAAAACCTATAAGAGATAAACGTAAAAATTTATGAAATTGTATAAGTAAAGGTTTCTAAATGGAAAGCATTAGTGGCTAAAGAAAAGCAAGAATATACTGGATTATATCAAGTGATAGCCTTTCATAATTCAAAGGACACTATTACCGAAGTGGAAACATGTCCAACAGATAGAGGGAACATATTTGTTAATGCTACAATGTGAATGCTACAATGATTCTGAATCTTAAGTATTATTATATTTTCTAATTCTATATAATTTTTCCTTAATAGGATATTTCTTTAAAGAACATGTGTTAATTAATAATCAATAGGAGGAGCATATGAAGTAAGTTCCTATTTCATATCTAAGAAAAAAGAAAAAGAAAACTCACTTGTATGACCCTAATATAATATTTATGCCAAAATATTTGTTTATTTGCAACTGTTTATTTTTAAATTTTGTTGGACATAGAGCTTGAAATCTTGACCTGGACAATGTCCGTCAGGTCTTCAGCTCAAGACTAGTGCTCTACCACTTGAGCCACAGCCAGTTTTCTGGTGGGTCATTGGAGATAATAGTCTAGTGGTCTTTCCTGCCTAGGCTGGCATTAAACCATGATTCTCACCTCTCAGCCTCCTTAGTAGCTAGGGTTACAAGCATGAGCCATTGGCGCCTAGCAACATATTTTTTTTACACATTTATGAAGTATGGAGTGGTAATCCCATTCATTTATATGTTGTTTAATGATCAAGCCACATCTTATCCATTAATTTCTGCATGTAACATTTCTTTATTGGGAGAATGCTCAAAAACTTTTCTTCTGGCTGTGATGAAATATCTATTCTTAACTATAGTCACTTTGCTTCTTGTAGTATAAAATTAATATATTTACTTTTAGTAATGGAAGTCTGCTAATTAAAGTTATATAAAACATGAATTGTAAAGTGAAAGAAATTCATAGTCCCATTACTTGTTTAAAGAAAATAATTATGCATTTTTTTCAATTATATTTCTTTGGGAATGTGTAATATTCATTGATTTAACTGTTAAAATTGATAACAGTTACATAATATCAACTAGATTCAAACTTGTATTTGAAAATTGCACACTTAACACAAATATACTTCCACTTTCTTCTAACACATAATTAAAACAATAGTATAACAAAGCTTTGTGTTAGTTGTTCATGTGTAGAATCATAGAAACTCAGGAAGCTAACACCTGAATATTTTAGCTCAATGTCAGTTTAAACAGACAAAAATGTGAAAACTTATCTCCAATTATCCAGCAGGAGGCAGAAGGTGAGAATGTGGCTCAAGGAATAGCGTGTCATCAGCCATGAGCAAAAAATACAAGGGAGACCATTAAACATTGAATTCAAGACCTAAAAATTGCATATACACACAAGACAACAACAAAAAAGTAGTATGAGCATCAATAATGAAGACAAGATAGTAGAAAAGATCATGAGAAATGTTGTGAAAACATCTGGAAGACAGAAATTATTAGACAGAATTTTGATTCATGAGAGGTAAAAGTCACAGTATAATTTGGACAATCTCATTGTAGTCATTTGTGTTGAAACCTGGCTATTGGGTAACATGTGAAAGAGCAGAATGGATTACCTGACATAGCAGACTTGGCCAGTAACTATGCATCATCCCACTCTACAAAAATCTAAAATCGTGCTTGTTAATTTAAAAAGAACCTCATGTTAGAGATTATTTGGTCCATAGTTTCCTGTGTACAGCCAATTCTATCAGCACATCTTTTTGAAGAGGCTGTTTTTCTTCCATCCTGTGTTTCTGGCTTCCTTGTCAAAGATTATGTCCCTATAGGCATGGATTAATTTCTGGATCTTCAATTCTGTTGTATTGATGGAATTCTGTGCTTCCATTGGAAAAAAATGGCATTACCCCATTCCTGAAGAAATGGAAAGACTGGGAAAAATGATATTAAGTGTAATAAGCCAGATCCAATTAAATATATGCTGCATGGCTTTCCTCATTTCTCATAACTAGATATGTCCATATATCTACAAGGTAATGCAACAGGTAATAAATGACAAATAATTGAACTTGGATATGATTAACAGCACTCTAAGCATTTACATGGCAAGAACAATTGAAGCTATTCTTAGGAGAAGATCATAATGGCTATGTGCATATGACCAGATAAAGTGATGCTTATTGCAATGAACTCTAAGAATCAATCATACATGTGAAATACATATATCTGTATATAATTTATAAGATGTCATAAAACAACCGACTTCACTGTAAACTCAACAGCAACATTCTAAGTTTAGAAGATAAAATTGAGGAAAGTTTTCAACACATAAACTAAAATGTATAGAGGAAAATGGAGAGAAAAGATAAGATGGAAAGTAGAATAGTTAACTAATGAAGAATTCATAAACAATTCCCAAAACTATACAAGAGATCTGGGGTACAGCTCAGTTGTAGAAATAGACTAACATATACAAAGCCATGGGTTCAATCTCCAAAAAGGCCTAATAAAAAGTTAATAAATAATAGTAATACAATAATTACTTGAAATAAATGCTTTCATATTAGAGAGGCCTGAATTCTCAAACAGTAAAGAAAATACTCTCAATTCTTGTACCCAATGACATGAAACTACAAGAATGAAGAGCAAATAGTTTCCTTTTCTATCCTTTACTTTCCTTTTTTTGTTTTCTTCTCTTTTTTTCCCTTTGGCAATACTGGTGCTTGAAGTTGCTAAGGCTCTAACCACTTTATATTATTTTTCAGGCCAAGCCTCCCTTGAGCAATGATCTCTTACCTATGGCTTCCACAAACGTGAGTAACAGGGAAATAACACTATATCTAGCTTACTTTGGTTTTGTAATTTCTCACTTTTTTTGTAAAATTTGCCCCTGATATCAATCTTCTAAATCTATGCTTTCTAATTAGCAAAGTATATTTCATCTCAAGCGTGGACTCAGATTAGTTCCCAATGTAACCATTCAATATTGACTTCTGTTTTCTTGATATCATTAAATTCTATTGAGGTTAGTATGGATCTTAATGATCTTATAAGAACACAGACATATCCCTTGAATACTTTTCCCAGTTTCTTTAAATATTTAATGTAAGACATCACAAGTAGACATTAATATTTCAAAAGAACCTTAAGCAGAATTCAGTTGTTTCAATTATTTTGTTCACATATTAATTCCAATATAATGTTATCAACTCTATATGAATATACTATATTTACAGATACGTTTCTTTACCAAAAATGAGTCTGTCTCATGCTATCCTTTTCTAATTAAACCCACTACTTCTCAATGTCCCATCCCAAACTTGTTTCATTCTGGTAACACATTTTTTTCTTTGACTTCTATATCATGCAATAAATAAGTTTTTAAGATTGCCTTCATATATATGATAGATAATTCCCAATTATTATATGCCTTAATATTGTATTGCATTCACTCGAGTTGCCTTTTGGTTCTGTTATTAGAGAATGTAGCACAATTTTTTTCCCATTCACCTGAAGAAAGCCTGAATTGATTTCCATTTTTTAGAGGAACTAATGCTGCTATAAACCTCTGTGTTTGTGCTTTGTAGTGAATGTTACATTTTATTTCTGTGAGACAAAGCCTGAAGAGCTCAATTCCTGTGCTATGCTATGGGTTGCATATTTATTATTCTAGGAACCTGTCACAATGTTTTCAGACGTAGCTTTCCCATTTGACATTCCTGCCAGCATCCACAGTTTCTCTGTTTCTTGATAGCATTTAGTATGGTCATTATTGTATTTTATGAAGTAATTCTCATCCATATTTTATGATGTCATTTTAGTTTTAATGTGCATTTATTTTATGACTAATGATGATTTTCTTGTGCATATTTTTCACAAGATGTATTTTGCTGGTTTCAAATTTTTTTAACATCAGGTTTTGAGAGTTCTAGGTAGAGTCTCAATTTGAGGTATTCTCCAGGTATAGGATTTGCCAATATTTTATCCTTGATTCTGAGTACCCTTCATTACCATCATCAATACCATCAGCATCAGCATCATCAGCATCAGCATCAGCATCATCAGCATCATCATCACTCTTAGTATTACTACTATTAATTTTGAACATGTATGTATGGTCCTGGGGTTTGAACTCAGGGTCTCTGAGATTTGTTGCATTTTGTTAACAATTTACCCTTTGAGTCATGCCTCACTACTGATTTTTGTAAATTAATCAGAGATAAGATTCTCAGGGACTTTATTTTATGGGCTGGCTTCAAACAGCAATACACAAATCACAGCCTCCCAAGTAGCTAGGATGAGATACATGAGCCCTTTGCTCCCAATTTGTATTCACTACTTGTATATGAGGTTTCACAGACCAAATTTTATTTTACACTTTTATTGAGTTCTACTATATCAAGTTTCCTTTCCTATAAGTTTAATGCCTAAGTTAAGAATGCTTCATTTCCAAAATTGTCAAGACATCTTTCTTTGCTTTACATTTACTCACTCTTTTTGTTTTATATGCCATGTTTTAGTCTTGCTTGAAGTTAATATTAGAATAAATTGTTATGTTCTAGTCAATGTTCATTTTTAATTCTCCCCCATTCTGGCTAACCTATCACCACTTATTAAAGAGACTATCATTCCACAAATATTTGGTTTTACTCCTTATTAAATATTCCTTGATAATAATTATGTGGATCCAATCTGGTGCCTTATAGACACATTGAGCTATGTAATCTTTCCTCTAGAAACATAAAAATTTTACACTAACAACTTTAATATTGGACAGAGAAATATATTTCAGTTTATATTCCTTTGTCAATGAGTCAAAGAGTGCTGGTCAGATATTTTTAGAAATTGTCAAAAACTTATAAATATTAATGCCAATGAAAAACTTTAACCTTCCTGAATAAGTTATCAAAAAATTGAAACACACATCTCTGTTATAATATACCAACAACCAAAGAACATGAAAAGATTATATCATGCCTAGACATTGCATACATATAGAGATTAATGGAAATAGAAACATCAATAAGATAGACTTGCACAACCACTATGTAGAAATTGGAATCCTTATACATTGGTGCTTGGCACTTAACGTGATATAGTCAGTTTGTTAAACATACTGGCAATCTTTAAGATATTATATATAGAGTTGCCTCTATAATCCAGCAGTTTCAATCATAATTTTATATACAAGATATATTTCAACTTATGTCAAATGAGACACATGTACAAGAATAGATATTGCAAAACCTTTTACAATAGAATATAATAAATTATTGAAATACCCATTGAGGATGTAATACAATTATACACATGCATGCAAAACAACATGAAAAAATTTACATGGACTTACTTACTTGGGAAACACTAATATTGCATGTGAAAAATGGATAAAACAGACTACATTTTCTTTTTTTTGGTGGGGGCATCCCATAGTGGGGCATGAACTCTGGGCCTGGGCGCTGTTCCTCAGCTCTTCAGCTCAAGGCTAGTGCTCTATCCCTTGAGCCACAGTTCCACTTCCAGCTTTTTTTTTGCTAATGTGGTGCTTAAGAATCGAACCCAGGGCCTCCTCCATGCAAGGCAAGCGCTCTACTACTGACCCATCTTCCCAGCCCTAGACTACGTTTTCTAATTACAATGAGATGTACAAGTCGTTATGTCGAAAACGAACTTTACAACTTTCGTGCGGGGGGGGGGGGGGGCGGGGAGGATTGAGTGGGGGGTCGGGGGAAGAATAGGAAGGGATGAGAAGGGGAAACAAAGGAGGAGGCTAAAATGCTTGATAAGAAATGTACTAATTATATGAGCTTTTTTAAATTGGCACATCTGTATTGGTAACTATGAAGTAATGTTTGGTCAAGTGGAGAGTATTTTCAAATGATGACAGGAAGTGAATACTACTATATATTGAAGTATTTTGAGAGGACAGTGACGATAAAATGTTCTAGAACTGAAGGAGATGTTCATAGTCCAACTCTTAGAAATTCTATGAATCATTGTACTTTATGGAAGAATTGTACATTGCGTTTACATTAACCTTAGGAAAAATTTTAGAATAGTAGTGGGTGAATCTGAGTGATAATTTAGAATTTAAAATCAGAGAATTCTGTAATGGATGAGTTTAGTATGTTGATGAATAAGACTATCAATAAAATATTATCTCTGACATATCCTCTGAGTGACTATGTATGACATTGAGAGCCATTGAATATTCTACAAAATTATGTAAATTGAGAGATGAAATAGGATTGAGAGGGATGAGGGATAATGAACCTCAAGGTGCATTGTATTAGCCATGAAATATGTCTTAATGGTAGTCTGTTTGCCTTGCAAGTATGAAGCCCTGGGTTTGATTCCTTAGTACTACATAAACAAAAAAAGCTGGAATTGGCACTATGACACAAGTCATAGAGTGCTAGCATGGGGAAAAAAATCTCAAGTACATTGCCAAGGCCCTGAGATCAAGCCCCAGGACTAGCCAAAAAATAAAAAAAAAGATGCATTGTATTAAGCCAGGCACTAGAGGTTCACGCTTGTTTTCCTAGCTATTCAGGAGGCTGAGGATTGAGGTTTGAAGCCAACCCTGGCAGGAAAGTCTGTGAAATTCTTATCTCCAATTAAATCTCAGAAAAATGTGAAATTGCTGCTGTGCCTCAAGTGATAGAGTTCTAGCGTTCATCCAAAGGAGCTCAGGGACAGCGCCCAGACCCAGAGTTCAAATCTCAGGAGAGGAAAAAAAAAAAAAAACCTCACTAGACACTATTCATAAACTACTTTGTCAAACTTCAATTCCCATTCAACTACTTAAAGTTAATTTAAAAACTATGATAAGAATAAAATATGAATCATTTGGGGAACAAGACACAGATAGAATTGAAAGGTTGTTTACAGGGGACAAAGTTAATTTTATATCAGGAAGTTTGAGGTGAAATTTGTTCTATTGTCTTCTTACATCATTTATGAAAATGACAGTATTGCCAGTTATGGGTAAATTTCCTTGAGGAACAGATTGTATTCTGCTTTCTTTTCATAGGAAACCACACAGGTAATTTTTTTGCCTCTTTTTTTTTTTTAATGGTGACAGTACCTTACATAGGGGTTACAATTACATGGGCAAGGTAATAAGTAAATTTTGTATCAAGCATTGTTGCCTACTCCTTTGTTTCCCCTTCTCAACCCTTCCCATCCCTCCCTCAACCCTCCCAGCCAAAGTTGTACAAAAATTGTACAAAGATTGTACAAATATTGTACAAAAAATGTACAAATATTGTACATCTCATAGTTGCAATGGGTCCACCTGTATCCCTCTTTAAACAATCTCTTTTTTCCCTCACTTCCACAAATTATACCAACATCAAATACAGTGAAAGCAGGGGATACACCGAGGAGCATGGACATACAAAGCAACAAAGAAATCATCTTATAGGTATGTTAGGAACAATCGCAAGAATTAAAAAAAATGAATCCTTATATTGGGGTTCATTTCGCCTAACATCAACTTAAATGACCATTTCTGCTGGTCTCAGACATAAATTAGTTACTGCAAATAAGGGAAACCATGGGAGTTACATTACTTTGGGCCTGGCTTACTTCACATAATTTAATTTTTTCCAAGTCTTTTCACTTCCTACAAATGGGGCAATGTCATTCTTTCTCATGGAGACATAGAATTCCATTTTGTATATATACCACATTTTCTTAACCCATTCATCCACTGAGGGGCATCTGGGTTGGTTCCATATATTACCTTTGGTAAATAAATCTGCGATAAACATAGTTGTGCTTATAGCTTTGTGAAAATTCAGGTAAATGCCTGAAAGTGGGATTGCTGGGTCATAGGGGAGCTCTATGTGGAATCATTGGAGGAACCTCCATACTGCTTTCCAAAATGGTTGAACAACACTCCCACCAAAAATGCAGTATGGTTCGCTTCTCTCCACATCCCCTGCAGCATCTGTTCTTATTAGAGTTCTTGATTATAGCCATTCTAACTGGGTGAGGTGGTATCTAAATGTTGTTTTGGTTTACATTTCTTTTATGGCTAGGGAGGTTGAGTATTTCTTCATGTGTCTATTGGCAATCCTTCTTTCCTCTTCAGAGAAGTTTCTCGTTAAGACTTTAGCTCGATTTGTTTTTGTCCTTCCCCTCCACAAATTATACCAACATCAAATACAGTGAAAACAGTGGTTATACTGTGGGGGAGAGACATTAGTGGTTATGTCGAAAAAAGAACTTTACAACTTTGGCGGGAGGGGGGGTAAAGATCAGATTGGGGGAGGTAGGGGGACTATGGGAATGGATGGGAAGGGGAAACAAAACGGAGGCAGCAATGCTTGATAAGCAATGTACCTTTATCTTGCCCATGTAATTGTAACTCTTCTGTCCAGTATTCTCACAATAAAAAATAAAGAAAATAATAACAAAAAAAAGATATGTACTCATTACCTTGTTCATGTAACTGTAACCCCTCTGTACAGTATTTTCACAATAAAAAACTTAATTTTAAAAGAAAAAAAAAGACTTTCACTCACTTGTTTATTGGGCAGTTCCTTCTTTGAAGATTTGTTGTTGGGGGATTCAATTTTTTGAGTACCAGGTATATTTTAGATATGAGACCCTTTTCCGTTGTATGGCTAGTGAAGTACTTCTCCCAATCCGTGCGCTTTCTGTTGATCTTGCTAGCTATATCCTTTGATATGTAGAAGTTCTGCAATTTCATGCAATCCCATTTGTCCAACATTTATTTGAATTGTTGTGTTCCTGGGTATCTATTAAGAAAATGTCGTCCTGTGCCAAGGAGACCCAGGGTAGTTCTTATTCTGTCCTGTAATGTTTTTAGAGTTTCTACTTTGACCCCGAGGTCTTTGATCCATTTCTAGTTGATTCTGCTGCAGGGTTATATATAAGGTTCTAGCTTTAGTTTTCTACAAGTACTTAACCAATTTTGTCAGCACCATTTACTGAAGAGGCTGTCTTTCTTCCATTCTAGTTTTTTAGCTCCCTTATCGAGGATTAAGTAGCTATAGGTCTGTGAGTTCATTTCAGAGTTTTCAATTCCATTCCATTGGGCTTGAGGTCTGTTCTTGTGTCAGTACCAAGCTGTGTTGATTACTATGGCTTTGTAGTAGTGTTTGAAATTTGGTATTGATATTCCTCCTGCAGTGATCATTCTGTTGAGGATCGTTTTAGCTATTCGGGGTCTTTTATTGTTCCATAATTTTTTGGATTAACTTGTCTATTTCGTTGAAGAATGAGGTTGGAATATTGATAGATATCACATTGAATTTGTAGATAGCCTTGGCAGGTATTGTCATTTTCACGATGTTGATCCTTCCAATCCAGGATCATGGGAGGTTTTTCCACTTCCTAAGTTCTGTTTTGATTTCCTTTTTCAGGTTTGTAAAGTTTTCATCATAAAGGCCCTTCACTTCTTTGATTAAGTAAATTTCTACGTATTTTATTTTTTGTGCAGCTATTATGAATGGAGTTGCCTTCCTGATTTCACCCACACTTTACTTATTGTTGCATACAGATAATCCATTGATTATTGAGGGTTAATTTTATACAATGCTTCTTTGCCAGTTTTGAATTAGCTTCAGTAATTTGGAAGTGGAGTCCGTGCGATTCTTTAAATAGAAAATCATGTCACCTGCAAAGAGTTTTACTTTATCTTTCCCAATTTGGAACACCATTATGTTTGCATCTTGTCTTATTGAGGTAGCTAGGCATTTTAATACTAAGTTGAAGAGAAGTAGAGAGTGGACATCCTTGTCTCATTCCTGAGTTAAGAGGAAATGGTTTTATTTTTCCTTCATTAAGTATAATGCTGGCTGTAGGTTTGTCATATACAGCCTTTATTGTATTGAGTAATGTTTCCTGGATTCCTAATTTTTTCAGACCCATCATCATAAAGGGTTTTATGGATCTTGTCAAATGCTTTTTTTGCATCTGTTGAGTTAACTATGTGGTTCTTATCCTTGCTCTTTGTTGATGTGATGAGTTATATTAATTGATTTGTGTATATTGAACCAGCTTTGCATCCCTGAAATGAAACCTGTTAGATCGTGATGCATGATTTTTTGGATGAATTTTTGAAGTTGATTGGCCAAAATTTTGTACAGAAATTTTGCGCCAATATTCATCAAAGAAAGGGGTCTATAGTTCTTGTTATTTGATGAGTCCCTGCCTGTTTTTGGAATAAGGGTTATTATGGCTTCATAGAATGAGTTCGGTAGTGAATTTTCCCTTTCAATTTCATTGAAGAGTTGGAGTATTATTGGTTTGAGCTCTGCTTTGAAAGACTTGTAGAATTCCGCTGTAAATCCGTCTGGTCCTGGGATTTAGATGGGAGGTCTCTTATTGCTGCTTCTATTTCAATCCTTGATATGGGGCTGTTAAGTGGTTTATCTCATCTTGATTTATTTTTGTCATGTCCATATTTGTTAGGGAAAGGTCCATTTAAGCCAGGTTCTCAAACTTATTAATATAAAGGTTTGAGACGCATTCCCTTATAATGTTCTGAATTTTGTTGTTTCTGAAGTGATGTTTCCATTCTCATCTCTGAATTTATTTATTTGGGTGTGTTCTCTTCTTTTTCTGATAAGATTTGCTAACAGTCTTTCAGTTTAGTTAATTTTTTCGAAGAACCAACTCTTTGTTTTGTGGATTCTTTCTATGGATTTTTTAAATTCTAATTCGTTTACTTCCTATTTAATTTTAAATATTTCTTTCCATCTACTGGGTTGGCGTTTATCTTGGTGCTCTTTTTCAAGGAGGTTTAGATATCTCATAAAATTGTTGGTTTTCAGATCTCTCCAATTTGTTGATGTAGGAACTCAGAGCTATAAATTTGCCTCTGAGTACTGCTTTTGCTCTGTCCCGGAAGAGCTGGTAATTTGTGTGTTCATTTTTGTTGAATATCATGAATATTTGAATTTACTTACTAATCTCTTCCATGACACACTGGTGATTCAACAGTATGTTGTTGATCCTCCATGTGTTACATGACTTTCTTTGGTGGCTTTTGGAGTTGAGTTCTAATTTTATTCCCCTGTGGTCTGAGAGAATGCATGGTAAAATTTCAATGTTTCTGAATTTGGACAAGTTTGCTTCATGACCGAAAATGGGGTCTATTTTGGAATCTCTTCCGTGTGATGCTGAGAGAAACGTGTATTATGGTGCTGCTGGGTGAAATATTTCGTAGATGTCTGTTAAATCTAGTTGATCCATGCAGTTGTTTAGATCTGCAGTTTCTCTGTTGAGTTTTTGCCGACTTGATGTATCTCGTGGGTATAGTGGTGATTTAAATTCTTCAACAATTTATGTCTTTGGATCTATGTAAGATTTGAGGGAAAGTAGTGTTTCTTGGATAAATCTGGGTGATCCGTTGATTGCCAAATAGAGATTTAGAATTGTAATATCCTCCTGAAGTGGAGATCCCTTAATTAGTATATAGCAACCTTCTTTTTGTCTTCTTACTAATTATAATTTGAAGTTTATTTTATCTGATATTAGGATTGCCACTCAAGCCTCTTTATGGGGGTCATTTGCTTGGTAGAATTTGTTCCAGCCTTTGACTTTCAAAATGTGTTTCTTTGTATGAGCAAGGTGTGATTCCTTAAGGCAGCATATAGAAGGAGCTTGCTTTTTAATCCAATTAGACAGTTTGTCACTTAATTGGAGAGTTAAGGCCATTAATGTTGAGAGTAAGGACTGAGAGGTGTTTGGGAGTTCCTGCAATGCTATCCGCCTTTTTGGGGGCTGGAACAACTGGATTCTTCCTATAGTTCTTGGATTCTCAGTTTGGGTGCGGTTTATTTGTCTTTATTGTGGTCTTGTTGGTTTTCTATGTGTAGCACATCGTTAAGTATTTTTATTGGTCTGGTTTGTTGGAGATATTTTGTTTCAGTTTTTCTTTGCTATGGAAGGTTTTTATTTTACCTTCGGTTATGAAGGAGAGCTTAGCTGGGTACCATATGCTTGACTGATAGCTGTTTTTCCTTAGGAGATGGCCTACATCATTCCAGGCTCTTCTTCCTTTAATTGTCTCCACTGAGAAATCTGAGGTGATTCTAATTAGTTTCCCTTTGTAAGTAGTTGATCTTTTCTACTTGACAGCTTTAAGGATTTTTTCCTTGGAATTGATCCTGTGTGGATTATAATGTAATGGTGAGATATCCTGCCTTAGTCTGGTCTATTTAGGGTTCTAAAAGTTTCTTGTATCTGAATCGGCCTATCTTTTTGCATGTTTGGGAAGTTCTCTGCTAGGGTCATGTTAACCAAATTTCTTAGACCATTAAATTCTGTCTCTAGGTGCTCCTCTACACCCATTATCCTCAGATTAGGCCTTCTGAGATTGTCTTCCAAATGTTGAATAGATCTATCATATTTCTTGGATTTGTCTTGGATAGTTGTATGTTCTTTCTCTGTAATAACCTGGCTGTCCTCAATCCCTCAGATTTGCTCCTCTGCATGATCTAACCTACTTTAGAGACTTTCTACTTTGTTTTTTTTTTTTTTTTACTTCTTTTCATTCTAATTGGTCAGCTTTTACGCCTTCAAATTCTTTGTTGGAGCTTTGTTTTAAATCTTGTATGAACTTCTTTACCTCCTTAATTTGGTGTTGTGTTTATTCTCAAATCACGTAGTTGATTGGTTATGGTTTCCTTATACCCATTCCTTCTGTTGGGCTCCATTCAGCATTCCCTTTGTGGTCTCCCTGAATTCTTCCAGCTTTCTGTTTATGGATTCCATGAATGCATCTGTTGATATTTGTCTATTGTCATCCCGCTCTCCCAAGTCCTGTATTAAACTTTGATTAGCTTCCTCATGTTCATGCATTTCCTGTAGTTCTCTTTGACTGTTCTCAGCCTGCTCATGCAATTCCTGTTTCAAACTTTGAGTAGCTTCCTCACTCTCATGAGATTCCAGTATTAATCTTTGGTTTGCCTCTCTCTCCCTATCATGCTCACATTGAATCCTTTGCAGGTTTTGTCTTTTCATTCACCATGTTTACCAGTAGTGTTTGTAGAGATTTTGGGAACTCTCTTCTGGATTATTCATTAACTATGCTGTCAACTGATTTTCATGAGTGGGAGTTCAGATAACTGGACTTGACATTTTCTTTGTGTTTGTCTGGCTTTTTCTGCCCAGTTGGTATGAAAGTAACACCAGTTTTTTGCTAGAACAAAATTTTAAGGCAAGCATCATCGAAGTTCTGTAGTTGCACAGACAAAAGTCTGCAGATACAATCTTTTTAAACACATACAATTTAGTCAATATCAAACAACTATGGCTTAATGGGCTAAGAACAGCAAAGAAGAATTTGGCAAACCACAAATTATTAATTTTAGGTAGAAATGTTCGTAAAAATAGGATTAGAGGGATGTGGAGAGGTAAAATGAGAGTGAATTTAACCAAGTCCAAATCTTAGAGAGGGAAATGGATTAGACAGAATGATAGAAGCGAGATTAAGAAAAAAAAAAAGAAAAAATGTAAATACAAAAATTTAAATTTAAAAAGTGAAACACTTAAAAATTATGTGTTTGAAGATGATATTGAGAGAAGAAAAGGATAGGATGAGAGGAAGGGAGGCATAGAAAGGAGACATGAAAAACTAAAAAATAAAAATTCTTAAAATTAGTTACTTGAAAATTATATATGTATAAAGAGAGATAATACTGCTCTTAAAGAATTTTAGCCTAAGAGTTTGTGAACTGAGTAATAAATTTCTGGATTAAATGTGTACATAACGGGACATAAGGTCTAATATTCGACAATGGGTAAATATCTGGGGATGATCAGAATAATAATTAAGTCTCACAAAAAGAAAGAAAAAATGAAAAGAATAAAAAAATAAGGACCAGAAGGTCAGAAGAGATTTTTTAAAAAAGCACACACACACATATTTACACCTAAAATAATAATGATGAGAAGAAAAAAAGATTAATAGAAACATTATTTTTAAAAATTTTTAAATTGAAGAAAGGTACAAAAATGATTTCTCTGATTTTTTTTTTGGGGGGGGGTAGAATGTGAAGATACTCTATCTCCCCTGTGTCCATAACTAGTCTCTTGGTGGAATCTCTGGTCTGCTCTTGGTGTTTGTTTTTCCTGTGGCTTGATTAGTTGCTTAAGTCAGTTTGTTTGAGCAGGCAAAAAAATGCTCGGCAATACCCATAATTTTGTGATCCTCCTCCCAGGCTAGTTCAGTGGGAGGGAGATCTGCTTTGACTATCACAAAAGAGGGAGATGGCTGTTTCTTCTAGTTTTGAGATGCTGTGATGAGGCTAGGTTCTGGGTAGGGTTGAGGCCTTTCAGCAAACATTTGCTTTTCCCTGAGGTGCTAGCTCCTGAGACATAGCCTAGCCTGGAGCCATTCTCAGCGTTTATGTTTTCTGAATTTCAATTGATTGTCTCAGCTGCTGCAGGGAGGGGCAGCCTCTGGCTCTGTTTACAGAGTGAAGAAAGTCACTCCTCCAAGGGTGGGGCTTCTTTGCCTGGACTGGGTGACTTCTCTTGGGTGGAACTGAGCCTGGCAAGTCAGGTCTGGTTCCTGTGACCTCCTAAATGGATCTTGTTTTCTCCCAAGGCCTGAGTTGGAGACAGCTGTTTAAATGGGCCTTTGTAATTATCAAAGATGGAGATCTCCGGGGGTGGTGGCAGGGAGGTATGGCCTTACTTCCTCTGCTCCCTGAGAAGGAGTGAGGATGTCAGAGTTCCACTCACGTCAGAGTCTTGGTTCCTGGGCTGTCTCTGGTTTGCGATCTGCAGTATGAAGATATCTGCTCCTTGTCAGTTCTTAGTGGTGTTGAGTATAATCTGCTGTCCTGCTGTGTCTGGCATCTTTGTCCTGGACTCTGTGTTATAGGTATGGCCGCTATGGCCGCTGCCACTGCTGCTGCAGCTGCCACAACTGCGGCTACAAGCAAGTGCTATGATCTGTCTCCTTGCCTTGATTTTCCCTCTCTGGCCAAATTCTCTGTACTGTGATGGGACACTTGGTGTGATTCCCTAGCCCAGGACTGTTCACTGGAACAGTAAAACTGCTTTCTATGTGAGAACTTGTTTAGCCTCTAGCTTCTCCTCCACTCTCTCCCTCTGAACACATTTTTTTGCCTCTTATTGAAGTATATCTGAAATTTTAAAGTAGATTTGTCCAAATATAATATTAATTTAATCAATTATTTCATTAGAACAATGGTGGCCAGATTTATTTTCAGTAAATCTTATCCCTTATAATAAATGAGAACATGCTGTGTCAGTCTCCTATTAATATGACAAAATACTTCATAAAATTAACTTCAAAGGAGGAAAGATTAATCTTGGTTTCTGATTTTATACATTTCAATTTACATTTCTTATCCCCATTGCTTTTGGTTGGTGGTGGTACAGGAACATGTGATGGAGTATGTGTATTCATGGAATCGAGGAAGTAAAGAAAAGGAAGAATAGGAGTGAGAAAGGGAGAAAGGGGAGGAGGGGAAAAAGGGGAGGGAGAAGGAAAAGGAGAAGGAGACAGAGAAGTAAACAAAGGAAGAGGAAGAAAGGATCTTAAATCTTCTTTGATCACAAGTTTTCAGTGACCTAATCTCTATAACTATGCCCACGTGAAAGGTTTCACCTCTTTATGGCAACATAGTGAAACCTAATTATTAATCCTAATCCTTTATTATTTCAGATTTAATTTCTAGACTGGTGAGTAAATCTTTCTATACAATTGTGATAACTTCTGTTCCTAAATACCAGAGATGCTATTTGGCATAGAGGTGGTTTGGTTATAACATTGCTGGAGAGATGAATGAAATATTTTGAGCGCAAATACATTTTATTTAACAGATAAGGAAGCTCCTAGAGGTTTCATTTTGTGATCTTCAAAAATCACTATTTCATCTAACTCATAATGACTTGAATTTTTCACAATTTTATGGCGTTTCCATTCAAGTATTTGTCATCTATAGTGAGGTTCTTTCCTTCAAGTTGAAGGAAAAATAAATACTATCACAATCATTCATCAGAATTATTCTTTAGAGTAGATATAATATGAATTTCCTAGCATTCAAAAATTAGTTATCTTCAAGTCTATAGGAATAATTGGATAAGTGATTAAATATCTTGCTTTACTTATCTTATACTGAAGTTGATTCAATTTCTAAAAATCACTGTTGACATAAAATACATGAAATTCAGTGTTTCTCTGAAATGACTTAGTAATCAAACCTCAGAAATACATGACTAGTAACTAAGATTTTTATATACTCACAAAATGTATGAATCTACATTTTAGGTTTAAAAGAATAGAAAATCATGTGACCATATTATATAATATTTAATTTAATGAAAAATTGTTTCATTCAGCCTGACAGAGCCTTTTGCTTTTAGCTTACATGAGAAATTTGATTAACGATCCCTTTTTTGCTTTTGAATAATAGAGTATTGCAATTTGTCAAAAGATTCTGTCATTTAAACCTTTCAGTGCATATTTTTTCATAAAAATGAAAAATATTATTCACAATGCAGTTTCAGGTTTCATAACTGAATAAATATCTAAATAATAATTTGTTAAATTGAGCCTCTAGAATTCAAATAATACAATTTATTTTATTCTTAGATATATTAAATCTGTGCTAAATATGGCTGTCTCAAGCTTGTAATCCTCGCTACTCAGGAATCTGGGGTTCAAAGTCATCCTTGGCAAGAAAGTTTGTGAGAAACATCTCAATTAATCACACATACACATCACAACATATGCACACACACACACACACACACACACACACACACACACACACACACACACACACACACACACACAAAGCAAGAAATAGAATTGTCGCTCAAATGATAGAGCAATATCCTTGAGGAAAAAAACAACAACAACTAAGGGATAGGTCTTGAGTTAAAATCACAAGAACAAAACACACACGCATACAATATTATGTCTAAATGCTTACTTTAGTTTGAAGAAATAAACAATATCATGAAAAGTAATATTTGTTACATATCTTGGAACATTTGAGAAGTTGTTTTTAATATGATTTGTCTTAAGATATAACATGGGTTATTAAAATCATTATTAATCTAGTTAATATTTATAATTACTCATAACACCTTAGAGTACAACAGTTGGGATTTTTTCTATAGCCATAAGAAATATTCTGAATAAAAGGAACAGAGGAATATAGGATGAAAGAAGAAAGAAAGAAAGAAAGGAAGGAAGAAAGAAAGAAGGAAGGAAGGAAGGAAAGAAAGAAGGAAAGGAAGAAAGAAGGAAAGCAAGAAAGGAAGGAATGAGAGAAAGAGAGAGGTAGGGATGGAGGGAAGGAAGGAGGAAGCAAAGAAGAAAGGGAGGGAGAAAGGATGGGACAAAACAATTTAATTCATAAAATCTATTTAGCCCAACATAAACTCCATGTAATTAAGCCTTTAGTAAATCAAGTGTGCAATTTTAACTTCTTTGGATGTTTTCCATGCATGAATGAAACCAACAAATGAAGGATCATAAATAACCAAATGAATCTGTTTGCATCTGTAGTAATATGTATGCAAATCTTTTTCTCATTTTTTATACATCATCAAATAACTATTGGCAAACAATTTACATTTAGTTATAAATATTCTAAAACTTGATGAAACTAAAGGATTTCAATATATTATATAATGTGAATGTAAGTGTTTTTAATGTTATTAATATTAAAGTCTTCATGTTATAATAATTATAAAAAATTTATTATCCATTTCATCAGATTAATTAGCATCCTCTGATTTTGGTGTCTGTGGGAGTCCTAATAGCAGACCGTACTTAAAATCAAAGGAAATCTGTATTTGTTGGCACAAATGAATATTTCTGAAAGCAATTAACTCATCGGAGATTGTTGAAATAAGCTATAGGGTCCTTTAAATGCAGGATCATTTCATCTGCAAAAAGGGATAGTTTTACATCTTCCCTATTTGGATCTCCTTTATGTTTTTCTTTTTATTTATTTACTTATATTTTTATTGTGAGAATACCGTACAGAAGAGTTACAATTACATGGGCAAGATAACAAGTACATTTCTTATCAATCATTGTTGCCTCCTCTGTGTTTCCCCTTCCAATACCTTCCCATACTCCCTTCCTCCCCCCACCCAAACCTCCCCCCACCCCCCACCAATGTTGTAAAGTTCGTTTTTCGACATAATGACTTGTATATCTCATTTTGCAATGGGTCCACCTGTATCCCTAGTTAAATGATTTCTTTTTTCCCTTCCCCTCCACAAATTGTACCAACATCAAATACTGTGAAAGCATGGGTTATACCATGGTGGCGGGACATACAAAGCAACAAAGAAATCTTCCTATAAATATGTTAGAAACAATTGCATGAAAGGGAAAAAAATCATTTGAATACTTATGTTTTTCTCTTGCCTATTGCTCTTGCTATAAAGTAGAGAGAGTAGATGTTGGGTCTTCGTCCGTCCCATGAAAGACGGACGGGTTCGAGGAAAGGTAAGTGCGGGGCTCACCCATTCCCCAGCCTCCCTCAGCCTGGGAGGCAATCAGACACAGTGGGGAGCCAAATCCAGCAGGAAGAAAACTCGTTTATTAATAGAGAGCAGCCCTTTTTAAAGCCAAAAAGGGCGGGTGGCATGGCAAGGAGGAAGAGGAACCAATTACTGTCAAGGTCACACCCTATCATTCACCTGAGCCTTCACAGGCTGGTTAGGCACTGATTGGAAGATCAATTGGGCTCTGCCCACTCTACTCTCTCCCAGCACCATATTAGCAGCCCATGTGCTCTACAGTAAATTGGGCTCTGCCCACTCGACTCTCTCCCAGCGCCAACTTTGCTGCCCATGAGCTCACAGTAAATTAGGCTCTGCCCACTCAACCCCCTCTCAGCGCCATCTTTGCTGACCATGTGCTCTACAAGTGGACATCTTTTTCTCATTCCTGATTTTAATGTCTTCATGCTTCCACTGTTAGGTAAATGCTAATTATCTCTGTTATAAACATACTATGTATTATATTGAGGAATATTCCATGTATTCCTAGGTTCTCAGACCTTTTAATCATAAAGTGGTATTGGAGCTTGTTAAAAGCTATTTCTACATCCATATAGACAATCATGTGTTTCTGTCCCTTCTTCTGCTGGTGGTTTGTATGATGTTTATTGACAAGAATATTGAATCCAATTCTATCTCAGGATGAATTCTATTTGAATATACAATATGACTTTTCTGTTAGTTGCTGAAATTGGTTGGTGAGAATTTTATTAAGAAATTCTGCATCATTCCTTGTCAAAGAGTTGGGTTTATAGTTTTTTTTCTTTGGTGAGTCCCTATGTGATTTAGGGAAGAGTCTAATTCTAGCTTCTTAGAATGTGTTTGATAATTCCATTTCCCTTTCTATTCCATTAAAGACATAGATCTGTGTATTGTAAGTTCTTTGCAGGCTTTAATTTCATGGTACATTCATTGAGTCCTAGATTTTTCTGGAATGGGAAGTGGTTAATTGACATTTCATTTTCATTTCTTCTTATGTGTTACTCCATGGGTCAAATCGAGTATAGAAAAGCCTCAATTTCTCCAGGATTCTCCAGAAGATTGGCATAAAGTTTTCAAAGTTCTCTCTTATATCATTCTCAATTTTGCTTATATCTGTTGTTTTGTCTCATTTTTGTCTTTAATTTTCTCTATTTGGATGAGTTTTCTTATTGCTTTGGGTATTGTTTTTATTATGAAGTGATATACAGAGAGGTGGGTTACTGTTACATAAGTAATGAGTACATTTTAATAAGTACATTTCAATGAGTACATTTAATTTTTTTATTTGTTTCCGTCTACTTGGCTTTGGAATTGTTCCTCTTTTCAAGGAGCTTGAGATGCATAATTAAAATACTGATTTGAGTTTTCCCTAATTGCTTGATGCAGACATTCAAAGCTATAAATTTTCCACTAAGTACTGCATTTAATATGTCCTAGAGGAGCTGGTATTTTGTGTGTTCATTTTTGTTAAATTCCAAAAACTTTCAGATTTCCATTCTAATCTCTCGAGTGCCCCACTGGGCATACAGCAGTGTGTTGTTCACTCTTCATGGGTCTGACCTTTTTTTTTTGCTTTAGCTGTTTAATTCTAAGTTTATTCTGTTGTGGTCTGACAAGGTATGTCAATTCAATTAATTTTTCTTTCAATTTGGACAGAATTTCTGTGTGACATAGGATAGGTTCTATTTTGAAGAATCTTCCATGACCTGCTATGAAGAATGTATATACTGATACTGAATGTATATTCTGTAGATGTCTGTTAGGGGTAGGTGGTCAATGTAGTTATTTAGGTCTTCAGGTTCTTGGTTGAGTTTTTCCAGTATAACCAATCCATGGATGACAATGATGGGTTGAGATGTGTTTTTAGGTTGTGTAGTATTTGGTTGATGATGTGGGATGGTTCAGGATTCAGGGCATTGATATTTACACTTGTTATATCCTCCTAATTGAGAGTTGCCTTTATCAACATGTAATGTCTCTTCCTACTAATTTTAATTTGAATTGTATTTTATCTTATGTTAGTAATTCTACTGTGGCCTGTTTATGGTGTCCATTTGCTTGAAAATCTTACTTCCAGCCTTTCAGTTTGAGTATGTTTGTTTTGTCAATAAAATGTATCTCTTGTGGACACTGGATGGATGTGTCTTGTTTTATGATACTACTATGTAATCTGTTTTCCAATCGGAAATTTAATTTCATTGATATTGAAAGTTAAGACTGAGAAATATCTGATAAGCCCTGCTATGTTATACCCCTGATGTTAGGAGCTGTGCCTCCTCTACTGTTAATATATTTACCTTGTTCTCTGGTAGGGAGCATTTTATATAACCAGTTCCTGTTCTTCTTGATCTTCCCTATATAGGGTATATTTGATTAACTTCTACCCTGCTGATTTGGTGGAGATACGTTGTTTCAAGTTTTCTTTGTCATGTAATATTTTTATATATCCTTTAAATGTAAAGGAATGTTTGGCTTGGGACCATATTCACGATTGGTAGTTGTTTACCCTTAATGTTTGTCATATATTATGCCAGGCTCTCCTTTTTATGGCTAGAAAAGTTGAGCATTTCTTCATGAATCTAATGGCCATTTTTATTTCCTCTTCAGAGAAGTCTCTCTTTAAGTCTTTATCCCACTTAGTTATCAAGCAGTTGTTTCTTTGAGGATTTGTTGTCAGTGATTTAATTTTTTGAGTCCTAAGTATATTTTAGATATAAGACCTCATCCGTTTTATGACTCGTGAAGATATTCTCCCAGAACGTGGGCTTTCTAGTGATTTTGCTAGCTATGCCTTGCAGAAGCTCTGATGTTTCATTTAACCCCAATTGTCCAACCTTTCTTTGATTTCTTTTGTTTCCAGTTCTCTATTAAGAAAATTTTGGCTTGTGCTAAAAAGCCCTAGAGTTTCTCTTATTCCTTCATGGTGTCTTCTTTTATTTTGAAGTCTTTGATCTATTTGGAGTTGATTCTCGTGCAGGGTAATATATAAAGATCTAGCTTTAGTTCTCTACAAGTGTTTAACCAATTTTGTCAACACCATTTACTCAAAAGGCTGTCTTTCTTCCATTCTATTTTTTATCTCCTTGTGATTAGGTGGCTATAAGTCAGTGGGTTTATTGCTGAGTCTTCAGTCTTAGTCCATTGACCTTCAGGTCTGTTCTTGTACCAGTACCAAGCTATTCTTTTACTATGGCTTTTTAGTAGAGTTTAATATTTGGAACTGATAGTGCTCCAATGCTGTTCTTTCTGCTATGGATTGGCAAACCCACAGCTAGCATTATACTTAATGGTGAAAATTTAAAGCCATTTCTTATAAATTCAGGAATGAGATAAAAATGTCCACCACTCTTCAACTTAGTATTAGAATGCTAGCTGGGGCAATAATACAAGATGCAAATTTAAAGGGATCCAAACAGGGAAAGATGAAGTTAAACTCTCCCTCTTTGCAGATGATATGATCTTGTATTTAAAGAACCGCATGGACTCCACTCCCAAATTACTTGAGCTGATCAGAAACTTTGGCAAACTAGCCGAGTATAAAATTCGCCCTCAGAAATCAATGGTTTTCCTGTATTCTAATAACGATAAGAATGCGGCTGATATTAGGAAAGCAACCCCTTTTTAAAAGCCACACAAGAAATAAAATATCTAGGAGTTAAGAGGTGAAGGACCTCTATGATGGAAATTTTAAAAACGTGAAAAAAAATGAAATCAGAACTAAGGAAGTGGGGAAACACCCATGCTCATGGATTGGGAGGAATAACATCATGAAAATGGCAATACTGCCCAAGGCTATGTCCAAATTCAATGTGATACCTATCAATATCCCAATCTCACTCTTCAATGAAATAAAAGTAATCCAAAAATTCATATGGAACAATAAAAAACCCAAACAGCACAGAAGTTTTTTAGTGATTCTCATTTTGTATTACCACTTTGATTCTACAAAGTAATCTATGGATTTTAACTTTCTTCCTCCTTTTGGATTAAGCTCAAAAAACCCTGCCTCTTGCTCCCAAGACACTTAACTCTTAGGTCTGGACAATTGTTACTAGAGAGTGGATTACTTAATTGTATTTTGAACTCATAAAACTTGCATATAAAAATCTCACATTTTGATCTCATGAGAAAACAGCCTTTTTTCCACTCTCAAATTTATTTCCTGAAAGGCATTTTTAGAGAGAATCTGTTTTCATTTTTAGATAAAAGGCTTTTAGGAAACTATTTTCCTAATCTGGCTCCTCCTCCCGCACCTCAACACCTAAAACACAAATTTCAAAACGCATTTACAAGATACAATACAAAAACCAAACACTGTGAATTCTCAGATGCAGAACATTTTACAAAACGCAGAATATAACTCTGCTGTCGGAGGGATGGGCTCTCCAATAAGTTAACAAACAAACCCAAAAGAGTATCAAAGAGTATCGGATGTGAGTGTCCCTGGCTGCTACTCCATGGAAAAGGAACATGGAACGGCCTCATAAGCTGCTGGCAAATGGGTGGAGGAAAGTTTCCTTGCCAGTCTGAGTACAAAAGTTGGCATCACCACGCTTGGGCGTTTCTTTTTTGTCTTTTCCCCATAGCGGGGCAGAATCATCCCTTCCTCCACGGCGGATAAATACTGTACAAACTGATCCACAGAGTGGCATCTGTTCGGTCTGCACACCTTCCTAGGTGGGTGGACCCTGCCCAGTAGTGTGCATGTGCTCCCAGGGGCTGATCCTCATGGCCCAGGCCCAAGGGGCAGAGGGGTGCTAGATGTGAGTCAGTGGCACTGTGTCATTCATGCAGCAGCAGCCAGGTTGCTGCCCTAGCCCAACAGCTGGTGCACCCTGATCTCCCACAGTCTCAGGCGAGGTATGCTCACAAGGGCCCAAAGTGTGCAGGCTTCCACTAGGATTCTACTTCACCAGAGGGACCAGCATGACAGATGAAGTGGCTGCCACCTGAATCAATTATTAATTATTTAATTAATTGTTTAATGGAGCAGGTTTTTGCCAGTTGTGGGGCTTGAACTCTGGGCCTGGGCACTGTCCCTAAGCTCTTCAGCTCAAGACCAATGCTCTACCACTTGAGCCATAATGCCACTTCCAGCTTTTTTTTGCTTATGTGGTGCTGAGGAATTGAACCCAGGGCCTCATGCATGCAAGGAAAGCACTATACCACTGAGCCACCTTCTCAGCCCTGGAGCAGTTTTAAAGAAAATGATTCACATTACTGTATGATATATAATGCTATATCTTTGAGTCTCTATTCCAAAATCATTGAACTTGATACTAGCAAGAATATATTTTTTGGTTGCATTTAAAAGGTCATATTGGCAAACTGAAATAAAATTGCAATAAACCTTTTATCTAAAAAACACACGATTTTGAAAAAAAAATTGTATGTAAGTAGTGCAAATGACGTTATACTAGAATAGCAAAATATATTACATTAGTTACATTCAAAAGGAAAATAAGTAATTACAGACAGAATTCTTTTTTTATTGTGAAAATACTGTACAGAGGGGTTACAATTACATGGCAAAATTCTTACTAGATAAAAAATATTACAATGGTTTAACAGGTTGAAGTGATATATGTTATATATTTTGTTTCTATAAAACTTATTTTTTATCTCCCACTTCTGTTTATCTCAGTGAAGGAAAAAGTTAGAAAGTAGAAATTATATGTGGCAACTCTTGCTTGCATTACCACGAAAGGGAGTGGCACATCCTATTGGGAGTCCTGGGATGAAACCCACACCAGCCCATGTAGACCCATCAGAGGTCTGTGTGGTGACACTAAGGGGGTGGAGGACACCTCCTTGCTACTGCAGCAGGTGCAGCATTTATTGTGGTGGGCTGTATGTAGCCAACAAGGCTCCATCAGTGACCAAAATAAGCAACCCAGATTCAGGTGCCAAAGCCAGGAGGGAAGGCAAGGCAGACCCCAACTCCTGCCTTCCATCTATGCAGCCTACACTGCCAAGGCCAGACCCATTCCCCTGCTTTGGAACCCGATGAGTGTAGGGGGTGAGCCCATTGCTTCCAAACAGAGACTCCCTGGAATGTCATTGAGAGCTGGGCCCATGTGGACCAGGACAACGGAGGAGGCTACACAGCAAAGCCAAAGGGGTTTCGGATCCCCGGTGCTGCAGCTTGTGCGCTGCAAGTACAGGCTCCTCTGGCACTGATGAGCACAGAACAGGGATGACCCTGTACCTGAGTCCACAAGGACCAGACAAAGGGAGGCTCGCAGAGATGCTGAATGGGCTCCAGGTGCTGAGGTGCTGCAGCTGTCACAAGCCCACTGGTAGAGGGAACAGTACATGGCTCCAGTTCCCAGACTGCCTTAAAGACTGATGAGGTGAACCAAGACTGGGCTGCCTGGCCCCAAAGGGGCAGACTGCACACCCAGCCTTCCTCTCCCATGATCTGTGCAATGTAGAAACATGGTGTCCCCCCACCCCACACCCATGGGGGCAGGCAGTGACCCCAGAACAGAGTCTCCCTGGAATGGCCCATGTACTCAGGACCACCGCAGACCAGTACCAGCACAGCTGGAGGAGAAGAGGACAGCAGTGGCCTCAACTCCAGCCCCATGGCTGCCAGCTCCTGGGTGAAATGGAGCAACTGAGACTGGGAAGTTAGGTAGGAAGGGTGGGTGTGGCTCATCTGGCAATGCTGGGGAGCATGCACACACATCCACTCACTGCACATCCACCACAAGAGAAGGGGCCTCACTTCTTAATGGGTGACCTGAGGAGGCACCCACACCCACAGGGACTACAGAAATGGAGTTTCATGGGGTGACTTGAAAAGGGCTCCAGGGCACAGCCTTGCTGCAACACTGAACAACTGGCAAAAAGAAATAAAAAGGAAAGACATCCAGTAAAACTTTGCATCAATAATAACCTATTACACTTTAAAAAACAGTTTTAGTTTCCTCTTGCCCTATATTTTGGCATGAGGCCCTCTGAATTAACCAGAAATCACCAGAATTTCTTCATGAACAGTAATACAAATAAATATAGCTTCTATTCTTTTTTTAATTAAGGGTGATTGCATTTAGTTCTTTCCCATGTTTGATTCATGAAAAAGAAATCCTGAAGTGTATCTGTAAAACACCAAACTCAGGATTTCTTTTGAACTCCTCACTGGAGAAAAAGAATAAAATGACCGAACAACAGGTATCACCCATATTGTCATTGTGCTAGCTCTCTCTCTCTGATTAGAAAATAATTCTGCAGATCACTTACGAAAAATGTTTTCAAAGAATTCTTGTTGTTAAATTGCATTTATCTTCCTCTTCCTGTTTCCTCTCCTGCTCCTTTTCCCCAGGGTTCTGTTTCCCTCTTCCTTCTCTCCTCCCCTCTACTTTCTCCCTGTCCCTTTTCTTCTTACTCCTGCTATGCCCTTCCTCTTCTCTTGCCCCTTCCTCTTCCTTTCCTGTCCTCTTTCTCCTACACTTTCACTTTCTTCTATTTCTTTCTTTATGGTCCTGGGGGTTAGGCTCCATGCCTTGTGCTCACTAAATGGATCCTTTTCTGCTCGCTACAGGTCTCCAGTCTGGACTTCATTTCAATGACACTCTATTTCTGATTTGTTTTTAAGTAGCAAACCAAGAAAGACTTTTGATTCGGGATTTAATTTATTATACATATTCTACACAATAAATATGTGCTACTTCATACATTGTAGTTAGTAGGTTTTGATTATGCTTTGGGCTTCAGATACACTCATCAGAAACAATTTGTTTGAAGGCAATTTAATGTCATTCTCCCAAATTAATGAACTGGTTACTTTATATATTGTACAAGTACTTCCATATTGCTCCCAGTTTAATGAACTGTCACTTTGTGGTAGCAGCCACAGTAACACTAATCCAAGGATTTCTGGGGAAAAGAAGAGTAAGTCCAGACAGGAAAAATCCATGAGATCTGTATCTCAAATTAACTATTAAAAAGACAGAAGAAGATCTGTGGCTACATGGTTTAGTGCCATCTTTGCACAGAATAAGCTGACAAAAGGACCCAGGCCTGAGTTGAAGACCTGTGGGGGTACACACCCACCCACCACACACACACACACACACACACACACACACACACATTTCCCAGTTAGAGCAAGTAGAATATCTGTTTTCGCAGTAACATATCTGAGTTACTATCCTATGTGTTTGGATGTATCATCAACTTACCAAATTTTAATAAATGACACCCTGTTCATTGTTATGTAATCCTGGTTACAAGACACATTTTCATGCAGAAAATTGAGTGTGTTCTCAAAATCATGACTGTCTTGGTTTGTAAGAATGAAATAATTGTGCCTTTAATTCATAGTTCATTAATTCGAAAAGTAACCCTAACCCTAGAACCGATTGCCTTTGGATTCAAAAAGCCAAACAAATACATTAGATTTTATTCCTCCTATCTTTGTTTCAACTCATCTTTCTTAAAATTTTTTGTAGTTTTACTCAATATCTTTCCATTTTTCTAACCTGAACCCTAACAAATATTTAGGCTAACCCTCACATTAATCATACCCTAATCCCAATATTATTAGCAGTTTCCTATTTCATATCATCCTAATTCTAACTTGACTTGTTATTCGAATAGTTACTTCTAGTTTGACCCTAAATTTTCCATTTGCCTAATGTTAAAACAAAGCCTAGCTGGAACTGAAACCTAACTTTCCACTTAATGAGAGTCCAATATTAATGTTTAAGAAAAATACTCTAGTTTTTATTTATTCCATCAAAAACTCCAATTTGCCCTATGGAAATGAGTTTCAATTTGCCCTAATTCCCAAAAATTTCCTGACTCTACCTCTAAAGTTATCTTGTTCCCTAACCTGAACTATTATGTTACTTGTCCTCAAATTCTCTGATCATTAAAAATACTGTGCTATCCATTGATCTACCTTTCCTAAACCACTATATCCTAAAACTGTTTCAGATTTACTTACCATCTAGTCCATTACTTAAACCTAACTCTCAACTTAAACCTGGCTGGAAAACTCTTATTAATCATTACAAGAATGATCAATGAGAAATAAATATAATGATAATGCTCTAGTTACTATTCAGCCTGACATTTTTGCTTCTATTTGTTAGTGAAAACTCAATTTTATACAAAAATTCCTATTCATAACACTAATCACAATCAGAACAAAATACTGACCCTGATCTTAATCCCAATTATATGTCAATACTAACACGAACACAAGTACACTAGTTTTCACTCATCCTAACTTGATTCAAATAAGCCTTCCAAACATAGGTTTCAATTTTTTTCCAATAACTTAGTAATTTTCTAAGCCTAACATAATCTTAACTGGAAAACTGAGAATAAACGTAAGCCTAATTGCAAGTAAATTCTAATATTAGTAGCAATAATCTAGTTGACATTCACTCTAATTCTTACCAGGCTTATTCTAAAATTTACCTTCAATTTGAGCCCTATTTTTTTTTTCCTCCTCACTCTAAGCCTAACCATGGCTGGATTCCTAACCATAACCTTGACACTAATGCTATCCCAATTCTAAAATTTATGAAAAATGCTCATTTTGTGTTATCCTAACTGAAATTCCACTTGTAATTCTTGAAATGAATTGCAGGTTTTCCTAAACCCTACAGATTTTCTCACTCTTATGTCTGAACCTATCTTATTCCATAAGAGGAATCATTGTACCCATTGATCTCAAATCCTAATATAATGAAATACATTGTACTTCCATTATCCCAGCATTTCCTGAATTCCTAGAACCTAAAATAAGTTCAAATTTACCTAAGATTTTTCCCATTTCTTTTTTTTTCTTTTTGTTGGTCGTGGGGCTTCATCTTTGGGCCTAGATCTTATCCCTGAGTTCTAGGCATGGGCATGATCTCTTAGTACTTCAGCTCAAGCTGTGCACTTTGCCTCTTGAGCCACAACATCACTTTCTGGTTTTCTGGTGCTTAATTGGAGATAAAATTCTCACAGAATTTCCTGCTGAGCTGGCTTTGAACACTGATGCTCAGAAATCAGCTTCCTTTTTTTTTTTTTGCATGAAGGAGTTACTATTCCTCTAAAGATGAATTTGTTTTTTTTAATTTTTATTTTTTTATTGTGAACATACGGTACAGAGGGGTTACAATGACATGGGAAAGATAATGAGTACATTTGTTATCAAGCATTGAAGCCTCCTCCTTTGTTTACCCTTCACATCCCTTCCCAGCCTCCCCCTGCCGCCCCACCCAATCCTCCCCCCTCACCAAAGTTGTAAAGTTCGTTTTCGACATGACAACTTGTACTTCTCATTGTTGGAACAGGTCCACCTGTATCCCTAAACTACTTGTTTTTCCCCTTCTCCTCCACAAATTATACCGACATCAAATATAATGAAAGTAGGGGTAATACTGTGGGGAAGAGACGTACAAAGCAACAAAGAAATAATCTTCTATACATGTTAGAAACAAATGAATGAAAGAAAAATAACATTTTAATAGGTATCTAAGGGTTCATTTTCCTATCATCACATATCTGACCTTTTCTGTTTGACTCATACATATACTAGATATTGCAAATAAGGGAAACCATGGGACCTATGTTTCTTTGGGCTTGGATTACTTCACTTAATATAATATTTTCCAAGCCTTTCCATTTCCTAACAAATGGAGCAATGTCATTCTTTCTGATGGAGGCATAGGATTCCATTGTGTATATATACCACATTTTCTTGATTCATTCATCTACTGAGGGGCATCTGGGTTGGTTCCAGATCTTAACTAGGGTAAATAATGCAGCAATAAACATAGTTGTGCTGGTAGTTTTAGTGTGGTCTTGTTTGTAAATATTAGGGTAAATGCCTAAAAGTGGAATTGCTGGGTAATAGGGGAGCTCTATGTGAAGTCGTTTGAGGAACCTCCATACTGCTTTCCAAAGTGGTTGAACAAGTTTACACTCCCACCAACAATGAAGTAAGGTTCCCTTCTGTCCACATCCCCTCCAGCATATGTTGTTATTGGAGTTCTTGATTTTTCCCATTCTAACTGGGGTGAGGTGGTATCTCAATGTTGTTTTCATTTGCATTTCTTTTATGGCTAGGGAGGTTGAGCATTTCTTCATGTGTCTATTGGCCATCCTTCTTTCTTCTTGAGAGAAGTTTCTCTTTAAGTCTTTAGCCCACTTACTTATTGGGCAGTTGTTTCTTTGAGGATTTGTTGTTGGGTGGTTTAATTTTTTGAGTTCCAAGTATATTTTAGATATGAGACCCTTGTCCATTGTATGGCTAGTGAAGATCTTCTCCCAATCCGTGGGCTTTCTATTGATCTTGCCAGCTATGTCCTTTGCCATGCAGAAGCTCTGCAACTTCATGCAATCCCATTTGTCCAACCCTTCTTTGATTTGTTGTGTTTCTAGGTCTCTTTTCAGAAAATTTCGGCCTGAGCCAAGGAGACCTAGGGTTTCTCCTATTCCATCCTGTAATGTTTTCAAAGTGTCTGCTTTGACTCCATGATCTTTGTTCCATTTGGAGTTGATTCTGGTGCAGCGTGATATATAAGGATCTGGCTTTAGTTTTCTACAATTAGTTAACCAATTTTGCCAGCACCATTTACTAAAGAGGCTGTCTTTCTTCCATTCTATTTTTTAGCTCCCTTATCGAGGATTAGATGGCTATAGGTCTGTAGGTTCATTTCTGGGTTTTCAATTCTATTCCATTGGTCCTGTGGTCTGTTCTTGTGCCAGTACCAAGCTGTTTTGATTACTATGGCTGTATAGTAGAGTTTGAAATTTGGTATTGATATCCCTCCTGCAGTGTTCTTTCCATTGAGGAGCGTTTTTGATATTCGGGGTCTTTAATGTTCCATATGAATTTTTGGATTGCCTCTTCTATTTCCTTGAAGAATGAGGTTGGAATTTTGATAGGTATCACATTGAATTTGGAGATAGCTTTGGGAAATGTTGCCATTTTCACAATGTTGATCTTTCAAATCAAGGAGCATGGCGGTTTTGCCATTTTCTAAGTTCTGTTTTGATTTCCTTTTTCACGTTTTTAAAGTTTTCATCATAGAGGTCCTTCACTTCTTTGGTTAAGTTAATTCCAAGATATTTTATTTTTTGTGGGGCTATTACAAATGGAGTTGCTTTCCTAATTTCAGCCACACTTTTCTCATTGTTGGCATACAGAAATGCCATTGATTTTGGCGGTTTAATTTTATACCCTGCTACTTTGCCAAAGTTTTGAATCAGCTTGTGTAATTTGGGAGTGAAGTCTATGGGATTCTTTAAATACAAGATCATGTCATCTGCAAAGAGGGAGAGTTTTATTTCTTCTTTCCCTATTGGGATCCCCTTTATGTTTGCATCTTGTCTTATTGCTGTAGCTAGGCATTCTAATACTAGATTGAAGAGAAGTGGAGAGAGTGGACATCCTTGTCATGTTCCTGAGTTAAGAGGAAATGGCGTTAGTTTTTCACAATTAAGTATAATGCAGGCTGTAGTTTTGTCATATACAGCCTTTATTGTATTGAGGAATGTTCCATGGATTCCTAATTTTTTCCAAAACCTTCATCATAAAGGGTGTTGGATCTTGTCCAATCTTTTTCTGCATCTATTGGGATAACCATGTAGTTCTTATGCTTGCTTCTGTTGATGTGATGAATAACATTAATTGATTTGAACCAGCTTTGCATACCTGAAATGAATCCTGTTTGATCGTGGTGTTTGATTTTTTGGATGAATTGTTGAAGTCGATCGGCCAAAATTTTGTTGGGAAGTTTTGCATCAATGTTCATGAAAGAAATGTGTCTACAGTTCTCTTTCTTTGATGAGTCCCTGCCTGAATTGGGGGATGGTTATGATGGCTTCATAGAGTGTGTTCGGTAGTGAGCTTTCTCTTTCAATTTCATTGAAGATTTGGAGGAATATTGGTGTGAGCTGTGCTTTGAAGGCCTTGTAGAATTCTGCTGTAAAACCATCTGGTCCTGGACTTTTCTTAGTGGGAGGTCTCTTGCTGTTTCTATTTCAATACTTGATATGTGCCTGTTAAGATGGTTAACTCATCTTGGTTTAGTTTTGGCATGTCAATATTTGTTAGGAAAAGGTCCATTTCTGCCCAGTTTTCAAACTTATTAGCAAAAAGTTTTGAGAAGTATTCCCTTATAATGTTCTGAATCTTGGTTGTTTCTGTGGTGATGTTTCCATTCTCATCTCTGACTTTATTTATTTGTGTGTGTTCTCTATTTTCTCTGATAAGATTTGCTAAGGGTCTGACAATTTTATTAATTTTTTCAAAGAACCAACTCTTTGTTTTGTTGATTCTTTCTATAATTCTTTTGGATTCTAATTCAATTAATTCAGATTTAATTTTAATTATCTCTTTCCGTCTACTGGATTGAGGTTTATCTTGCTGCTCTTTTTCAAGGTGGTTTAGATGTGTCATTAAATTGTTGGATTCAGATCTCTCCAATTTTTTGATGTAGGAGCTCAGAGCTATAAACTTTTCCCTGAGTACTGCCTTTGCTGTGTCCTAGAGTGCCAAGGATGGGCTCTTTCGTGACAACAAAGGACACCTAGTGGAAGTAACTGGAATAGGTTGGGAGATGGCAAACAGACAACTCACACACAAGAGAAGTGAATGCTGAGTGTGATTTAATGCAGAGGATAACAAGCTTTTATAGCAAAAGTCTCCATGAGAAAGGGCAAAAGGTTACACAGTCTTGCTGCAAGGCTTCCTTCTTGGGTGGTCACCAGCTGGTCGCCTGATCTTGTTTTTTGGATGACGAGTTATAATGATAGGCACTTGTTTTCGGCTTTACCTCTATTTTTAAGAAATACAATTGGTTTCGATGTTTATCAGCTATTAACCAGTAACCAGAGCATATGGGCAAGGTGCTGAACAGAAAGGCATGAACTTTACTACTTTATTATTACTCTTGTTTAGTTTTGTACTTTATACGTTTCAAATCTTTTCTAAGCAATTGTGCTTCTTTGTCATTCTTTAGAGGGTCCCCAATTTGTGGCCAAAAATCATGATCTTCAGTATACTTAGTTAAATCTGGCTATATATTAAATTCAAGCTCATAGTGTCTTTTTTGTAACCCTTTCACATAATCGTTTATTCCTCTCCATAGAGGTCTTAACTGTCTCGTAAGATCTTTCTTTTTCCTTCTTTGACAGTAAGCGCCAAGGAGGCCTAGATCTAGCAAGTCTCTCAGTAAATGAAAGAGAGTAATAGGAAGTTCTTTCTCCTAAATAGTTTACCCAACAGTTGCCATCTTTGTCATACACACCTGTAAAAGGTTATGGATCTGGGGGAAGTCTTTGTGGTCCTTTAGATAATGGAGGATCCCACCATTTTACTCTGATAAGCCATTGCCACCTTTCATCTACAAATCTTTTAGGAATCTTATTTAGCTTTTGGTCTAAATATCCCTCTACATCTTTCTTATCTATAGGATATCTATATGAGTCTATTGTATATGCTTCACGATTAAAGGAAAGTCTCCAGTAGCCATACACACTTTTTGCTCTAGCCGTGCCTACAGCTTCTTGTAAATTTCTTACAAACAATTCCTTCTGCTGAAGTGACATCATGAAACCTCCCAATACTTTTATATTTACTTATGAGTTGTCTAATAGCATCCATAAGAGTGGCTTTCAGGGTAGCACTTAACTCTGGTGAATTGGTCATATTCTCAAGACACTCATCAGATGTTGGAGTCGTCAACACTTCCAAGAAATATCCTTGAATAATGGAACGTTGAGCATGAGTAAGTACAACAAGCAGCAGGAACAGTAAAAGACTAATAGGCACTCCTATACAGTGAAGAAAAGAAAAACAGGAACAGAAACACATCTTTCCCAGGGGCTTGAGAGCCTTTCCAGGAGGTAGGCTTCTTTGAAGCCCAATTCTCTGAGGTAGACTTCGGTGAAGTCCCATTCTCAGAGATAGGCCTCTTTGAAGCCCCATTCTCTGAGGTAGACTTCAGTGAAGTCCCATTCTCAGAGATAGGCCTCTTTAAAGCCTCATTCTCTGAGGTAGACTTCGGTGAAGTCCCATTCTCAGATATAGGCTTCCTTGAAGCCCCATTCACAGGTCTAAAAGCAGGTCTTCCATGCTAAGCAGACTCCACCGGAGTAGGCGTGGCACTATAGGAGCTGGTAATTTGTGTGCTCATTTTTGTTGAATAGCATGAAGATTAGAATTTCCTTTCTAATCTCTACCATAACCCACTCGTAATTCAGCAGTGTGTTGTTCAGCCTCCATGTGTAACCAGACTTTCTTTGGTGGCTTTTGGTGTTGAGTTCTAATTTTATTCCCTTGTGATCTGAGAGAATGCAAGTTACAATTGCAGTGTTTCTGAATTTGGACAAGTTTGCTTTGTGGCCTAAAATGTGGTCTATTTTAGAAAATGTTCCTTGTGCTGCTGAGAAAAACATGTATTCTGATGCTGCTGGTGAAATATTCGGTAGATGTCTGTTAAATCTAGTTGATCTATGCAGCTGTTTAGATCTGTGGTTTCTCTGTTGAGTTTTTGCCAAGTTGAACTATCTAGTGGGGAGATTGGTGTGTTAAAATCCCCAACAATTAATGTCTTTGGATCTATGTGGGATTTGATGGAAAGTAGTGTTTCTTGGATAAATTTCGGTGCTCCATTTTTTGACAAATAGATATTTAGAATTGTAATATCCTCCTGAAGGAGAGATCTCTTAATGTGTATGTAAGGACCTTCTTTATCTCTTCTCACGAATTTTAATTTGAAGTCTATTTTATCTGATATTAGCCTTGCAACTCCCATCTGTTTATGGGGGCCGTTTTTTGATAGATTTTGTTCCAGCTTTTAACATTGAAAATGTGTTTGTTTTTACGGGCAAGATGTGACTCCTGCAGGCAGCAGATAGAAGGGTCTTGTTTTTTAATCCAATTAGACAGTCTATGTCGCTTAATTGGAGATTTAAGTCCGTTAATGTTAAGAGATAAGACTGAGAGGTGTTTGGGAGTTCCTGCCATGTTATCCACCTTCTTGGGGGCTGCGAAAACTGGGTTCTTCCTATGGTTCTTGGATTCTCGGTTTGGGTGCAGTTTCTTGGCCTTTATTGTGGTCTTGTTGGTTTTCTATGTACAGAACATCTTTAAGAATCTTTTGTAGGGCTAGTTTGTTGGGGAAATATTGTTTCAATTTTTCTTTGCTATGGAAGGTTTTTATTTGGCCTTCAGTTATGAAGGAGAGTTTAGCTGGGTACAGTATTCTTGGTTGATAGTTGTTTGCTTTTAGGGCATTGCATACATCATTCCAGGCTCTCTTGCTTTGATTGTCTCTGCTGAGAAATCTGAGGTGATTCTCATTGGTTTCCCTTTATAGGTGATTAATCTTTTCTCCTTGACAGGTTTAAGGATCTTTTCCTTGGTCTGAGTTGATCCTGTGTGGATTATAATGTGATGGTGGGATGTCCTATTCTGGTCTGGTCTATTTGGAGTTCTAAAAGCTTGTTATATCTGCATAGGCATATCTTTTTGCATGTTTGGGAAGTTCTCTGCTAGGATCCTGTTAAACAAATTTCCTAGACCATTAACTTCTGTTCCTAGGTGCTCCTTTACACCCATTATCCTTAGATTAGGCCTTCTGATGGTGCCTTCCAGGTGTTGGATAGATCTATCATATTTCTTGGACTTGTCTTGGATGGTTATATGTTCTTTCTCTATAATATCTAGGCTGTCTTCAATCCCTAAGATTCGATCTTCTGCATGGTCTAACCTGCTGTCAAGACCCTCTACTTTGTTTTTTTTTTATCTCTTTTCCTTCTAATTGGTCAGCTCTGATGGCTTCAAATTCTTTGTTGAAGCTTTGTTTTAGATCTTGTATGAACTTCTTTACTTCCTTAATTTGGTGTTCAGTGTTTATTCTCAAATCACTTAGTTGATTGGTTATGGTTTCCTTGGACTCCCAATCCTTCTGTTGAGTTCCATTCAGCATTCCCTTTGTGGTCTCCCTGACTTCTTTCAGCTCTTTGTTAATGGATCCCATGAATGCAGTAAGTGATCTTTGTGTATTCTCTTCCTGCTCTCTCAATTCCTGTATTATTCTTTGATTAGCTTCCTCCCATTTGTGCAATTCCTGTAGGTCTCTTTGAGTGTTCTCAGCCTGCTCACGCCATTCCTCCCTTTCTCTTTTAGTATTCTCAAGTTGTTCACACAAATCCTGTATCAGTTTTTGAGTAGCTTCCTCACGCTTATGATATTCCTTTATAAACTTTTGGATTGCCTCCTCTCTCTCCCTATCACGCTCATACAGAGTCCTTTTTATGTTTTCAATCTTTTCATTTATCATGTTTGCCAGCACTGTTTGTAGAGCTATTTGGGAAATCTCCTCTGGATTATTCATTATCTGTTCTGTCCCCTAATTATCAAGATTGGGATTTGAGGTACCCGGATTTGCCATTTTTCTTGTGTTTTCCGGCTTACTTTGCCCATTTGAGATGAAAATAGCACCAGTTTTGTGCTAGAACACTATCTTAAGGCAAGCATCAACCAAAGTCTGAATTTGCACAGTTAATAGTCTACAGATACAATGAAGTTCAACAGATACATCTATTCAACATCAAACAACTATACGTTAATGGGCTATGAACTGCAAAGAAGAATTTGGAAAACCAGAAATTATTATGGTTAGGGAGAGATGTGGGTAAAAAATAGGAATAGATTGATGTGGGGAGGCACAGTTAGAGTTAACTAAGTCCTAATCTCAAAGTAGGAAATAGGTTGGGTAGGATGAAAGTAGAGAGAGAAAAAAAAGAAGAAAGGGAAAGGGAAAAAAAAGAGACCAGAAAAAATAGAAAAGTAAAAATTAATAGTATAATGGAGAACCGAAAACAATCTATTTAGAGAAGAACATGAATATATTGAGAGAAGGGGGGGATATAAAGGAGATGTGAAAAACTTAAAAATAAAAATGCTTAAAATATTATATATGTATAAAGAGTTAGTATTGCTATTAAGGAATTTAAGTCACAGATGTTTTGAATTGAGTAATAAATTTGTGGATTAAATGTGTACTCAATGGGGGATAGGGTCTAATAGTCAACTACGGGTTAATCTGATGATGTGCAAGACAAGAATTAAGTCACATCAAGAAGAACAAAAGAGAGGAAAAGGTGAAAAGGATAAGAAAATAAGAAAAAGAGATTAGAAGTTCAGTAGAGATAAACAAAAAACGAAAAGATAATTAAAAAGAAAGAAAGAAAACAAAAAAGAAAGAAAAATGCACACTCACATATCCCTAAAATAAAAATTATAAGAGGAAAAAAAGTTACTGGAAAACAATTTTTTTCAAAAAAGGCAAAAATTACAGATTAAAAAAAGTTTTAGAAAAGAAAAAAAAATTTATATAAGGTACCAAAAAGAAGAAGAAGGAGGAGGAGGAGGAGGAGGAGGAGGAGGAGGAGGAGGAGGAGGAGGAAGAAGAAGAAGGAGAAGGAGGAGAAGAAGGAGAAGGAGGAGAAGGAGGAGAAGAAGGAGAAGAAGGAGAAGAAGGAGAAGAAGAAGAAGAAGAAAGAAGAAGAAGAAGAAGGAGGAGGAGGAGGAGGAGGAGGAGGAGGAGGAGGAGGAGGAGGAGGAGGAGGAGGAGAAGAAGAAGAAGGAGAAGGAGAAGGAGAAGGAGAAGGAGAAGAAGAAGAAGAAAGAAGAAGAAGAAGAAGAAGAAGAAGAAGAAGAAGAAGAAGAAGAAGAAGAAGAAGAAGAAGAAGAAGAAGGAAGAAGAAGAAGAAGAGAAGAAGAAGAAGAAGAGGAAGAGGAAGAGGAAGAGGAAGAGGAAGGAGGAGGAGGAGAAGAAGAAGAAGGAGGAGGAGAAGAAGAAAAGTTCTTTGATTTTTTTGCGAGGGGTGGGAAAAATCCTGTATCTCCCTTGTGTCCATAACCAGCCTCTTGTTGGAGTCTCTGCTCTGCTTGTGGTCCTGTGAGTTGGTTGGTTTCTTAAGTCAGTTTGTTCGAACAGGCAGAAAAAATGCTCTGCTTTACCTAGGATTTTGTGATCCTCCTCCCAGGCTAGTTCATTGGGAGGCAGATCTGCTTTGAGTATCACAAAAGAGGGGGATGCAGTGATGAGGCTACATTCTGAGTAGAGTTGAGGCCTTTCAACAAACAATACCTTTTCCCGGGGGCTTGTTTGTGAAAAATTCACAGAGCCCAGCCTGGAGCCATTCTCAGGGTTTCTGTTTACTGAATTTCAATTGATTGTCCAGGCTGCTAGAGGGAGGGGCAGCCTCTAGCTCTGATTACCCAGTGAAGAAAGCCACTCCTAGAGGGAGGTGCAGCCTCTGGCTCTGATTACCCAGTGAAGAAAGCCACTCCTAGGGCTGGCGGCCATGCTGGTTGACTTTTCCCTGGTTGGAGCTGAGTTGGCAGGTCACACCGCCGTCAAGTTCTTGTGACTTGCTGAATGACTCTTTTTATTCCAAGGCTTGAGTTGGAGCTAGGAGCTCCACCGAGCTTTGTCGATATCCAAGATGGAGATCTCCGGTACTGGGGGGTGGGGAGGGGTGGCCTTCCCTCCTCTGCTCCCTGAGAAGGAGTGAGGACATCAGGCTTCTACTCAAGCTGAGTCTTGGTTCCTGGGTCGTCTCTGGTCTGCGAAATACAGGATGAATATGTCTGCTGCTTGTGGGTTCATGCTGGTGTTGAGTAGAATCCACTTGCCCGCTGTGTCTGGCTCCTTTGTCCTGGACTCTCTGTGGCTCAGGTATGGCACCTGCGATCGCCGCTCCCGCCACCGCTGCCGCCACCACTGCGGCGGCTGGCAAGGGCTCAGATTTTTCTCCTTGCCTGGATTTTCCCTCTCTGGCCTAACTCTCTGTCCTGTGATGGCACACTTGGTGTGATTCTCTGGCTTAGGACTGTTCACTGGAACTCTAAAACTGCTTTCTGTGCGAGAGCTTGTTTAGACTCCAGCTTCTCCTCCGCCATCTTCCCGGAACTTCCAGTATTTTATTTTTTGTGGAGCTATTACGAATGGAGTTGCTTTCCTAATTTCAGCCACACTTTTGTCAATACTGATATATAGAAAAGCCATTGAGTTTCGAGGGTTAATTTTATACCCTGCTACTTTGCCAAGGTTTTGAATCAGCTTGAGTAATTTGGGAGTGGAGTCTGTGGGATTCTTTAAATACAAGATCATGTCATTTGCAAAGAGGGAGAGTTTTACTTCTTCTTTCCCTATTTGGATCCCCTTTATGTTTGCATCTTATTGCTGTAGCTTCGCATTCTAATACTAGATTGAAGAGAAGTGGAGAGAGTGGACATCCTTGTCTCATTTCTGAGTTTAGAGGAAATGGCTTTAGTTTTTCACCATTGAGTATAATACTGGCTGTAGTTTTGTCATATACAGCCTTTATTGTATTGAGTAAGGTAACGTGGATTCCTAGTTTTTTCAGAACCTTCAACATAAAGGGGTGTTGGATCTTGTCAAATGTTTTTTCTGCATCTATTGAGATAACCATGTGGTTCTTATACTTGCTCTTCTTGATGTAATGAATTATATTAATTGATTTGCATATATTGAACCAGCTTTGCATCCCTGAAATGAATCCTGTTTTATCATAGTGTATGGCATTTTGATGAATTGTTAAAGTCGATTGGCGAAAATTTTGTTAAGTTTTTCATCAATGTTCATCAAATGTATAAGTCTATAGTTGTCTTTATTTGATGAGTCCCTGCCTGGTTTTGGGATGAGGGTTATTATAGCTCCATAGAATGAATTTGGTACTTTACATTCTCTTTCAATTTCATTGAAGGAGTATTGGTGTGAGTTCGGTTAGAAGGCCTTGTAGAATTCCACTGTGAAACCATCTGGTTCTGGGCTTTTCTTAGATAGGAGGTCTTTTATGGCTGTTTCTATTTCAATGGTTGATATGGGCCTATTAAGATGGTTTAACTCATCTTGGTTTAGTTTTGGCATGTCGATGTTTGCTAGGAAAAGGTTCATTCCTTCCAAGTTCTCAAACATATTAGCATCAAGTTTTGAGAAGTGTTCCCTTATAATGGTCTGAATCTTGTTTTTTTTGTTTTTTTGTTTGTTTTTTTTTTGTGGTGATGTTTCCATTCTCATCTCTGAGTTTATTTATTTGGGTGTGTTTTCTTCTTTTTCTGATAACATTTGCTAAGGGTCTGTCAATTTTGTTTATTTTCTCGAAGAACCAACTCTTTGTTTTGTTGATCCTTTCTATCTTTCTTCTGGATTCTAATTCATTTAATTCTGATTTAATTTTAATTATTTCTTTCTGTCTACTGGATTGGGGGTTATCTTGATGCTCTTTTTCAAGGAGGCTCAGCTGTCTCATTAAGTTGTTGGTTTCAGATCTATCCAATTTGTTGATGTAGGAACTCAGAGCTATAAACTTGCCTCTGAGTACTGCCATTTCTGTGTCCCAGAGGAGCTGGTAGTTTGTGTGCTCCCTTTTGTTGAATATCATGAACACTTGAATTTTGTTTCTAATCTCTTCCATGACACACTGGTGATTAAATAGTGTGTAGTAAATAGTTCACCTCCATGTGTTACAGGATTTTCTTTGGTGGCTTTTGGTGTTGAGTTCTGATTTTATTTCATTGTGGTATGAGAAAATGCATGGTATGACTTCAATGTTTTTGAATTTGGGCAAGTTTGCTTTTTGACTAAAATGTGGTCTATTTTGGAAAATGTTCCATGTACTGCTGAGAAGAACAGGTATTCTGATGCTGCTGGGTGAAATATTCGGGAAGTGTTTGGGAAGTTCTCTGCTAGGATCCTGTTAAACAAATTTCCTAGACCATTAACTTCTGTCTCTAAGTTCTCCTCTACACTCATTATCCTCAGATTAGGCCTTCTGATGGTATCTTCCAAGTGTTGAATAGATCTATCATATTTCTTGGATTTGTCTTGGATGGTTGTATGTTCTTTCTCTATAATATCTAGGCTGTCTTCAATCTCTGAGATTCGATCTTCTGCATGGTCTAACCTACTCTCAAGACTTTCTACTTTGTTTTTTTATTTCATTTCCTTCTAATTGGTTGGCTTTAAGGGCTTCAAATTCTTTGTTGGAACTTTGTTCTAGACCTTGTAAGGACTTCTTTACTTCCTTAATTTGGTGTTCAGTGTTTATTAACCAATTTATTAACCAATCACTGAGTTGATTGGTTATGGATTCCTTGGACTCCCATTCCTTCTGTTGGGCTCCAATGAACATTTCCTTTGCGGTCTTACTGATGTCTTTCAGCTCTCTGGTTATGGATTCCATGAATGCCTCCTTTGGTCTTTGTCTATTCTCATCCCAATCTCTCAGTTCCTGTATTTCTCTTTGATTAGCATCCTTATGTTCACACATTTCCAGTAGTTCTCTTTGAGTGTTCTCAGCCTGTTGACACCATTCCTGACTTTCTCTTTGTCTGTTGTAAGCCAGCTCACGCCATTCCTGTCTATCTCTTTGATCTCAAGCTGCTCAAGCAATTCCTATTTTTCTCTTTGAATGTTCTCAATCTGCTCACGTAATTTCTGTATCAATCTTTGAGTAGCTTCCTCACACTCAGGAGACTCTGTCTTGATCTTTGGTTTTCCTCCTCTCTCTCCCTATCATGCTCACACTGAGGTCTTTGCAAGTTTTCACTCTTTTTACTTATCCTGTTTAACTGTAGTGTTTGTACAGCTTTTGGGGAACTCTCCTCTGGATTATTCATTATCTGTTCTGTCCCCTGATTGTCATGAGTGGGAGTTGAGGACCCCGGGCTTGCTATTTTTCTTGTGTTTTTCTGGCTTATTCTGCCTATTTGGGATGAGAATAACACCTTTTGTGCTAGAACACTATTTTAAAGTAAACATAAACCAAAGTCCGTAGTTGCATAGTCCAAAAACTGCAGGTAGAATCTGGTTCAAGAGATACAATCTATTGAACATCAAACAACTATGTCTTAATGGCCTAAGAACAGCAAAGGAGAATTTGACAACCAGAAATTATTAGGTCTAGGGAAAATGTGGGGAAAATAGGGTTAGAGGGATTTGGGAATATGAGGGAGAGTGGAATTAACCATATCCTAATCTCAAAGAGGGAAATGCATTGGACAGAATGATAGCAGAGAGAGTGAAAAAAAGAAAAAATAGAGATGAAAAAGAAAAAAGAGACAAGAAAAAAAGGAAAAACAAAAATTTTAAATTAAAAAGTTAGGGGGCAGGGAAGGTGGCTCAGTGGTAGAGTGCTTGCCTTGCATGCCTGAGGCCCTGGGTTCGATTCCTCAGCACCACATAAGCAAAAAGAAAAAAGCCATAAGTGACGCTGTGGTTCAAGTGGTACAGTACTAACCTTGAGCTGAAGAGCTGAGGGAGAGTGCCCAGGTCCAGAGTTCACGCCCCACGACCGGATTCACCCCCCCCCCAAAAAAAAGTTAAACCCTTAAAAACTGTAAGTTTGAAAGGGTAGTATTGAGAGAAGAATGGGCATAGGATGAGAGGAGGGAAGGGATAGAAAGGAGACATGAAAAACTAGAAAAATAAAAATGTTTTAAAATATTATATGGGTGTAAAGAAGTAATACTGCTATTAAGGAATTTAAGTCTGAGAGGTTTTGAGTTGAGTTATTTCTGTATTAAGTATGGACACAATGGAGGATAAGCTTTAATAATCGACGACGGGTATATTTGAGGGTGAACAGAACAGCAATTTAGTCACGCAGAAAAGAATGAAAGAGAAGAAATGAAAAGAATGAGAAAAGAATGAAAGAAAAAAAGGATCAAAAGGTGAGTAGAGATTTTAAAAAGCACATACACATATACACCTAAAATAAAAATTATACAAGGAAGAAAAGAAAAAATAATTGAAAAAACATTTTTAAAATTAAAAACTTAAAAAAAAATTAAAAATAACACGCAAAAAAGAGAAAGTCGTTTGATTTTTTTTTTTGGAGGGGATGGGAAGATTCTGTATCTCCCTTGTGTCATAACCAGTCTCTTGGTGGAGTCTCTGGTTTGCTTGTGGTGTTTGGTTTTCCTGTGGCTTGATTGGTTTATTAAATCAGTTTATTTTGGCAAGCAAAAAAAATGCTCTGCTTTACTCAGGATTTTGTGATCCTCCTCCCAGGCTAGTTCTGTGAGAGCGGGACCTGTTTTGAGTATCGCAAAAGAGGGAGATGGCTTTTTCCTCTAGTTTGGAGAGGCTGTGTTGAGGCTAAGTTCTGGGTAGAGTTGAGGCTTTTCTGCAAACAGTAGCTTTTCACTGATGGGCTAGCTTCTGAGACAGTCACAGAGCCCAGACTGGAGCCTTTTTCGGGGTTTATGTTTACTGAATTTCAATGGATTGTATAGGCTGCTGTAGAGAGGGGCAGTTCCTGGCTGTGTTTACCAAGTGAAGAAAGCCACTCCTGGGGGCAGATTTTCGTCTGCCTGGTGTGGGTGACATTTTTCTGGGTGCAGTTGTGCCTTGCAGGTCTGGGCAGGTTCCTGTGACCTGCTAAATGACTGTCTTGTTTTTTCCCAAGGCCTGAGTTGGAGCTGGCAGCTCAGCCTGGCTTTTGTCAGTATCAAAGATGGAGATCTCCTGTAGTGGGGTCGGGGATGGGTGCCTTCCCTCCTCTGATCCCTGAGGAATGAGGATGTCAGGGTTCTATTCATGATGGAGGATTGGTCCCTGGGTCGTCTCTGGTCTGAGATCTGCAGGGTGAAGATATCTGCTACTTGTCATTTCTTGCTGGTGTTATAGTATCTGTTTGCCTGCTGCATCTGACACCTTTGTCCCGGACTCTGTGTTGAAGATATGGTGGCTATAGCTGCCTCCGCCACCGCTGCCGCCGCAGCTGCCAGTAAGTGCTCAGATTCGTCTCTTTGCCTGGATTTTCCCTTTCTGGCAAAACTCTTTGTACTGTGATGGCACACTTGGTGTAATTCTCTGGCTTAGGAGTGTTCACTGGAACTCTAAAACTGCTTACTATGGGAGAGGTCATTTAGCCTCCAGCTTCTCCTCTGCCATCTTCCTGACCTCTGAACATCAGGTGGTTGAAATCATCCATCTAATTTGACCCATAATCCCAGGCGTTAGTGAAAATTGCCAACTTAAATAAAAGAAACACCCTGGAAAACGTGGCATTTATTTTGTCTCAATCAAACTTAAAGTGTTCCCAAGACAGTGGTCCCCTTTTCCTTCCAGACAGCCTACAGCAGGCTACAGAAATGGGCATTCAGTGAGCCCTAGCTAATTGCCCCCTCCTGATATGGAGAAGGCTCCAGGAGGGGGAATGGACTTGTGTACCACTTCCCAGCTGGAAACAGCCCAGGGCGGACACAGATTGGAGTCTGCAGGACTCCAGGGAGGATTGAAAACTGGTGCAATGCCCCAGGAGGGAATCCATGCCACCAGTGCGGGCCCAGAGCCCTGTGCCCGGATGCCCACAGAAACCATAAATGCCCTAGGTAAGGTTCCCCTCTCATCCTCAGTCAGGATGAACCATCTGCCATGTCACACCTTATGCCAGCCCCCAAAACCTCATAGATTCACTGCCCCTGTCCTACCCTCTGCCCCACCTCATTCCCTAATTTTGTTCGGCAGACAAATTACCAACCCTTGAATTAGCTCTAACTATAAACACAAAAGCAGAGTGTCTGCTGGAAGATTGTGGCGGTGGTCACACTTGCCTCACCAAACTTTTGGCTGTGGATAGAAGGACAGGTGTCCACTCTAGTCCAGCGTTCACACAGGTCACCTAGGGGAGGCACATACAGGCCCAGCATCTACTGTGGGGTATAGGAAAGGGGGAAGAGAGAGGTGGAAATAGGAGGAAAAGAATGTCTACTGAAATCTTCCCATAAAGGAGCCAAGAAACTGTGAAGGAGAAAACAAAAATTGTGGCTGGGCTCATACTTGGTATTGAAAAAAGAACAACAACAAATACACACACAGTAATAAAATGCTTTAGCTGTTTTTAGACATGATGACTTACATATATTTTCATTGCTCTCATCTCTCTGCTCTCCCAACGTACACACACACAGACACACACACAGAGACACACACACACACAGACACACACAAATCCAGAATGGTACCAGAAGACTTATCCATTCAACACCTGCAATTTGCCAACTGATCACTCACCTGAGCACAGTCAGGGTGTACAAGGAGAAAGATTCTCTCTCTCTCGCTCTCTCTCTCTCTCTCTTACACACACACACACACACACACACACACACACACACACACACAGACTCAGAGTAGTGCCTCTCCTAAGTTTGTTGGTTCCACATGTGCGACAATGTACAAGCTGAAGGACAAAGGTTCCCATATACTGTTCCCTTGTAAAAACCAAGGGCTCCCACCCAAGGAGTGCACTACTCTAATGACACAGCACGACCCACCTCTCCCCTTCTCCATGGCCAGACCCTTCTCCTTGGGAACAACAACTCATTCACCAGAACCTTAGGCCAGGACATAGGGTGAAGGAATCCCCAGACATGTGACTACTCAGAGGCAGGACTGAAAACAAGCAGGGGGTCATGGGGTTCCCAGGGTGGTGTCTGATCCTGGGTGGGGGCAGTGTTGGGGAAATTGATTGGGTCCTAAAGGCTACATACATGGACAGACTCCCTACTTCCAGCCTAGATGCTTCTGGGTGACTGGATGGATTCTTGGGAAGGCCAAGGAGACCAGATGGACTGGGAGCACCAGCAGATGCTGGCAGAGCTGGGAAATGTGATCACTCTGTGAGTAGTGTTGACAGCTAGGGTGCGGGAGATAGGCCGGGTGTGCGTGTGTCGGAGGGGTGTGTTCCTCCCAGATATTCACCTTCTATCTGACCCCCAGTGCCATCACCTCCCTAGTGGGTTTTTCTGGGACCCTCCTGTGGTGAAAGGGTAACTGAGCACAGAGGACAAGTGCTCACACAGCAAGGTGGGGGCCTATCTTCTGCATCCAACATCCCCCACCCCCAGAAAAAAGGCAAAAACCCAAGAAGGCAGGTGTAGAGGTGCTGCTCCCCACCTCTGACTAAAGCCACCAGGTTTCCACCAGGGAGAGGAAGGGTGCAGCTGTGTGACTCCTATTGCTCCAGGCGCCCCATTCTCACCCATTCCTGCATCTCACTGTTTCCTGGGACGCTGGCCACTAGGGATGGGGGTGGGTTCCTCAAGTCGACATCCACTCCCCCACCCCCAGTCCTGGGTTGCATTTGTCTCAGACGCAGGGCTGGCCTGCTTGGCGCTGGGGAGTTGTGGTTGGGACACAAGAGGAGAGGTGATAGTCGCTGGTCTGGGTCCGTGGGGGGCGTGAGTGGGGGAGAAGGTGGTGCATAGAAGTTGTTCATGAGGTGTGGGCCCATGGGGCAGCACTCATGTGTGCTTTGGGGAGAAGCTGTAGGCTGTGATTCCAGGTGCACCAGGCAGTGATGGCAGTGGCGTGGTGGACACTCAGGCCCAGAGCAGAGGATCGGGGGCTGGGACCAGGTCAGGGCTCCAAGCCAGGCAGGGGTGCAAAATCACTGCATGACTCCAAAAGTCACCACGGGTCTGAGCCGGCAGGGACATGTTTGAAAAGCAGTGCCACAGGAAGGGCAGCAAATGGGGCTGGGGTAGCGGCAGACAGATGGTGGGGCTGAGTGCGCCTCTGTGAAACTGAGCTCCCGGCCCAAAAGCCTTGGACATAGGGCCTACCTAGCCTCTGAGCCTCCCTGGGGCAGTGTGAGGGATTTGCCTGCTGTGCTGGCTTTCTGTGCTCTGTGCTCCTGGCCCAGAACTGTACTCCTAGAGCAGCACAGGCCAGCCATTGATGCCACCTCCCATGGTGCATGTGCCTGCTCATGTCTCTGCTCTCTCTCTCTGCCCCCACTTCTCTCCTGGGCTGCCCTGCCACCGTAACGTAAGTGCACTAGCACCCATGTACCCCTGGCTGTAGAAGCTATGTGGCCCCTTGGCTTTGCCCTGTCTGCCCTTCGGTCACACTCCTCCTCACAATTGGCCTTGTGCTGCCCTGACTCTGCCCTAAGGCTACTAGGCCATGGCAGAAGCAGCCTCACCTCAGCTCAGGGCTTCCCCCTAAAACCAGCAGCTGCTCAGCCCAACCACTGGGGGAGACTCTTCTCATCGACCCCACACACCAAGAAGGTACATGGTGAACCTCCGTGTATGTGTGTGTGTGTGTGTGTGTGTGTGTGTGTGAGAGAGAGAGAGAGAGAGAGAGAGATTGTTGGGGATACCTACCTCTCAAGGACTCAGAACAAAGCACCCTTTGGGATGACAGCAAGCGCACAGCACATTTTAAAAAGATAGCATAAATAACCCTGTGTAATGGACTCAGCACAATGTGCCTTTTGAAGGACTCAGCACATAACAACCTGTGGGATCCTCATGGTATTCTAATGACCAATAAAATTAGACATGCCATTTAGACATCACTAAACTTAAATATATTAGTATTATGACATTATATTTCATAGTGACATTATAGACATGTTGTGAATGCCTATTCTGTAATTTCATTCTATTTCAATTGAGCAATAGTAGAGGATATTAGAAATCCATCACAAAGCCTTTGTGATGTCACATTGCTATTGTGACATTACAATCACCTTGAGACCTCCCAAACACATTATGACATCTTTACCACCTTTGAAAAAACACATGACCTTTTTGACATCACAGTAACTTTGTGTATCCATATCTTCATTATGAAATATCAATTGAGATCATGTACGACATTATAATATCACAAAGCATTCACAATAAAATCATTGGTGTGATATCACTGTCATTAGGACATCAGCTCATTGTGACATCACAAATCTGTAATGACATCATACCACTATGACATCACATTGTCATTGTGATATCATATATACATTATGCATATCTATTGTGTGATTTCATTATATTTCAAATGTGGCACGTAGGTTCATATCAAAAACACATTTTGACTTCATAATCATTGTGACATCACAATCCTTTTGTGACATAACATTGCCATTGTGATACTAAACAACTGTGACAATTCAAACATGTCCTGCCCTCATAAGTTTTGTGACATGTCGCCACTATGTTACGTTAGGCCCCATTGAGAGCTCACTCTATTTTTGACCTCATATTATTTCAGGTATGACAAGAAATATTACAAATATACTGTGACATCATGAATATAGTGATATCACACTGCTAGATGTAGTGACCATTGTGTCACATTGTCACATCACAAATCTGTTCTGACTTCATCACATTTGTGCCAACAAATGCCTTTGGAATCCTCACATTGTGATACTCATTGTGAGTTAATGGCAATTGAGTTCTGGAATGCCATTGTCACATCAGTGATCTACTGCGACATCACAAATCTCTTTTGAACTCATCCCTATTATGGTATCACCAACTAATTGTGACATAACACACATGACATTATAATTTGACATCATATTGCAATTGTGATATTACTGTACCATCATACTTTCACAAACCTATTATGACCTCATCACATCTTAGAAAATTCATGGCCTTTGGGACATCATGCTCTTTCTGTGAATGTGTATCATTGTGAACTGGTAGCAATTGAAATTTGAAATAAGATGTGATATTGCAAACTAGTTTTGACATCACTAACCTATTTTTATATCATTAACATTTTGCCAACTGAAACCTCTTAGGAACTTTAGCACTTTTGACAAAAAATAACTGGCCTTTGTGTCATCAAAGTTCATTCATGTATGTCATTGTGATTTCATTCTCATATACTCATTATAAACTAATGGCAATTAAGATCTGACATGCCACTATGACATCACAAACCCTTTGTGACAACATCATCAGTGTGACATCAGACTGTCATTATGACATCATCAGCTCATGGTGACATCACCAAGCTACAGTGACATCAAAGCATTATGACATCGCATTGCCATTTTGCTGTCATAGACACATTGTCAATGTATATCCTATGATTTCATTCTATTTTAAATGTGGCATATCATTTGATATCAGAAACACATTGTGACCTCATAACCACTGTAACATTATAAACCCTGAGTGGCGTCATAACCAGTATGATATCACATTGTTGTTATGATATCTTTAGCTTATGGTGACATCACAAAATGACAATGACATTATAGCATTTGCCATTATGTCATTTTGACATCATAGTCACATATGAATGCCTAATCTGTGATTTCATTGTATTTGAAATGTGGCATGTGGGTTGATATCAGAAACTCATTGTGACATCATAACCTTTGTGACATCAAAATCCCTTTGTGACATCAATTTGGCAATGTGACATCACAATGGCAATGTGATGCTACTAACACACCATGATATCACAATGGTCATGAACTCAGAATGGGTTTCTGATATCAACTGACATGCCACATTAGAAATAGAATCAACATAAAGGGCAAACACAACTTGTCTATGATATCAGAATGACAATGTAATGTTACAGTGCTATGATGTCATTGTAGTTTTACATGTCTAAATGAGATGATGTTGTCATAATGGCAACATGATGCCACAATTATGATGATGTCAGAAAGGATTTTTTAAAATATTTCAATGGTATGTCTAATGTCAGTTGTCATTAGATCCCCATGAGGATATGGATACAAAAAATGTTCTGTGATGTCACAGAGGCCATGTGTGTTTTCAAAGGTGGTAAGATATAGCTTTGGAATGGCACAATGTGATTCATAATATCACAGTGGAAATGAGATTTCCCATTGGGTTTTTGATGAGGTCACAATAGTTTTGTGATGTCATAGTTTGTAATATCAGAATGATATATCCAATTCCAAATACTCATAATTCAATATGAGGATACCAGGTGATAGAAGAAGCTTCATAGTATGAGGTCATACTATGTGAAAACCCAATGGGACACTGATTTCACAATGACAATGTGAAGTCTCAACATCATGTTATAATGATGTTTTGATGTCACAATTGATGACGCCATACTGATCAGGAAGTCACAATAGATTTGAAATGTCCCAAGGGGTTGGTGATGTCACAATGGCATGTGGGATCTCAACTGTCATTAACTCACCATGAGTATATGAGTTTGGGAAGGGATTCTGATGTCCCCAAAGTATATGTAGTCAGAAAGGTGAAGAACTAACAGGTCTGAGATATCACAACGTGTCACAATTTTTATGATGTCCAGTGGTGTGATATCATGATGTTACACTGGATTTTAGATATCTCATGTCATATCTGAAATATGAAGACAAACACAGATTTTCAACTCACAAAGGGCCTAAAATATCACAATGACATGGCACAAATGTTATGAGGACAGGAGAGGTATTTGATGTCACAGTGGGTTAGTGATATAACAAAGGCAATGTACTATGACAAAGAGATTTTGATGTCACAAAGGTAATGAGTTCACAATGGTTTCCTGATATCAACCCACATGGCACACATTTGGAATAGAATTAAATCAAAGAATAGGCATTTACAATGGGTCTATGACATCAAAGTGATAATGTGATGTCAAGGCAACAATGTTTGATAGGATATGTACTCATTACCTTACTCATAACTGTAATCCCTCTGTACACTATATTCACAATAAAAAACGTACAGAAAAAAAAGAAAACAAATGGTATGGTGTTATTGGGGTTTGGTGTTATCACAATGAGATGATGGTGTCATGATGACAATGTGATTTTACAGTCGAAATTATTGCACAAAGTATTTGTGATGATACAATGCTATGTGAAATCACAATTTTCATTAGTTCACTATGAGAATATGGGTACACAAAGGGTCTGTGAGGCCACAGAGGTCATGTGTTTTTTTAAAGGTGCTAAGACTTCACAATTGCTTTGTGATGTCACAATGTGATTGTGAAGGCTTAACAACAATGTGATGTCACAATGATTTTGTGATGTCACAGTGGTGATGAGATCACAATGAGTTTGTGATGTCACCATGAGTTTGTATTATTACAATGACATGTCCAATTTCAATTTCTACTAGTTCACAATGAGGATACAATTTCAAAGAAAGAATCTTAAGATCCAAAGACCATGAGTTTTTAGTCATAATGTGTGATATGCTCCCATTAGGATATTTTAGGACTTTAGTAAGCTTATACTCTGTTTTCAAACTCATAATAATTCAGGTATGACATATGATATCAGAAATTGACTCTGACATTATGCATATTGTGACATCACATTGATAGACATCAAGACCATGGTGTCACATTGTGAACTCACATATCTGCTAGGATTTCATGACATTTGTGCTAGCACATGATTTTGGAGCCAACACAGTCCCTTTGTGAACTCATATCTTCATTGTGAATTAATGATATTTGAGAATCGGCATGCCATTGTGACATTTCCAACCTATTGTGACAGCACAAACCTATTATAGTAGAAACACATTGTGATCTAATAGCCATTGTGGAAGCACAATCCCTTTGTGACCCTATATTTCCATAGTAATATCACTAATCCACTGTGAAATTCCAATCCTCTCTTACCCAATCCAGGTATGAAATGTGATACCCGAATCCAGTGTGACGTTTAGATCATGGTGACACTCACTGATAGATGATATGAGCATTTTGTCACATTCTGACAACACACACCTGTTAGGACTTCATCACTTTTGAGACAACGCATGTCTTTGGAGATATCACAGTCACTTTGTGAGCTCATATACTCATTGTGAGTTGAAAATTGAGATCACATATGCCATTTTGATGTCACCAACCCATTGTGACGTCACAAACCTCTTGTAAACTCATCACTAGTGTGGCATCACCAATTGTGGTATCAAAACATTATTAAGTCATCATATTTCAACATCACATTGCCATAGTGATATCACAGTTCCATTGTGTTTTCAATAACCTAGTATGTCTTCATAGCATTTTAGAAAATTCATGGCCTTTTATATTTGTCTTCTTCTGTGAACTAATATCCTTATTGTGAAATAGTAGCAACTGAAATTGGGCATGTGATTATGAGATGTGACTTCAGAAAACTTTGATTTCATCACCAGTGTGACATCAAAAACCCATTGTGAGCTTTCATAGATACTTGACATCACTATCACATTGTGACATCCCAAACTTATTAGGACCTCTTAGCACCTCTGAAAAAACACATGGCCTTTGTGACATCACAGTCCCTTTGTGTAACTATACCCTGATTATGAACTGACAATTGATATCAGATATGCCATTGTGACATCATGAACCCTTTGTGACAGCACCAGTGTGACATAACATTCTCATTATAACAGCATCAACTACTTTTGAGATCAGAAAACTACAACAAGATAGTATTATGAGATCACATTGTCATTGTGATGTTATAGACAGATTGTGAATGCCTGTTTTTAATCTGTTTTCTTGTTGTAGTTGGTCATGGGACTTGAACTCTTGGCTTGGGTGCTGTCCCTGCTCTACAGCTCTAGGTGAGCACACTATCACTTGAGCCACAGCTCCACTTCTGGTTTTCTAGTGGTTTTTATTGGAGATAAGAGTCTCATGGACTTTCCAGCCTGAGGTGACTTTGAACTGCAATCCTCAGATCTCAGCCTCCTGAGTAGCTGGGATTACAGGCATGAGCCACCTGCACCAGGCTTTTTCATTCTATTTAAAATTTGACATGTGTGTTGATATCAGAAACCTGATGTGACCTCATAACTGTTGTAACATCATAAATCAGCAGTGACATCAAATTGTCATTATGACACCCTCAGCTCATTGTGACATCACCAAACGACAGTGGCATCATAGCATGATAAATCACAGTGACATGGTTATGTCATAGCATAACAGTGTGAAGGCCTGTTTTGTTAATTCATTCCATTTCAGAAACCCATTTGACCATATAACAATTGTTATATCACAATCCTTTGTGACATCACCTTGCCATTGTGACATCATTAACCGGTTGTGCCATCACAAACCAGTCCTATTCTTATAAGTTTTGTGACGTTGTTATATGTTAGGCCCTTTGTGAGCTCATAATCTGTTTCCAATCTCATATTTCTGATAAGACATGGGATATCAGAAATCCCCTGTGACATCATACTGCCAGATATCATGACCATTGTGTCACATTGTGACATCAAAAACCTGTGAGAACGGCATCACATTTGTGTCAACACATGCCTTTGGAGACATTACAGTCCCTTTTTGAACTCATATATTCATTGCCAATTAATTACCATTGAGATCTGCCACGACACTCTGACATCATGAACCCATTGTGACATCACAAACTTATTGTGACCTCTTTAAGAGAATGGCATCAACAAATAATTGTGGTATCAAAGCATTATTTTGACATGATATTGTGGTATTGCCATTGTGATATCACTGTCCAATGTGTTTTTACAAACCTATATGGCCACATCACATCTTAGAAAATTCATGGCCTTTAAGACTTCAAGCTCTTTCTGTGAACTCGTGTACTTATGACCTCTAAGGCAAGGAGACAAACCATGTAGTCACATTTAATATAATAAAACAATTTACAATAGAAAGGGGACTGAGATGACCTTATCCTGGATTGGATACCCAGGTCCAAGAGCAGCCTTGACCACCAAACCTCAGACCTCCAATGGGCAGCCCCACCCTTTATTAATTGGTCTGCAAACCACCAGCCAAAAAATTATGATCTCTGAATCTCCAAACCTCAATGGGCAAGGCTTTTTACTTTTTCAGTCCTTCCTCCTTCATTACAGACCTGTCCTTCCTTCCTTTCCCTTTTTCCCTTCCCCCACTTCCTTCTTCTCTTCAGGTCTCTCCACTCTCCACAGGCCTGCCCTACTCTGCCTCAGTGACTACTTGCCAACCTTCTGCTCTCCCTCATCTTCCTCTCTTCTCAGGTTTTTCCCTTCCTGCTGTCTCATCACTTTCTTCCATCCGGGTAGCTCTTATTTTTTATCCCCCCTTCCAATGCTCTGAAAATGCAACCTATGTATAGGTTTACCCCCCCTCACTCCAACGGGCCGCCTGCCTAACAATTTTTAACCTGCTCTTCCCAATCTGCCAAATGCTCAATCACTTCTTGACAGCTCACCATGTGAGGCTTGACACCTCCACCTTTGGCGGCCTTCCCCACATTCTCCCATGGGCCAGGCCAAGAATTTACAATGATTATCAGCTCTCACAGGTAATTCTGGCAACACTGGTTATTACACAGTGAATTAGAAGAAATTGAAGTTGTATATGTCAATGTTATATTAAAATTTGATGAGACATCACTAACGCATTGTGACCTCATCACTGCTGTGAAATCACAAACTCATTGTGATATCACATTACCATTGTGCCAACATGATCATACTGTTACATCCCAAACCTATTATGAACTCAGAAGCTTTGAAAGCATGGCCTTTGTGTATTCACGGGCCCTTTGTGTGCCCATATCCTCATTTTGAGTTAATTGAGATCAGACATGCCATTTTAACATTGCAAAACCTTTGTGACATCATCACCAGTGTAACATCACATTGTCATCATGACACCATCAGCCCATCATGACAGCATAAAAAAACAATTACTTCATAGCATTATGACATCACATGGTCATTGTGATGTCACAGATACATTGGAATGCCTATTCTGTGATTTCATTCGATCTCAAATGTGGGAGGTGGGTTGATATCAGAAATAGATTGTGACAATATAACCGTTATGACATCACAATACATTGATGACACCACATTGCCATTATGATATCACTGACCCACTGTGACATCACAAAACTGTCCTATCCTCATAAATGTTTTGACATGCTGCCAGTATGATCTCTGGCCTCTCTGAGCTCACAAATTGTTTAATTCATAATACATCAGGTATGACATGTGATATCAGAAATCCAGTGACATCACGACCACCGTGACATCACATTGCCAGATGTCATGAACATTGAGTCACATTGTGACATCACAAACCTGCTAAGACATTACACTTGTGCCAACATATGCCTTTCGATACATCATTATCCCTTGTGACCTTGTATATTCATTGTCAATTAGAGACCTAGCATGAGATTGTGACATCACCATCCCATTGTGAAATCACAAATTTATATGATCTCATCACCTATATGGCATTACCAACTATTTGTGACTACAAAACAATACTATCACATGTAATGGTAACATCATATTGCCAATGGGATATCTCTGTCCCATCACATTTCCACCAATCTATTATGTACTCATAATATTGTACAAAATTCCTGGCCTTCTGACTTCTAGCTCCTTAAGTGAACTCGTATCTTCATTGTGATCTAGTAATATCACCATGTAATGGTGACCACATCACCATTGTGACATTACAATCCTTTTGTGACCTCATATTGACATTGTGATATCATTAATGCAAAGTAACATCACAAACCTCATAAATTTTGTAACAAGTGACTACCTTGACCTGGGCTGAATGCCCAGAGCTAAATGCAGCCTCAACCATGAACCCTCAGACCTCCAAAGAGCAGCCCAGCCATTCGTTAACTGGCCAGCAAACAACCATCCCCCAAAATAATGATCTCCAAAACACACTTCAAAGGACAAGGCTTTTTCCTTTCTCTTCATCCTCCTTCTTACCAGACCTGTCCTACATTTCAGGTCTTTTCATTTTTTTTTTCCACCATTCCCTTCTTCTCTTCAGGCTGCTCTACTCTTGAAAGTCCTACCCTGCCCTATCCAGGTGGCCAGCTGCCATCCTTCACCTCCTGCTCTCCCTCAATTTCCTCTCCTCCCAGTTCTTTACCTTCCTGCAGTCTCATCAATTCTTTTCTTCCAGGCCTTTCCCCTTTTTCTCTCCCCTTCTATTGCTCTGAACATGCAACCTATATATAGGCTGTGCCCTTCCCCCACTGCAATATGTTTCCTGCATTAAACAGTTTTCAATCATCACTTCCCAAATGTTCATGCCCAGTAACTTCTTGGCAGCTCACCATGTGGGGCTTGACATCCTATCTCCTTCAGCAGCATGTTCTGCCCCCTCCAGTGGCATGCAACCCCACTCTATGGTGGTCCAGACCAAGAGGCCATGATGACTATCTGTTCCCGTGGATTATAGGGGCACTGCTGGTTTTGACCATGTCCTCATGGCAATTGAAACTGGACAAATAATTGTGATATTACAAACTGGTGACATAACTAATCCATTTTGACCTCATCACCAGTGTGACATCACAAACCCATTGTGACATCACATTGCTGTTTTGACAGCAGGATCACATTGTGACATCCCAAATCTATTATCACCTCTTATATCCTTTGAAAAAGTACATAGCTTTGTGACATCACACTCCCTTTGTGTACTCAAATCCCCACTGTGAAATATTGACAATTGAGAATCAGAGGACATTTTAACATCAAAAACAGTTTGTGAGTTCATCACAATTGTGACATCACATTGTCATTTTGATAACATCTGCTCATTGTGAAATCACAAAACTAAATGGTATGATAGATTTAGAACTTCCCATTGTCCTTGTGACATCATAGACACATTATGAATGCCTTTTCTGTGATTTCATTCTATTTAAAATGTGGCCTGTAGGTTGATATCATAAACAAATCGTGAACTCATAACCATTGAGATAGTACAATCCCTCACCAGTTCTCAGTTTATTAAATGATGTGCCTTCTTTAATGAAGAATGCAGAGTGCGGGTGGAGAATAACCAGCAGGCTCAACCCGCAATACCTATTACTTATGCCATGTTAATAAGGACAGGGGAAAGGCACTCCACTGGCATCCAACAGGCCACAATACCTGGCCCCTACCATGACAGGTGAGACAGGCAGGACACTGAATCCCCCAGAGCAGGAGTGAGACAAAATCCTGGTGAGCCTCTAGCTAGTTTGCAGACTGAATCCAAGAGAGTATTAACCACAAGCTGCTGGCAGGGAACCTCCAAGATCAGTTTGTAAAGTTGCTGGTTTGGGAAGGGGTGAATGCAGACCACTGCATGGCCTGTGCAGGTGTTAGAGAGGGTTCCATGAGCAGATTGGGTGCTGGCCTCTCAGGATGTGGGAATGAAACAACACCAGTCCCAATCATAATGTTTAGCTTTACAGGCTTAGACATCTGCAATGACTGAGGCTATTACCCAGGTGCTGGCAGCCCAAGGCCGAAGAGGGACTTGTTTTAAATGTGGGCAGGAGGGGCACTTTAAGAGGGACTGTTCACAACAATCCTTCCCTCTCCCTTCCTCCCCCCCCCCCCGCCAAATGGCCTGGGGGGTCCAAACCGCCCCCTACATCCTGCCCCAGGTGCAGGAAGGATACCATTGGAAAAAGGATTGTAGATCCAAATTTGATATAAATAGGAAGCCTTTAAACTAGGGGAGGGGCATCCTCCAGCCCCATTAACTCAAGGAGGAACCCCCTCTGCTATGAGGCCCAGGCAGCCTCATGGCAGGATGACCCAGGCACATAGGATGGTGCCACTAGAGGAAGGACTCCACCTTAAAATGACTATTTTCATAGGCAGGAAGCAGTTTCACTGCCTAATTGACACGGGGGCAGATCAAACCATACTCAGGGAGGAGGAAGTGCCCTTGGACTGGAAGCTTGCACTCGGGCCCCCAATATTGAGGGTAGAGGGAAACTTCCAGTCCAAAGAGATGGTTGCCCTTATGAAATGGACTAGCCCAGATTGAGAACAGGGAAAGATATGCCCTTTAGAGGCAAAAACCTCACTGCCAATTTACTAGGGAAAGACACGCTAAGATAAATGGATGCCGTGGTCACTACAGACCATCCAGCATCCTATGATGATATCCTGTATGGAGAAGAAGCACAAAGGCTTAAACAGGATCTAGAAGGAGTTAAGGAAAAGGATTTTTAACTTTCATAATTACAGAGAAGAACATGGGGGATCTTCTCAAGTGTACCCCCAATCCTAAAGGCCACTGCTCTCTAGTACCTCCCATAGGTGGAAACCCAGAAGCCCTATCTGGGTGGAGAAGTGGCCATTGACCAAACCTAAACTTGTAACCCTCCACTTTTTGGTGAAGGAACAGATAAATCTTGGGCACGTATGTCCTTCTATTAGTCCTTGGAACACACCCGTATCTGTTATTCAAAAGGCCTTCTGGAGCTTGGCGTATACTCCAAGATCTAAGTAAGGTAAATGAAAGTATGGAGTTAGTAGGAACGCCCCTAAGAGGGATGCCCTGGACTCCCACTCTACCTTCAGAATATACCTTAGTTGTGATTGATATTAAAGATTGTTTTTTTCTATCCCTTGCATCCAAATGACTGCGAGAAGTTTGCTTTCTCCATCCCTTCTTGTCACGACCGCCTCAACCTGCAAGGATGACGCAACAACAGGTTCTTCTTTCAGGCGGTTTATTCAGGACCTTTTACAACATCTTCTCTCCTGCTTCTTTTGCCCGCTTCTTCCTGCTTCTCCTTCCCTCCGCCCCCACGCTCTGGTTATAAGCCTCCTGGATGGCCAATCCCGAAGCGCCACGTGGCATATACCGATAGGGCTGCAAACACGGAAGCAAACTAGGAGCCAAGTTATAGCCGTATAAGGAGTTGTTTTTTACAGAGAGCAGTCGTCACCGGGAAGACGGAAGGTGGGAGCCAGAGCCATCTTTGGTCGCAGCCGTGCCATGCGGCCGCGCCATTTTTGCGGCCGCGCCTTAATGCCGTGCCGTCTTTGTTCGTGGCTCCCGCAGCTCTCCACAGCTCCCCCTTTTTTGTTTGATTAAGCAACAGGTAAGAGTAGAGGTTGGGCCTCTGTCTAAAACATTAATGAGAGGACCTTGCACTGGTCTTCGCCTGAGGGGCGCCTTCCCCAGTGATGACCAGGCCCATCTGATGCCTTTTTTGCAGAGGTGGGATCTTGGGCATCAACCCATTTGCAACCCAACATGCTCTTCTTGGGCTCACGCCAGGGAGTGATTCCCAAGTGCAGTGCATTTGCCTCGCACCCAGTGCTATTCCTTTAACGTGGCAAGCCACACCTAGGGGGACTGTCCGGCCTCAATGGCAGTGAAGGCCTGGACCACCATAGTCATACTCTTGCGCTGCGAGCTCCTAATCCGGCATATGCACCACAGGCACAGCAAGATCACCAATGCCAGGATACCAATAAGGGAGCCCATTCCCGCCCACTCCTTCAAATGATCCACAGCTGTCAAACTCTCCAGTCCAATTGCCTAAAAGATAAGGGCATCAGTCTCGGGAACACGGACAGGATCCCCCATCTCGGCACTGGTCTTACAGGCTGTATCGTTGTGAGGGCGATCAGAAGAATCATCACCACCCCTGGCATCTTGGGCTTCTTCTCCTTGGACCCTCCTAAGGAGTCGTTCTGGTACCCAAACCGGATCCTTTTGGTCATGTGGAAAAACACATACAGAACCTCGTGCCCATGTTAGCACGGGATCAGGCCCGCGCCAGATCCCTGTCAAAATATCTTTCCATTTTACCATTCCTTTTGTTAGACCTTGAGACTTGTTATGCCTGTCCGCCGCAGACAGGCCTTGAGCATCCAAATTAAAAAAATTAATAGTGAATAAAGCAAGAGAAAGCCTTTCCTTAGGGGTACAGCCATGGCCAATTCCCCCTTTTTGTTTTTGTAAAGTCTCCTTTAGCGTGCGATGTGCACCTTTTACGATGCCTTGACCTTGAGGGTTATAGGGCAACCCATGAAGAAGTTGAACATCCATTGCTTTGCAAAAGGAGAAAAATTGATTTCCTGCATATGCAGGACCATTATCAGTTTTGAGCTGTTTTGGTTTGCCCCAAGCTGCCCACGCCTCTAGGCAGTGGATAATAACCTGATGTGCCTTTTCTCCAGTCATAGGGGAGGTATATATAATGCCAGAGCATGTGTCTACAGAAACGTGTACGAATTTCTGTCGTCCAAATTCAGGTACATGAGTAACATCCATTTGCCATATTTTAAGAGGCAAAAGGCCTCGAGGATTAACACCAACACTAGGTAAGTGGTGATAAATTACACAATGAGGGCAATCTAAAACTATTTGTCGGGCACGAGCCCGGGAAAGTCGAAATTGTTTTTGTAAAGCTTTTGAGTTAACATGAAAGTTATTATGAAAAGTTTTTGCTCTATCCAAATTTGAACTAAAAAAAAATCCAATCTTGACGGGTATAGCAATCAACAATATCATTGCCTTCTCTTAAAGGGCCAGGCAGACCAGTATGGGCGTGAATATGTAAGGGATAGAAAGGGTGTTGTCGTTGCCAAAGCAATCGTTGTAAGCGACAAAACAAATATCCAACAGGAGAGGCCTGTTTTATTGGCCCTGCAGCCTCCAAGACTCTTAAAGCATTTATAACATAAGCAGAGTCTGAAATTAAATTAAAAGGAAAAGGACAGGTTTGAAACACTTTTACAACAATTTGTAGTTCCACTAATTGTGGAGCACCGGCTTGAAACTGGTGGCGGACTGGGTCATGGCCTTCCACCATGTACATGCCGCATCCCGTTTTAGAGCCATCGGTAAAAATATTGCAAGCTCTAGCAAGGGGATTTAAGGAGGTAACTTTAGGAAAAACTACGGGATGTTCTTTTAGAAAATTTAACAGGGGATGTTTTGGAAAATGGTTATCTATCTGTCCTTTAAAACTACATTGTAAGACTGCCCAATCATCTACAGTAGCACATAATGTTTGTACTTGATGATTAGTATATGGAACAATAATGAAGCATGGAGCATTGCCAAAATATTGGACGCACTGTTGAACCCCCGACAACGCCAGACTGGCTACTGCGGCAGGGTAATACTCAATGGATTTTGCCGGAGAAACTTTTGGGTAAATCCAAAGCAATGGGCCATCTTGCCATAAAAGCCCTGAAGGTTGAACACATGTAGGGAGAATACACAAAGTAATTGGCTCACCTTCCTTAACTCTTTTTAAACACGCCCTTTGTAACTCATGCTCTACCTTTCATAGTGAATCATGTGCCTCATCCGTAAGCTGTTTTGGAGAATCTAATGCAGAGTCTCCTTGTAGCATGTTATATGAGGGCTTAAGTTCATAATTTGGCAGCTTTAAATAACATCAGATCCAATTAATGTCTCCCAATAACTTTTGATAATCATTCAGGGTTTTTAAATGATCCTTCCTCAATTCTACCTTTTGGGGTACAATATGAGATTTATGTATGGTAGCCCCTAAATATTCAACAACAGAGTGTTGTTGTACTTTCTCAGGGGCAATAAACAAGCTTTTAGCATTTAACAGATTGGTAAATTCCTCATAAGCTTTGTGTAGTAATTGCTCTGATTTAGAGGCCAACAAAATATCATCCATATAATGAATGCAGCGCACCTTGGGATATTTTTGTCTAAGCCACTTAAGAGCCTCGGCCACAAATAACTGACACGTGGTTGGACTGTTTGCCATGCCCTGGGGAAGTACTACCCATTAGTACCGTTTGTCCGGTTCCTCATGATTACAGGAAGGGAGGGTAAAAGCAAAACTTTCAGTGTCCCCAGCAAATAATGGAATAGAAAAGAAACAATCCTTTATGTCAATGACGATAACAGGCCAATTTTCAGGTAGGGAAGAAAGAAGCGGTAAGCCCCTCTGAACTGGACCCATAATTTGCATTTGTCCATTGATTGCACGCAAGTCATGTAGCAATCTCCACTTTCCAGATTTCCTTTTTATTACAAAAATAGGAGTATTCCAAGAAGAAACAGAAGGCTTAAGGTGCCCCAGTTCTACCTGTTCTTGTACTAGAGTTTGAGCAGCAGCAAGCTTTTCCGAGGGCAGTGGCCACTGAGGCACCCATACTGGATCCCCCGTCTTCCAAACTATGGGAATGCCTGCCCCAGTGGCCGCTATGAAAAACCCAGTCCCTGTTTGTCTAACTTTTGTTTTACTTGGATGGGCTCTTTATTGCCTTGTAGAAATTTCCCTAGGCCAAAGCCAGGATGATACCCCATGCGAGTCATCACATCTTGGGAAACAGTTGAATATTCATTGCTCAGAGTAAACCCCATCTCTTTTAACAAATCTCTTCCCCACAATGATACTGGCAGCTCTAGCATGTAAGGCTGAATAGTGCCTGAGTGGCCTTCATCGTCCTTCCAGGAGAGTTGTCTTGCACTCATTTCAGGAGTTTTTGAGTATCCTAGGCCTTGTAATACTTGAGGAGAGGTATGTATAGGCCATCCCAACGGCCAATCCTTTTTGCAATTATACTTTTATCTGCCCCAGTATCTAGAAGACCTAATATCTTTTTATCGTCTATTTTTAGTTCTAGCACTGGTCTTTGGTCCAAATCAAGAGATATAAATGTCAGATCTACTCCTGTGGATCCGAAACCCTTTTCTGCCCTAGTCTGTTGCTGCGCTTCAAAATGCTCATGGAGGCTAGGTAAAATAAGCAGCTGTGCAATGCGGTCACCAGGAGATATGGCAAAAATTCCTTTTGGTGACTCAACCATGATTTTAATAGTTCCAGCATAATCAGGGTCTATTACTTCAGGGTGTATTTTAAGACCCCGTAGAGTAACAGACGACCTGCCCAAAAGCAACCCTACTGTTCCTGGTTCTAAGGGTCCTTTGAAATCTGTATCCACTAACTGAATGCCCATTTGGGGGATTAGTACGAGTCTGGTGGTGGCACGGAGGTCCAGTCCTGCGGAGCCCGCAGTGGCTCTCCCCGGTTCTGTGGGTGCAGTAATGTCGGCCACTGTTCCAGTTTTGATTGTCCTTGCTCCACTGCCCCATATATTTGTGGGCCCTGGGGATGAGGGCCCCGCTTCCCGTTTTTTGTCTGCTCTAGGGGTTGGCCGTTGATGTCCTTAACGGATCTGCATTCATTTGCCCAATGCTTCCCCATTTTGCAGCATGGACAGAGGCCAGGCTTTTTTGTGGTCCTGGGAGCTTGCTACCTCCCTCTCCTCTATGGGGACAATTACGCTTCATATGTCCATCTTTCCCACAGTGATAGCACGCCCCTGTCCTTCCTCCCTTTTTGTGTGTTAACTGCAAGACTGCAGTGGCTAATCCGGCATTGGTTAAAGGCCCTCCAAGTTCTCTGCAAATTTTCATCCAAGCCTCCAATCCCCGATTTTTGTAAGGGGTAATGGCAGACCTACACTCTTTAGTGCATTGCTCAAATACTAGTTGTTTAATTAGGGGCATGGCCGCATCAGGGTCCCCAAAGATTCTTCCTGCTGCCTCAACCATCCTTGCTACAAAGTCCGAGAAGGGTTCAGTAGACCCCTGTATGATTTTTGTTAAGTTCCCACTTACTTCTCCTTTATTAGGCAAGGCTTTCCATGCTTTAATCCCTATCTTGTTAATCTGTTGATATACTTCTACTGGATATCCTATCTGTTGGTTGGCAAACCTTCCTATACCTAGAAGCATGTCTCTATCCCAAGCAGGATTGCCAGCAGCTTGGTTTGCTGCTGCTTCTTCATTTGCAAATTCAACTAAATAAGCTTTCCAATCCAAGTATTGTCCAGGGCTCAAGCAGGATTTCACGAGACTAGCCCAGTCTCCGGGGGTCATACAATGCCTTTCTAATGCCTCGACTTGTCCAACAGTAAAGGATGCAGTTACTCCGTATGTATGGACTCAGCTAGAGACTTAATCACCTTGAAGTCTAAAGGCTCATGGTATCTCTGCTGATTAGCATCCACAAATACTGGAAAAGTCTGGGGTAACTCACTTCGTGCCTCTCTCCATGCCCCTGGGTTGAAGGACCAGGCCGAGACCTTGAAACCTTCACTATAAGGGGGAGAAATTGTCAGTGTTCTGGGGCATCTGGAAGTCCCACAGCAGCACCCTCTATCTTTCCCTAACTCCTTTTCCTCTTCTTTTCCTTTATCTGATATCTTTGTCCTTTCAATTTGTTCTGTGATTGCTTGAACCTTCTCGAAGTCAGATTCCTCAAGGGAATCAAGCTCTGTAAAATCGGGGTATAATTCTGACCTTGTCCTTTTTGCAGTGCCGCTAGCAACACTGCCTCTCTCTGATCTTTCTTCCTGCAGTCTCTCTAAAGCTGCTTACCCAATCTCCACTACCTCGCTGCAGCGCTGATCCTCCAGGCAAATTCTCACTAACCTCCAAATTGGTCTTACCCCACTCTTAAGTGTTCCTTGTTCATAAGCAAAATCTAAGTCCGCTCCCAACTTCTCCCATGAGGCTACTGTGAGGCTTCCTGAGACCGCAAACCATGGAGCAACAGAATCACATTCATTTAAAAATCTTTCTAGGGTACCTGTCTTTAACTTTAACCTTTTTGAGTATAACAGCTCCTTAAGAGCCAGCAAAATTGGGTGTGAAGAGAAAGCGCCCATGTTTCTCAAATAATCTTTTACTTTAGCTTTTAGCTAGTAAATAAACTAGCCCCGGATTGCCTCTCTCTCTTTGTCTACAGAGAAGAGCAAAAAATCCCTCCCACTTTTATCGCGGATCCCCTCTTGCCTGGGGACTTACTGGTGCACCCCCTGACCGCTGAAAGTTCTGAATCCCGTCGAGCCCCACGTTGGGCGCCACTTGTCGCGACCGCCTCGACCTGCAAGGATGACGCGACAACAGGTTCTTCTTTCAGGCGGTTTATTCAGGACCTTTTACAACATCTTCTCTCCTGCTTCTTCTGCCCGCTTCTTCCTGCTTCTCTTTCCCTCCGCCCCCACGCTCCGGTTATAAGCCTCCTGGATGGCCAATCCCGAAGCGCACGTGGCATATACCGATAGGGCTGCAAACACGGAAGCAAACTAGGAGCCAAGTCATAGCCATATAAGGAGTTGTTTTTTACAGAGAGCACTCATCACCGGGAAGACGGAAGGCGGGAGCCAGCGCCATCTTTGGTCGCAGCCGCGCCATGTGGCCACCCCATTTTTGCGGCCGCGCCTTACGGCCGCGCTGTCTTTGGTCGCGGCTCCCGCGGCTCTCCACACCTTCTCTTAATTTTTCCCAGCCTGATCAGAGGTTTGAATGTATGGTGCTGCCACAGAGAATGGCCAATAGCCCAGCCTTTTGCCAACAATACTTTGCCACACTTTTAGGGCCTGTGCTGGGTTCAGATACCTCCCTTGGCTATGCCTACATGGATGATATAATTCTGAGGCACCGAGACCCGGGCCGCCTGGAGGGCCTTCTGGCCCAGGTTCTCTCCATATTAAAAATAAGGGTTTACCATAGCCCTCAATAAAATTCAAAAGGTACCTCCTTTTAAGGTGCTCGTGTCCTACCTTACCTTGACTCAGGCCAGCTCCCTTAAACCTTTGCTGGACATTCCAGCCTCTTTGAACTTAACCCAACTTCAGAGCCTTTTAGGGGAAATCAACTGGCTGTTGGCATTTGTTCCTCTCCCTAAAGATAGTCTTGTGCCTTATTTGCTCTACTAAAGGCAGAATGCCCCAAGAAGTTATTACAATTTCAGACAGCCATTGGGCAATATTTTTGCAGTTCCAAAAAGCCCTGGATGAAGTTTACCTGAAGGGGTAATCTATTTTTGAGCCCATTTTCCTTTGGTTGTTTGCAGGTGTTACACTGATTTCTGCAGTTTTAACTCAAAGGGGGGAGCCATTAGAGTGGGTTCATATTCCCCTGGGGGCCACACCTGGCATGTACTCTCAGGCAGGCCAACTTGCAGATGCTATTGTCAAGGGAAGGACCCAAGCCCAAAGACATTATGGCCTCGACCCTCAATTGCTTTTCCTTTTCATATGGTAGACGTTGTGTGGCTCACTGGAGCCAATGCTCATCTTGCTCTCTCTCCGAGGAGGGGTTGCTAGGCAAAATTGACTGCCATTATGGGCCATCCAAATGGACTGTCATGTTATGGCGACTTCCCCTCAAAATGCCTTCTCTGTTTTCTCCTACGACTCTTCCTGGTGCCCTCCATGTTTTTTTCTGATGGAGGGAAAGCAGGCTCTTTGAATACAGCCTTTGAAGAGCAACAAAAGACCCCGAACCAACAAAGATTTCAACCTTGTCAAGGGTCAGCACAATATAAAGAAATGCTGGCCGTAATTATGGCCCTTCAGGACATTCAAAAAACCTTTAATTTGTATTCTGATATACTATATATGATTGACTTGTTCCACCATATTCCCCAGGCACATATTAAGCTGGATGAAAACCCTATTTCCCCTCTTATGGTTACCCTTAAGGGTCGATTAGAAGGTCAAGGAGCCCCTATTCATATTCAACATTTGAGAGGGCATTCAATACTTCCTGTGTTTTTATCCCTAGGCAATAATTGGGCAGACCAGTTAGCTATTGGCCCACAAGTATTAACCTTAAAAGAGGCTACCTGTTTGCTTGATTTCACCCACATTAACTGGAGAGATCTTCAACATAGATTTCCTCAGATTCCTGTAAAGGACCTCAAAAGGATAGTACATACCTGCAAAACATGCCAGCCCTTCTTAAAAGTACCCCCATTACAACCATCAGCGGTAAATCCCAAAGGCCTTAATCCTGGCAAACAGACATTACTCATTTCCTAGCCTTTGGTAAGTTCAAAAATATCTTTGTCTTTATAGATACCTACTCAGGAGCATGCTGGGCCACAGCACATACAGGAGAAAGAACTACACAATCACAAGCACATTTTCTTCAATGCTCTGCCACCTTGGGTCTACCAACACAAGTTAAAACTGATAATAGACCCTTTTTTGTTAATAAAGCAATGTCAGAGTTTTTGACAAATGGCACATTAATCATACTACAGGATTTCCTTATAATCCCCAAGGCCAAGCAATTATAGAAAGAAATCACCAATGTCTTAAGGAGCAATTATTAAAACAAAAAGTGGGAGTTAGCCCCCATATACAGTTACAGATAGCTTTGTTTACCATTAACATTTTAAGTTTTCCAAAAGGGGCAACTGAATCCAGAAGCACTGAGGACAACTAAACCCTAAGCCCCAAATGAAATTCAGGTGGAAGGACCCCCTGACACAACAATGGAGAGGACCTGACCTGCTAGTTACCATTGGCAGGGGATTTGGATGCATTTTTACCACAGAGGAGACAGCTTCCATTTGGATCTCTGCCAGGAACCTTAAGGTTTTACCCATTTCCTCTATATAGGAGGATGCCCAAGTCTAAACTAACCAACAAGGAAAGAAAAATGGCTATGGTGTCAGAGTCTTGTGTGTAAAGGAGGGAAAGCAAGAAAGATAACTAACCATTCCCAAGGGCAATCAGCCCTTGAGAAGCTCTTGTGTTCTCTAACAATTGCAGATTGTGGTACTCCAGCTATTGGCTCTTCTGACCCTCCCAGTCCCGGCAATGGCTACTGAATCCATGATCCACGCTGGCAATGCAGACATAGCTCCACAAGAGAAGATGTCCCTTTGACCTGGTGGCTTGACCTTCATTTTGGTCACCAACATATGTCATTACGTATGGACCATTTAATATTTCTGTAGGAGCTATTTATTTTAATGCTATCTGCTCTAATATTCCTTTTCAAGCCCCACCTCTGGACTCTGAAATGGCAAAGACTGCTATCCCATCCCTGACTGTTAAAGGACTGCTAATGACATTGCTTGGCCTGGTAATGCTTTTGCTGATGGTTTTTCTATGCCTTCCTTGCATTATATATGCACTGCAAACCTCTTATGAGTTTAGCTAGCCAGTTATAAATTTCCCCCAAGAGGAACAACAGCCAGAGATGGGTAAGAGGTGGTGCCAGTCTGACCAACCTAAGATAGGGCGTTCAGCTTCGCTCTGTAGAAATTCCCAATGAAGAGTAAGACAGACAAGATGATCCACCCAACCTAAGACAGGCGGGTTCCCTTCTTTAAACAAAGATGTGGTGTTGGGAGCCAACAGTAAAGCTGAAAGGTCATCTTGACCCCTGTACTCACTTGAAGGCACAAGCAAAGAACTGGTTTACTTGAAAGACACCACGTGCCAGGGATTGCTTTGCTATGTCTGCAGAGTTTGTTTTAAATTTTCCTTGTTTTTCTGGACTATAGTAGAATGGCCTGAGAGTGGGGGCTTACGAGGATGCACCGTGTCCCCTGTGTGGAATTCCCAATACCCAGGCTGCTTCCATGTTCTGAAGAGGACGAGATAATGACTGTTCTATATGCCCCGAAATTAATCGCACTGTTTCAGACATTTCTAACTTTGGTGGGGCTGATGTTTATTACTGTGCTAGTTGGGGATAGGCTCTTGTATCACGCACAAGGGCTCTATCCTTGTCTGGCGAATCTCGCCCCCCAGACTTGCCTCAAACCCTCTGCATGGCCAATGCTATTCTTACCAGTGAAATCCTGTTAAAATAACCTTTACAGAGGAGAGGAAAAGGATAACTAACTGGGAGGTGTATCAGCCATTAAAACAAAAAGGGGGAATCTGTGGGGCACACAGGCAGCAAAGACGTCCCTGAGAGGAAGTTGTTTGAGCAGAGCCTGATTTGTTTACATTCAATGTATAAACAGCTTGTGGAAGCTTAGGTGCATGATAAGGTGTGAACTTTACAGTGAATGGTTGGTTCCATTTCCTCTCCTCCCATGCAGTCTTTTGCTTTAAAAAAAGGTCTTGCTCTGTGTTAATAAACAAGTTCCTTCTTGACTTGACTCCTGCATCTGATTTTCTCCTGGGCTAAGGGAGACTGCGGAACGGGTGAGCAGCCACACTTAGCTTTCCTCAGACCCTGTCCAGCTTTCGTGGAATGGATGAAGACCTGACAGAAGAGGCAGGTTTGTGATGTCACAGTGTGTTAGTGATATCACCATGGCCCTGTGATGTCACAAAGTAATTGTGATGCCATATATTTATGAGATCACAATGGTTTTCTGATATCACCCCAAATGCCACATTGAAATAGAATGAACTAAGAGAATAGGCATTTACAATGTGTCTATAACATCACAATGACAATTTAATGTCATAATGCTATGAGGTCATTGAAAATTAGTGATGTTGTAAGGAGGTAATGATGTCATAATGAATACGTGTTGTCACACTGGTGATTGGGTCACAGAGGGTTTGTGATGTTACAATGGCGTATATGAATTCAATTATCATGTGTTCACAATGAGGATATGGGTACACAAAGGAATTGTGATGTCACAAGTACCATATGTGTTTTCAAAGGTACTTAGGGGGTCATGATAGCTTTATGATACACAGTTGTGATGAGGTCACAACAGGTTTTGATGTCATAATGATTTTGTAATATGTCAAACACATGTCCAATTTCAACTGCTAGTATTTCACAATGTGCATACAAGTTCACAGAAGGAGCTTGAAGTCTTAATGGACATGAATTTTTTAAAATATTATGAGGTTATATTAGGTTTGTGAATATACAATGGGACAGTGATATCACCATGGCAATGTCAACTCACTACATCGTGTCAAAATATTGTTTTGGTGTCACAATTAGTTGATGATGCTACATTGGTGATGAGGTCACAAAAGATTGGTGATGTCACAGTGTGTTGGGCATGTCACAATGACATGATGGTTCTCAATTATCTTTAACTTACAATGAGTATGAGTTCACAAAGGGACTTTGGTTTCTCCAAAAGTATGTGTTGTCACAAATATATTGAAATCCTAAAAGGTTTGTGATGTCAGAATTTGTCACAGTGGTTATGAAATCTGGCAGTGTGATATCACCATGGTCATGATGACACTGGGAATTTGTGATATCAAGTGCCATATGTGAAATTTAATGAGGTCAACAAGAGATCATGAGGACAAAAAGGCCTAAGATATTAGAATTGCAGCATGTCACAAAAGTTATGATGAGAGGATAGGTTTGTGATGTCACGGTGGGTTATGTAATATTGTGAAATGTGGGTTATTGTGATATCACAGTGTGATATCTAAGAAAGGGGGTTGAGTTTTGATAGGAGCACCAGAATAGGGATCAAGAAACCCATGGCAAAGACAGTACAATTCATTTGCAAATGGCAGTAGAGAACCTCTAGGACCAGATGAGTGGGAAAAGGAATGTCCAAGGAGGAGAAAGATAGAAAATGACAGGTTATGTAATCACATTAAACACCTGGAAAATGTGTTCATATCTCTGGAGTGACATCCAAAGGAGCTTGGGGCTCTGAATTCCAACAGTGTTCAATTTAAAAATCAGCCCTCTGAACTTAAGAAGAAATGTGGAAAGAAAAATTCATATACTTCTATCTCAAAAAACAGGCTTATAACAGACTGAATCTTCATTATGTGCCAGCCAAAACCAACCAAGAGGTTAAAAACACATAGATGAGCACATTGGAGAAAAGAGAGAATTATTTGACTTGAAGAAAAGATTTGAAGGTATAAACTTGTGATAGTGAAAAATGAGAAGAAAATCCTCAAAAGGAACCTAGAAAACACTCAGAATCAAATGAAAGTCAAATACATTAGCCTGGATGAATATGAGGCAAATTAGGGGACCACAGGCCAACAGAAACAAAAGACAGCAATGCTGCCATCCTTCCTAACCTCAAGTGAGGCGAAGAAGAGAACCTGATGCTACATTAAGAAATCGTGGACATGAAAAATGAGCTGGACCTGATTTAAGAATGTATTAGGCTGAAGTACATGTCAATTATAAGCTTTGAAAGTTGTTACCAGAAATTCAAAGCAACAGAGAGAGAAGGAAAGAGTAGTTAGCAGAGAAGACAGGGAAGTGCTGTGTCACAGAAGATGAGGCAAAGAAAAGTGTACAGAAAATATCAGGCTCAAGAAAGAGATTGTTACTCTTCAGAAAGAGTTAAAGGGCCACATGATCTGATAGAGAATACTGGGGAAAGCAGAAGAACATTAGGAAGAAAAACAGAAGGGCTAAAAAACTGTTGAAAGATCTGTCACAAAAATACACTGAAGTGGAAAACTAGAAAGAGAAACTACTAGAGTAAAAGCCCCAAAAGACTGCTGAGATCTTCGCCATAAATGTAATGCAGAAGCATCGTGTCCCCAATGGAACAGGTGGAGGTGGGGAAAAATACCTTGCAATAGCGCCTTTGTGAACTTAAGGGAGGAGCTGAAGAGCAAGCAAAGGTGTTGTGAGAAGGAGCAGCAGTTGTCCAGTCAAAGGAACTCTCCTATCACCCTGCCAAATCAGTTACAGTTTAAGGAGCACATTGAGAAGGAGAGTGAGATTTTGAAAGCAAGTTTGAGAGAAAAGGAGGAGAATAAAATGGAAGAAGTGTCCAAGGTTCAGAGTACTGTACAGGAGTTAAAGAAACTAGAGACCCTAAGATACAGGAAAACATCTGAGCTGATCCGGTAGCTTGGGAGTTCACTCTAAAACCAGTGGGATCTCTAGAGCTACTGGTCGTTAAAATTAAAGGAAGAAGCAAAAACAGTTGTAATAAGTGTGCAAATGTTAACACTGAACTTGTGAAAAAAGCATACAGGCTCAAGAGTTCTGTCTGTTTACGTGTAGATATTTGCACCCTGGTAAATTTCCCAAGGCCATTACCTAAAACTGTTCTGAAAACCAGTGGGGCCTTAGCGTGACAATACTTTGTAAGGTGTGTAGGTAATTTCCAATAGGTAAATGCTGAAAAACTGGAACTTATGGAAAGAATTCATATGTGAGGAATCTCAGATGGTGAATTAGGGACAGTGAACTTCACAGAGGTAAAGCCTGGAAAGTATCGGTATTGGTGTCTATTAGTAATAGTGGACACTTTTTCAGGCTGAGCTGAGGCATGTAATAATTCCTTGATTTGGCTTACCCTTAGCTGTGGGGTCCAAAGATGGCCCTGCATTCATGGCACAAGTTCTCAATTATTAACTAAAATTGTAGGAATAAATTGGAAGTTACAATCCATTTATAGATCTCAGAGTTCAAGTCATTAGAAAGAATGAATATGCCCTCAAAGGAAACTAACTAAATTAAATACAGAGACTGTCCATGTCTACGTGAGCCTCCTCCACTTTGCTCTCCTTCGAGCAACATGTAGCCCCTAGGTTAAAGGATTTAATCTCTTTGAAATACTTTAGGGTAGACCACATCCTTTGGTTCCTAAATTTGGGAAGGCTATATTAACAGAAATGTCTAACTACAATCTGCAGGCTTTACAACATACTCTTTATGGACCTATCCTTTGGTAACCAAGGCCCACTAGCCACCTAAGAAAAACTCCACCTGAAGGGGAGGGTCCAAGATGGCGATGGAACAGCAGGAATATACAACAGCTCTCCCCAACGAAATACAGTTTGGATTTCCGTTTCTGCAAGTGACCCACAAAAAAAAAAAGCTGATTACTCAGAGAGATACAGAATGTGAAAAAAGAAAAGGGAAAAACCCACACAGACAGTAAAGTGGGAAGACCCTTCTCCCACCCCTTGTTGGTGATGGGGCTCCTCGCTGAGCAACTTAAGTGGTGGAGTTTTGTGCCAGGTTTCTTAAATGGCTTGGCTCTGGACCCTCCAAGGACCACACACCGTCAAGCATCCCAAGGCTCACAGAAGACTCCCAGAGTCCAGTGCCAGCCCATAGAATACAAACCAAAATCTCAGAAGACAGAGCCCGCATGAAGATTCCCCTCACCCTCCTGGCATGGCACCTCTGCTTGGCTGGTGCAAGCAGCCCAACCCAGTCAGAAGCAGCAGCAGCTGTCAGCAGTGGTGAACGACCCTAGACTGGCAGTGTAGCACCTCTGTCCTGCTGGTGTAAACAGCATAGCCAAACCTGGAGCATCAGTAGCAGCTGGCAGGAGTGGCAAACCACCCAGACTCTGGGCACAATGCCTCTTGGCACTAGCCCACAAGATCAGCCCAGACCAGCCCAGGACGGCAGTGATAACTGTTGCGGGGACAGCTTCAGTGAATAACTCCAGACCCATGGCAGTTTGTGCCTCTCCATACTGGCCCACATAAGCAGCCTAGCCCAGCCTGAGGCAGCAGCACTGGTTAACACCTGATTCGTGGTGGGGTGGAGCATCTCTCCATACCGGCTTGCATAAGCATCCTAGCCCAGCCCATGGTGGCAAAGGTGGTGAACAACCCCAGACATGACACAGGGTGTGGTGCTGAAAAAAACCAGAAAAGCGTCATGAACTTTCCTGCCTGCTCTGGCTTTGAACCTGAATACAGAGATCTGAGCCTCCTGAGTAGCTACAATTACAAGCATTCACACCAGCAGGGTCTAACTCTTGCCAGCCCCTTCACTTTTTCTACAATAGATCATTTCTTGGCTCATACAAGCAATTAAAGCAAATACAAGAGGATTGACATAATACCCTGTATTCTATCTGACCATAGTGGAATCAAACTAGTTCTCAATAACAAGACATAAAGTAGAAAAAACTTAAACACATGGAAATTAAACTGCACTAAGTTGAAAAATACATGGTTCACAGAAGAAGTTAAAGAAGAAATTAAAAAGTTCCTACAATTCAGTGAAAATGAAGAAACATCACAAAGAAACCTATGGGACTCAGCGAAATCAGTCCAAATGTATTGCTCTCAGTGCACATATCAAGAAACAGAGACCAAGTAAACAATCTTATGATACAACTAAAACTGCTACAGAACAAGAAAAAAATTGAACCTAAAGTTGCTAGACAGAAAGAAATAACAGAAAAAGAGCTGAAATTAATGAGATTGACTGAGAAAATTATAAATAAAATTGATTAAACAAAAAAACTGTTTTTAAGAAAAAATCAATAAAACTGAGGCACCACTAGCAAGAGTAACTAACAAAATAAGAGAGGAGACCCAAATCAATATTATCAGAGTTACCACAGGAAAAATTACAACAAACATCCAATTCATCCAAACAGTCATAAGGAAATTATTCCAGACTCTACTCACAAAGGAAGGAAAACCTAGCAGAGATGGATGAATTTCTACAGAAATACAAATTGCTATCCCTCCTTTCCTTTTTGGCCCTGCTTCTCCACCATGTATGGTGGGGGCAGCAGTTCGGTAAATACACTTCTTTTCTTGCCTTAATAGTGTGTGGTATTCTCTTCATAGGCTACTGATTGAAACCTACCTATTTAGTATTCCTTACATATGATGCTGTGACTCAGATGGGGTTTTTGAGTTGGAAATGGTAGAATTTCCTAACCATCCCTTTTCTGTGAACTAAATTGCATTGAGACACAACGCGAGACTTTTCACCAATATCATTTCTGGTCTTCACATCCACGTTCACACCACTTCTCTTCTCTGGTGAGTGAAACTACTCTCTATGGCTCTCTGTTGCTCAATCTCTGTTCTGATGTGGCGCTATGTCAGAGAGCTCCTACGGCATTTAGCGGAAAGGCTGGTCACCTCTGAACCCGAGGATGCTTGGTTATGGGGTCTTGGCCATTTCTCTCTACAGTGCTCTAGGGGAAGTAGGGACATGGCTTCTGCCTGGTCAGCTGTCCTTCCCTCACCAAACTGACTCTCCTACACATTTAACGGGGTGCTACGAGTCATGCCCAAGCCATGAAGCCCCTCTGAAATGCCTCCTGTGCTCGCTGGATAGCGAGAGCACCTAATTTTTTATGCTTTTCTCAGGTTTAGACAATTTTGGCCTCTGCAATGGTAAATGGTAAGAAGTCTGTTCACTTTCGGGATCTCTTTGCTCTCTGCTAATCATGTCCAACTTTCTCTATCTCTCCCTTTCTTTTCTACAGCTATTTGTATTGTTCCATGAAGCGTGCGACATGGACTGGGCCCAGGGGACCCATTCTAGGTTCTCTCTAAAAGGCTAGCCAAACTATGCTAGATTTTTTGTTCAGGCTTTCTTTGCATTTGTTTAGAAATTTGCCATCTTGAGTTCGCCATCTTGGCCAAATGGTGGGTTAAGGATTTGGCCTCCTCCAATCTTTATACTTCAACCTAGCTTACTTCTCCTCCATCCATCTAATCACATGTGCCTTGCTAACAAGTTGCTCTTTTCATAGGCTCTGGTAACTGAGGCCCAACCATGTGATGTGATTTGTTAGCAAAGATGTCTAAACATTATTCTCTAAAATTTCAGGGTTTGAGTTTTGCCTTTTTTGTTTTGTGTTGTTTAGTTTAGTACTGAGTATGTGAGTCTAAAATATTGGGCATAACTGTGCTAAGATTCTCCCATCCAACAGGTTTTGTCATTGCAGAATATTTGGTTAATTCTTGATAAGGACCAGGTAAGCTCTTCTTATTCTATTTGATCTCCTTGTTGCTTTAATTGGAAATAACAAAGTGTTTTTGTGACAAAAGTTGCAATTCAAATCCAGCCCAGGCTGAAAAATCCCTAAGACTCCATCTCCCAACTTATCTGCAAAGAGCCAGGCTGGAAGCTTGGCTTGAACCTCTTAACTCTAACAAGCGAACACTGCAAGTGGTACTATAACTCAAAGTGGTAGAGTGCTAGCCTTGAGCAGAAGTTCTCAGAGACAGTGCCCAGGCCTTGAGTTCAAATCTCCTTGAATACCAACTGGGACAAACCATCCCAGCAACGACACTTAGACTCAGCCAGTCTACAGAACAAAGAAACATGGAAAGGAGTAAGAGGAGATGATACACATCAGCCACTTTGTGCCTGCCCTTTCAAAATTAACCAGAGCCGGTAGTTCAATAGAAGTAAGAAGACTGCCCATCTATGTCCATACCTGTCTACCTTTCAACTGGACAGGAATTTATATTCTTGCCTTTGTCACTTGACATCCTTTCTACCCAGTCTGCAGATATCAGAAGTAGATAGTGATATTTCTACCAACATTTTCAGCTCCAAGTCCTACCTCTTGACATTTATTTGCTCTCGAATATTTTTTTTCAGTCCCTCAATGCCTCGTGAGACTTCTCCATACTTCGTCCAAGAGACTTGCCTCCTCCAGACTTCATCTAAGGACTCATTGCCCAAGTGACAGCTGTTGCCTGCTGCCTTCTCTCAGATGGGATATCATTTCAGTCTTTTACCCCTACTGTTGATACCCCTTGCAAACAGGAATTAGCCAGAGAGAATCTTCACACTTTTTCATAATTATCAAAAGGCTGGAATGTAAGTTCTGAACAGGAACACCTCCCTTCATCTTGGCTAAGTTTCCGCCCAATATCTGTTACATAGGTAACTAGCAGACCTGGAAGCAGTCAGTTTCCCCTCCTGCTAGGTAACATCCTGAGCCACCTCTGGTCACAAGCCTCCCATCTGATCGTTGGAGGGTCCCAAACACTGAGGTCACATCGAAATCCAGTGTGGCCACACCTTTCCCCCACCTGGCCACACTTCTTCCTTTCCCTAGCCTAGATAAGTCCTGGCCCAGAGGTTTGTCTCCCCTTTTCCTTTTAAGACATGCTTCTCCACCATACATGGTGTGGGCAGCAGTTAAGTAAATAAACTTTTTTTTTCTTCCTGATAAAAAAAGAAATACAAATTGCCCAAACAGAACCAAGAAGAAAGAAATCAATTAAACATGTCAATTACCTACAATGAGATAGTAGTAGTAATCAGAAATCTTCCAATAAGAAAAGCCCAGGACCTGATGGATTCACTACAGATTTCAATAAGGCCTTTAATGAGGAACTAATACCCAAACTCCTCAAGCTCTTCAGAGAAATAGAAACAGAGAGAGTAATCTCAAATTCATTCTATGAAGCCAATATCACATTCATCCTCAAACCAGGCAAAGACCCAACAAAAAAAGAACTACACACCAATCTGTTTTATTAAGACACATACAAAGCTCCTCAATAAAATTGCAGCCAACAGAATCCAGAAACATATAAAAAACATCATACATTATGACCAAGTGGGCTTCATCCCAGAGATGCAGGGAAGGTTTAACATATGTAAGTCAATAAATCTAATCCATCACATCAACAGATCCAAGGTCAAGAACCATATGATTATCTGCATTGATGCAGAAAAGGATTTTGATAAAATTCAGCACTCATTTATGTTAAAAGCTATGGAAAAATAAGAATAGAAGGAACATTACATAAGATAATAAAAGTCTTACATGGCACATCAAAGGTTAATATTATACTTAACGGGAAAAAATAAACCAATTCCCCTAAAACAAGTAAAAAGGCAAGGATGCCCACTCTATCCACGCTTCTTCAATATAGTTCTGGAATTCTTAGCCAGAGCAATAATGCAAGAGAAAGACATTAAAGGGATCCACATAGGATCCCTTTGCAGAAGGCATTATTTTAGAAATTACCAATCCCTAAAGGTCCATCCCCAAACTCTTAGAGCTTATAAACCAATTTGGCAAAGTCGCAGGATACAAAATTAACCCACAAAAATCAGTCGCCTTTCTGTATACTAACAATGTACAAATAGAAATGGAAATCAAGAAAGCAACCCCATTCACAACAACCTCAAAAAAAAAAAAAAAAAGTATCCAGGAATTAACCTAACCAAAGATATAGATGGTCTGTTTCATAAAAAGTATAAAAGCCTAAAAAAAGGAATCATAGAGATTACCAGGAAATGGGAATAAATGGGAAAAATTATTTACCGACAATATAACAGACAGGCGTCTAATATCCATTATATTATAATATCCATTATAATAATTATGGTGAAGTCAAGAAACTAAACCTTCACAAAACTAAAAAAAACAATCTTGAAATGGTCAGGGAAGCTAAAGAGAGACTTCTCAGAAAAAGAGATAAAAACAGCAAAGAAACACATGAGGAAATGTTCATCATCCCTGACTGTAAGGGGAATGCAAATAAAAACAACTCTGAGATACCACTTTACCCCAGTCAATAATGGCCCACATCCTAAATTCAGCCAATGACAAATGCTGGAAGGGATACAAAGAAAGAAACATTACTGCATTGCTAGTGGGAATGTATACTAATACAACCACTTAGGAAAGCAGTCTGGAGGTACATTCGAAAGCTAAATATCAACCTGTCCTATGAACTGGCCGTACCACTCCTGGGCATCTACTCTGAACAACAGGAATCAGTATACATAGACATACACACCTCTATGATTATTGCAGCGCTGTTCACAATAGCCAAGATTTGGAAACAACCCAGATAAGCCACAACTGATAAGTGGATCCAAAAAATGTGGAACCTATATACAATGTAATACCTGTAGCCATTAGAAAGGACAAAATGTTGGTACTTGCAGGGAAATGGATGGAGCTAGACCAAATTATTTGAGTGAGGTAAGCCAAAACAATGAGACTAACGGCATAGAGTCTAGCTGATTCGTGGATGCTAAAGCCAAAATGCAAGAAGGTACGACAAAATAAACAGGACTCGAGAAACAAAGGACAGCCAATCATTTTGTTGTATCACCACTAATGAATATGTGTCCTCGACTATGTAGATGGTAGAAATATGCACGCAATGGAGGGAAGCCAGGAGGAGGAACACAATAAGTGGGAAATGGAACAACATACAGCAAAGAGGCCCATCAGCTGCACTGGACATAGAAGAAAAATAACTAAGCAACCCAAACACAGTGATGGAAAGAGATGAATGAGAGGGCAAGAGGGCAAGAGGGAATAGCCTACATTAAGCAAAAGGAAAAAAATGAAAATATCACCTGAGGTGGGAAAAATAATTTGGATTGTAAAAGCTCATAGAATTAACAAACTTTGGACCTTGATAACAATAATTTGCCTTGTCAAGGTTAAAATGACTTTAACTAAGTATCACAATTCCACAATACTTTGAAATATATGTAATAACCTATCTCAATTTTTACAAAAAGTATGAGAATGGAAGGGTTAGGAGGGATGGGTGGCAATGTTGTCAGATACCTTGTATTTGTGTACTTTTTTGTAGAATGGGAACTTCTTTGTACCACTATTTAAAGATAATAATAATAAAAACTGTTTAAAAATAAACATTAGGATGAAAATAAAAATTTCAAATATAAAATAAGAAATTAAATCTAGTTGGAAGGAAAATTTCTTTGGGGAGAGTATTTTAGTTTATTCTATAGCAAGTCTCACTTCAGAAATAAATTAAAAAACTAGACCCCAAGTAAGTGAAATAAACTAAGAAATGGAGTTGAAAAAAGAAAATAAGAAACCCCACCCACTCTTTCTTTCTTGGACAACTGGTGTGGGTAAAAATGCATCATGCTCCTGAACTGGAACCGAAGTGGCAAGGACCTTATTGGTGGTGCTAACTTCACTGTCACCTATTAAATTAGCACGAAAACAGCATTGGATCCATCAGTGTCAAGTGGAATAGGTATTGGACCAATTACAGAGAATGCTGTAAGATGGACTGTTAAGGATAAGACTTACTAAGTGTTAATTAGTGCTAACTAGTGTGTTTCTATAATTTACTTGTTTTCTATTAAATTTACCTTTTAAGCCTGCTCATTGGGTAGAGAGAAGGGAATTTTTAGGATTTGGTAAGAATGAATCAAGGATTTCATTGGACATGAAAAACTGTGGGGTATGTATAAAGCAGCATGGTCCTAATAATGAGCAGGGCCCACTAATCAATGTTGTCCCATGAACTGGCCCACTGGAGTGCATGGGGCATGCCACCCAAGTGAGAAGGGCATGCTGCTGGAGGGGACAGAATGTCATCCTCACATGATGAGCTGTGAAGAATTGATTGGGGAACAGGCAGTTTGTGAAGTGATGGTTGAAAACTGTTAGGTAGGAGAACCACTGGAGTGATGGAGGGGTTCAAACTATATATAGGCTGCATGATCAGAGTAATAGAATTGGAGAAAATCAAGGGAAGACCTGCAAGGAAGGAAGTGGTGAGACAGCAGGAGGGGAAAGACCTGGGAGAAGAGGAATTTGAGGGAGAGCAGGAGGGGAAGGAAGCCAATTGGCCACCAGGCAAGAGAAGTGTAGTGGAGAGGCCTAAAGAGAAGAAGGAATTGATGGAAGGGAAAAAGGGAAATGAAGGAAAGGTCTATAAAGAAGGATGGAATAAGGGAAAAGGAAAAAGCCTTACCTATTGAAGTTTGGAGCATGGAGATGGTAATTTGGGGGGTTGGTGTTTTGCAAACCAATTAACTATGCCTATTGGACTTCTGAGGTTTGGTGTTTGGGGCTGGGCTGTAACTGAGTGTACAGCCCAGGACAAGGTAAATATAGGCCTATTTCTAGTGTAAATAAAATTATCTTCAATATGCCTCATTCGATTGCCTTGAGTTTTATGCATCATAAGTGTACAAGTTCACAAGTTAATAGTCTCAAAGGCCACGATTTTTGTAAAATGTTATGAGGTCAAAATAGGTTTGAAAATCCCAATGGAACAATGATAACACAGTGGCAATATGATGTCAAAATACTGAGTGATAATAATATTTTGATGTTATACTTAGTTGGTGATTCCATAATGGTGATGAGGTCATAATGGGTTTACGATGGTACAATAAGTCACAATAGGTTTTATTTTATTGTGAAAATACTGTACAGAGGTGTTACAATTACATGGGCAAGATAATGTGTACATTTCTTATCAAGCATTATAGCCTCCTCCTTTGTTTCCCTTCCCATCCCTTCCCATACTTACCTGGCAGGGGAAATACCACGATCACATAATATGTTTATGATGTCAGTTTTGATGTCCATTCACCCAGGAGAAAGTCATCCCGCCCAGGCAGAAAAACTCCGCCCACAGAGAAGTGACTTTTCACCAGGTAAACACAGCAAGAGTCTGTCCCTCCCTACAACAGCCTAGACAAACAATTGAAAATCAGTAAACACAAACCCCGAGAAAAGCTACAAGCTGGGCTCTGTGAGTGTCTCAGGAGTTAGCCCCTCAGGGAAAAGCTACTGTTTGCTGAAAGACCTCAGCCCTACACAGAACCTAGGCTCATCACAGCATCTCCAAACTAGAGGAAACAGCCATCTCCCTCTTTTTTGATACTCCAAGTAGATCTCCCTCCCACTGAACTAGCCTGGGAGGAGGATCAAAAAACATGCCTAACACAGAGCAGTTTCTACCGGCCCAAACAGACTTCAGAAACCAATCAAGCCATAGGAAAACCAAACACGACAAGCAGACCCAAGACTCCACCAAGAGACTTGTTATGGACACAGGGGAGATACAGGGTCTTCCCATTCACCCCCCCCGGAAAAAAAAAAAACAAAAAAATAAGGAACTCTTTTTTGAAACTTTTCTTCAATTTTTGTTTTTTCAAAGTGTTTTCTGTTAATCTTTTTTCTCAAAATTTTTATTTTTGGTGTGTGTGTGTGTGTGTGTGTGTGTGTGTTTAATCTATTTTGACCTTTTGGTTCTTTTTTATTGTTTTCATTTTTTTCTCTCTTTTTCTTTGCATGACTTAATTGCTGTTCTGCTCATCCCCAGATATATACCTGTCATCAATTATTAGACCTTATTCTCCATTGTGTACATACTTAATCCAGAAATTTATTACTCAGTTCACAACCTCTTAGGCTTAACTTGTTTAAGAGCAGTATCATCTCTTTATACCTACATAATTATCAAGTAAATAATTTTAATTTTTTTAATTTTTTGAATTTCATGTTTCCTTTCTATCCCTCCCCTCCTCTCATCCTATCCTTTTCTTCTCTCAATATCATTTCTTTAAACGTACATAATTTTTAAGTGCTTCACTTTGTAAATTTAATTTTTGTTTTTCAAATTTTCTTTTTTTTATTTCTCTCCTGTCATTCTGTCCAATCCATTTCCCTCTCTGAGATTAGGAATTGGTTACATTTACTCTCCTTTTACCCCTCCACATTCCTCTAGTCCTATTTGTCCCCACATTTCTCTGTAAAGCTAATAAATTCTGGTTTGCCAAATACTTTTTTGCTGTTTGTAGCACATTAATATATAGTTGTTTGATGTTGAATAGATTGTATCTGTTGAATTAGATTGTATCTACAGAAATTTTGAATGTGCAACTACAGGACTCTGGTTGATGGGTGCCTTAAAATAGTGTTCTAGCACAAAATTGGTGCTACTTTCATACAAAATGGGCAAAACAGGCCGAAAAGCACAACAAAATGGCAAGAACAGGTATCTCAACTCCCACTCATGTTAATCAGGTGACAGAATTGTTAATGAATAATCCAGAGGAGTTCCAGAAAAACCTGTACAAATGCTACTGGTAAACATGGTGAATGAAATGTTTGAAAACTTGCAAAGGACTCAGTGTGAGCGTGATAGGGAGCAAGAGGGGGCAAACCAAAATTAATACAGGAATCTTGTAAGCATTAGGAGGGTACTTAACGATTAATGCAGGAATTGCATAAGCAGGTTGACAAAGAGAAATACAGGAAATGCATGAGCAGGCTGAGCACAGCCATAGAGAATTACTAGAATTGCCTGAACTTGACTAAACTAATCAAAGAGTAATTCAGGAATTACGAGAGCAGGATGAGAATAGACAAAGATCAATAGAGGCATTAATGGAATCCATAAACAGACAGCTGAAAGAAGTCAGGGAGATCACCAATGGAATGCTGAATGGAGGCCGACAGAAAGAATGGGTTTCCAGGGAAACCATAACCAATCAAATAAGTGATTTGAGAAACTGAACACCAAAGTAAGGAAGTAAAGGAGTTCATACAAGATCTAAAACAAAGCTCCAACAAAAAATTTGAAGACATCAAAGCCGAACAATTAGAAGTAAAAGAAATAAAAAACAAAGTAGAAAGTCTTGACAGTAGGTTAGACCATCCAGAAGATCGAATCTCGGGGATTGAAGACAGCCTAGATATTATAGAGAAAAACCATACAACTATGCAAGACAAATCCAAGAAATATGATAGATCTATTCAACATTTGGAAGACACCATCAGAAGGCCTAATCTGAGGATAATGGATGTAGAGGAGCACCTAGAGACATAAGTTAATGGTCTAGGAAATTTGTGTAACAGGATACTAGCAGAGAACTTCCCAAACATGCAAAAAGATAGGCCTATATAGATACAAGAAGCTTATGGAACCCCAAATAGACCAGACAAAACAGGACATTACTCTGTCACATTATAATCTGCACAAGATCAATTCAGACCAAAAAATGGAGCCTTGAAGAACTCAAGGAGAAAAGAACAATCACCTATAAACAGAAACCAATTAGAATCATCCCAGATTTCTCAGCAGAGCCGATTAAAGCAAGAAGAGCCTGGAATGGTGTTTTCCATGCCCTAAAGACAAACAACCATCAACCAAGAATACTGGACCCAGCTAAACTCTCCTTCATAACTGGAGGTCAAATAAAAACAGTCCATAGCAAAGAAAAATTGAAACAATATATCTCACCCAAACCAGTCCTACAAAAGACAAAAGTATCCTACACATAGAAAACCAACAAGACCACAGTAAAAGCCAAGAAACAGCATCCAAGGGAATAAGATTAGAACTCAACACCAAAAGCCAACAAAGAAAGCCCTATACAACATGGAGGCTGAACAACACACTGTTGAATCACCAATGAGTCATGGAAGAGATTAGAAAGGAAATGAAAAATGAAATGTTCATGATATTAAAAAAATGAACACACAAACTACCAGCTTCTTTGGGACACAGCAAAGGCAGTACTCACAGGCAAGTTTATAGCTCTGAGGTCCTACAACATCAAATAGGAGGGATCTGAAATCAACAATTTAATAAGACATCTGAACCCCCTTGAAAAAGAGCATCAAGATAAACCCCAATCCAGTAGACGGAGAGAAATAATTAAAATTAAATAAGAATTAAATGAATTAGAAAGCAAAATCATCATAGAAAGAATCAACAAAACAAAGTGTTGTTACTTCGAAAAAATTAAGAAAATTGACAGACCCTTAGCAAATCTTATCAGAAAAAGAATAGAACTCAACCAAATTAAAAAAAAACAAACAAACAACTCAGAGATGCGAATGGAAACATCATCACAGAAACAACCAAGATTCAAAAAGTTATAAGGGAATACTTTACAAACCATTATGCGAATGACTTTGAGAACCTGGCCGAAATGCACATTTTCCTAGCAAATCTTAACATGCCAAAACAACCAAGATGAGTTAAATCAACTTAACATGCCCTTATCAAGCACAGAAATAGAAACAGCAATAAGAGTCCTTCCATGTAAGAAAAGCCCAGGACCAGATGGATTCATAACGGAAATCTATAGGCCTTCAAAGTAGAGCTCACACCAATACTCCAACTCTTCAATGAAATTGAAAGAGAAAGTTCATTACAGAATTCATTCTATGATTCAATCTGAACCCTTATCCCAAATCCAGGACAGGACTCATCAAAGAAAGAAAACTGTAGACCCATTTCTTTGATGAATACTGATGCAAAACTCTTCAACAAAATTTGGGCCAATCGATGTCAACAATTCATTCAAAAAATCATACACAATGATCAAACAGCATTCATTTCAGAGATGCAAACCTGGTTCAATATATGCAAATCAATTAATAAAATTCATCACATCAAAAAGAGCAAGGATAAGAACCACATGGTTATCTCAATAGATGCAGAAAAAGCACTGACAAAATCATACACCCCTTTGTGATGAAAGCTATGTAAAAACTATGAATCCAATCAATATTCCTCAATACAATAAAGGCTGTTTATGACAAACCTACAGCCAGCATTATACTTAATGGTGAAAAACTAAAACCATTTCCTCTTAACTCAGGAACAAGTATGTCCACTCTCTCCACTTCTCTTCAATTTAGTATTAGAATGCCTAGCTACAGCAAAAGACAAGATGCAAACATAAAAGTGATCCAAATAGGGAAAGATGATGTAAACCTCTCCCTATATGCAGATGACATGATGTTGTATTTAAATAATCCCACCTACTCCACTCCGAAATTATTCATGCTGATTCAAAACCTTGGCAAAGTAGCAGGGGACAAATTAACTCTCAAAAAACAATGGCTTACTCAGGAATGTTGTACTATTCAACAACCATTTTCTAAATTAGTGTACGAAGAAATCTCAGCTTTACGATTCAAGAAAAACTGATTCATTTGTTCCTTGTTCTACTTTCCTTTGTGACGCAGAAACAAAACCTTAGTTGACACTGTACATAATTTTCTAGAAAAGAAAATCAGATGAGAATCCGGCAGCAGCTCTGACTAAAGAAAAGCACAGGGGATGATGCCAGGCTGTTTTGGCTATCAGAGAATACAGGAAGATGAGTCTGCCCAGACTTCTGAGGACCCCATTGCCTGCCCATGTTACATCTCACACAGGAGGGCCAAAACGACTGCTTTCCTTCCTGCATCTAAAAACAAGAACAAAAGCAATCACCCAGAAGTCAGGACAGGCAGCTGATAATCTGGGAGACTGGATGTCTAGAGTCTGGTGTTGGGACTTTGCTAAATTCCTAGAAATCTGCCCTAGGCCAAGGGGTGGAGAGCAGACACAGGCCTCAGGATAGAGCAACAGGTAGCCACTGCTACCAAAGCTCTTTAACAGAGGAAGAATCTGGATGGTGACCCAAGAGAAGGACACTGTATCCCAGGAAGGAATGTCCAGGAATGAAAACTGCAGCCACCAAGAAGTCATAATGAGCCACCAAGGGTTGGCCATCTGTGGCCGAGAAGCTAAACCTTTCCTTTCTTTCTCAGGACCATAGCACATACTTGTTGGTCCCTTTCCTGTGGGTCTCAGGCAGCTCTTCTGTACAGTAAGGCAGAAGCCCAATGAAATAGGGACTGGATGGCCCACCATCCCCAGCAAAGGTCCAGGTTCTATGGATAAGGAAGGTGAGGGACAAGAGCATTTGTCTAGCAGATGGGCAATGTCCAGGATGCATGCTAGCAATTTTGTGGTGTCGACAGGGCAACAAAAGCAGTGAGACTAGCCGGGCACCAGTGGCTCACGCTTGTAATCCTAGCTACTCAGGAGGCTGAGATCTGAGGATCCTGGTTCAAAGCCAGCCAGGGCAAGAAACTCCATGAGACTCTTATCTCCAATAAACTACTAGAAAATCGGAAGTGGTACTTTGGCTCAAGTGGTAGAGCACTTGCCTTAAGCTGAAGAGCACAGGGACAGAGCCCAGGCCCAGAGTTCAAGCCACACGACCAAAAAAAAAGAAAGCAGTGAGACTTCATCCTCATGGCCTAAGGACTACTTTTTTTTAAAATTGTTATTGTAAAGGTTATATACAGAGGGGTTATATTTATATACGTCAGTAATGAGTGCATTTCTTTTTGAACAGTTTCACCTCTTCTCCCATTTATCTCCCCAGTTTTTACTTCTAGTCCCCCTCCCCCAGAAGATGTATAGTTCATTTTCAACATATTGTCTAGTGAGTATCATTGCTGCATTTGTTCATCCTTTGCTACCCACTTTCTGTGCTCCCCCTTAACCCTCCCCAAGACAGATAAACTTACATACAGGACAAAAGCTACAGAAATAAAAAAGAAAACAGCAACAAAGAAAAAAACAAAAACAAAAAGGAAAATAAAATAACCCTCTAATTTTCATTTCTTGGAGTTCATTTCAATAAAGATCATTTTATATGATTATAAAAAAAAAAAAAAAAAAAAACAATGGCTTTTCTGTATGCCAACAATGAGAAAAGCATGGCTGAAATCATGAAAGCAACTCCATTCATAATAGCTCATAAAAAATAAAATACCTAGGTATAAACTTAATCAATGGTGTGAGAGATATTTATGACGCAAACTTTGAAAACCTGAAAAAGGAAATAAAATCGGAACTTAGAAAGTGGAGAAACCTCCCATGCTCCTGGATGGAAGAATGAACATCGTGAAAATGGCAATAGTTCCCTAGGCTATCTACAAATTCAATCTGATGCTTATCAATATTATGAACTCATTCCTCAAGAAAATAGAATAGGCAATCCAAAAATTCATATGGAACAATAAAAGACTGAATAGCATAAAAGATCATTAACAGAAAGAAAAGTGCTGGAGGAATATCAATACCAAATTTCAAACTCTACTACAAAGCCATACTAATCAAAACAGCTTGGTATTGGCACAAGAACAGACCTCAGGGCCAATGGAATAGACTTGAAAACCCAGAAATGAACCCACAGACCTATAGCCACCTAATCTTTGATAAGGGAGCTAAAAAAATAGAATGGAAGGGAGAGAGCTCTTCTGTAAATGATGCTGACCAAATTGGTTAATCACTTGTAGAAAACTAAAGCTAGATCCATATATATCACCCTGCACAAAAATCAACTCCAAATGAATGAAAGACCTCAGAGTCAAAGAAGACACCCTGAAAGCATTGCAGGACAAATTAGTAGATAATCTATGTGTCCTTGGCACAGGCTGAAATTTTCTTAATAGAGACCCAGAAGCACAACAAATCAAAGAAAGCTTGGACAAATGGAATTGCATGAAATTGCAGAGCTTCTGCAAAGGACATAGCTAGCAAGGTCAATAGAAAGGCCAAGGATTAGGAGAAGATCTACACTAGCCATACAACGGACAAGGGTCTCATATCTAAAATATACTTGTAACTCAAAAAATTAAATCCCCCAACAACAAATCCTCAAAGAAACAACTGCCCAATAAATAAGTGGGTTAAAGATTAAAGAGAAACTTCTCTGAAGACGAAAGAAGGATAGCCAATAGATACATGAAGAAATGCTCAACCTCCCTAGCCATAAAAGAAATGCAAATCTAAACTACACTGAGATACCACCTTACCCCAGTTAGAATGGCTATAATGAAGAACCGTAATAACAAAAGAAGCTGGACAGGATGTTGGTGGGACTGTAATCTTGTTCAACCACGCTGGAATGTAGTATGGAGGTTCCTCAAAAGACTCCATATAGAGCTCCCCTATGACACAGCAATCCCACTTTTGGTCATTTACCAAATGATCACAAACAAGCCCAAAGTAATGCTACCAGCAACACTATGTTTATTGCAGTATTATTTACCATACCTAAGATATGGAACCAACCCAGATGCCCCTCAGTAGATGAATGGATCGATAAAATGTGGCAACATTTTATAACATTATATAACGCTTGATAAGAAACACTCATTATCTTGCCCATGTAATTGTAACTCCTCTGTACGGTATTCTTATAATAAAAAAATATGATATATATACACAATGGAATACTATTCCTCCATCAGAAAAAATGGCATTGCTCCATTTGTTAGGAAATAGAAAGCCTTGGAAAATATTGTACTAAATGAAGTAATCCAGGCCCAAAGAAACATAGCTTCCATGTTTTCCCTTATTTGCAATAACTAGTATATGTCGGAGATAAACACAAACTCTCAGACAAGTTGATGTTAGGTGAAATGAACACCAAGATAAGGACTCAAATGGTTTTTCTTTCTTGCTGTTGTTTCTAGCATATTTACAAGATGATTTCTTTGTTGCTTTGTATGTCCCTCTCCCATGATATAACCTCTATTTCACTGTATTTGATATTGGTGTAATTTGGGGAGGGGAAGGAAAAAATAAATTGGGATACCTGTGAACCCATTGCAACAATGACATGTACAAGACGTTATGTCGAAAATCGAACTTTACAACTTTGGCGCGGAGGTGTGGGGGGCGCAGAAAGGGAGCTGGGAAGGGATGGGAATGGGAAAGAAGGGAGGAGGCAACAATGCTTGATAAGAAATGTGCTCATTACTTTGTTCAAGTAACTGTAAACCCTCTGTATGTATTTTCACATTAAAAATCATGAAATAATAAAGTAAAAATCCATGCCAATTTTTTTTGCCTGTCGTGGGGCTTGAACACTCGGCCTGGGTACTGTCCCTGAGCTCTTCAGCTCAAGGATAACACTGTACCACTTGAGCCACAGTGCTGTTTCTAGTTTTTGAGAGATATATTGGCGAGAAGATTTTCACAGACTTTTCTGCCCACTCTGGTTTAGAACCACTATCCTCAGATCTCAGACTTTTGGGTAGCTAGGATTTCAGGCATGAGCCACTAAAGCCCAGATTCAAGACAAGTTTTAAAAAGCAAGCTTATTGAACCTTGTGGCTTTTTCTAATAAACAATGTTATTTGTCAGCATTAATTTATAACTATGAGTAATTTTTAGATGTAACTGGGAATTTTTTAATAGAATCAAATATGTTTTACTATTACTCAGTATCTCACAAAAACCCACTGTAATTGACTTTCCCTAAAGGCAGTTATTACATACTATATTACTCATTATTATTACTACACTGTATATTACATATAGTGTGAAGAGAAAATAGTTTGGACCATTTTCTATAAATTAGTAGATACTACTTTAGCATTATAAATTCATAACTGTGATTTTAAATGAAGGAAAGAAGATTTTCAAGTTAAAATGAAATATAAATGTATAAGTGTCCCAATTGAATCAAAAATTCTGAGTTCATAGAGAAAAAAATATTTTCTTTCCACTAAAGACTTTGAAGTAATACCATTGGAAATAGTGAGGCAAGAGGAGGAAGAATTAAAATCATGTCAAACAATGTCTGTTATTCTGCTATACCCTCCACTATGAAGACCTGCCCATTCCCAGTTGTCACAAAATTTCAAGTGTCTCTCTTAGAATCTATTTGGAAAAGTTCTAAATCACTGATTATTTTTGGAAATTCTGTTATATGAAACAAAATATTAACACAAAACAATTGAAATAAAATGCACACATATGTTGAAGTCACCACAATTGGAAAACAACCAACAAATAGAAGTCCCCTAGGAACAAATACATGTTGTGCCCAGTTTTTTTTAAAGCACAAAACCCTCAAATACATGTTTACTTGGAGTAGAGCCATAAAGATAACCGTGTCTCAGAAATATGGTTGCATTAATTTGTAATTAAATTCACCTAGATGAACCTAATGTAGCAAATCCTTTGAATGGATCAAATTGTTTAAAACCAATGTGACTGTATGTGGAGTGAGATCTGCACATATTAAAAGAATAAACTAACAAAATCATGACATACTTAACAAATCCAGAAAAGCAATGAATAAGTCCAATATTATCCGTATTGAGAACTAATTCCTACTGATTTAACAAGAAAAAATAGGCAAATAACAGAATCTGAGCAGTGTACATGAGTGTATATAATTTAAAACTACTCCAAATCACACTTTGTAGAACAATGAATGTGGGTAATATAAAGGAGAACATTAACACATGATATAAATGAAATTAAAAATCTCATGAAAAGAGAGAAGTAGTTTCTGGAAAATAATAGCTTAACAAATGGTGGTCAAAATCTTTCTAGTACTGACAAAATTGCATACCTATTTATTTAGATCCAAAAAAAGACCCCAGTTACTCAAGCTGATTTGAAAATTTGCCAAAGTAGCAGGATACATCTGTACCATTATTATGGATGTTGACTCTTGCATGGAATTCATTTTCTCTTTGATCTGACAAATGAATATATGAAAGAACATAACTTCTCCAACTAAATATCAAGACCTAACTAAACATATCACCAGAAAAGTATTATGTAAGCAGTATTGCAACAGGGGTAAAAGAAAAATCAGTCATATTGATTCTGTACTTATTGTAAATGTTGATGTTTTTTCATAAATTATTTCCTTTAGTTTGCATTTTTAAAACATTGTGAGACATGATGTATATCTTCGTAACTAATTTTGGATGCCTCCTTAAATTTTGTTCTGAGTATATTTCTCTCTTCAGTTCCTAACTCATGAAATGATGTTGATTCCAAAAACATTCTAATAACCACTGTTTATAATATACAAAATCTCATAAGCATGACACCAGTGAGCATTGGTTAACATTTTGATACCAGGGTCTCATGACTTATGAGGCCTATCTGCATGAGTTGCATTGTACCTAGATTCCTCAGCCTAAATTTAGTCACTGTTAAAAAATGTTTATATCTTTATTTGTCACCCATCAGAGATTAATCTGAGTATAAAGCCTAAGGAAAACGATAAAGTAAGAATTTAGTTTTTCTGGACAGAAAGTAAACAAAATGCAGCATAGAGTAACTCACTGGTTTAAAGTCAACCTACTTCACAAAAACTATCTAAGCATTATCTTACAATGTGTATTATTCCCATGAAGGGCATGGGGTATATGAGAAGATGACTAACCAAGCACTGTCTTCAAATATATATAATTTGGATTTATCTCTATATTTCGCTATAAACATTTCTGATAAAACTGTTTGAATAATTGATTTATAATATATCCTACTTTCATATACCAAATTACATTCAGAAAATGGGATATAACTATTAACTAAAGAATATCCTGGCAGAAAAAATGACACATCTATACTATGTGACAACCAATTCTGAGGTATTTCATTATGCCCCCATTTAATGAATGTGATTGTTTAAATGTTTAATAAAGTACTAATTAAAATTGATCAGTGTATTATAATCTAATTGTTTACAATTTTATCCGAGAATCATTTAAAAACTTTCCATTCAATCATGACATACATCACATTCTATTGGTATTCATATGGATAGGAATGAGTTTCTTAGGATCTCCTGCCATTGGGAGGTGGCAGGACCAGGATTCGAACTGTGGGCTCCAGCTCCCACCACTTCAACCCGAGTATAGGGAACTCACTGGTCTGTTCAAGAACATCAGCAAGACCAATGATTAGGCAGGCACCAGTGGCTCTCAGAAGTCCTCCTTGATACTTACAAGGCTGTGATAGGAGGATCATGGTCAAAGTCACCCTAGGCAGTAAAGTCCTTGAGAGCGCTGTCCAACTTCAGGGCCAAAAAAGCCAGAAGTATAGCCTTATGACTCCAGTGTTAGAGGGCTAGCCTTAAGTAAAGCAGCTCATGGGCTGCACCCAGATCCTGAGTTCAAGGTCCAGGAGTGTCAACAAACAGACATACACAACTATCTGTGCAGCCATCTGCCTAAAGCAGGTCACCCTCAGCAGCCTTTATTTACATTTTATTATGAGGCCAATGCAGGAACAGTCACAAACCAGGCAGGGGAAGAGAAAATCAGGTTTCTTAGAAGTAAACAGTATTCAGAAAATTAAAATTGGGGATATAAAATGGCATACTTATGTAAAAACTACCATTAAGAAAAAGATGAGGGGGCTGGGAATGTGGATTAGTCAGAGAGTGCGTGTCTAGCATGCAAGAAGCCCTGGGTTTGATTCCTCAGTAGTACATTCAAGAAAAAGCCAGACTTGGTCTTGGATGTCAGGAGGAAAGAAGGGAACACTCCCCAGTCATGAGGCCTTCTGCAGTGTGCCAGGACACCAACATGGTCTTCACACAACCACAGAGTAGGAAGACTGTCTCCCACTTCTCAGGCATTCGAGGGCCCCAGAGTCAAGAGGGCAAAGCCAGGTTCTAACTCAGGTGCTTGGAGCCAGAAGAGAAAGGTCCCTGCCTCTCCTTGGACTGGGGATTTGCATTGATGATGTGGAGAATGAAGGAAGGAGAATGGACTGGCAGAGGTAGAAGAAGGGCCTTCAAATCTGATAGATGGAGAGTCAAAAACCCACTCCCTAAGACCAAAAAGCAAGGCTCTCTATTGTTAACCTAAAGATAGCCCAAGGTTCCCTTCACCTGAGGGAGGAAGTTTAATTAGTCATTGTTTGAAGAGGCTGGGAAAAGCCTGATCCTTGTGTAACTCTGACAAAGGTTTCAGGTTTCCCCTCATTGCTGGCTGTGTCTGGAATGAATGAAATGGTTTTGCACCTCACTTCCCTATTGAGTGTGTACATTCGGCCTCCAAATCCTGTAGGTCTAAGTCTATTAGCCTACTCTGGCTTTTGAAACTGTTTTCTGCCTTCAAATATTGTTACCCTGGAGTTCTTCCTGCTAACAGGACTAGGGCTTGGAAGCTGAGAACTTCATGTGAACCCAGGACTGGTCAATGATGTTTATTTCCTGCTGTTATAACTCAAGAACTCTAAGAACATTTAGAGTGCAAGCAACTTCTCATTACCAAGTGAAACACAGGAAGCTCTTGAACATCTGACATTTCAGCAGTAGACGTCAGAGTGTCATAGATTTCCAGCCCTGGCTGGCTTCATCCTGTGATCCTCAGACTTCAGCCTCCTGAGCTAGGGTGATGGGCATGCGCTACTGGTGCTCTGCTAGGTTCAGAACTGTAATAGCATTGGCATTACAAGTCAACTGCTTATCACAAAGGGCTTGTGCAACATATTATGCCTTTCAACATTGGACTTTCAGAACCGTGTAGGACACAATTTTATAATGTTAGAGTCTGAGAGGCTGTACATATGGATGGACTACACTTTAACCTTGAGCTCTAACTCCAATTCTGGTGTACATAAACATTCATTTTTCCAGAGATTTTGCTAATTAGCAAAAAAGGAAAAGTACTTTGCTTAACCCTCACGTTTTTTTTCCAGTTTTGTATCTCAAACTCAAGCCTGGGCACTGTCCCTGAGCCCTTCAGCTCAAGGCGAACACTCTTCCACTTGACCCACAGCATCACATGTGGTCTTTTTGTGGTTCATTGGAGATAAGAATCTAACAGGTTTTCCTTGCCTAGGCTGTCTTTGAACTGTGGTCTTCAGATCTCAGCCTCCTGAGAAGCTAAGGTTCATGTTGAGAGCCACAGGCATCTGGCCTGTTGTTTTTGCCAGACCTGGGGCTTGAACTAAGGGCCTGGGTACTATCTCTGAGCTCCTTTTTCTCAAGCCTAGAGCTGTACCACTTGAGCTACTCCACAGATTCTGGCTTTTTCTGAGTATGTGGCACTGAGGATTCAAACATTACCATTCATGCATGCTGAGCCAGCTCTCTACACTAAGCCACATTTCTAGCCCCAACCTTACAATTTTATCCCTCAACTTGACTATCCCCAAGAAAAGGATTCTGAGTATAAATCATCTAATAAAATTCCTATAGGAAGTTTCTAAAGATAAAGAAGACAAATTTCATACTTGGGAGGTACTCTAAACATGTGTAGACTGTGACAAATGCTTCCATTTAATTATGTATCATGTTTCAACACTTAATAAAATACTAATGAAAAAAACAGTCGATGTCCTAAATTATTCTGTATGAATTTATAATAGCGGTACAACATGTACTAAATATTATGTGTTTAATAATACTAAATACAATAAACAATAAGTAAATGAAAAGTAAAAAATAAAATAAATACAAAATCAATAATAAAAATTATAATAAGTAATAAACACACATATGTAAATATATCATATATTACACATAGATAGAAATATTTTTTCCATTGCAGGGCCTTCCTTCAGATGCTGGGAACTCTAGCCTGAATTTCTTTTCCTCAAGGACAGTGAGTTTTGCCTTCACCCATGGTGCAAAAGAGTTACCTGGATGGTCAGATCAAATCCCAGCAATGATGGAAAAACTGGCCCCAGTTCCAAGACATTGACTTAATTTTTTTAAATGGAAGCAGTTATGTTTATTGATTTACATACTGAACATTAAAAGAAACACAGTGTAGAATTTTGTACATCTATTCAGACACCTTTCTTTTACCCCCAAAATGCTTGTCTGAGCACTACTTTTTCATTTTTTTTATTGTAAAAATGTTGTACAGAGGGGTTACAGTTAAATGAGCATGGTAATGAGTACATTTTCTTTTGAGCATTGTTGCCTCCTCCTTTGTTGTCCCCCTATCATTCCTTCCCTCCCATCTACACAACTACTCCCCCTTTCAAGCACAGTGACTTAATTTTTATTTTTGGATTTGCATGTGGTTTGAACTCAAGTAGTGGCAAATCTGAACTTTCCCTCACATTGCTACATATTTACCAAGACCCTGAGTTCAAATCCCAGGCTAGGAAAGAAAACTGGTAGAAATTCAAAACAAGGCAGCTTTATTTCCTTTTAATTTAGTTAAATAATTAATTAATGTTTTTATTTATTCATTATTTTGCCAACACAGGGCTTGAACTCAGGTCTTGGCAACTCTGCCTCAGCTTAAATCGCCCTAGGGTGGGGTGCACCCTCGGACCCATAGCCAATCCAGGGATCCTAAGCCCAGAGGGCTTTCAGGAAGGAAAAAAACAGTAGCATAGCACAAAAAGTGGCAAGCTGCAGAGGGCTGAGTGTTTTATGTTTTTTTCTTTGCATAGTGACCATCCTGGGTCACTGGCTGCAAAGTGGACCTGACCTGCCATACCTGAAGGATGGCTTGCTATCAGGGAATCCATAGGCCAAACAGTGAACATCGGCACCGAATTCAAATCCCAGTACTGACTCCTACCAATGGCAGGAGATCACAAAAAACTCATTCCTATGCATAGGAATACCAATTGAAAAAGTAGTTCATGCTTCGGTCTAGTCTAAAATTGGATGCAATTATCCTAAGACGTTGATTGATCTTAATTAATAGGTTATTATGCCTGAAAAGAATAATATTCCTTCAATGGCAGTATAATAAATGCCTAAGAGTTGCTAGGAATGTAATAGGTGTCATTCAATCATAGATAGACAGCTCTGGCGCTCCTTACTAATGTATATTTATTTGTATACCACGCTCTGCCTATACATGTATCACTGTTTTGGCCAAACCTGGGGCTGGATCTCATCACCTGGCAACCACTTCACAGCTTCATTGGCTAAAGGCTGCCATGCTTACACTCATCCATTCATGAATTGGGTTTGCTAAACCCTGAGTTCACATCCCAGCACTGCCAAAAATTCAATCTTGGAGTAAGAAGCCAAGTGTGACACATGTTTTCCATTTCTGTGAGAGTCATGGGTGTCAGGCATGATGGAGAACATATTTACAAATCGGGATGCTGTGATAGGATGTAAACAATGTAATAAATGGTAGAGGGTTCATCAGAGTCAATGAAATAAATGGTATATAAATGAATAAAACAAGAAATAAAATGAATAACCACACCCAACAAAATATGGACTGACTATGTGTATGGAAATATAAATCCTATCTTTAAAATTGATATAAGGAGTATGTTTTCCAGCCCTGAGGCTTGAATTCAGGCCTAGGGAACAGGCCTGACTTTCTTGTCTTCAAGCATGTTCAGATTCCCTTCCGTCACGGTGCTGCATATATCCCCAGAGTTCAAATCCCAGGCCTGGCAGAAAAAAATGTCATGAATTGCAAACCAGGGAGCTAATTTTTTTTTTAATTGAGGGCTATTGGAGAAGCCGTAGTCTTGCATAGCAACATAGGCCTACAGTTCGAATACAGTCATACCACTTCCAGATGGTGGGAGATCCTAAGAAATTTGTTCCCATCCACAGGAATAATGATGGAATGTTATCAATATCACAGTTGAATGACATGCTCATGAGTGATACTTGTACACAATTAGATTTCATGATTTCAATCAGCTGATTGATTTTATTTAATATCTTATGAAACATTAAAAGAATACTATTTCTCACAGGGACACAATAATTTCAGGACACTGATTTACTTAATAGTTTATTAAAGATAAAAATAATAACATTAATTACATGGAGGCATAATAAATACCGAAGAATTGGTAGGAATGTAGTCTATATAACTGAACAATGGATAGACATCTCTGGCACTCTGTAAAGATACATACATATATATATATATATGTGTGTGTGTGTGTGTGTGTGTGTGTGTGTGTGTGTGTGTACTACAATCTGCGTGTCAATTTGTTCTTATTTTGTCAACCCCTGATGCTCGATTTCAGATCCTGGGAACTGCCTATCAGCTCAATTTGTTCCAGGATGGCATGGTGACACACACCCATTCATGAATTTGGCCCTGTCGTCCTTGAGTTCAGATGCCATCACGCCCAAACAATGAATCATGGAGTAAGAAACTGATGGTGACACATGTTTTCCTTTTCTGGGAAAGTCCTGGGTGTCAGGTATAAGTGGAATACATAAGTAGATCTATATCCTATTTAATCAATGTAACCAATGTTCTATGTGCCATATTAGTCAATAAAATAAACAGTCAATACATGTTGGGTCTTTGTTTGTCCCTGAAACATGGATGGGGCCCGGGAATGGTAAGTGTGCCACTCATCCATTCCTGAGCCTCCCTTAGCCTGGGAGAAATTCAGACACTGTGGGGAGTCAAGTCAAGGAAGCACTCATTTATTACCACACAGCAAGCACGTTTTAAAGGGAAAAACTGCGAGACATGGAAGGGGAGGAAAATGAACCAACCAATCACTGTAAAGGTCATACACTATCATGCGCCTAAGTTTTATCCAATCAGATTTTAAGGTAAACAATTGGGCTGTGCCCACTCAACTTCCACTCAGCACCATCTTTGCTGCCCATGTGCCCCACAAACACATGAATAAAACAAAAACAAAATGAATAACTACACTGAATGCAATATGGATTCAACCTATGTATGTAAATATAAATCATATATTTAAAATGTACACAAATATGATGTATTCTAGTGCTGGGGATCGATTTCCGACCTAAGGAACAGACATGAATTTCTTGACTTAAAGAAGGCTAGCTTCCCCTTTCCACACAGTGCAACAGAGTTACCCAGACCATGAGTTCCTATCCCAGTCCTAGCAGAAAAAAATGGCACCTTTATACTATGTGATGCCCAATTCTTCGGTATTTCATTCTGCCTCCATTTAATGAACGTGATTGTTTAAATGCTTCATGAAATATTGATTAAAATCGATCACTGTCCTACAATATAACGGTGTATAATTTTATCCTAGAATTATTTAAGAGCTGCTCATTCAATCATAACATATATCACGTTCCATTGGTATTCATATAGATAGGAATGAGTTTCTAAGGATCTCTAGCCATTTGGAGTTGGCAGGACCAGGTTTCCAACTGTGAGCTCCAGCTCCCACCATTTTAACTGGAGGATGGGGAACTCACCGGTCTGTCCAAGAACAGCAAGACCAATGATTAGTCAGGCACCAGTGGCTCTCAGCAGTCCTCATTGATGTTTGCAAAGCTGTGATAGGAGGATCATGGTAAAATTCACACTAGGCAGGAAAGTCTTTGAGATCCCTGTCCAACTTAAGTGCCAACAAAGTCAGAGGTACAGCCATGTAGCCCCAGTGGTAGAGGGCTAGCCCTGATCAAAAGCAGCTCACAACACACACACACACACACACACACACACACACACACACACACACACACACACACTGCAGTCTAATCATCTATCTGTTTATATATTGGCCATTCCTAGGAGTTGATTTAAGACTTGAAATCAGGCCCTGGAAACAGGCCTGACTTTCTTGTCTTCCAGAATTGTGATCTTCCCCATCCCCCACAGTGCTGCAGATTTACCCAGACCCTCAATTCAAATCCCAGGCCTGATAGAAAAAATGGCATGAATTCCGAGCCAAGGAGCCTCATAATTTTTTAAAAAATATTTTAATGTATGTATGTATGCATTTATGTATGTATGTATGTATGTATGTACATATTTTTCTTTTCTCAAGCACAGGGCTTGAACTCAGGTCATGGCAATTCTGCCTCGGTTTTGATCACTCTAGGCTGCGGTGCAGCCACTGGACCCACAGCCGAACCTGGGTTCCTGGGACCCAAAGGCTGACAAGAAAAAAAAAAATTAATGCGACACAGAAACAAACAAAAAAAAAAAACTGGCAACGTGGAGATGGCTACCGGTTATACATTTGTCTTCTTTGCAAGGTGACCATCCTGCGTCTGAATGACATGGTTGAAGAATGTTGGTAACTTGGCATTGCTTAAGGCTGGCAGGCTACCAGGGAAGCCATAGGCCAACATGGTAATATAGGTCCTGTGTGTGAAGCCAGGTCCTGACCCCTACCAATGGAGAGAGATCCTAAGTGTCTGGTTCCTATTCATAGGAATACCGATGGAAGATTAGGAATGGCAAGGTTGAATTAGTTGTTTCTGAATACTACTATATAAATAGTGATTTTAAGAGGCCAATGGCTTTTAATGGATATTTTTGACACATTCAAAGAATACTATTAATCACATGGACACAATAGTTTCAGGACAGTGGTTGATTTAATTAATAATTAAGGATGAAAACAATAATATTAATTACATGGAGGTATACTAAATACTCAAGAATTGATAGGAATGTATCCTATGTAACCGAATAATGTATAGACATCTCTGGCACTCTATAAAAATCAATATTTATTTGTGTACTACCATCTACTTGTCTATCTGTTCTAATTTTGTCAACTCCTGGAGCTGGATCTCAAGTTCTGGAAATGCTTGTCAGCTCAATATGCCTCGGCTGGCATACTGACACTCATCCATTCATGAATTGGGCCTTGTAGGCTGTGTGTGCCAGCACACACACAAAAATTGAATCGCAGAGTAAGAAGCCCCTGGGGACACATGTTTTCCTTTTCTGTGAAAGTCCTGGGTATAAGGTGTAAAGTTTCATACTAGGCAAGTCTATATCCTATGTAATAAATGTACCAAATATTTCATGTGTAATAACAGTCAATAAAATAAATGGTAAGTAAATGAATAAAACAAAAAATAAAATGAATAAGTGTACATTAAGCGCAATATGGGTCAACATACGGGGTTCGATTTCAGGGCCTGGGAAGTGCTTGGCAGCTGAATTGGCTAGAGGCTGCTGTGCTGACAGTCAGCCATTCATGAATTGAGCCTTCTAGACCCTGAGTTAGATCCCACCACTGCCAAAAACTGTAATCTTGGAGTGAGAAGCTGAGCGTGACACGTGTTTTCTTTTTCTTTGAAAGTGCTCGGTGACAGGTAGCACGTATAATTCAGAAGCAAATCTATATGTAATATATGCAAATCTATATGTAATAGGATGTCATAAATGTAAAAAGTGTCATAGGTGGAAGAATTGACACTACAATAAATGAAAAACAGATTGAATTAGTAGTGAATCATTCTAGGATAAAATTAGACACAAAAACTATAGGATTTGGATTAAGTTTAATATTTTATTAAGTATTACCAGAATAAAAATTGCATGGAAACATAAATACCTAATAATTGGTAGTAACACATGATGCATAATTTAATAATATATAAACATGTGTCTCATTCTATAAAATATGAAATTATGTGTATGGATGTATGTACATATGTGATAAACAATAAAAGGATATTGAGTAATTTAGTTAATGCTTTCTTAATTGTTAACTGGAGCACATCATTAAATGGAGACATAATTTAATAAGTAATAATTGGTAGTACTATCTATAAATTAATAATATACAGACTTCTTTCTGTGTATATAATGCTTATATACATCAATCTCTATCTATTTATACCTCTTTCACTCCTGGGGCTCGGTGGTTGAGTACTTACCTAGTGAGCATGAAGCCCTGGGTTTGATTCCTCAGTGCCACATAAATAGAAAACCCAGAAGTTCTGCTGTCTTTCAATCAATTGAGTTCTACCCTTGAGCACAAATGCTTAGGGACAGTGTCAAAACCCTTACTTAAGCCCCAGGACTGCCGCCAAAAAGAGGCACAATGTTCTAACTGCAACTATAGAAGGACAGGACCTCAAATACCACATGACAGAGCAAGATAGGAGTCTGGTGCTGACAGCTGCCGCCTAACCTGACTTAGCCAGATATAAACTGCTGCAACCTAGCTCCATGGGTTACCCCCATCATCCTGGATTACCCTGGCTTACCCCCGATTTACAGGCTGCTCTGGGGCTTTAAAACCCAGCAGGAAGTCTGCTAGACTCTTTGAAATATGGCTCAAAGTGGTAGAGATCTAGCCTTGTGCAAATGTTATTAGAACAATAATATCACCAAGCTTTAAGCTCAAGCTCCATGACTAACCTCCCCCCCAAAAAAATCCCACTAAAGTGTTAGGTGAGAACTTGTGTGGTTTGTGAAAAAGTTCCTCAAAGAATGGTGATATTGATTAGAGCGCCCTAAGTCTAATGACAGCTTGTGGAACAGAGCTATGCGCTGAGTCCTCCATAGGGTACTCTGTGCTGAGTCCTGCACATGGTGCTATCTTCTGAGTCCTTCACAGGGTGCAGTGTGCTGACTCCCGCATTGGGTGCTGGGTTCTGAGTCTTTCACAAGATGCTGTGTGCTGAGTCATGCAAAGAGTGCCATGTGCTGTGTCCTTCACCAGGTGCATTTTTCATTGGGTCCTTGTAAGGTCTCCCCACTGAGATGACGATGCAGACAAGAATATTGAGGCTCAGATATGTCTCCATGGCAGGGACAAATTATGTATTACAGAAGACTAGTGAGTTGTCTACTGCAGACAATTGTTTTGTTTTGTTTTTTCTCCGTCATGAACCTTGAAATAGGGGCCTAAGCTCTGACCCATACCTCTTGGGCTCATGGCGAGCACTCCACCACGTGAAGCCATGGACCCCCTTGCAGCAGATGCCACAGTCTATGGTTCTATAGCTGAGGTCTCTCATCCTGCCTTCTCAGGAAGCTGAGATCTGAGGATCTGGTTTCCAAATTATCCCAGACACAAAAGGTCCCATGAGCCTATTATCTCCAATTCACCACTAAGAAACCTGAAGTGGTAGCTAGGTGCTTGTCACTCATGCCTGTCATTCTAGCTACTCAGGAGGATGAGATCTGAGCATCATATTTCAAAGCCAGCCTGGGCAGGAAAGTACTTTCGACACTTACCTCCAATGGGCCACCAGAAAAGCTGAAATGGTGTTTGGCTCAAGTGGTAGAGCACAAGACTTGAGCTCAAGGACAGCATCCAGGCCCAGACATCAACTCCTACAATAATAAGAAAAAGAGAGAAACAAGCTAACAAACCTGAAGTAGAGGGCTGGGAATGTGCCTTAGGGGTAGAGTGCTTTGCAAATATGAAACCCTGGGTTTGATTTCTCAGGACCACAACATTAAAAAAAAAAGCCTGAAGTAGTGGTTCAAGTGGTAGAAAGCTATGATTGTACAAGAGAAACTAGGTACAGTGCTCAGGTCCAGGGTTCAACCTCCAAGAATGGTGTATGTGCCCATGCCCCTGTGGGCCTGCGTGCATACTCTCTCTCTCTCTCTCTTTGTCTCTCTCTCTCTCTCTCTCTCTCTCTCTTTGTCTCTCTCTCTCTCTCTGTCTCTCTCTCTCTCTCTCATACACACACACACACACACACACACACGCACACACACACACACACAGACTAGAAGTGATGCTGTTACCCAAAATGGTAAAGCACCGGGCTTCTACACTTTGCTCATGGTGAGCACCCTGGCCCTGGGTTCAACCCCAAAACCTAGCCACCCAGGGCCCAACTAGGAGAGGTCAAATTTTTCAAAACCTGATGAGCTTCACCAGCCCTAGATGACAGGAGGCTTTGTGATATCATATATGTGCTTGGATTTCCCAAGCTTTGTGATATCATATATGTGCTTGGATTTCCCAAGCTTCCAGAAACCTAGGAGTAGCATCATAGGCCCATTATCACAGGCAATGAAACATTTAATTAAGTTCAGTGCCCTAGTTGTCTGCCAGGAGGACCCTTGAACTATATTCAGCACTGTATCTGAACACCGGAATATAGTCTCACAAAGGCAGGATAAGTGCACAGGACTTGCCCTGCCATGGGAGGTGGCACAAATGAAGGCTTCCTGTCAAACCAGAGTACTGGGGAGAGAGATAGTTTGGGATACAAAGAGACCTTTTTTCTCCTGACCTTCAGAGCCTGCCCAAAATCATCCTCACTATCTGACCCAGATGGAGTTGTTCGTTACACAGCTGTACAAGAGTGAGTGCTTTTGTCTGCCTGTCCAGACAATGAGAGAGACTGTTTCCAGGAGGCCTGGGATGCAGAGAAACCCTCAGGCTACACTGGAAACAGTGAGGGGAGCCCTGAATTATGCACTGTCATGAAAGCAGTCTCTGTTATGAAATCATTTTATTGGATACAAATTTCCTAGCTTTGTGCCATTCATCATAACTACTGTGGAGTTTCACCTATAGGAATACATCCATACATATCCAAAGACATGGAAGTACAGGGTCTTTTTGAGGGGGCAGGTCCTGGGGTTGAACTATGAGCCTTTACATTGTCTCTGAGCTCCTTTTGCTCAAGGGTATTGTGTTAACTTTGCATCACAGCCCCAGTTCTGGGTTTTTCTATGATCTCTTAGAAATAACAGTGTCATGGATTTTGCTATACTGGATGGATTCAAACTCAGATTCTCTACACCTCAGACTCCTGAGGAGCTGGGATTACAGTGAGAAGCCACTGGCACCTTCTTTCTTTTCTTCTTCTTTTTTTAATCTAGACAATCTGACTTCTTAACGGGTCATTCCAAATGTTTGAATTTATAAATTAACTACCCAATGTTCTTTATAGCTGTTTGCCCTAAGAAAGATTTTCTCTCCTCATCTTCTCCTCTCAGTCACAGATTTGAAGCCAAAAGTGAGAAATGAGTGTCACAGGATTTGGGAGCAAATGTCCACACCAGTTCTGTCACTTAGCATTGAGCTCCAGTGAATTTGCTATCTCAAGATAAGAGGACCAAAAGCTGGAACAATCCTCATACTGTCTTCATTGCTCCTTTTGTCTGTAAAATGATCTAATAATTATGAGTGTTGTGTGTCTCCAACCTTAAGTATCTAGAACACACTAGACACGTCTTCATGTATCTCTTTTTCTCTAGTGCATCTCAAGATTTAGACTAAGGGTTTGAGTGGAGGGGCTCTTTGGTGTATTGCTGAGGAAAGTCGCTTGAATCCTGTTCACGAGATTGCCATTCAAATTGAGCCTGAGCAGTAATTCTGTGAGACTCTTATCTACCATAAACCACAAGAAAACCAGAAGTGGAACAGTTGTCCAGAGAATAGAGCTCAAGGTTTTTTTTTGTTAATTTTTATTTATCTTTTATTGTGAAAATACTGTACCGAGGGGTTACAATTACATGGGCAAGATAATGAGTAGATTTCTTATCAAGCATTGTAGCCTCCTCCTTTGTTTCCCCTTCCCATCCCTTCCCAGGCAACCCTGACCCCCCTAAGCCTCCCACCCAGTAAAGTTGTAAAGTTCGTTTTCGACATGACAACTTGTACTTCTCATCGTTGCAACGGGTCCACCTGTTTCCTTATCTAAACGACTTGTTTTTCCCTTTCATCCACAAATTATACTGACATCAAATACAGTGAAAGCAGGAATTACACTGTGAGAAAGGGACATACAATGCAACAAAGAAATAATCTTATAAATGCGTTAAAAAACCAATGCATGAAAGAAAATAAAGATTTAAATACATATCTTAGACTTCATTTTCCTAACATCACCTTATCTGTCCTTTTCTGCTTGACTCATACATATACTAGTTATTGCTAATAAGGGAAACCATGGAACCTATGTTTCTTTGGGCTTAGCTTATTCACTTAATATAATTTTTTCCAAGTTTTTCCATTTCATAACAAATGGGGCAATGTCATTCTTTCTTATGGAAGCATAGAATTCCATTGTGTATATATACCACATTATCTTGATTCAATCATCTACTGAGGGGCATCTGGGTTGGTTCCATATCTTAGCTATAGTACATAATGCTGCAATAAACATAGTTGTGCTGGTAGCTTTAGTGTGGTCTTGTTTGTAGTCATTTGGGTAAATGCCCAAAAGTGGGATTGTTGAGTCATAGGGGAGCTCTATGTGAAGTCTTTTGAGGAGCCCCCTTACTACTTTCCAAAGTGGTTTTACAAGTTCACACTCCCACCAACAATGAAGTAAGGTTACCTTCTGTCCACATCCCCTCCAGCATCTTTTGTTATTAGAGTTCTTGATTTTTGCCATTCTAACTGTGGTGAGGTGGTATTTTAAAGTTGTTTTGATTTGCATTTCTTTTATGTCTTGGGAGGTTGAGCATTTCTTCATGTGTCTATTGGCCATCCTTCTTTCCTCTTCAGAGAAGTTTCTCTTTAATTCTTTTGCCCACTTATTTATTGGACAGTTGTTTCTTTGAGGATTTGTTGTTGGGGGATTTAAGTTTTTTAATTCCAAGTGTATTTTAGATATGAGACCCTTGTCCATTGTATGGCTAGTGAAGATTTTCTCCCAATCCGTGGGCTTTCTATTGATCTTGCTAGCTATGTCTTTTGCCATGCAGAAGCTGTGAAACTTCACACAATCCCATTTTTCCAACCTTTCTTTGATTTGTTGTGTTTCTGGGTCTCTATTAAGAAAATTTCGGCCTGTGCCAAGGAGACCTAGGGTTTCTCCTAATCCATCCTGTAATATTTTCAGAGCGTCTGCTTTGACCCCGAGGTCTTTGATCCATTTGGAGTTGATTCTGGTGCAGGGTGATATATAAGGATCTAGCTTTATTTTTCTCAAAGTAGTTAACCAATTTTGCCAGCACCATTTACTGAAGAAGCTGTATTTCTTCCATTCCATTTTTTTTATCTCCTTTATCAAAGATTAGAGGGCTACAGGTCTGTAGGTTCATTTCTGGGTTTTCAATTCTATTCCATTGGTCCTGAGGTCTGTTCTTGTGCCAGTACCAAGATGTTTTGATTACTATAGTTGAGTTTGAAATTTTTTATTGATATTCCTCCAGCAGTGTTCTTTCTGTTGACGAGAGTTTTTGCTATTCGGGGTCTTTCATTGTTCCATATGAATTATTGGATTGCCTCTTCTATTTCCTTGAAGAATAGGTATCGCATTGAATTTGTAGATAGCCTTGGGAAGTATTGCCATTTTCACGATGTTAGTCTTTCCAATCCAGGAGCATGGGAGTTTTTGCCATTTTCTAAGTTGTGTTTGATTTCCTTTTTCAAGTTTTTAAAGTTTTCATCATAGAGTTCCTTCACTTGTTTGGTTAAGTTAATTCCTAGGTATTTTATTTTTTGTGGGGCTATTACAAATGGAATTGCTTTCCTAACTTCAGCCACACTTTTCTCATTGTTGGCATACAGAAAAGCCTTTGATTTTGGGGGGTTAATTTAATACCCTGCTACTTTGCCAAAGTTTTGAATCAGCTTGAGTAATTTGGGAGTGGAGTCTATGGGATTCTTTAAATTCAAGATCATGTCATCTGCAAAGAGGGAGAGTTTTATTTCTTCTTCCTCTATTTGGATCCCCTTTATGTTTGCATCTTGTCTTATTGCTGTAGCTAGGCATTCTAATACTAGACTGAAGAGAAGTGGAGATAGTGAACATCCTTGTCTTGTTCCTGAGTTAAGAGGAAATCGCTTTAGTTTTTCACCATTAAGTATAATGCTGGATATAGGTTTGCATATACAGCCTTTATTGTACTGAGGAATGTTCCATGGATTCTTAATTTTTCCAAAACCTTCATCATAAAAGGGTGTTGGATCTTGTTGAATGCTTTTTCTGCATCTATAAGATGGTTTAACTCATCTTGGTTTAGTTTTGGCATGTCAATATTTGCTAGGAAAAGGACCATTTCTGCCAAGTTCTCAAACTTATTAGCATAAAGTCTTGAGAATATTCCCTATAATGTTCTGAATCTTGGTTTTTTTGTGGTGATGTTTCCATTCTCATGTCTGAGTTTGTTTATTTGGGTGTGTTCTCTTTTTTCTCTGATAAGATTTGCTAAGGGTCTGTTAATTTGTTAATTTTTTTCGAATAACTAACTTTTTGTTTTGTTGATTTTTTCTATGGTTTTTTTGGGTTTTAATCCATTTAATTCTGATTTAATTTTAATTATTTCTTTCTGTCTACTGGATTGGGTTTATCTTTCTGCTCTTTTTCAAGGAGGATCAGATGTCTCATTAAATTTTTGGTTTCAGATCTCTCCAATTTGTTGATGTAGGAACTCAGAGGTATAAACTTGCCTCTGAGTACTGCCTTTGCTGTGTCCCAGAGGAGCTGGTAATTTGTGTGCTCATTTTTGTTGAATAGCATGAACATTTGAATTTCCTTTCTAATCTCTTCCATGACCCACTCATGATTCAGCAGAATGTTGTTCATCCTCCATGTGTTACCAGACTTTCTTTGGTGAGTTTTCGTGTTGAGATCTAATTTTATTCCTTTGAGGTCAGAGAGAATGCAAGGTATAACTTTAATGTTTCTGAATTTTACAAGATTGCTTTGTGGCCCAAAATGTGGCCTGTTTTAGAAAATATTGCCTGTGCTGCTGAGAAAAAGGTGTATTCTCATACTGCTGTGTGAAGTATTCGGTAGATATCTGTGCAATCTCTTTGATCTATGCAGCTGTTGAGATCTGTGGTTTCTCTGTTTAGTTTTTGCCGAGTTGATCTACCTAGTGGGGAGAGTGGTGTGTTAAAATCCCCAACAATTAATGTCTTTGGATCTATGTGGGATTTGAGGGAAAGTAGTGTTTCTTGGATAAATTTGGGTGCTCCGTTGTTTGGCGAATAGATATTTAAAATTGTAATATCCTCCTGAAGAAGAGATCCCTTAATTTGTATATAGCAATCTTCTTTCTCTCTTCTCTCGAATTTTAAGTTGAGGTCTATTTTATCTGATATTAGGATTGCAACTCTGGCCTGTTTATGGGGGCCGATTGCTTGGTAGATTTTGTTGCAGCCTGTCATATTCAAAATGTGTTTGTTTTTATGGGCAAGATGAGACTCCTGAAGACAGCAGATAGAAGTATCTTGTTTTTTAATCCAACTAGACAGTCCATGTCGATAAATTGGAGAGTTAAGTCCATTAATGTTGAGAGATAGGACTGAGAGTTATTTGGGAGTTCTTGCATGTTATCCACCTTCGTGGGGGCTGCTAAAACTGGGTTCTTCCTATGGTTTTTGGATTCTCAGTTTGGGTGAAGTTTCTTGGCCTTTATTGTGGTCTTCTTGGTTGTCTATGTGTAGGACATCTTTAAGAATCTTTTGTAGGGCTGGTTTTGTGAAGATGTATTACTTCAATTTTTTTTTGCTATGGAAGGTTTTCATTTGGCCTTCATTTATGAAGGAGAGTTTAGCTGGGTACAGTATTCTTGGTTGATACTTGTTTGTTTTTAGAGCATGGCATACATCATTCCAGGCTCTTTTTGCTTTGATTTTCTCTGCTGAGAAATCTGAGATGATTCTAATTGATTTCCCTTTATAGGTGATTAATTTTTACTCCTGGACAGCTCTAAGCATTTTTTCCTTGGCTTGAATTTGATCCTCTATGGATTATTTTGTTACCGTGGGATATCCTGTTCTAGTCTGGTCTATTTGGAGTTATAAATGCTTCTTGTATCTTAATAGGCCTATCTTTTTGCATGTTTGGGAAGTTCTCTGTTGGATCCTGTTAAATTTCCTAAACCATTAACTTCTGTTTCTAGGTGATCCTCTACACCCCTTTTCCTCAGATTAGGCCTTCTGATGGTGTCTTCCAAGTGTTGGATAGATCTATCATATTTCTCAGACTTGTCTTGGATGGTTGTATGTTCTTTCTCTATAATATCTAGTCTGTCTTCTATGCCCGAGATTCAATCTTCTGCATGGTCTAACCTGCTGTCAATACTTTCTACTTTGTTTTTTATCTCTTTTCCTTCTAATTGGTCAGCTTTGATGGCTTCAAATTCTTTGTTGAAGCTTTGTTTTAGATCTTCTATGAGCTTCTTTACTTCCTTAATTTGGTGTTCACTGTTTCTTCTCAAATCACTTACTTGATTGGTTATTGTTTCCTTGGACTCCCATTCCTTCTGTTGGGTTCCATTCAGCATTCCCTTTGTGGTCTCCCTGACTTCCTTCAGCTCTTTGTTAATGGATTCCATGAATGCCTTTAGTGATCTTTGTGTATTCTCATCCTGCTCTCTCAATTCCTGTATTACTCTTTGCTTAGCTTCCTCACGTTAATACCATTTCTGTAGTTCTCTTTGAGTGTTGTCAGCCTGCTCATGCCATTCTTTCCTTTCTCTTTGAGTATTCTTAAGCTGCTCATACTGATCCTGTATCAGTTTTTGAGTAGCTTCCTCACGCTCATGACATTCTTGTATAAACCTTTTGTTTGCCTCCTCTCTCTCCCTATCATGCTCATACAAATCCTTTGTAGGTTTTCAATCTTTTTCTGCATTGATCTTTTGTTAGCCTCCATTGACCTTTTGTTTTTCTCCTCTCTCTCCCTATCACGCTCATACAGAATCCTTTGTATGTTTTCAATCTTTTCATTTATCATGTTTGCCAGCAGTGTTTGTAGAGCTATTTGGTAACTCTCCTCTGGATTATTCATTATCTCTTCTGTTCCCTAATAATCATGAATGGGAGTTGAAATACCCGGACTTGCCATTTTTCTTGTGTTTTTCCGGCTTACTCTGCCCATTTGGGATGAAAATAACACGATTTTTGTGCTAGAACACTAACTTAATGTAAGTATCAACCAAAGTCTGTATTTTCACAGTCAATAGTCTGTAGATACAATCTAGTTCAACATCAGCATCTATTCAACATCAAACAACTATATATTAATGGACTACAAATTGCAAAGAAGAATTAGGTTGACCAGAAATTATTACGTTTAATGAGAGATGTGGGTAAAAGATAGGAATAGATTGATGTGGGAAGGCACAGGGAGAGTTAACTAAGTCATAATCTCAAAGCAGGAAATAGGTTGGATAGGATGAAAATAGAGAGAAAGAAAAAAAGAAGAAAGAGAAAGGGGAATAAAAGAGACCAGAAAAAATAGAAAAGTAAAAATTAAAAATATTATCCAGAACAAAATCAAAATATTCAGAATAGAACGTGAAGAAAATGATAGAAGGAGAGGGATATAAAGATGTGAAAAACTTAAAAATAAAAATACTTAAAATATTATATAGGTATAAAGAGGTAGTACTGCTATTAAGGAATTTAAGTCTAAGAGGTTTGGAATTGAGTAATAAATTTGTGGATTAAGTGTGTACACAATGCGGGATAAGGTCTATTAATCAGATATGGGTTTATCTGAAGATGTTCAGAACAACAATTAAGTCACATAAAGAAGAACGAAAGAGTAGAAAACGTGAAAAGGATAAGAAAGAAAGAAAAAAAGATCAGAAGTTCAGTAGAGCTAAAGAAAATTTAAAAAAAATTTAAAAAGAAAGAACAAAGCACACACACATATACCCCTAAAATAAAAATTATGAGAAAAAAATGCTACTAGAAAACAATTTTTTTCAAAAAAGGTAAAAATTAAAAATAAAATAAAGTTAAAAACATTTTTTATAAAAGGTACAAAAAAAGAAAAAAAGTGAATTGATTTTTTGGGGAGAGGTGGGAACAATACTGTGTCTCCCTTGTGTCTGTAACCAGCCTCTTGTTGGAGTCTCTGGTCTGCTTGTGGTGTTTGATTTTCCTGTGGCTTGGTTGGTTTCTTAAGTCAGTTTGTTTGAACAGGCAGAAAAGTGCTCTGCTTTACTCAGGATTTTGTGATCCTCCTCCCAGGTTAGTTCAATGTGAGGGAGATCTGCTTTGAGTATCACAAAAGAGGGAGAAGGCTTTTTTCTCAAGTTTGGAGATGCTGTGATGAGGCTAGGTTCTGGGTAGAGTTGAGGCCTTTCAGCAAACAGTAGCTTTTCCCGGGGACTAGTTTGTGAGAAACTCACAGAGCCCAGACTGGAGCGACTCTCAGGGTTTCTGTTTACTGAATTTCAATTGATTGTCAAGGCTGCTAAAGGGAGGGGCAGCCTCTGGCTCTGATTACCCAGTAAAGAAAGCCAATCCTGTGGCTGGCGCCGGAGCTGGGTGACTTTTCCCTGTGTTGAGCTGAGTCTGGCAGGTCAGTTTAGGTTCTTGTGACCTGCTAAATGACTCTAGTTTTCTTCCAAGGCCTGAGTTGGATCTAGCAGCTCCAGCAAGCTTTGTCAGTATCCAAGATGGAGATCTCTGGTAGTGGGGGGAAGAGGGTCCCTTTCCTCCTCTGCTCCCTGAGAAGGAGTGAGGACATCTGGCTTCTACTCATGTCGAGTCTTGGTTCCTGGGTCGTCTCTGGTCTGCGAACTGCAGGATGAATATGTCTGCTCCTTGTTGGATCTTGCTGGTGTTGAGTAGAATCCACTTGCCTGCCACATCTGGCTCCTTCGTCCCAGATTCTCTGTTTTGCAGATATAGCGGGAACGGTGGCCCCTGCCACCGCTGCGCCGGCGGCTGCTATCAAGTGCTCATATCTGTCTCCTTGCCTGGATTTTCCCTCTCTGGCTTAACTCTCTGTCCTGTGATGGCACACTTGGTGTGATTCTCTGTCTTAGAACTGTTCACTGGAACTCTAAAACTGCTTTCTATGTGAGAGCTTGTTTAGCCTCCAGCTTCTCCTCTGCCATCTTCTAGAGCTCCAGCTTTAAGAGAGAAAGACGAGCAGGATTCACAGGCGTGACATGCAAGGAAATCCTGGTTGGTGCTTATGTCCAATTAATGACCAGATGGCTGGAAGTGGAGCTGTGGCAGGGTAAAACCTCAGCCTTGGGAAAAACAGCTGAGGAACGCATCGGGCCCTGAGTTTAAGCCCAAGTATGGCCACAAAAAATTTTCAGTGTGCTACCTACTTAGTCTGTATACTACCTCCCTGAATTCAAACAGAGCTTATGCAATGCTTCTCCTTTTATTTACTGATTTATTTTTCAGATATGCTCCTTGTGCATACTGCATCGTTTTCTTCATTTCAGGCCCATGGCTTTCCTCTTCCAGGGTTCCAGGCCTGTGTCCTTATATGATATAATGACGCTCTCAGCAGCCTTTATTTACATTTTATTATGAGGCCAATGCAGGAACAGTCACAAACCAGGCAGGGGAAGAGAAGATCAGGTTTTGTAGAAGTAACCAGTATTCAGAAAATTAAACGTGGGAATGTAAAATGGCAGCATACTTAGGTAAAAAACTACCATTAAGGAAAAGATGATGGGCTGGAATGTGGATTCGTGAGAGAGTGCTTGTCTAGCATCCAAGAAACCCTGGGTACGATTTCTCAGTAGCATATACACAGAATAAGCCAGAATTGTGACTGTGGCTCAAGTAGTAGAGTGCTACAGACAGTGCCCAGGCCTTGAGTTCAACCTAAGTACTGGCAAAGATATACCTAGGTGTTGGGTTTTCATCTGTCCCACGAAAGACGGACGGGGTCCGAGGAAAGGTGAGTCCAGTGCTGGCCCATTCCCTATAACCCCTCAGTCCGGGAGACCATCAAAAACAGCGGGGAGCCAAGTTAAGCAGGAAGAAAAACTCATTTATTAACAGAGAGCTGCCCTTTTTAAAGCTAAAAAGGGAGGGTGGCATGGCAGGGGAGGAAGAGGAACCAATTACTGTCAAAGTCACACCTTATCATGTACCTAAGCTTCCCCGGGCTGGTTCCACACTGAACTTAAGGCAAATTGGGCTCAGTCCACTCTACTCTCTCAGAGCCATCTTTGCTGCCCATGTGCCCTGCAGATTCCCCCCCCCCACACACACACACTTTTATTTTTTGTTTTAACAGGATTACATTGGTAAGAATAGCATTTGCCACGCAGGGGGTTTGAGGCAAGTCTGGGGGTCGAGATTTGCCAGACAAAGATAGGGAGGGCCCTTGTGCATGATCCAAGAGCCTGTCCCAGTTACCTCACATCCCTACCTAGCCCAGTAATAAACATCAGCCCCACCACAGTTAGATATGTCCAAAGCAGTTCAATTGATTCCTGGGCAAATATAAAAGTAAGTATCAGTATCTCGTAAGGTCGTCCTCTTTAGAACATGGGAGCAGCCTGGGTATTGGGAGTTCCACACATGCAGCACTGTGCATCCTCGTTTGCCCCCACACTCAGTCCATTCTACTATAGTCCAGAAAAACAAGGAAAATTTAAAACAAGCTGCAGAAATAGCAAAGCAATCCTGGGCACCTGGTGTCTTTTAAGTAAGCCAGTTCCTTGTACATGCCTTTAAGCTAGCACAGGGGTCAAAATGAACTCTGAGCTTTACTGTCAATGGCTCCCAACATCTTCTCCGCCATCTTTGTTTAAAGAAGCAAACCCGCCTGTCTTAGGTTGGGTGGATCACCTTGTCTGCCTTACTCATCATCGGGAACTTCTTCAGAATTAAGCTGAAGGCCCTGTCTTAGGTTGGTTAGAATGACACCCCCTCTTACCCATCTCTGGCTGCGATTCCTCTCGAGGGAAAATTCATTCACTTGGAGCTTGATCTTATGTAACAGGCTGGCTAAGCTCATAAGAGTTTTGCAATGCACGTATAATGCAAGGAAGGCATAGAAAAACCATTAGCAAAAGCATTTCCAGGCCAGGAAATGTCATTACCAATCCTTTAACATTAGTGAAGGATAGGATAGCAGTCTTTGCCACTTCAGAGTTCAGAGGTGGGGCTTGTAACAAAAGGTGATTGTTTACCAATAAGTATGGATTCAATGCCGCTATACAAGGAATTAGTAAAAGAACAATTAAAGCAGGTAATATTAAAATGACATAGGGTGATGATCAAAATGAAGGTCAGGCCACCAAGTCAAAGGGACAGCTTCTCTTGTGGTGCTATTGAAGATTTCCGCATTACCAGTGCTGATCACTGTCCAGGTCACCTGTTGAGAGATTGATGCAGATTCCATAGGGCCATTGCAAGGACTGGGAGGGTCAGGACAGCCAACAGCTGGAGTATCACCATCTGTAATTGTAAGAGAATACAAGAGCTTCTCAAGGGCTGGTTTCCCTTGGGGATGGTTAGTAGTTATCTTTCTGGTTTTTCTCTTTTAAACACAAGCCTCAACCATGGCTATTTTTCTTTCCTTGTTAGTTAGTTTATACTTGGGCATCCTCCTGTATAGAGGAGATGGGTAAAAACTTAAGATTCCTGGCAGGGATACAAATGGGGGCTGTCTCCCCTATGGGAAAAATGCATCTAAATTCCCTTGCCATGGTACTAGGGGGTCAGGTCTTCTTCATTGTTTTGTCAGGGGGATAGAAAAAAACAATCTTTCACAACCAAGGTATATTCTGAAGGTATAGCAGGAGTCCAGGGCATGCCTCTTAGGGGCATTCCTACTAGCTCTATCCTTTCATTTACCTTATGGAGATCTTGGAGCATAAGCCAAGCACTGGAGGCTTTTTGAATAACAAATACGGGTGTTAGGTTTGGTCAATGGCCACTGCTCTACCCAGATTGGGCTTCCCGGCTTCTACCTAATGGGATGTACTCCGGGGGCTGTGACCTTTTAGGATTGGGGGTGCACCTGAGTGGATCCTCTATGTTCTTCTCTGTAATTATGAAAGTTAAAAAACATTCTTTTCCTTAACTCACTCTAGATCCTGTTTAACCCTTTGTGCTTCATCCCCATCCAAGATATCATCATAGGATGCTTGATGGTCTGTGGTGACCATGGCATCCATTTGTCTTAGCATGTTTTGCCCTAGTAAATTGGCAGTGAGGTTTTTTGCCCCTAAAGGGCATATCTTTTCCTGTTCTCCATCTGGGCTAGTCCATGTCATAAGGGCAACCATCTCTTGGGACTGGGAGTTGCCCCCTACCCCCTATATCAGGGGCCAAGGTACAAGCTTCCAGTCCAAGGGCACTTCCTCCTCCCTGAGTATGGTTCCATCTGCCCCAGTGTCAATTAAGCAGTGAAACCTCTTTCTGCCTTTGAGAATACTCATTTTAGGATGGAGTCCTTCCACCCGGGGGACGTTCCAATGGGCCTGGGTCTCCCTGCCACAAGGCTTCCTGGGCCTCACAGCAGAGGGGGTTCCTCCTTGAGTTAGTGGGGCTGGAGGATGCCCCTCCCCTAGTTTAAAGGTTTTCCCATCTAAATCAAACTTGTATCCCTCCTTGCCCCTGGGTCACAGTGTAGGGGGAGGTTGGCCCCCAGGGCAGTTGGCAGGGGATTGTTGTAAACAGTCCCTCTTAAAGTGCTCCTCCTGCCTTCATTTAAAACAAGTCCCTCTCTAAGATGATCTTGGGGTTGCTTTGCCCTGGGCTGCCAATGCCTGGGTAATTGCCTCAGTCATTGCAGATGTCTGAGCCTGTAAAGCTAAAGCTAATGATTGGAACTGGTGTTGTTGCATTCCCACATCCTGGGAGGCCATCACTCATCTGCCCAGGGAACTCTCTCTCAATCCCTTGCAGGCCATGAGGTGGTCTGCATTCATCCCTTCCCATAACAGCAGCTTTACAAACTGATCTTGGAGGTTCCCTGCTGGCAACTTGCCCTGAATGCTCGATTGGATTCGGTATATGAAATCTGGTAGAGGCTCACCCGGTTTTTGTCTCACTCCTGCTATGGGGGACTCAGTAGGCCTATCATCCAGTTTGTACCACGCGGCAAGTCCTGCCTGCCTCATCTGGTCACAGTATGGGCCAGGTATTGTGGCCTGTTGGACGTCAGTGGTGTACCCTTCCCCCATCCCTGCTAACATGGCATAAGTAATAGGTATCGTGGGTTGAACCTGCCAGTTATTCTCCACCCCCACTCTGCATTCTTCCTCAAAGGAAGTACACCATTTAATATACTGAGAACTAGTAAGGACAGCTTTGGCCACATCCAGCCATTCCTTAAGGACACGTGGGTTATAAGCAATGTCCTGTAATACCGTCTGGGCCCAAGGAGAGTTTGGGCCATCCTCTCCCACTGCCTTGCAGAGCTCTTTAAAATCCTTAGCTTCCCATGGATACCATTCCAAGGTCCTGTTAGACCCTGGTGACAGATTGAATGGATATGCTTGGGGAAGGGAATACTGTGGCCTAGAGTCTGGACTCTCGGGTGGCCCTTCCTTTCCAGGGTAGGTCTTCCAGTAGGTTACTTCCCCAGCTCTTGGCCCCTCCATGGGGTAGGAGTCTGGGTCTTGCAAGTCCCTCTCGCAGGTCTCGTAGGGTGCCGTACCTCCCCTCCAGTCGGGGGAATAGGGAGGGGGCCTATGACCATCAGGATCATCCGAGTCAGAGGGGTTAACTTTCACCCTCATTTGATTTCCACTGTGCATGTTTCAATGTGTTCTCAGTCGAATTTGAACCATTCCATTTCCTTCTCACTTCCCATGTCCTCCTGTACTCTTTCTAGGCCTAATGTTGCCTCCTCCTTCTTCTTTGATATAGTATTACCCATACTTATGGTTTCACTTACCCCAAGAGACTGTTTAGCCTTGGCCTGTATCTTTTCCTTTCATACTCCACGTTGGGCGCCAGATGTTGGGTCTTCGTCTGTCCCACAAAAGACAGATGGGGTCTGAGGAAAGATCAGTGTGGTGCTTGACCATTCCCTAGATTCATCAACCCACGGGACAATCAGACACAACGGGAAGCCAATCAAGCAGGAAGAAAAACTTGTTTATTTACAGACAGCAGCCCTTTTTAAAACCAAAAAAGGGTGGGTGGCATGGCAGGGGAGGAAGAGGAACGAATCCCTGTCAAACTCACACCCTATCATGCACCAAAGATTTCACAGGCTGGTTCTGCACTGAACATAAGGCAAATTGGGATCAGCCCACTTTAATCTCTCAGAGTCATCTTTTCTGCCCATGTGCCCTTCACCTAGGTAGAATGGTAAGTAGGTAGGTAAGTAGGTAGGTAGACAGAAAGAAAGAAAGAAAGAAAGAAAGAAAGAAAGAAAGAAAGAAAGAAAGAAAGAAGGAAAGAAAGAAAGAAAGAAAGAAAGAAAGAAAGAAAGAAAGAAAGAAAGAAAGAAAGAAAGAAAGAAAGAAAGAAAGAAAGAAAGAAAGAAAGAAAGAAAGAAAGAAAGAAAGAAAGATGTTAGATGAATCTGGTCTTGGATTTCAGGAGGAAAGAAGGGAACATTTCCCAGTCATTAGGCTTTATGCAGTGTGCCAGGACACCAGCATCGCCTTCACACAACCACAGAGCAGGAAGACTGTCTCTTTCCCACTTCTCAGGTAGCCAAGGGCCCCAGAGACAATTGAGCAGAACCAGGTTCTAAGTCTGGTGCTTGGAGAAAGAAGAGAAACAACCCTGACTCTAGTGGGTCTGGGGATTCACAATAATTATGTGAAGAATAAAGGAAGGAGAAAGGACTGGCAGAGGTAGAAGAAGGGACTTCAAATCTGACAGATGTAGAGTCAAAAACCCACTCCCTAAGACTAGAGAGCAGGGTTTTTCTACTTTGTTCCTCCCCTCTCCACTAAATTGGCTCTCTATTGTTAACCTAAAGATATCCTGATACTCCCTTCACCTGTGGGAGGAAGGTTAATTAGTCATTGTTTGAAGAGGCTCAGAAAAGCCGGATCCTGGTGTAACTCTAAAAAATGTTTCAGTTTTCTCCCCATTGCTGGCAGTTCCTGAAATAAATGAAGTGGTTTTGCCGCTCACTTACCTGTGAATGTGTACATTCTGCCTCCTAATCTTGTAGGCCTGGTCTCTGCACCTAGCCTGGCATTTGAAACTGTTTTCTGTCCTTCAATTACAGTGTTACACTGGAGTTCTTCCTGCTACCAAGGCTAGGGCTTGGATCCTGAGAACTTCATCTGAAACCAGGATGGGTCAATAATATTTCTTTCTTGCTTAGTGGCTCAAAGTCTGGTGTGATCACGTGGAACGATTGGGCAGTTGGGCCTCCTAGGCCTCGAGTTCGAATCCCAGCACTGCCAAAAATTCACCCTGATGTGAGAAGCCAGGTGTTGCACCTGTTTTCCTATGCTGTGCAAGTTCTGGGTCTCAGCCAGGATGGATAATATATAGGCAACTCTATACTCATGGGAATAGGTTGTCTTCCAGTTCACCACAGTTATATGTCAACCTATACTCAAGAAAATACACAATACATCAATGAATAAGACACAAAATAAAGAGAACGACTACACCAAATGCAAGATGCAGCCCACCTATGTTTGAAATATAGATCCATTGTTTAATTATGAATTTATGACTATATAGGCCCCCCACCAGGGCTCAATCTCAGGTCCCGGGAATGGCCTAGCTCATTAGAGGCTCACAGGTTGCTGTGCTTACCATGACCCATTCACCAATTGGGCCTGCTAGGATTTGAGTTCAAATTCCAGCACTGCCAAAAGATTCATTCTGATGTGAGAAAACCAAGGTTGCATAAGTTTTCCTGTTCTGTGAATGCCCTGGGTCTCATCGAGGATGGAGAATGCTAAATAAGCAAATCCATAGCCATGGGAATAGGTTATCATCCACGTCAACACAGTTATATCTGTCATCATATTCAAAAAAATGCACAATACATCCATGAATAAGACACAAAATAAAAAGAATAACTACACTGAATGCAAGATGCATACCACTTCTGTAGGTAAAGAGAGATCCTATGTTTAAAAAAGGTGGGCTTGCTATTTTGTCCAGTGCTGGGGCTTCAAATCAGGCCCTAGACCAGGCCTGACATTCTACTCTTCAAGGATGGTGAGATGGTGAGCTTCCCCTTCACCCACAGTGAAGCAGAGCTACCCAGACCTGAGTTCAAATCCCAGCAGTGACAAAATTTCATCCTGATGTCAGAAGACAGTTGTTGCACACGTTTTCCTCTCCTGTGAAAGTCCTGAGTCTCAACCAAGAAGGGGAATTCATAGGCAACCATATAACCATAGGAACAGGTTGCCATCCATGTCAGCAAAGTTATACATGTTAACATATTTAGTAAAATACACAATACCTCCATGAAATAGAGACAAAATAAGTAGAAGTTCACTAAACACAAGATGCTGTTGACACATGTATGGCAATATAGATTGTATGTATATATTATTAATTTATGACTATAGTGGATGACCCTGGGGATCAATGTCAGATCCTGGGAATGGCCTAGATCCTGAGTTGCTCACAGTTTGGTGTGTTCAAATTGACTTATTGGCCAATTGGTCCTACTAGGCCCTGAGTCCAGGTCCCAGCACTACCAACAAGTGGGTTGTGGAGTAAGAAGCCAAGTGTGAAACTTGTTTTTCCTTTCTCTGAATATCCTGGGTGATCCTGAGAATACTGGCATGATGGAGAACATTTCTACAAATCTAGATGCTCTGTGATAGGATGTCATCAATGTAATAAACGGAATGGGTTTCATCATAGTACAATCAATGGTAAATAAATGAATAAAACAAAAAATTCAATGAACAACCACACCAAACATGTATGGACTGAACACCTATAGGTAAGTATAAATCCTATCTTTACAATGTATATAAATAATATATTTTCCAGGGCTGGGGCTTGAATTCATGACTAGTGAACAGGCCTGACTTTCCTATCTTCAAGTACAGTGATCTTTCCCTTCATCCACATTGCTGCAGATTTACCCAGATCCTGAGTTCAAATCCAAAGCCTGTTAGAATAAACATCACAAATTGCAAGCCAGGGAGCTAAATTTTTATTTTACTTTTCTCAGTATGGGCTTGAAGTCAGGTGTGGCAACTGCCTCAGCTTTGATCACCCTAGTCTGGGGTGCAGCCACTAGACCTACAGCTGCTTCTGGTATCCTAGGCCTCCAGGTCTTGCAGGGAAAGCAATGCACAAAAAAAATGTGGTCTTTTTATGTTTTCTTCCTTTGCACGGTGACCCTCATGGGTCTGAATGACACTGTTCAAAGTGTACTTCACCTTGCGTTGCTGAAGCGAGCCATAGGCCCACTGGCAACATAGGCCCTGATTTCGAATCCCCCTCCTAACACCAACCAATGGCAGCAGATACTAAGAAAGTGGTTCCTATCCATAGGAAGAACAATGGAATGTTATCAATGTCAAGGTTCAATGAGTTGATCGTGAATGATGCTCCTATAATTTTAGACAGCATCATTTCAGGAGGCTAATTGATTTTCTTTAATATTTATGAAGCATAAAAAGGATATTATTACTTACAGGAAGACAATAATTTCAGGACACTGATTGATTTCATTAATAGTATAAGGATGAAAACAATAACATTAATTGCTTGGACGCATCATTAATACCCAGGAATTGATAGGAATGCAGTCTATATAACTGAATAATGTATAGACATCTCTAACACTCTATAAAAATACATATTTATTAGCGTACTGCCATCTGCATGCCAACCTGTTCTTATTTTGCTAACACCTGGGGCTTGATCTCAGGTGCAGGGAAGAGCCTGTCAGATCAATTTGCCCCAGGATGTTGTGCTGACACTCACCCATTCATGAATTGGGCCTTGTAGGCTTGTAGGCCATGAGTTCATATGCCAGCACTCCGCAAAAATGAATTGTGGAGTAAGAAGTTGATGGTGACACATGTTTTCCTTTTCTGTGAAAGTCCTGGTGTCAGGTATGAAGTGGAATACATATGCAGACCTATATGTTATGTAATCAATGTAATCAATGTTTTATGTGCCATAATAGTCAAAAAATGGTCAATATATGAATAAAACACAAAATATAATAACTGCATTGAATGCAATATGGAGTCAACATATGTATATAAATATAAATAATATATGTAAATTGTACATGAATAGGATGTTTTCTAGTGGTGGGGATCTATTTCAGGCCTAAGGAACAGACTTGAATTTCTTGACTTCAAGGAAGCCAGCTTCCCCTTCCCACACAGTGCAACAGAGTTACCAAGACCATAGGTTCCAATCCCAGTCCTGGCAGAAAAATGGCACCTTCATATTATGTAATAGTATAGTAATTCTTAGGTATTTCATTATGCCTCCATTTTATGAATGTGATTGTTTAAATGCTTCATAAAGTATTAACTAACATTGATCAGTGTCCTCTAACATAATTGTTTATAATTTTATCCTAGAATCATTCAATAACTGCTCTTTCAATCATGACATACATCATATTCCATTGATAATCATATGGACAGGAATAAGTTTCTTAGGATCTCCTTCCATTTGGAGGTGGCAGGGCATGGATTCCAACTGTGGGCTACAGCTCCCACCACTTAAACCCGAGGATCAGGAACACACCAGTTTGTCCAAGAACATCAGTAAGACCAAGGATTAGGCAGGAACCAGTTGCTCTCAACAGTCTCCCTTTATACTTACAAGGCTGTGATGGGAGGATCATGGTTGAAGTCACCCAATGCAAGAAAGTCCAACTTCAAGGCCAACAAAGCCAGAATCCCTGTGGCTCCAGTGTGGAACGCCAGCTTTGAGCAAAAGCAGCACACAGACTGTGCCCATATACTCAGTTCAAGCTCTGGAACTGGGAACAAAGAGACATACACAACAATCTGTGCAGCCATCCGGCTAAAGCAGGTCACCCTCTTGTCTCCATCTGAATTGGACATTGTTCCCTGTGATAAGGGCTAGAGGAGCTGCTACCTTCTTGACTCAGCCCATGCTGCTTGCATCACAGGATTCTGGCCACACCCCCATTCTTTCATGGTTCTTTCTGACCAATGAGATACAATAATGGTGGCCACGCCCACATTATATGCTGCCTGGTAGCACCGGGATTCCTTCTGTTTACACCACTACCAGCAGTTGAGGAAGGCAGAGATGGCTGAGTGGTGAGGAAGAGACTCAAGGCGACTGGAATATAGAAGGAAATTGAGATGCCTGCCCACGCCCCATCCCCCTCCCTGCCTTCCCAAGGTTTGGAATTTCAAATATCAGGCAATGGCACCCTGCCAGGCTGTGTAAAGCCCCAACCTGGTCCCTGGCCCTGGTTCTCTGCTCTGAGGCCATGTGTCTGCAATGCCACTGCCATCACTGCTCGCCCCACCTGGAGCAACCTCAAGCAACTTCTCCCAGCAGCACATGTGAGTGGCTGTCCCAAAACCACCCCTACCCGGGTCAGACACCACTTTGGGGGCACCATGACCCCCTATTTGTGCCCTCTCCCTGGCTCTGAGGAACCACCTTTCTGTCTTGGGCATTTGTGGAACAGAGCCTCAATATATGCTCTGGCTGGGCTGGATCAAGGTCCTCCTATCTGACAGATATGCTCCAACAGACCTGGTACTCTGTAGTTGGGATGGTAGACATGTAGCAACATGCACAGTTACCGATTTAGATGGATTATCCCAAACTTTTAGTACACAGCAGCCGATTCTTTCTTTTTTCTTTTCTTTTTTTTTATTGTAAAATTACTGTACAGAGAGGTTAAAATTACATGGGCAAGATAATGAGTACTTTTCTTATTAAGCATTATAGCTTCCTCCTTTGTTTCCCCTTCCCATTCCATCCTCCCCCTGTTCCCCTACCGGACCCACCCCCTCACCCTATCAAAGTTGTAAAGTTCATTTTCTACATATGACTCCTACATCTCTTTGTTGCAGTGGGTCCACCTGTAATCCCTATCTAAACAATTTGTTTTTTCCTTTCCCCTCCATAAATTATAACAACATCAAATACAGTGAAAGCAGGGATTATACTGTAGGGGAGGGACATAAAAAGCAACAAGGAAATAATATTATAAATATATTAGAAACAATCGTATGAAAAATAAAATTTGAATACATGTCTTAGGGTTCTTTTCCCTAACATCAACTTATCTGACTTTTCTGTTTGACTCAGACATATAATAGGTATTGCAAATAAGGGAAACCATGGGACCTATGTTTCTTTGGGCTTGGCTTACTTCACTTAATATAATTTTTTCTAAGTGTTTCCATTTTCTGACAAATGGAGCAATGTCATTCTTTCTTATGGAGGCATAGAATTCCATTGTGTATATTGTGTATGGGTTGGTTCTGTATCTTAGCTATGGTAAATAAGGCTGCAATAAACATAGTTGTGCTGGTAGCTTTAGTGTGGTCTTCTTTGTGAACATTTGGGTAAATGCCAAAAAGTGGGATTGCTGGGTCATAGGGAGCTCTATGTGGAGTCTTTTGAGGAACCTCCATACTGATTTCGAAAGTGGTTGAACATATTTACACTCCCACCAACAATTCAGTAAGGTTCCCTTCTGTCCACATCCCCTCCAGAAACTATTGTTATCAGAGTTCTTGATGATAGCCATTCTAATTGGGGTGAGGTGGTGTATCTCAATGTTGTTTTGATTTGCATTTCTTTTATGGCTAGAGAGGTTGAGAATTTCTTCATGTGTTTATTGGCCATCCTTCTTTCCTCTTCAGAGAAGTTTCTCTTTAAGGCTTTAGCCCACTTATTAATTGGACAGTTGTTTCTTTGAAGATTTGTTGTTGGGGCATTTAATTTTTTGAGTTCCAGGTATATTTTAGATATGAGACCCTTGTCTGTTGTATGGCTAGTGAAGATTTTCTCCCAATCCGTGGGCTGTCTATTGGTCTTGCTACCTATGTCCTTTGCCATGCAGAAAGCTCTGCAATTTCATGCAATCCCATTTGTCCAACCTTTCTTTGATTTGTTGTGTTTCTGGGTCTCTATTAAGAAAATTTCAGCCTGTGCCAAAGAGAACTAGGGTGTATCCTATTCCATCCTGTAATGCTTTCAGCGTGTCTGCTTTGACTTCCAGGTCCTTGATCCATTTGGAGTTGATTCTTGTGCAGGGTGATATATAAGGATCTAGCTTTAGTTTTCTACAAGTAGATAACCAATTTTGCCAGCATTATTTACTGAAGAAGCTGTCTTTCTTCCATTCAATTTTGTTAGCTCCCTTATCGAACATTAGATGGGTATTGGTCTGTAAGTTCATTTCTGCATTTTCAATTCTATTCCATTGGTCCTGAGGTCTGTTCTTGTGCCGGTACCAAGCTGTTTTGATAACTGTTGCTTTGTAGTAGAGTTTGAAATTTGGAATTGATATTCCTCCAGGACTGTTCTTTCTGTTGAGGATCATGTTTGCTATTCGGGGTCTTTTATTGTTCCCTATGAATTTTTGGATTGCCTCTTCTATTTCCTTGGAGAATGAGGTTGGAATATTGGTAGTGATCGAATTGAATTTGTAGATAGCCTTGGGAAGTATTGCCATTTTCATGATCTTGATCTTTCAATCCAGGAGCATGGGAGTTTTTACCACTTTCTAAGATCTCTTCTGATTTCCTTTTTCATGTTTTTAAAATTTTCATCATAGAGTTCCTTCACTTCTTTGGTTAAGTTAGTTCCTAGGTATTTTATTTTTTGTGGGGCTATTAAGAATGGAGATGCTTTCCTAATTTCAGCCACACTTTTCGCATTGTTGGTATACAGAAAAGCCATTGCTTTTTGAGGGTTAATTTTATGTCCTGTTACTTTGCCAAAGTTTTGAATCAGCTTGAGTAATTTGGGAGTGGAGTCTATGGGATTCTTTAATTACAAGATCATGACAACTGCAAAGAGGGAGAATTTTATTCTTCTTTCCTTATTTGAATTCCTTTTAGGTTTGCATCTTGTCTTCTTCCTGTAGCTAGGCATTCTAATACTAGATGGAAGAGAAGTGGAGAGAGTGGACATTCTTGTCTCATTCCCAAGTTAAGAGGAAATGGCTTTAGTTTTTCACCATTAAGTATAATGCTGCCTGTAGGTTTGTCATATACCACCATTAGTGTATTGAGGAATGTTCCATGGAATGAATCCTGTTTGACTGTGGTGTAGGGATTTTTGGATGAATTGTTGAAGTCGATTGGCCAAAATTTTGTTGAGAAGTTTTGCATCAATGTTCATCAAAGAAATGGGTCGATAGTTATCTTTCTGTGATTAGTCCTTGCCTGGTTTGGGGATGGGGGTAATTATGGCTTCATAGAATGAGGTCAGTAGTGAACTTTCTCTTTCAACTTCATTGAGGAGTTGGAGGAGTATTGGTATGAGCTGTGTTTTGAAGGCCTTATAGAATTCTGCTGTAAAGCCATCTGGTCCTGGGAGTTCTGTTATTACTGTTTCTAATTCAATGCTTGATATGGGCCTGTTAAGATGGTTTAACTCATCCTGGTTTAGATTCGGCATGTGAATATTTGCTAGGAAAAGGTCCATTTCTGCCAAGTTCTCAAACTTATTAGCATAACGTTTTGAGAATTATTTCCTTATAATGTTCGGAATCTTGGTTGTTTCCGTGGTGATGTTTCCATTCTCATTTCTGAGTTTATTTATTTGGGTTTTTTTCTCTTCTTTTTCTGATAAGATTTGCTAAGAGTCTCAATTTTGTTATTTTTTTCGAAGTAAGAAATCTTTGTTTTTTTGATTCTTTCTATGGTTTTTTTTAATTCTAATTCATTTAATTCTGATTTAATTTTCATTATTTCTTATCGTCTACTGGATTGGGGATTATCTTGCTGCTCTTTTTCAAGGAGGCTCAGATGTCTCACTAAATGGTTCGTTTCAGATCTCTCACATATGTTGATGTAGGAAATCAGAGCTATAAACTTGCCCTTTAGTACTTTCTTTGCTATGTCCCAGAAGAGCTGGTAATTTTTGTGTTCATGAATTCCCAATCTAATCTCTTCCATGACCCACTCATGATTCAGCAGTGTGTTGTTCAGCCTCCATGTGTTACAAGGTTTTCTCTGGTGGCTTTAGGTGTTGAGTTTAAATTTTATTCCCTTGTGATCTGAGAGAATGCAAGGTATAACTTCAGTGTTTCTGAATTTGGACAAGTTTGCTTTGTGTTCTAAAATGTGGTCTATTTTGGAAGATGTTCCATGTGCTGCTGAGAAAAATGTGTATTCTGATGCTGCTGTGTGAATATTCGGTAGATGTCTATGCAATCTAGTAGATCTATGCAGTTGTTTAGATCTGCAGTTTCTCTTTTGAGTTTTTACCGAATTGATCTATCTATTGGGGAAAGTGGTGTGTTAAATTCCCCAACAATTAATGTCTTTGGATCTCTGTGGGACTTGAGGGAAAGTAGTGTTTCATGGATCAATTTGGGTGCTCTGTTTTTTTTGCCGAATAGGTATTTTGAATTGTATTTTCCTCCTGAAGGAGAGATCCCTTAATTAGTATGTAGCGACCTTCTTTATCTCTTCTCACAAATTTTAATTTGAAGTCTCTTTTATCTGATATTAGGATTGCAACTCCCACCTGTTTATGGGGGCCGTTTGCTTGGTAGATTTTGTTCCAGCATTTCATGTTTGTTTTTATGGGCAAGATGTGACTCCTGATGGTAGCAGATATAAAGATCTTGCTTTTAATCCAACTAGATAGTCTACGCAGCGTAATTGGAGAGTTAAGTTCGTTAATGTTGAGAGATAGGACTGAGAGGTATTTGGGGGGTACCTGCCATTTTATCCACCTTCTTGGGGGCTGAGTCAACTGGATTCTAGCTATAGTTCTTGGATTCTCAGTTTGGGTGCGATTTCTTGGCCTTTATTGTGGTCTTGTTTGTTTTCAATGTGTAGGACATCTTTAAGGATGTTTTGTAGGGCTGGTTTGGTGGAGATATATTGTTTCAAATTTTCTTTGCTATGGACAGTTTTTATTGGACCTCCAGTTATTAAGGAGTGTTTACCTGGGTACAGTATTCTTGGTTAATAGTTGTTAGACTTTAGCGCACGGCAAACACCATTCCAGGCTCTTCTTGCTATAATCCACTCTGCTCAGAAATCTGGCATGATTATAATTGGTTTCTGTTTATAGGTGATTGTTCCTTTCTCCTTGAGTTTTTTAAGGCTCCATTCCTTGGTCTGAATTGATCCTGTGCAGATTATGATGTGATAATGGGATGTCCTGTTTTTTTGGTCTGGTCTATTTGGGGTACCATAAGCTTCTTGTATCTATATAGGCCTATTTTTTTGCATGTTTGGGAAGTTCTCTGCTAGGATCCTGTTACACAAATTTCCTAGACCATTAACTTCTGTCTGTAGGTTTTCCTCTACACTCATTATCCTCAGATTAGGCCTTCTGATGGTGTCTTCCAAATGTTGAATAGATCTATCATATTTCTTGGATGTCTTGGATGGTTGTATGTTCTTTCTCTGTAATATCTAGGCTGTCTTTAATCCCCAAAATTCGATCTTCTTCATGGTCTAACCTACTATCAAGACTTCTACTTTGATTTTAATTTCTTTTTCTTCTAGTTGGTCAGCTTTGATGGCTTCAAATTCTTTGTTGGAGCATTGTTTTAGATCTTGTGTGAACTTCTTTACTTCCTAAATTTGGTTTTCAGTATTTATTCTCAAATCAACTAGTTGATTGGTTATTCCCATTCCTTCTGGTGGGTTCCATTCAGCATTCCCTTTGTGGTCTCCCTGACTTCTTTCAGTTCTCTGTTTATGGATTCCATGAATTCCTTTAGTGATCTTTCTGCATTCTCATCCCGATTTCTCAATTCCTGTATCACTCTTGATTAGCTTCTTCACATTCACACAATTCCTGTAGTTCTCTTTGACTAATCTCGACCTGCTCAAGACATTCCTTTATTTCTCTTTGAATGTTCTCAAGCTACTCACGCAATTACTATATCAATCTTTGAGTAGCTTCCTCATGCTCATGATATTCTTGTATTAACCTTTGTTTTGCCTCCTCTCTCTCCCTATCACGCTCATTCAGAGTCCTTTGCATGTTTTCAATCTTTTTATTTACCATATTTACCAGTAGTGTTTGTAGAGTTTTTTGGCAACTCTCCTCTGGATTATTGATTATCTTTTCTGACCCCTGATTATCATGAGTGTGAGTTGAGATACACGGACTTGTCATTTTTCTTGTGTTTTTCCAGGTTGCTCTGCCCATTTGGGATGAAAGTAATGCCAGTTTTGTGCTAGCACACTATTTAAAGGCAAGCATCAACCAAAGTCTGTAGTTGCACAGTCAAAAATCTGCAGATACAATCTAGTTCAACAGATATACCTTTTCAACATCAAACAACTATGTATTAATGGGCTACGAACCGCAAAGAAGAATTTGGCAAACAGAAATTATTAAGTTTAGGGAGAGATATGAGTAAAAACAGGCATATACTGATGTGGAAAGGCAGTGGGAGAGTTAACAACTAAATCCTAATCTCAAAGCGGGAAATAGTTTGGATAGAATGATAGTAGAGAGAGAGAAAATAAGAAGAGATAGAAAAAAGACAAGAAAAAATAGAAAAACAAAAATTAAAATTTAAGAGCAACACTTAAGAATTATGCAAAGATGAGGAAGTGGCGCTGTAGCTCAAGTGGTAGAGTGCTCTCCTTGAGCTGAAGAGCTGAGTGACAGCACTCATGTCCAGAGTTCAAGCCCCAAAACCGACAAAAAATGTATGCAATAATGAAATCATAATATTCAGACAAGAACGTGGATAGAATAAGAGAAGGGGAGGGATAGAAAGGAGATGTGAAAAACTTAAAAATAAAAATGCTTAAAATATTATATAGGTATAAAGAGGTAGTACTGCTATTAAGGAATTTAAATCTAAGAGGTTTTAAATTGAGTAATAAATTTCTGAATTAAGTGTGTACACAATGGAGCTAAGGTCTAATAATCGACTATTGGCATATCTAAGGATGAGCAGAATAGCAATTAATCACGCAAAGAAGAATGAAAAAGAAGAAAAAGTGAAAAGAGTGAGAATGAAAGAAAAAAAGGACAAATGGTCAGTAGAACTAAACAAAAAAAATTTTTAAAGAAAAAAGAGGAAAAAAAAAGTACACACACATATACCCCTAAAATAAAAACTATGAGAGGAAGAAAAAAAGTTAATAACAAAAAAAAAATTAAAGTTAAAAGTTAAAAATTAAAGAAAGTGTTAGAAAGATAATTTTTTATATTAGGTACAAAAAAAAAAAGAGTTCTTTGATTTTTTTGGGGGGGGATGGGAAGATCCTGTATCTCCCTTGTGTCCTTAACCTGTCTCTTGTTGAAGTCTCTGGTCTGCCTGTCGTGTTTGATTTTCATGTGGCTTGAATGGTTTCTTAAGTCAATTTGAGGAGGCAGAAAAATCACAGCAGACGATTCTTGACCACAGGTGAAGCTGTGGGTAGGGTCGCAACCATAAGACCTCATTTTCCTCACAGGACAGTTGTGAGGAAACAAGGGATTTATACAGAGGGATCTCTGGAGCATGGCTAGGCACAGAGGGAGCAAACTTCAGATAAGGTTCTCGGCAATTCTGTGAGCAAATGACAGGATGATAGCCAGAAAGCGCTCAGGTGGGGCCTGTTATGAATTGTGCAACAGATGTGGGATTATGAAACAAAACATGACTCTCTTTCATCATTACCCTATCCCCATGAGGAAGAGGATCCTTCACTGTGTTTAGTTTTGCAACTGGCGAAACCAAGGCACAGAGGAACCAGGTGACCTACTTATGACTTCAACTTCACAGGAAGCTCTGCTTGACTTCGCTCCCATGCTCCCTAGGGCAATGGGTGCTATTCAGTCCATTTCTTGTGGTAGGAAGTCCACTTCTTGTCAGTCGTGGGGATAGAACTCTAGGCATGGGTGCTGTTCCCAAGAGCCTCAGCAAAAGGCTAGTGATCTACCACTTGAGCCCACAGCACTACTTCTGATTTTCTGGTGGTTATTTGGAGATAAGAGTCTCACAGACATTCCTTCCTGGGCAGCTTATGAACCATCATCCTCATATCTCAGCTTCCTGTGTAATTAGGATTAGAATTCTGAGCCACTGGCACCATACTTAATTGTAATTCTGACTTTTGATCTCTCTCTTTAACAAAAACTGTTTGAGTGGGTGCTAGAGGAGGTGGCGAAGCATCCCCATGTGGCTGGAACCCAAGGTGGCCCTCTCATTTCGGAGGTGGGCTGTGGGTCAGGAGCTGTCTCGCTCAGCTAGTTGATAAAGCTCCAAGAGATAAGCCCCTCTGTTCCTTGGGTAGTCCATGAAAGTTATTCATTGTCCATCCAGCCTTACTAGGCTTATTGTATTGTATTGTTTTCTACATCATTTTCTAGCACCTGGCCAAAATTATGATACATAGTTATGGAATGAAAATGTAATACAATATTAAGAAAGTTATTTAGGGCTCTGGGAATGTGGCTTCATGGTAAGGTGATTGCCTAGCATCCATGAAACCCTGGGTTCAATTACTTAGTAACACATTAAGAAAAACAACAACACTGGAAGTCGTGATGTGCATCAAGTGGTAGACAGCTAGCATTGAGCAAGAAAAAAAAGCTCAGGAAAATTCCCTACCCCTGAGTTTAAGCGCATCTACTGGCAAAAAGAACAACAACAACAACAACAAAAATCTATTTAGTTAGTAAATGCAAAATAAAGATACCATACTTGGAATATATAATTGCTCCTCCCATACTGACATCTGACAAGAGTCCCTAATTCATGTACGTAACTTATATGAGGAGACTGTGTTGAAAAAATTTTGTTCATTAATTCACAGCAATTAATGCCAGGAATGTGCTTAGATATCAGGTAAAGTTTAATTCTGGAAATTCAAGTATTCCAGGATTTGTGTTGTCACTGTTAATCACAAAGAGAAGGGTAGGCTAAGTGTGATTTTGAAATCTATTTGGTCAGTTATGGCACCAAAAAGGCAGAGGCTAATTAATAGGTGTGAAAGATAATAAGGAATAACTCCAGATAGAGGGAATAAATTATAGTAATTAAGGTATACCAGAAACTGTTCTAGAGAACCATTTTTGGTTATTGTAGGACTAGTTGTCACCTAGGCTTTCCCTCATTGCCTTTAGCATTCTAAATCTCTTAGGCTAGCTCTTAATCTCTGTGTGATAAATGTATCTCCTTCCATGCTATTCTTTCATACCTTATCTCCTTTGCTTTCTAAAAATCTCATTCTTTCTATATTTCTCTATAAACATTTCCTGATACTAAATATACCTATACAGATGGCAGAGGATGCTAATGTAAGGGTCTCATACCTCATCAGTCATTAATGTAACAAAATGGAAAAGGAGGACATATTTATTGCTACTTCAATTTTTCTGAAATGCTGCAATGTCATCATTTGGTTAAAATTTCCATTCTTTGTCTACACAGTGTCATTCAGTGCACATAAATGCAAATATGAGCCAGGTGCTGGTGGATTACACCTGTAATACTAGCTACTCAGGAGTTTGAGACCAGAGGATTGTGGTTCAAAGCCAGACTGGTCAGGAAAGTCCATGAGACCCTAACCTTCAATTAACCACCAGAAACCCGGAGGTGGTGCTGTAGTTAAGCACCCAGGATCAGAGTTCAAGCCCCACAACCAACAAAAAAGTTGAAATATGACTTTAAGTTTCCCCAAAAGGAACGAAAAGATCAATAATCATCCCAAGCAAAAAAACAAAATTCGAAAATGATTCAGTGCACCTACTTTTACTGAGTTATGTTATGGATTCTTTGCTGGACATATTCTTTAAAACAAAGCGTTTAACTAGGGATACCCGTGGAAACATTGCAACAATGAGATGTATAGGTTGTTATGTCGAAAAACGAACTTTATAACTTTGGCTGTGTGGAGGATCGGGTGGGGAGAAGGGAGGTATATGGGAAGGGATGGGAAGGGGAAACAAAGAGGAGCAAACAATGATTGATAAGAAATGTAGTCGTTATCTTGCCCATGTAATTGTAACTCCTCTGTACGGTATGCTCACAATAAAAAAGAAAGAAAAAATTATCAAATATTAGCTTTACAATAAACTTCATGCAGTATTTCTGGTTTGAAAAGGGAAGCCTATACAGTTGATGTCACTTGGCTTTCTTACTATCTTAGGTTAAAGCCAAACCAGGCAGGAGAGTCTGACAAACTTTTATCTGTAATTACACAGCAAAAAAAACAGAAGTGGAGTTTTGGTTCAAGCAGTAGAGTACTAGCTTTGGGGGTAGGTGAGCAGGAAAGAAAACTGTTCAGGGATAGGGTCCAGTCTCTGGGTTCAAGCCCCAGAACCAACACAAGCTAAACAAAAAAGCAAACAAAATCTGATATTTCCTTGGGACCCTCCTTAAAGGAATACTGGTCTGAGAAGTGGCTCCTTTGGCTGATCATATGCACTGGATGCTTTGTTGGAATCCTATTGCTCTGGATAACTCAGGACCAAAATAAGGAATTGATAACTGACTCCTGCAACAAAAGAATCATCTCAGGGGTGAAATATCCATCCATAAAACACTTTAAAACATCCATGCCTTTGTTTCTTCGCAGTAGAATTTTTTTTGGGGGGTCCAGTCGTGGGCCTGAACTCTGGGCCTGGACGCTTTACCTCAGCTCTTCAACTCAAGGCTAGCACTCTACAACTTGAGCCACAGCACCACTTCTGGCTTATTTTTGCTAATGTGGTGCTGAAGAATCGAACCCAGGGCCTCAGGCATGCAAGGCAAGTGCTCTACCACTGAGCCACCTTCCCAGCCCCTGCAGTAGAACATATTTAAAACAACGTTATTTCCTTTTGTTCTATGCTGGCCATCTAATGGCACATTATATCTTTTTGTAATACTCTCAACTAGAAGTTTAGAGAAAAATTATATATGAGTAAAAGCACAATAGAAAAAGTCAGGGACAGAGTTTCCTTCAAGCCTTCAGATTCTCTTCTTTTACAGTAAAAAGGAAAGCACAAGTTAACTTGAACTTTGTCAATCTGCTATGTTCCATTCCTCTCCTGGGATCAGTTTCCACATCCAGTAACAATTATTTCCAGGAACAATCTATGGTGCTGCTTGAGGTATAATGAAGGTTTTCTGGCTTCACCGAAATAGCACAAGGACACCTTTGGACCTGAGGTAACACATGTTTCAGAGACAACTTAGTGAAGAGAAAATACGAAATTTATATTTCTTACAAACCCCTTATCCATGAGGATGTTGAGTTCAAACTTTGTAAATTCTCTGTAAATTAAGGCTAATTTTAAAGTGGAAGAAGTTTCTCAGACCATTTTTTTTGTGAGTGTATGTGCTGTGCATTATTTTCCAAGTGTACATCAATATGTTAACTCATGTTAACTATAGCAATAATAAGAGAAAGAGAAATTCTGTGTTTAAGTATAAGGGTTCAATACAATAAGGAAGACTCTACAAATAGGACCACGTTGAAACAATAAAGCCAAGTCCAATATGTACACTTATGAGAGTGCTATAGAAAAAGTATTACTCCTACGTGCAACATGAAGTATAAGGCCACTCCTTTTCTAAATCACGCTTGCTAATGACACAACTTTGTAGAAAGTAGAATGGAAGAATAATTCTGTTTCCAATGCAAGTCAGATATAAGAGCATGGACTTAATTGGAAAAAAAATTCCATCTTGAGAGAGCAGTTATTATACTAGCCATGAACTGGTGGATAAGACCACATTTTTTTCTTTCCTTTACACACACATATATATATATATATATATATATATATATATATATATATATACATATATATATATATACATATATATATATATATGTATATATATATATATATATATATATATATATATATATTGGTGGTGGTCCTAGCACTTGAACTCTGGGCCTGGGCACTGTCCCTCTGCTATTCCGCTCAAGGCTAATGCTCTGCCACTTGAGCCACAGTGCCGCTTCCAGTTTTCTTGCAGTAAATTGGAGAAAAGAGTCTCCAGGTTGGCTTTGAACCCAATCCTCAGATCTCACCACCACCCAGCTTAGGATCACATTTCTAACAGTGTGCACTCAGCATATGTAATGTGTATGTTCATCTATCTTTATACGAATTCTTGAGTTAAAAATCTGGGCTACAGCTTAGACTTTATACTAACAAAAATGTTTGTAGTTTAAAAGTTGATTCTACTGGATAAATGAAACCTAAGAATGTAAAGGAGCCTGGGAAGTTCAGTTTGCATCCAGCCAGGGCAGAACAGTTTTTGAGACACTATCTATAATTAACCAGCCAAAACCTGGATTAGAAGAATGGTTCAGGTGATGGAATAACAGTCATGAGCAAGAATGATGAATCAGAACTTGAGGCTTTTGCATACATACATATAAACATAGACATACACACAGCGGCACTTATATGTGCACACACATATACACAAATGAAGCAACTCTCAGAATATGTAGAAAAGTTAGAAATCAATAGAAAATACGTCCTGAGTAGGACTAGAATCAAGTGATAATTTTTAATGTTAGAAAGTCCTCAAGTGGACTTTCTTCAAAAAAGTTTGAGAATATTACATAGGTAGGACCAGAGATAGTAAAAGAGTCAAGTAATCAACATTAAAGGAATTGGATCCATGGAGGAATGAATCAGAGACCCCGCAGTTGCATTTGAAAATGTTGATACCCTGTGTCAATTGTTAGACAATCTTTGAAAATAGTACATGAACAGTCTGAGAAGTCTAGTGGATAATATCACTGGAGAAGTTCAGAATTGCTAGTCTGTACCTAGATTAAATAAACCAAGAAGGGGCTGGGAAAGTGGCTCAGTGGTAGAGTGCTTGCCTTGCATGAAGCCCTGGGTTCGATTCTTCAGCACCACATAAGCAAAAAGAAAAAAGCCGGAAGTGGCTCTGTGGCTCAAGTGGTAGAGCTCTAGCCTTGAGCTGAAAAGCTGAGAGACAGCACCCAGGCCCAGAGTCCGGCCCCATTAATGGAACCAAAAATGAATAAATAAACAAACAAACAAACAAATAAATAAATAAACCAAGAAAGTATGGTGGGGCAATAGCACTCAGAATGACAGGGGATTAGAGACTGGAATTACTACTGATACCTTCCCTGGACCAGGTAGTATAATGTTGTCTTAATAAAACACACCAAACAAGAAAGGAATACACAGTTGGAAGTTTGGGTTAATTTATTCATTATGTTTTGAGAAGCCAATTTTTCTATTGAAATGCAACTGGTATGTAATCCTCAGTTTTGTTTTAAATGCTCTCTTCATTACAGAACTTTCCTAGATGCAAAATGGTTCATGATTCCCATCCAAAATTTGAAATAGTAAGTAATCTTCATTCAGTTAGATTCCAATGAAAGGATGAAGGATTACAAAAGCTTAAGCATGGAGGAATAGCAAAGTTCAACTAATGTAGGTCTTTATAGATCTTGCTAAATTAGAGTTTAGATTTCAAATAAATATTTTGGTTTTGTTTGTAATTTCATATTCTACAGGATACTACAAAATTCTCTTTAAGTAGAGGGTTTAATTGACACATTTACAAAGGTTTCTTGCATTCTATTTGCCTAGCATATTGTTTCAAGAGAGCTATAATTAGAACTTAGTTAATAGATAACACCAACACTTCATGTATAAAATGATAATGTGAATAATGTAGACCGAGATGCCAACAAATTGATTATATTAATTTATAAATTTAGAAAAAGCAATTTTTGAGGCTTTAATATAACATGGTATGAAGAGAATAATTGTGTGACATCTTCTTTGTTCTACCTGTATGTAACACAGGAAGCCATTTCCTTAATTATGTGCCTCTGTATACAATGAGAAAAATGCTATGTTTAGGGCTTGTTTTTATTTTTGTTTTTGTTTTTTTGCTTTGTCATAGGGCTTGAACTCTGGACCTGGACACCGTCTCTGAGCCTGTTAAGCTCAAGGCTTATGCCCTACCTCTTCAAGCTCAGTACCACTTGTGCCTGGCTTTTGCTGGGAAGTTTATTGGAGATAAGATTCTAGGGAACTTTCCTGCCAGGGTGTGCTTTGAACTGTAATCTTCTGATCTTAGCATCCTGAATATCTGTGATAGTTAAAAAAGTTATAAATATAAATAATATTTGCAAGAATACCAGTGGAGGAAAAATGATGCAACCCAGTTTATTGTGGTGTTCTTTCCAGAACATGGAGGGCATCACAATAGCAGAGGTGTAGTATTTTTTCTCAATAGAGGTAAGTTATTTGTGATGTGAATTAAGGGAATTTTGAGGTGCACCCTATGAGTTGGAAACTGTTGTTCTAGGATGACTTTATGGCGCAAATTTTGGGATTGATGGTCATAGAAATAATAGCTTAATCTGATAAACTATTGCTTACTCTTGAAGAATTAATTATAACGGATGCTTTATAGTTTTATCCTATACCAGAGTGTGGCTATTTTTCTGTTCACATCGCATTCTGTAACACCCCATTGGAAAATGCATCTATTGCAGAATTACATAACATGCAAACAGGTATTATTTTGAATCTCTCATGTATGTAATATTCAGAATTTGAAAGTGAGTAGTTATTAGTCATAGGAATTTAAAAGTTATGGGTTTCCATAGAATTAAACAGTTTTCAGTTTTAGTATGAGAATGTACTAATTTATTCTTTTTTGAAAATATTGGCAAGTATGTTGTGAAAAATTGTCTAGTTTAGTTGAATAACATTTAAGTTGATCGCCCTCTGAAAAAGAAGGGGTAATCAATTCAAATTAGACGCCAAATAGGACTTTTTTTTAAAGTTACTACACACAGAATAATATTTACTATAGCAATACAGTGAAATTTTATTTCATGCAGCTGATTTTTTAAATTTAATTTTAAAGTGAAAGTGATGTGTAGTGGGTTAGCAATTGTAAGGCAGTGAATACATAACTTTTCAAACTTGTTATCCCCTTTCTCATTTTTCTCACAGTTTTCCTTCATCCCAAGACCCCTCACAAGTTGTAATGTACATTTACAACATATTGTCTTGTGAATATTGCTATTGCATTGGTTTGCCCTTTGTTCTTTGTCTCACCATTTTGTTGTTCCTCTTCCCTTCCCTAATTAAGGTAAATGTATACACAATACACACGGTACCAAAATCAAACACAGTCGGAGATAAACCATAGGGGAAAAACCCAAGGAAAATAGAAACCACATAGTACAATAAAAACAACAACTGCAAATAAATATCTCTTTCCATATCTTGGAGTTCATTTTGCTCAGCATCAGCTTATATGTTCATATGTATGCATAACAAAGCCACTGGAAAATAATAGTTTCATGGATTCTATATCATAAAAAAACATGTTAACTGTTTTTGATGGTAAAGGTGAAATTAGGATTGGTAAGTTCGCGATTCAGATAAAGGAATTTCAAAGAGTTTAAAATTATGACAGGTAAATTTTAATTGTTCTAACTTTTTAACTTAGCCTATTAAGAAAATTTAAAATTGCCTGGGAAAATAGGCTTTCATTCAAAGGAATTCATGGAGACTTAGCTGAGAGGGAGCAATGTGGGTAAGATGGCTCATTTTCACAGTAAACAAACAAACTCACAAACCTTGCTGTAAATCCCGTAGGTTCCCATGAGAATTGTCCTTACCCAAGAAATATACTCTTATTGTGGGAAACAAGGTTGTAGTGGAATTTAAATTCAAAGTTTTTTTAAAAAAAAATAAGACATCAAAATTTATGAATTGACCTTTAATTACTAAACAGTAATTCTCTTAAAAATAATTTGGGTCAAAATATTTAGGGAGAAAGTGCCTTTCACAATGAAAGAACGTATTGAATTTACACTTTTCTGTTTTAATACTTTCCACAATACCTTCGCACGAGAAGCATTGAAACACAGAAAAAATATCTGATTGGATACTTCAAACCAATGATTTCACATTACTAATTAGCTCAAAAATACAATATCCTTATTAACATGAGATAGTGAAGACTTCTCTTATTACATAAGCCAAAAAGTTTGGGGATCAGAAAAGAATTGAGCAAACTGAAAAGGTAAGAAAACACGTTATTAGAAACCCTAGCTAAGCATATTGGTTTCAGCAGTGGAGGGAGCCAAAACTTTTTGTTATAGATTGTCTTAATGATTTTGCTACCTAAAGTTATTTTACAGAGCCTATTTGGCTCAGTATAATGCAGAACAAATTGAATGAAGACATGAAAATAAATTCTACCTCCAAGTAAAGGAGTTTTCAAAGAGAAACCATGAAGATGTAGCATTGGAGGACGCCTTATGGTCCTTCCGTTTCACTAGACTTGAAGCCAAGAAGCTGTGATTAATTGGAAATCAGGCAAGAGCTAAGAATAGGACATATAAGAAGGACATAGAAGTATTGTCCTTTGTAACAGACAATGTCATCCAAGGAATCGGTCATTTAACTCTATTCTTCTCCATACATCTTGTTGAGCAAATACAAGACCAAGAGAAATCTATTGAAATAATTTTGCAAAGAATAACTTCACTAGTCCTGATATGGTATTTAAGGAGAGTCTTAAGAGAGAAGATAAAAGTGGAGTATTCTTAAGTTTCCTCTAAGCATTTTGTTAGCAAAATATATCTTTGAGGTTAGAAGTGATTGAACCAAAAACTGGTGGAGTACTTTTTTTTGTGGGCACTTTAGACACAAGAAGATTTCAAGGTAAAAGAAAAAAGAAAAAAATTATAGCTAAATATTTGTGATTATAGGTTCTTGGACTGGTTTTTTGGAGACAAAGTTTTGCATTAGCGTTTGTACTCATTAACATTGTTGTTGAGTTTCCGTGGCAACCAAATGAAAAGGGGAAGTTTAATGGACTCGCTTGGACAAGTAAACAGCATGATAGAAAATAATGGCAAATAATATTTAATGAATTATTTTGAACAATTCCTTTGCGAGAACAAAGAAGGAAAGATATAATTCAAATAACTTGATGTTATTAAAAGTATGAAAATGGAGGAGTGAAGAGATTGAGAGAAATCATAGAGGAATGTTTTCTCTCCAGTGGAGTAATAGGTTCTTGATTTTATTTCTTCCATTCTGTCTTCACAAGCTATCAACTGTGCCTCAGGACTGGAGTATCCAGTTAAGATAAAGAGCACTCACAGAAGAAAATATTTGCAGTAGATATAGGTGATTTATAACCTTAGACAATCTTTTTAAATCTGTTAAAAGTTTCCCCTACCCCAAACTGTTCTCTTTGAACAGCTTTGTTTGCTTTTCCAAAGACTGCCCTTCATTAGCTGCTTAAAATTTTGAGAGGTCATATTCATACTCTCTAGAGATTGATGTTTGGTTGAGATTTTTGTTTGTTGTGTTTTTTAACTGAATTTCACAAGGTTGTGCAAGTGTGTTACAATTAAATATGTCCATCTAATTGTCTAAAGCTCCTGCATCAGAGTCACTCCTTCTATCAGTCTCAACCAACCCTTTCTCCAAGATTTAGTTCAGATTTTCCACTTCCTTTGTTACATATGTACATTGAGTATATTAGCTGTACTTGCCCCTTGTTCCATTTTTTCATTCATTCTATTTCTTTACTATTGTTCCTCTCTGTTTTCAATTTCCTGATATTCATTCTGTTAAATTGTCTGTTAATAATTTGAAAAGTTTATATACATTCCATGAGTTTCTTTTTTTAATTTTTTTATTGTGAAAATACTGTACAGAGGGGTTACAATTACATGTGCAAGATAATGAGTACATTTCTTTTTTTTTTAATTTAATTTAATTTTATTTGTGAACATACTGTACAGAGGAGTTACAGTTACATGGGCAGGATAATGCGTACATTTCTTACCAAGCATTGCAGCCTCCTCCTTTGTTTACCCTTCACATCCCTTCCCAGCCTCCCCCCTCCCCCCCTAATCCCAATCCTTCTCCTTCCTCCCCTTCCCCCCTTTCCCTCCCCCCCTACCAACGTTGTAAATAAGATTATCTCTTTGTTGCTTTGTATGTCCCTCCCCCACAGTATAACCCCTGCTTTCACTATATTTGATGTCAGTATAACTTGTGGAGGAGATGGGGAAAAACCAGTTGTTTAAGGATACAGGTGGACCTGTTGCAACAATAAGAAGTACAAGTTGTCATGTCCAAAACGAGTACATTTCTTATCAAGCATTGTAGCCTCCTCCTTTGTTTCAATCCCACGTATACTTGAACTGATGTCAGCTTATATTTCCATAATTCATTCATCTGCAATAACAATTTGAAAGACTGGAGATGTGAAGCACTTAGACATGATTTTATGCTTGTTCATTTGGAAGATTAATCTTTAGTCAACAAGACAGTTTAAAAATGGCTTAGAATTTATTCCCAACTACCAGTTTTTATAAATGGCTTTGTACAATGGTGTGTGATTATTTTATTTTACGTAGGATAATTTTTTCTACTACCTATAAGTTTTGGAAAAAGAAGAAAACTAAAATTTACTACTTAGAGGAATATGACAGATATAGAAGACAGATTTTATGTTTGTCAGTTCTCTCATCAGGACCCATATTCAAGACTTAAAGTCATATTTCTTACTATGTTAGACAGATAGGGAAAACAGAAAACAACACATGATAGAGCAACTATTAGTGACTTTTTAAAATGTACCTTCTTATGTTATGAAATTTACTTTATTAGCTAATATTTGAGTTTGAAATATGGGAGGCTGATCTATATAACACATTTCTGGAAGGCACCTACTGAACAACACAAATCGTGGGGGGTACTACTTCTACACTTTAATGAATGGTTGAAGTTGTTTGGTATTAGTGCTGGGTAAATAAATCAACTCTATTGTAACTTGCTCCCTACACTTGAAAATCTTGTAATGTCACTATCATCTACTTGTCAACTGTTATTTTGGCAAATGTGATTTTAAATAGTTTATTTGAAAATGAATATACTTTCAGGAGATTAAATGTAAGTTATCATTGGTTTGAGAATGGCAACATTTTTATACTACAGAACCTAGTTTTACTGAAGTACCAGTGTTTTGAAGCACTAAAGATCTTCTTAGTTAATGATTTTCTAAATTATATTTGACCTCTAAATCAAGTTTTCCTAGCCTTGGTAGACCAATTATGGATCTATCATTCCAGAAACTATTTTTGGGCTTCAATGAAATGTTTCATTAATCATTAGAAGAGGGGTATTAAAAATAATCTTGTTCATGTGTGATTTTGTTCACTCAGATGGGCTGGTCATCTGTAAATTGAAAGTTTGAATTACAGTACTTTCTCTAAGATTTTGTGATCTCATCTTTCATTGAAAGTTGCTTAGCATTTCACAATTGATTACTGCTAATTCTTGAAAGGAATTGGGGCACTGTAATGTTATAGGAAATGAGAAATCGAGATGAGTCTTCAATAATTTCCGCTGGCATGTTGCATGGGCCTATGTGAGAAGTCTTGCGCTTGTTATCTGATGGTGCAGATAACTGGGACCTGGTGTCCTAGGACCATGGGTCCTCCAGAAGAATAATAGCTTTTAGAGATCATATCAGCAAAATTTGTGTATAATCAGTAAGAATGCTTCAGAAATATGGATTAAAACACTTTGGGACCAGCGAGTTAAAACAATAAACAGAGCATCAGAGTAAAATCCCTTATAGATTAGCAGAAAAAAATACTGTTATTTTACCATGTGAATTCAGAAGACTACGAACACTTAGAAGGTATCACAAGTTTATAGGAAAGACATTGCATTGATACTTTTTATATTCTAATATATATTCTAAACCTAATTATTTATATTCCAATACATTTATGGGAATAAATGTCAATATATCTGTTAAATTATCAATTCTAGTAAGATTTCACTGTGTGAAATTTAAAATCAGCACATATAAATATAAAATATATAAGTATATATAATATAAAAATTGTTTTGCATTGTTGTGTTGTGGTTAGGGAATCAAAGGCAACTCTGTTTTAAAGTATTATTCCATTATCTATAACTTAGCTTTTGGTAGAGTTAGACTTAAAGCTTTACCATTTGTAGATTTACAGCCTAGAGCCAAGAGGAAACACTGTGATTAAAGCATTACCAATTTAAGGCCTAATATCCAGGAGAAACATATGGACTGCTCCAGGAGCTATGGAAATATTTGGTGATAGAAAGTCAGTAGTGTAAGTTCCTGCCTAGTTGGATGATAGACAGGCCAGGACAGTAGGTAATCATGCATATGAGCAATTTTTTCACCTTCTTGGCTTTAGCTACTTTTCAAATGATAAGTATAATAAACAATTATATTTTGATAAAATACCTTCCATTCTGAACAATTCGGTCTAAACGGTTCATCTCTCTATGATCCCTTGTAACTAAGATTAGCTTTGTTTCAGTAAGACAATCTATGCTGTCAGGGTAAGATATTGTGGTTGGTCTGTTCCTACATGGAAGAAGGGTAAAGGTTCAGGCAGACATTTGTCCCAGCAAGACTTCATTTGAGAAATTTTAAGCTGCAGAAATTTAGAAGTACCTCTTAAGCAAGGCTTACTATGAATCCATTAGCTCCACAAAGCTAACTCAGTTGATAAATAAGTACTTGAAAAGCCATCACTTTTGGAATTAGCTGTAATGGCTACAAAGTATGATCAAATTTAACATGAAAACGAAAAAGAGACATTGACAAAAAAATTGTAAATGTGAACAATCGACCAAACGATATCAGGTTTTTTTCCACTATATACAGAATTTTAGAGAAATAAGATCAATAGCATTTTTAGGAACAATAAGGGTTCCTTGTTACAAATAGGCATCCATGAATATATACCTGTATAAAGATTGCATCATTAAGTACTTAAATTTAGAGGATTCTACATGCTTCAGCAGCAGGTCTACACAAATTACAACAATACAGAGATTAACTTGGCACTTGCACAAGGATGATAGGAAAATTTGTGAAGTATTCTTTATTTTTCATTCTTCTGATGCAAGAAATGAAAAACAGTTATTAAAAAGTTGATTACAAAAATACAGGTGTAACAATACATGTAATTCATAGAACTAAAGGTTAGTTTTACATCATTGTATTAAATCTTCACCTTCAAAAAGCCTTTACATAGCATAACCTTTACAAAACTTGAAATTAGATAACAATGTCATTTTATCCAAAAGAAATAAAGTAATATTAGGCCCAGGAAAAAAAGGAATCTTAAACTTCTTCTATGTGGAATGCAATCTGATAGGACACATTTATTAATGAACCTATACAGTATATAACAATGTAGAATTCAAATTATTATATCTAGGAGCGAATGAAATAGATTATGGACATTATACAAACATAGATATACTTTTTTCAAAAAAACACCAAGAACATCTTTAGTGTCTATACTATTCATTTCAACAGATAAGTTAAAATTATTTCTGATTTAAAAAAAACCACAAACTCTGCTGAAATCATTATAGATGTATACAAACAACGAATACATTTTGACAACAAAGTCAGGCAATTCACTTGGAAGAATACCATGGAATCCATGAATTTTTAAAGTAAGATATTGCTGTTGCTTTGTATTGTGAAAAAAATTTTGTAAGGATACAAAGGATGGACTGGCATTTTTGAAATTTAAGAAACTTATTCAAACCATTACGACTTAGGAGAACAATTTGTACAGCCTTCCACAACTTCAAAGAGGTAGTGATACATACTTATCCTTTTGGCAATATCAAATGCAGATTCTTCCAAGTTGTTCTTCAGACCTGGTTTGATATAGTGGTTCAACAGATGTACATACAAGGTATCTTTGCTATTTCTATTCCTAGCAGTAATATGCAAGGGGGTCAAGAGGCCTTTAGTTTGGGGATTGGTATCTGCATCATGATGAAGTAAGAAAAAAGCCACTCTGGTTTTATTCCACATGTAAGCACTGTGCAGGGGTGTCCAGCCATTCAGAGCTACTGCATGAATATCTGCCTTGAGCTACCAACTCATGGACAATGTCTAAGTGACCACTCTAGGCTTCCTGATGAAGAGGGGTATACTCATCCTCATCACAAGTATTCAATTGGGTGGCCTATTTGGAAAGTAGTCTCCACACCATAGTAAGGCGATTAATTTCGGCATCCCAAAGAAGAAATTTGCTTGGATCCTACTCCATTTTTTTCTTGCAAATGGTACCATTCCTCACTTTTTTCTCTTGTTCCTTGTCTTCGTCAGAGTTACCTAACCAGAGACTTGGAGTGCCAGTGGGAATGAGATGTCAATGTATTTCCCCAATAGTTCACATTGGTTGAACTGGTCAGAAAAATCTGGTGAATTTTCTGCATATGATTTTTCACCATGATTTATTTTCGCTTTTTCCATTTTTGCTCTTCTAAATTATTCTAACTGTGGAGTAGGGAATTGATAGAGAGCAGAGGAAAGATTTTCCTCAGTATTCAAAGGTACAGACTGAAAATGAGGACCAGTGGTGTCTTCATGTGCAGCTTATTCTGGGAATGAGAAAATAGGAAACAATGCCTTCTATGTAAATGATTTGGGAAATACTACATTATAGTGTAAGATAACTCACTATTCAACATATGGTCTTTAAGAGCTTTCTAGTAGCTTTCTAATGTTGTTATTCAACATTAGAAAAAATGTATAATGCAGTAGTAAAATAGAAGTCCTTTGTATGACTACCTAAATTCTTGTTATTTTTAAAGACACTTGTTTTCATCTAAAAATAGGCCTTTCTATTGTCTTCAGGTGATTTTGATGATTGAAGATGCTTAATGAGAAGTCAAAATATATTAGTAGTCCTTTGCTATCAATTAAATTTCACTTTTTCTACTTGGAGATTATAATGATCAAAGCAATAGTTCAGAATCAGCAAGCAATAGTTCAGAATCATGCTTCAAGTAGAAGTGAATTACCAGTAAGTAAACCTGGATTCCATTTTCCACAAAGTTTTGTCACAGATACAATCTTCTACAATCTGCCTGCCTTCTCTAGCTGTTTCCTAGCCTGGACCTATTCCTTCATTGTACAGGAAAAGTGTGATTCAACTGATTTCAGTCAGATCTGTTAGTAGAATTATCAAGTATTTAGATTCTTTTTATAAAAATTAGTTTTAGGGCCTGAACTCTGGGCCTGGACACTGTCCTTGAGCTCTTCAAATCAAGGCAAGTGCTCTATCACTTGAGCCACAGCACCACTTCTGGATTTTTCTGTTTATGTGGTGCTGTTTTGGGAAATGGCAGAGCAGAAAGTGAAATGATGCAACCAAAAATATAAAAGCAAAATAAAATAGGATAATTATGGAACAACCATATTGTCTATGAGAACCATGAAAGAGAGAGAGGAAAAGAGATACAGATGTGCAATGACCTAGCTAGCCGCAAAATCCATGCTTCTAATCAATTTACAGAGCAAACAATTTTTTTTTTACTTTTTAAAAGAGATGGAAATAGAATTTATGTATTTACTTGAAATTAGTAAATACATTTTTAGTCGCCTACATAAAGAGACATAGCTTTGACCAAATTACAGACAAGAATCTTAATACTTGGGCTGGCAATGTGCCTCAGTGTTAGAGTGTTTGCCTTGCAGCTTACTACAGTGCGGAGACTACTTTCCGAAAAGTCCACTCATATGAATACTAGGGATGAGGGTGAGTATACGCCCCTTCATCGGGAAGCCTAGAGTGGACACCTAGACATTGTCTATGAGTTGGTATCTCAAGGCAGATATTCATGCAATAACTGTGAATGGCTGGACACCCCTGCACAGTGTTTATATGTGGAACATATTGCAACAGCACACACACACACAAACACACACATATACACACATATACACACACATCATCATATTTCTTAAGTATTTTTTGTGTATAGACTTAAGGAGAAATTTACATTACTAACTTGAATTTCTGACAAGGCAATATCATCACTGTACATTTTGCTTCTGTGCTCTCAGTTTTAAATTACTATCTAAGTATGTGCATTACATAAGTGTTGGAAAAATAGGAGTCACCCGGGTGGCCCAGGTCTTTAATCCTACCTAATCAGAAAGATGAAATCTGATGATTGTGCTTTGAAACCAGACCAAGAAAAAAAAGTTCATTAGATTATGATTTGAAAGTAACCACAAAAGCTTGAAATGGAGCTTAGTATAAACAGTAAAATGCTAGCCTTGAGAAAACTAAAACAAAAAAAAATAACAAATTCTGGGACAGAGCCAGGTCCTGAGTTCAATCTCTAATATTAGCATTAAACTAATGAATGAATGAATGAGTGAATGAACTAAAAATAAATTCAATGGTTACATGTGGAGAGGCAGGTCAAATGTAACAACAGTGGTGACTGGATTATGTATTATTTTGTAATAAGGCAAAATATCATTTTTCCTAATCATTAATATTTTATCTGAACTATTTTGTACAATAAACCCTGAATTTGGCATGCATGTATATGTGTGTGTACATGTGCCCACATGGGTGTGTATGTGTATGTGTGTGTGTGTGTGTGTGTGTGTGTGTGTGTGTGTGTGTGTGTGGTTGCAATGTTGCTTGCCAATGTGAACAGAGTGAGGCTAAAAAGAGCTGTGTTGCAATGTTGTTATTTATCAGTGTTCCATCCTGTCATTTCAGTGGAACTGCACTTCTGTACATTTTATTTGTCAAATAATAGCATCATCATAATCAAAGCATTTATACCATTAAGTTAGATAAAAGAGATCACTTTCAGCTCTTAGTATATGTTAGGCAAAAAGATACACGTATAATTAGGTAGTAAGTTACTGCTGTAAGATGACTGTTAGTACAAAATATGTATTTGACCTCTTAAATTTGATATACTTTTAAGATATTTTCATGGAGTGATTTTGACCAACTTGACCAAACAGGTATTACTCTCTGGTTATTCCTGTGAAAATCAAGGTGGATAAACTCTTTCCAGATTTCTGTTGAAAATAACTTCCTTTGTAAGATCGTATCTATTCAGACTAAGATAATAAACACCGTATTTTTTAGGTTTGAATATCCCTTCATATTGATTGAAAATCAACATTGTGGATATGTTTGTTAGATATTCATTGCAAAAACAACAAAAAGCATGTGTCACCTCCAGATTCTGGATGATTTGAAGTTGTATTTTACATACAAAGTTTTTTTCATTAATAGTTCTTTTGTGGGAGTAACTATCACAACTTTAATAAATGAGGCTTTTTGAATATCTTTTCCAATATAAATAACATCCCAGAGCGAGTCTTGCAATTTCTGAAAACCCTTTGAATATTTTAGTGTTATTTCTGTTCATTGAGTATACAACTAAAGACATTTCTGGAATAAACATTGTTAAAATCTGAAAATGTAAGTGGGAATACAGGTTTTTTTATGCATCATTTTATGAAAAGTCAGTTTTTATGAAACTAAAAATATAGAATAAAAGAATGGAAGTGAATTGGGTGAGCTAATTATTAGTGTAAATTTGTTTTCTATTAGCACAGTCCTTTGAATGAACATGATGAAGTTAAATTATGTGCTTTGTGACACTATGTTTCAGTTATTTTTAGAATCTTTGTAGTTATAAGAGTGAATTTGTAATATAAATAAAGGTCTTTGAAAATGATTAGGATTAATCTTATGTTTTGTTTTCTACTCCCAAGAAAATGAGTTATTTTCAAGTGTTAACAGTTTACAATTGAATGTTTAGTATCATAAGAAAGTTTGAACAAATGTAGTAGTATTGATGTCATTTTTTGGGGGGGGAGGAGTCTGGTAGTCGGGCCTCAACTATGGGCCTGGGCGCTGTCCCTCAGCTCTTCAGCTCAAGGCTAACGCTCTTCCACTTGAGCCACAGAGTCATTTGCGGCTTTGTCTTTTTGCTTATGTGGTCCTGAGGAATCAAACCCAGGGCTTCATGCATGCAAGGCAAGCGCTCTACCACTACGCCACCTTCCCAGCTCTTTATGTCTTTTTAAAACAATTGTATTCACAAGTTGGAGAGGCTTTAATTCATGCTTAGGTCTTGTTGTCTATGATTTTTTATCCTCTCATTCCTAACATTAATGATAGGACAGACTGCATTTTTGGGTACATGAAAGGTAAAATATTTATCTGGGGTCAAAGGTGATTTTTATATCAGTCTTGCTTTAATAGCATTTTAAAGTAGTACCTTTCTCACAAAATGTTGAGTATAAAAAGCAATCAAAATACGTCTAATGGTAAACAACTTAGTTGAGCTACAATGTGGAAATGATTAGTCCATAAGACCTGCAGTTTGTTTCCATCAGGAATTGGGGAGGTAATTCTTTCAGTAAGACAGTGTTAAACAGCGATAGGGTCCCCAGGCATTGCAGTTTTGAGTGAAGGGATAGAATATGATTTCTGATATTTTGACCAAGAAATCAAGAATGTTATACTTTAGCACTTCCTTTCACCAGGGAGGTAAATGCATTGATTATGAACTTTGTGTTTTCATATTACAGTTCCCTATTTTCTAACAAAGAGAAAGTGAAATATTATGAGTGTACACAATAATTCTGGGAATTTTACCTAGAATTTGTAGACTTAGTGCTGGTATTTTAGTCATAAAATAAAATGAGGTTAATTGATAGAGTAGGAGATGGACCTCAGGCTAACACTTACCATGTGTGCAATGTTGTACTAGTAATTACAACTATGAAGACTTCAATATCATCATCTGAGAATTAAAAATGCAAGTAGTCCCACTTTATGGAATTATTGTGAGGATTAAATTAGATACCATAGGTAAAGTACTTGGAAAAACAATCAATTAGCATTTGGAAAATTCTACCTGTTATTTTCTCATGTGGTGAATTCTAACATTTTTACTGTGATTTTTATTGTGTCTCTTTATGATGTGCAATGTGATGTATTGGTATTCATTGCATTGATTATTTTTCTGTCACTAAGAGGAAAACACCTTCAAAGAAAATTTCTGAGGAGGAAACTATTATATTGACTGATGGTTTAAGAGAACACAGTTTAAGATCAGATGTCTCCATTGTTTTTAATTATATTTTTATTATCTTAACTAATTGTACAAGGGAATTTCCATTAAATAAATCATGTTTTTAAGTATAATGGATCTTTATATAACTTTTCCCTACTCTTCTAAACCTCACCACACTTTAATTTTTTCCAGTTTCATACTATCTGCATTGAATATTATGTCTTCACTTTCTTCCTCCATAACTCTCTTTATTCCTTCCCTTTGACTTCCCCTCACGTCTTCCAAGTGATAGTTTCCTGGTATTCATTTTGTTGGATTAAAAGTTCAATTTTATAAAAATTACATCTTTTAAATACTCCTCTACAAATAGCATGATTTGGTTAATATTGCTGTGTAAACTTGTATAAAGTTCTAGGTTCCAAATATGAGAAAGAGCATGGGTCCTTTGTGTGTCTAGCTCTGACTTCGTTTACTTAACGTATTTTTAGATCTAGCCATTTCTTTGCAAATAAGTAACAGTCTTCATAATGGAAGATATGAATATGTATATATGTATATATATACATATGTATATACATATATATACATATATATACATATTATGTATATATGACACATATTTGCCAACCATCCTTCCGCCAAAGGGCATCTGGGCTGTTTCCATAACTTGGCTCCGGTGAATAGTGCAGTAGTGAACATGGTTGTGAAAGTGATTTTACTGTAAACTTTTGGAAGAATTGATCACTATCTTTCTGGAAGCAATCCTCTAGCCAGTTTGACAGCACATCCTTCCCTTCATCTCCATCACAACGTATTGTAAGTCCTCAAAAACACACTACCCCATACAGGTCTCAATAAGCTAAAACCACACTGTGCCCATATTCTTTCAATACATTTTGATAATTACATATAATTTAGTGAGAACCTTCTATGTACTTTCCTAATGTGGGAATGAGTGACATAACAACAGATTAAAAGTAAGAAATATGCAATTTAATTTGTTATTATCATATATAAAATCTTTTTCAGCTCTGACTCATAGCCTCACTTACTATTATTTTAATCTTTATTTGATTACTTCATCTATCCCCTAAATTATATCAGGTGAGTTAAATACAAAGGCAAGAAGTGTTGTTTGATTTTGACACTCATGTGTGAGGATGCACAATATGGACAAATAGATGCATTGGAATTAATAGCAATTATCCATTTTGTTAAAATAGAGATGGTTTTCCCAAACTGATTCTCACAATTCATATTCCATTCAACAAAAAGAAACGTGTAACAATTCCCTTTGTTTTGCTCCTCATTAATTTTTGTTTCCATTTTATTTTTTAATGAAGTATGATTTCATAAATTTCCTGTAGATGCAAAAATATGTTAATATATTTCTAACTGTATGCATTGATCTATACATACACACATATATTACACATGTTACAATGATAATTTATAACTTCTGTAACTATACAATTTACTAAATTATTAAAAACATCGACATCTCATGCCTGGAATACTGGTTTCTCAGGAGGCTGAGATCTGATGATCATCGTTTGAAGCCATCCTGGGCAGGAAAGTCCATGAACCTCTTATCTCCAAACAACCAACAGAAAATCAGAATTGGAACTGTGTCTCAAAGTATTAGAGTGATAGCATAGAGAAAAAGCTCATGGACATCACCCAGGCTCTTAGTTCAAAAACTCCAATATACCCCCAAAAAATCTATTTAATTTTCACCTGTGTAAGTAGAGTATTTCCATCACCCAAATGCACATTCATGCTCATTTGCAAGTTAACTCTGTTTTGTCTGAAGTACCACTAAACATTATCACTAAAGTAGCTTTGGAACATGGGATCATTCTATCTCTTCCATGGATTTTTCTGGACTCAAATACTCAAGTGTTACAATTGTTCTAATTATTTAAAATCATAGTTTTTTTCTTTAATACTCCTAATATTAGAGTTTAAATTTAGTGTTTTGTGCCCCTTCAATGGGTGTTCTTACCACTTTGTCATGCTCCCAACCCTATGTTATCCTGATTATTTTCCAGCTAGAAACTGGCCTCCTACTTGTGTATGAACTTGGCCTCAGTCCACTTAATGGTATTCTTCCTGGAATTTAGAATAACAGGTGCATGGCATTGTGTAGAGAACTTTCTGTTCAGTCTGGGCTTTAGCCACTGTCCTCACAACAGTGCACACCCATATAGTCACGAATTTCATAAGCTTGTCATAGCTTATTATTTTTAAATCTTTCATTTCCTGCAGGTTCTTGAGTACTGAATTCTGTTTTCTTGTGTTGTTTTGTTTCATTTGAATCTATGTGTTGAGTTGTTCCTCACATTTCCTTTTGTTTCTTTCCCTCAAGTTCTTACCTAAAGTGCTGAGAAACAAATTCTTCTTTGTCAAGATAGTCAGGGTGAACATTATTTATTCCAAAGCAATTTCAGTATCTATGAATGGTGTACACATGCTAAACGCTGAGAAGGGTGTTTTATTTTCACGGCAGTCTTTGGCATTCACAGACAGATCATGAAATATATGAAGAAAATAAAACTACAGATGAATGCCAGGAGGAGAATAAGCTATTATTAATTGTTTGACAGAGGTTTCTGTTCTAGTGAAAGAAATATATTGCTTGATGCAGGATTTCACATAATCATATTGCTAGGAGGAACCTAAACAAGCATCCAATACTGCAGACTTGAGAGTGATTAATTGACTTCCTGAATAATTTACTTTTGGGTCAAATAAAAGCAGGCTTCTAAAAAGAGAGTAGATTTTAGAGAAACATGATGAATTTTATGTAAATAGGTCCTTAGCTGATTTTGTTAATTTGTGAACTAATATAGGGAAATAAATTAGAGTAAGGTAAAAAAAAATAAAGAGCTTCACATTGAAAAACTCATTTGTGTTTGTGTATGTGTGCATGCATGTGCGAGTATGCACACTCACATGTGCATGTGCTCATGCATGCATTCATCATTCTTGAGGCTTGATAGTGCCTGGGAACTATTCCTCAGCTTCTGTGCGCAAGGATAGTTGTCTACCATTTCAGCCACTGCTACAATTCTGTTTTGTTTGTTTTTTTTTTTTGAGATAATCGCTTGTATTGTCATGATTGAACAGTGGTCTTCATATCTTAGACTCCCGAGTAGCTAGCTAAGGTTATTCAGCCTCTGAGTAGCTAGTTAAAATTCTGCCTATCCTCTAGGCTTCACTGCTCTTTTAATCTTTTCCTGAGGTATTCACAAGCCTAAGTCATATATATGTCTAGTTGCGTTAAAAATAGTCTTACTGCTTGGCACCAGGGGATCCCATGTGTACTCTTAACTACTTAGGAGGCTTGAGAACAGAAACCAAGCCAAACCTTTAGTGGACTTACTTCTCAATCAATAGCTGGGTAAATTGGATCATTTCCACCATCCTGCACTATCTAGGGACTAAGATTGGAAGGACTGCGGATCCAGGCCAGTCAAGGTAGCAAGCTAGACAAGTTGGTGTGCAACTCAGGTGCCATTGATGGGAAGGCTAAAAGGACAGATCAGGGGCATGTTCTTGTGGAAAGGGAACCCCTATCCTAAAATTAAGCACTGATATGTTGCTGGCCTGCAAGAACAATATACCCCAAGTTGAAATACCCACATTTTCCCACAACCAAATTAAGAATGTACATTAACATCCAAAAACTTAATAAAATCTCTTCTTTGCTCTAATATCAGCTTTATCTGATTATCATATGATGTGACAGAATAGTTTCTTCATTAAACTTATCATAATTAAAAAATACCTAGAAATTTCTTTCTCACTTAGTAAGTGCAAATGAATGGCAAATTGCCTCATTTCTTACATATTTGACTGCCACTATAAATTTGTCTTATGATTAATAGTAATATATTCTTATTTATTAGTTTCTGTGTAACAGTTTTTAAACTTTTTGCTTTACTGCTGAAGTTGAAGTATTTAAATAGTATCATCAAAGTATATTCCTTGGGTATTTAGATCAGTTTTTTACAAAGTTTTTAACCAATGGCTTCTAAGAATTCTTAATGGGTAGATTATTTATTTATTTTTATTATTATTATTTTATTATTATTATTATTTATTTTTAATTTCAATTTAATTTTATTATAATGCTAATGTACACAGGGGTACAGTTACATAAATGAAGCAATGAGTACATTTCTTAGGGAAGGAACATTGTTATATCTTCCATTGATATTTTTGTACACTCAAAACAAGAACTACTGATGCTTTTGCTGTTGCTATTGATCAATGAGTACTTTTGCTGTCTTTGTTCAAGCATTTTCATTATAAAATTGATATACAGAACGTTTAAACTTAATTAAGTCAAATAAAGAATACACTTCATTTTCTTTTCTTTTTTTGGGGGGGGGCGGGGGGTTCCGGTTGTAGGGCCTGAACTCTGGGTCTGGGCCCTGTCCCTCAAGCCTAGCGCTCTACCACTTGAGCCACAGCACCACTTCTGGCTTTTTTCTTTTTGTTTATGTGGTGCTGAGGAATGGAACCCAAGGCTTCATGCATGCAAGGCAAGCACTCTACCACTGAGCTACCTTCCCAGCCCCTACTTCATTTTATTTTCTAAATTTCAAATTTTGAGCTTAAATGTTTCCTTTTGTTTCTTTAGCATAATTATTTTTTCAGAGTTGTAGGATCATTTAATTTAATTTTGCATGATTTTTACACATGTAAATTATTCAGACACATATATTTTGATTTTAATATATTTAACATGTGGCTATTTAAAAATTATTTTCTTAATTTTTATATGGTTAGTGAATTTAACTACATTTATTTTCTTATACTTATAAACATATTTGTCCATGAAACAAATACTTACTGTATTTCCAAAAAGCGCATACTTTATTAAGAAAGGCTTCATTACCTGATCACTTTTTGGAAATATTTGTACTTGAATTTAAAAAAAGTTTGAGCTCGGCATGGTGATTTGTTGCATCCATTTTCTAGCCATGGTGGGAAATGTAAATAGGATTTGTAATTCGGGAGAGACTGGGAAACTATGAGACCTTATTATAAAACTATTCAGAGTGAAATGATTATAGATATAGCCATCCCTAGTGTTATATACAGCACCATGCTATCATATTCTAAATCTTGAGTTAAAACACCAGTAACATCAATCTTTTGTCAAAATAAAAGGACACATGTTTCAAAATGTTTATTATTTAAAACTTATTTGCAAAGGTTTTCATGTCTTCTATTAATTTTCAATTTACTTAATCTATTAAAATCCAAGTATATTGTGACTATTTTATTTCTACTAAACTTTTAAATAGTACAAGTAATATTATGATTTCATATATTAACATACTTTTATTGTTTGTGATAATTTCCTCCGTTTAATATGATAAAATCAATATTCCAAATGTGTGTATGTGGTGTGTGTGTGTGTGTGTTTATGTGGTTGTGTGTGTGTGTGTGTGTGTGCTTTGTGTGTACTTTGTAGTGCTTGGGAGAGCACACCATTGCTTTACACACACATTGGTTTACCACTGAGCTATACTGCCTAGTTATAATCCAAATAGTGTTTTAAACCATGACTATCAAACTTTCATTCCTAGTATGCTTTTTCAAAATTATATATGATAAAATGTGATACATATTCTATCCACGCTAGCAATTTAACTTCCAAACTCTTCTGTTTGTTATGGATAAAGGTTTTACTTTGCTTCTTTTCTCTCTTCATTCTTTTTCCCTTTAGAGTTTAACTATTCTTTCTCCTATTTCTTTGGAAATTATCATATTCCTATTACATTTTCTTTACATTGTAACAGGTATATACAATGTTTAATTTCTATTTTAATTTTTCCCATTTTCATTGACTTTTAGTACAAACTATAAAATGGATTAAAAAGAAACTTGTATCAGGACACTTTATTTTTCTCCTTATCTTCTCTGAAGTCTTTCTGTTTTTTGAAACACAATAGCAATGACATATAGCTCCTATGTGGTCCATCATTCTTTCCCCTCTCACTCACCTCTGTGGTACAGCTCAAGTTGTTATCATTCAGCTGTGTTAAGCTACAGGTTTATCTAAATCTTAACTCATTCCTGAATTAATTTTAGTTGTTTCAATTATTTTCTGAAGACATTTTTCTATATATAATATCTGGTGTCTTGTGTTTTTACAAGGTACAAAATATGAGTGACTATCAAACATGTAGATATCTCTGTAGAATATTGGTCCACCTGCTCAATAAACTCGTATGTAAATTCAAGGAATACCAGTCAGTCAGAACAATCTTGTAAAATGGTGTATCTTCAGCCTTCATCCTAACTTTGAATCTTTTTACCATGTTTAGTAGTGAAGATAATATAGATAACTACAAGACCAGACACATAGAAGACTGTAACAGATTTGTCAAAAATAAATTCTCAGTTTTATGTTTAATAGATTTTGAAAACTATATTATGACTTTATGAAATAATAATAGAATTTTTTTAATTTTTAATTTTGTATTGTGAACATACTGTACAGAGGGGTTACAATTCCATGGGCAAGATAGTGAGTACATTTCTTATCAAGCATTGTAGCCTCCTCCTTTGTTTTCCTTCCCATCCCTTCCAAGCCTCCCTCCCCCCCAGTCCTCCACCCTCCAAGTTGTAAAGTTCGATTTCGACATGACAACTTGTATTTCTTACTGTTGCAACAGGTCCACCTGTACCCTTATGTAAACGACATGTTTTTCTCCTTCCCCTCCACAAATTATATCGACATCAAATACAGTGAAAGCAGTGGTTATACTGTGGGGGAGGGACATATAAAGCAACAAAGAAATAATCTTATATTTGCGTTAGAAACAAATGCATGAAAGAAAAAAAAAATTTAAATACATATCTTAGGCTTCTTTATCCTAAAAACTTATCTGACCTTTTCTGCTAGACTCATGCATATACTAGATATTGCAAATAAGGGAAATCATGGGACCTATGTTTCTTTGGGCTTGGCTTACTTCACTTAATATAATTTTTTCCAAGTCTTTCCATTTCCTAACAAATGGGGCAATGTCATTCTTTCTGATGGAGGCATAGAATTCCATTGTGTATATACACCACATTTTCTTGACCAATTCATATACTGAGGAGCATCTGGGTTGGTTCCAGACCTTAGCTATGGTAAATAATGCTGCAATAAACATTGTTGTGCTGGTAGCTTTAGTGTGGTCTTGTTTGTAAACATTTGGGTAAATGCCCAAAAGTGGGACTGCTGGGTCATAGGGGAGCTCTATGTGTAGTGTTTTGAACCTCCATACTACTTTCCAAAGCAGACACTCTGAAAACATTCCAGGATGGAATAGGAGAAACCCTAGGTCTCCTTGGCACAGGCCGAAATTTTCTTAATAGAGACCCGGAAACACAACAAATCAAAAAAGCTTGGACAAATGGGATTGCATGAAGTTGCGGAGCTTCTGCATGGCAAAGGACATAGCTAGCAAGATCAATAGAAAGCCCACGGATTGGGAGAAGATCTTCACTAGCCATACAACGGACAAGGGTCTCCTATGTAAAATATACTTGGAACTCAAAAAATTAAATCCCCCAACAAGAAATGCTCAAAGAAACAACTGCTCAATAAATAAGTGGGCTAAAGACTTAAAGAGAACCTTCTCTGAAGAAGAAAGAAGGATGGCCATTAGACACATGAAGAAATGCTCAACCTCCATAGCCATAAAAGAAATGCAAATCAAAACTACATTGTGATACCACCTCACCCCAGTTAGAAGGGCAAAAATCAAGAACTCTAATAACAACAGATGCTGGAGGGGATATGGACAGAAGGGAACCTTACTTCATTGTTGGTGGGAGTGTAAACTTGTTCAACCACTTTGGAAAATAATAGAATCTTAAATGGGTGTATTGGCACTGTTGTCTCATGATTTAAAGAATGATCTTAGACTACTACCACAATCCTTTTTTTTCGTTTCTTTTTTTTTTGTTTTTGTTTTTTGTCATTCATGGGGCTTGAACTCTGGTCTTAGGCGCTGTCCATGTGCTCCTCAGCTCAATGCGAGCACCCTACCACTTGAGCCACAGCACCACTTCTGGTTTTCTTGTGGTTTATTAGAGATAAGGGTCTCATGGACTTTCCTGCCCGGGCTGGCTTTAAACCGTGATCCTCAGATCCCAGAGTCCTGAGTAGCTAGGATTACAGGCATGACCTACAGGTGCCTGGCCTACCTCAATCCTAATACAAAAATTTAAAATAAAAAATGATCATCAAACTAAATGTGCGATGTAAAAACCTATAAGAGATAAACGTAAAAATTTATGAAATTGTATAAGTAAATGTTTCTAAAACATTTACTTATACATTAAGTATTATACATTAAGCATTAGTGGCTAAAGAAAGCAAGAATATACTGGATTATATCAAGTGATAGACTTTCATAATTCAAAGGACATTATACTCATAATTCAAAGGACATTATAACCGAAGTTAAAACATATCCAGCAGATAGAGGGAACGTATTTGTTAATGCTACAATGTGAATGCTACAATGATTCTGAATCTTAAGTATTTTTATATCTTCTAATTCTATATAATTTTTCCTGAATAGGATATTTCTTTAAAGAACATGTGTTAATTAATAATCAATAGGAGGAGCATATGAAATAAGTTCCACTTTAGTATCTAAGAAAAAAGAAAAAGAAAACTCACTTGTATGACCCTAATATAAAAAGATGACACAAAATATAGTAATGCATTTGTGGAGAAATTGATAAACTCCTCATAATGATCAATTTGTATAATACTGCAATCATGTTAGCAAGCAAGTTTTCAAGTCTTAAGGGTCAAAAGGAATTGTATAGGATCCATTCATTACACTTCTCTGAATGTATTAAAGAGAAGTAAAAAACGTGTTTGGACAGGGAATTGTAGTTCATTGACAGTGCACTTGAATAGTATGTGTGAGACTCTGGAAAAAAATCCCCAAAATCAAATTTTGAAAATCACAAGTTAGAGGATATATGCTGGACAAATTCCTGTAACAGAATTTTATATCTATTATAATGTCTGCTCTAAAATTTATAGCATTTCTATTTGAAGAAATGCAAGTTTGTGAAAATTAGGCTTTGAAAACCTATGAAGGTACAATTCACGTCCAAAGCACTACAATGTATACAATAAAAGGAGATCATATATTGCAAGCGAATTACATGTCAGCATAAAAAACTATTGTTAAAAATTCTTCACACAAAATGCAGAATACCTAAAGAGACGTTTGGTGTTGGCTAAAAACACTGTAAACTACAGCATTTTAAACAAAGATGTGATTTCTGTTTATTTTGAGGGTTTTTCTGTCTCTTATTTTGAGTTTATACAAAGATAACTCAATCAAAAGTGTATGTGATAACTGGATTACCTAGGAATTATGCATCATTTATAAGTAATTGATAACCTTTTCTGGAAGAAACTTTTAGCAAATGACAGAAGACACAAATCTATCCATATGCATTTTATGAAAGCCATTGGAGCATTAAAGTAGGAAAAAGCCAAGTAAATATTTTGCATGTATTCTATTGGTCTCTCTTTAACTTGAAAGTTATAGATTATGTCTTTTTATATTCTATTGGGTCAATTATCTTCTGTCACTTATTTTTTCTCTTCCTCTTTTTTTGCCCTTCCACTTACATAATTATTCTTTAAAGAGACATACTTGACCTTGCATTTCTAAATTCTTCAAAATAATCTGAACTACTTCATACTTCTGGCAGCCTCCTATATCTTTCTCAAGGGAAATATTTTTGTCACTACCATTTTTATCCTCTATGATCTTGGATATCTGTCTGCCTAATTCAGTGCAAGATATACATTAGACTCATCCAGATATCCTAACACTCGTACCACCATAACATCCTATCTTACTTAGAAATCATGCTTTTAGAATTTCTGGGGAAGTGGCATCTCTCATTTTTGAATGACGTTAAGTGATACTTACAAGCAGTCATGTTTTAAAACAATATGCCACTCAGTAGATGAATGACTTGAGAAAATGTGGTTTATGTATGCTCGGTGGAATCTTATGCTTCCAATTCATACGGAAATGGAAAGTCTTGGAAAAATCAAACGAAGTAAAATAAACAAGACACAAAGAAACAGATTGTGTGGTTTGCTTATTTGTAATAAGTAGAAAATGTCTAGGATAGTCCTAGCAGTTGAGCAGAATTTCTCAATAACTATGTATATATGACCATATAAGATGATGATGAGCAAAATGAATTCCTGTATATGAAAAGAGTTTTCCTTTGTGGTTGTTGTTTTTAATGTGAGTCTTTTTTCCTTTATGTTTTCCCTTTGGTTTATCCCCTGTTATATTTGATTTCAGTATCCTGTGTATTGTATTTACATTTATCTTAATTTGGCAAGGGAAGAGGAACAACGAAATGGCGAAACAAAGAACAAAGGGCAAACCAAAGCAATACTCACAAGACAACATGTTGGAAATTTACATTACAACTTTGAGGGGTATTGGAGTGAAGGAAAACTGTGAGAAAAATGAGGGAGTGGGTAAAAAATTCAACATGTTATGTATTCACCACCTTACAATTACTGCAACACCTTCTAAATATGACCTTGACAAGAAAATTAAATTAAAAAAATGAGCTGCATAAAATATAATTTGACAGTATTGGTATAATAAATATTATACTATGTGTAAGACCTTTAAAAAAATAAAATTTTTTGCTGCTCATTTGAGTTAATTACCCCTTTCTTTATAAGAGGGTCATCAACTTGAATATTATCAAACTACACAATATTTTCAGAATATACTTGCCATTATTTTGAAAATAAGTTATTTTAGTATTGTCTCATACTAAAACAAAAATAGTTCAATTCTGCTGAAACTCCTAACTTTTAAAACTGAATAATTGTTAAGAGGACAAAGTATATGTGTTCTTCAACATTCCTATGACTACTAACTACTCATTTTCAAATTCTGAACATGCCATACTAGAGACATTCAAAACAGTACCTGTTTGCATTTTATTTAATTTTGCAATAGGTGCAGTTTTCAATGGGGCGTTACATGCTTAAATTCAACAGAAAAAATAACCACAGTCTGGAAGAAGGTAAAATTATGATGTATCTATAATAATTCCTCAAGAGTAAACATTTGTTCATTAAACTAAGCTGTTATTTCTATGACCATCAATCCCAAATTTTTATGCCATAAAGTCATCCTAGTCCAACAATTTCCAACTTGCCAGGTGCACCTTAAATTCCCTAAATTCCCATCATAACAAGCGTATAACTTTGTAAAAAAATACTACACTTCTGCTAATGTGGTGCCCTTTATATTGTGGAAAGAACACTACACTAAACTATGCTGCATCATTTTCCTCCCAGTGTTATTCTTGAGATCAAAACACTTGCAAATAATATTTATAATTATATATTTTATCTATCATAGATATTCAAGAGAACTGAATGTCTGACTACTAAGATCTGAAGACTCTGGTTCAAATCCCACATAGGAAGGTAGGTTCCTTAGATTTTTACCTCCAATAAACTGCTCACAAAAAGGCTTACACAAGTGGCACTGAAGTTCAAGTGGTAGAGTAATAGCCTTGAGAAAAAACAGGCTCAGGGACAGTGGCCAGGCCTAGAAATTAAGCCCTAGGACAAACCAAACAACAAAAACAAAATAAAAACTAACCCTAAACCTAGCATTTTTCTCATTTTTGTACAGAGGTACATAATTAAGGAAATTTCTTCCTGTGTTATGTATTGGTAGAAGAAAAATGATGTCACAGTTACTCTCTTCATACCACGTTATACCAGAATCTCAAAAAATTGCTCTTTATCTAAATTTATAAATTAATAGCATCAATTTGTTGGCAACTTTGTCTAGATTATTCACATTATCATGTTACTTATGAACTGTTGGAATTAACTATTAACTAAGTTCTAAATATACCTCACTTGAAAGAATAGTTTAGGCAAATAAAATGCCAGATTCATTTGTGAATTTGTAAATTAAATTTTCTACTTAAAATCATTTGGTAGTAACCTATAGAATATTAAAATACAAACAAAAATATTTGATTTAAATCTAAATTCCAATTTAGCCAGGTCTACAAAGTCCTACATTAAATGAACTTTCCTATTTCTCTAGGCTTAAGCTTTTGTAATCCTTCATCATTTCTTTGGACTTTAACAGAATGATGCATACTTTTTCAAATTTTTGTTTGGGAATCATGAGCTCTTTGCATCTAGTAATGTTCTGTTTTGAAGAGACCATTTAAAACACAACTGAGGATTATATATCAGTTGCATTTCAATAGGAAACTTGACTTCTCAAAACATAATGACAAAATTAGCCTAAATTTCCAACTGCGTATTCCTTTCTTGTTTATTTTTTTCCTTTCTTGGTTTGTTATATTGAGACAAAATTATACTACCTAGTCCAGTGAATGTATCACTGTGTAATTCCACCGTCTAATCACCTGTCTTAGTCTGAGTGCTACAATTCCTGGCTTGTATCACATTGTCCTACCATAGTTTGTTGGTTTATTTAATCTAGATACAGACTAGCCATTCTGAAATTCTCCAATAATATTTACCACTAGACTGATGGTTCAGACTGTTCATGTACTATTTTTAAAGGTGTTCTAACATTTGACACAGGATATGAACATTTTCAGGTGCACTGAAGGGGTCTCTGATTCATTCCTCCCTGGATCTGATCCCTTTATTAATGATGACTTGACTTTCTTACTAGCTCTGTTCCCACCTATGTATATTCTCAAGCTTTTTGGAGAAATTTCACTTGAGGACTTTCTAATATTAAAAATTATCACTCGATTCTAGTCTTATAAGAAATATTTTCTATTATTTTCTAACGTTTCTACATAATGACGTTTCTAGAGAAATGACAAATTTCAAGTTAATTTGTGCTCTCAGTTTTATTGTACAAGAAAATGATACAAAGCTTGAAGGAAACCCTGTCCTTAACTTTTTCGAGTGTGCACTTTAGTCGTAAAACTTTTCTGCAAACTTCTAGTTGAAAGTATTAGAAATGGAAACAATATGCCATTTGAAGGCCAGCATGGAAAAAAAGGAAATAACATTGTTTTACAGTGTTCTGCTACAAAGAAACAAAGACATGGAGGTTTTCAAATGTCTTATGCATGGATATTTAACTCCTGACATGATTCTCTTGTTGCTAAAGTCAGATATCCATTCCTTTATTCTGGTCGTGAGTTCGCCATATCAATAAAGATTCCAAAAAGCAGGATCCGGTGAGTATGATCAGCAAAAGGAGTGTTTTAAGGATGGTCCCAAGGAAATATGTGGGGTTTTTTTTGTTTGTTTGTTTGTTTAGTTTGTGTCGCTTCTGGGGCTTGAACTCAGAGGCTGGACCCTGTCCCTGAACAGTTGTCTTTCCTGCCCACCTGCCCCCAAAGCTAGTACTCTAATGCTTGAGCCCAAACTCCACTTCTGGTTTTTTTTTTTTTTTGGTGTTTAATTACAGATGAGAGGTTGAAAGCCTCTCCTTCCTGAGTTGGCTTTGAACTAAGACAGTAAGAAAATCAAGTCACATCAACTGTATGGACTTCTCTTTTGAACCAAGAAATATTAGATGAAGTTTATTATAAAGGTAATATTTGACAATTTTTAAAAGTAGAGAATATGTGCAGCAAAAAAGCCATAACTTAAATAACTCAGCAAAAGTAGGTGCACTGAGTTATATTGGAAAATTTTTTCTGCTTGGGAAGATTACTACTGACTTTGTAATTCCTTTTGGGGAAACTTAAAGTATATTTCACTGTTTTGTTGGTCGTGGGGCATGAACTCTGATCCTGGGCATGTCCTTCAACTCTTCAGATCAAGTTGGGTGCTCTGCCACTTTAGATACAACACCTCTCCCGGGTTTCTGGTAGCTAAATGAAGATGTGCCTCATGGACTTTCCTGACCAGGCTAGCTTTGCACCACAGTCCTCTGGTCTCAACCTCCTGAGTAGCTAGGATGACAGGCGTGAGCCACCAGCACCAGGCTCATATTTGTATTTATGTGCACTTAATGACACTGTACACAAATAATGGAAATTTGAATCAAATGATGACATTGCAGCATTTCAGAAAATTTGAGGTAGCAATAAATATGTTATCCTTTTCCATGTTGTTACATTAATGACTCATGAGCTATTGGACTCTAATTTTAGCATCCTCTGAGGTCTGCATTGGTGGACTTAGTATAAATAATTGTTAGTAGAGAAATAGTGAAAGACTGAGATTTTTAGAAAGTAAAGAAGACCAGATATGAAAGAACAACACAGAATGATATAAAACTTATCTCACAGAGATTAAGAACTAGCCTAAGTGATTTAGAATGCTAAAGGCAATGAAGAATAAGCTTACTTGATAACTAGTTCTTTAATAACCAAATATGGTTCCCTAGAACAGTTTCTGGAATAATTTAGTTATTATTATCATTTATTTCTTCCATCTGGATTTATTTCTTCACTTCTATCACAAATATTAATTAGCTGGTGCCTTTTTAGTGCCAAAACAGACCAAAAAGATTTCCAAATCTCACTTAGATTAATCCTCACCTGATACCTAAACACATTCTTGACATTAATTGCCACGACCTACTAACAAAACATTTTTTTTCTCAACACAGTCTTCTAATATAGGTAAAGTACATGAATTCAGAACTATTGTTAGGTCATAGTTAGAAGGAGCAATTATATATATCAAGTATACGTTCTTTATTTGGCATTTACTAGCAAACTGAATTTTTTGCCAGTCCTGGGCCTTGAACTCAGGGCCAGGGAACTCTTCCTGAGGTTTTTCTTTTATAGCTTAAGGCTAGCACTCTACCACTTGAGGCATAGCACCACTTCTTTTTCTGTTTATGTGCTACTGAGGAATTGAACCCAGGGTTTCATGCATCCTAAGCAATCACTGTAACATGAAGCCACATTCTCAGAGCTTTAAATGACTTTCTTAAGATGACATTACTTTTTTATGTATTATAATTTAGGCTAGGTGGTAGAAAAGGAAGTGGAAAACAATACTAAGCCCAGTAAGGCTGACATTACTATCCCATCACTAAGGAAGTACAGTGTTAAGACCTTCAGGACTCATAGGGTTCTTGCATGTGACATTATTGTTTTACATTATTATGTAAAAAAACATTAACAGTCATCCATAACCTTCTGTTTCCACTTGCAAGTTCAAGAGCCAAATGTCTAAGCCTTTTTATTGATTGGGTGTGTTTCCTAGGAAGGAAGAAAGAAGATGTGGAAGGTGATGTTGGAAAAATATGTATATTGGCTCCCAGTCTACATTTTTTGCATTTTTAAAAAGTGCTACTGATGAACTTCCACATCTACTTGACTATGCTGTCTGCACAAGATGCAGATAAAGGAAGACATTTATTCTGGTAGATAGTCACAAATATTAACAAAACCAGTTCTGGAAAAAAGTTACTAGTAAAAAGTATTGTCTATAAAATGGTTTCATGTCCTAGCAGAACAAAATGCAGTATTGAAATGATTAGTCTAGCTTTCTTTGAGATTTTATGCTGTCTCAGTATCAAGATGTTCTCTAATGCCAGTAATATACAAGCATAAAAGACCTTATTTGAAGATCTCAGTAGTTTTAGAAACAAATGTACATAGTAGCTTCCTTCCTTCAGAGACATGTGATAGTATGTATGACTGATTGTATTGTAGTTATCTTCTTTTTCCTCTTCATCTCAGGTTGCATATCTTGGCATATTAGTCTGTCCTGCATCAGCTTCCTGTAGGTGAGAATTACCTACTCTGCAATGTCAAGATGGGGCATGTGACTTAATTTGGCTTACAAAAATGAACCAGAAGTGGTGAAAGGCTATTTCTAGGGGAAGATTTCTATCCCATTGTCTGTGTCTCAGAGCTAACTTGTTTTTCCTTAGCTATATAAATAACATATCTCCAGAAGGAATCTTCTTTCAACTTATATACAGGAAGAATATGGCATGTGAAATTGAGGTAAAACTCTAACACAGTAAGAATAAAGCTAATATTAGAATATAATATTAAGATATTAGTTTCTTACTATTCTTGTATACCTTTATGGTAGTTGACTACAGCACATCAGAATGTAAGAAATACGAAACAAGTACTAAAAAATAGATAATACTTCCTATTTGATGCTATTACATTTTTTAAATAAACAAGAATTCTCTATGTGATCAATTATATAAATGTGTTTAATCACTCTAGAGTACTGTATCTAATATCCACAATCATTATCCACACCTTGTGATTGAGATGAGGAAGAACAAAATATCTAGATTTCTCGCTTCTCTTTTCCTCTTCTCCTTTTTCTAGTGAGAATTCTCATTCTTTCTCCAAATTCTCCTATTAATAAAGGAAGAATGAGACATTGTGGATATCAAGCAAAAGGCTTCAAAGCCAGAATTTTATGCTTTCAGAAATAGATGAAATAAATCAGAGTGGCTCAAGGAAGAAGAAAAGCATGTTTTTTCCACTTTCTGTCTTCAACAATAGAGTCTGAGCATGACTGTAAACATCTAATAAACAATTTGCCTTGGCTAATTTTTTTAAAATATTGTTTTTTTAATAAATAATAATTTTAACATTAAAAATAATTTTAATATATAGTAATTTGTTGTTTGCTTTTGGTAGGCATGAAATAATACTGCATTGAAAGCAGGGGTTATATTGTGGGGGAGGGACATACAAAGCAACAAAGAAATAATCTTATAAATGCGTTATAAACAAATGCATGAAAGAAAAAAAACATTTACATACATATCGTAGGGTTCATTTTCCTAACATCAGCTTATCTGACCTTTTCTGTTTGACTCATACATATACTAGATATTGCAAATAAGGGAAACCATGGGACTTATATAACCCCTGCTTTCACTGTATTTGATGTCAGTATAATTTGTGGAGGGGAAGGGGAAAATCAAGTCATTTAAATAACGATAAAGGTGGACCCGTTGCAGCAATGAGAAGTACAACTTGTCATGTCAAAAACGAACTTTACAACTTTGGTGGGGTGGGGGGAGGATTGGGTGGGGGGCGCGGGGGGAGGTTGACAAGGGATGTGAAGGGTAAACAAAGGGGGAGGCTACAATGCTTGATAGGAAATATACTCATTATCTTGCCCATATAATTGTAACCCCTCTGTACAGTATGTTCACAATACAAAAAAAGAAATAATACTTCATTAACATTGTGTGACATGAAAGGCTAAATTTTATCTGAATCTAAACAAAATGAAAAATATATGATGTTAAGATAAATAGCTTTTAGGTACATTTTCAACATGACATACACACAGGGACATTTTTTTCTTCCTTTCCTCTCCACACTTCAATAAGCAGTTCGTGTAATTCAAATAGCTGTGTTGCTTTCACAAATAGATTAGACATAAATAATTAGAAAAAGAGAACTAGGATTGGTGGTGCATTCTTTAAAAATATCAGTCAAATAACTATTAACCATAATTCCAAAATAATAACAATCAAATGCTCTTGAAAAAAGAAGATTGTAAGCAGAATATACAAAAAGTGATAGTGCCAGAACTGCTTCAGGAGCTGCTCTCTGACATTTAAGATTTCTAGTACATGACAATGTTTTAATCAGGATTAAATGGTTTCAAGAACTAAATTTTTTTAGTTATATTTCATTGAAGAAATATCTTGTTCAGAATTAATGAAAAAATAACAGGTTATAGTAGAAAGAATGCTTTCACACTCATTGTGGTAGGCAGTAAAATACCTTCCCAAAATATCTATAGTCCCGAAATATCTAATCCATCAAATGTAGATTTACATTTTATATATAAGTTTGGAAAATAATCACCTTTCATTACCTAAGGAACACAAATTTGAATAATTATCAGATCGGGAACGTATACTCAAAAGTCGTAGCTCTAAAGGGACATCATTAAGTAAGAACCATTAGAAAGATGTAAAGATGCTACATTAAAAGATAAAGGAAAAGACAGCAATCCATATTCTGAAGTTTCTGGAAAGCGGAACCATCTGAAAAATATTTGAGCTCTGTAGGGGACTCAATTTTAATCTAGTGAGAATTATTTTATATTTCTATCCTTTAGAACTGTAAAATGATAAATACAGATTATTCAAGCCAATTAACTTGTAGAAATATTTTACAGCAGATTTGGTTTTGTAAGCTAACTCAACTACAGCCTTTTCCTGATGCAACTACAGGGATACCACATGTCCTAGTTTCTGAGAATAAGAAAAAGTTGCCACCAGCTTTGTACACTTGTATGATGTACATACTACTAAGGCCTTGCATTAATGAAGTCTTGAAATTCTAAATAATATTTAAATAAGAAGTTCTCTATCTTCATTTTCACATTTGGGAATCACTAAGTACCAAAGTTATGTAGAAGGCTAGGGTAAGAATATAGAAATGAAATCTGTCTTCTAATATTACAAAGATGATTCATGTCACTTTGATATACAGTTTGTAAGGTAATAAAAAATAAGGTAAAACGGAAACAGTAAGTCAATTTTCTATCTTTCCTAACTTTCCAACAGAAATTAGAGAATACAGTAAAAATACAGCAATCTCAGGATGATATAGGATGTTATAGGATCACTAAATGGTGAAAAAAAAGTTAACAAAAATGAGTCCTATGGAACAATGGGAAACAAAATCTATACCTACAGATTGTGATAGAGCTAGAAAATAGTTTCTACTATGCTAAGTCTTTATATTTTAGGTTTGTTTACACAGCAACTTTCTTCTTTAAGAAATGACTCTATTAATACTCAAGTGTTCGCAGCTTATAACCCAAGCATGATACTAAGAGTAACCAAGGCTACTTGCATTGCTATAGCTGATAAAGAAGAATGATCGTGGGGAATAGTCAAACAATCTTGAAATTTTTCATACCTTTCCTCTTCTCCAACATTAGAAGTACTGGTCTAGACATGTAAAATTTTAATCAAGTATTTTTTATATTTTTTATTGTTCACACTAAAGCAAATACACTTTTCCTCTTTGCAAGCCTGACTTTGAACGAGTCAGACTCTCACCATTATTTTATAGACAAATGTTTACTGCTTTGGCTTAGGTGTTTTCGTGCCATTGCGTGTTGCTTTCTATTATTTTGGCAACTTCATAGAAAAACAAGATAAATCCATGGTGCTTATATTGGATTGTTCAAAGTCAAGCTGTCTTCAGTTTTCTGTTCCCTTCTTCACTGCTAATTAAAGTTTAATTATTGCTCTTTAAATGATAACAAAAATGTGATACTTTAACGTATATTCTCTTTGAAACTGTTGATTACAGGAGTGTCTGCAATTGTTTCATAATTGTTTTCAAATATTTCCCTTGGCTGTTTTCATTATTGCCTTTGTTCCTGTCTTCTAATCAGGAACATAAGGTTACACAAAAGATCTTCCTAAGTAGTAGGATGTCAGGCAGAAAAAAATAGATGTATAATTAAATGTTTGCATCTCTTAAGAGACTGAAAAGTTCAGAAGACATTTTGTTATTACTAGTACGGTTAAGATGACTTGAATGTTTTGGTTCTTTAAGTGAAATGCATGTACAATGTTACACTTGTTCCAAAAAATGATTATGGTTTATTCTTTTCTGCTTCAATGAGATGAAACCTCTTACAAGGTTGAAGGGCATATTTATTTTAGTGTAGAAGGATTAATGTTAGAAAGTCAAGGGAGCACTGCCTATCACATATCAGTTAATTATACTTATGGCACATAAGTATATAAACACACAAATATGAATTAAGTGAGAAATGTGTGATTTACACAATTGATTCAATGACAACTAATACCAGAAAACACTTCTCTACATTTATATAAAGTATTATATCTAGTGAGGCTTTAAACTTTTTATAATATATATTTTAACATTTATGACAAAATATTTGTTTGTATGTAACTGTTTATTTTTAGTTTTTGTTGATCATTGAGCTTGAAATCTTGACCTGGACGATGTCTGTCAGGTCTTCACCTCAAGACTAGTGCTCTACCACTTGAGCCACAGCCAGTTTTCTGGTGGGTCATTGGAGATAAGAGTCTCACAGACTTTCCAGCCAAGGCTGGATTTGAAATATGATTCTCACCTGTCAGGCTCCTTAGTAGCTAGGGTTACAAGCATGAGCCATTGGCGCCTAGCTACATAATTATTTTTTACACATTTATGAAGTACGGAGTGGTAATCCCATTCATTTATATGTTGCTCAATGATCAAGCTACATCATATCCATTAATTTCTGCATGTAAGATTTCTTTATAGTGAGAATGCTCAAAAACTTATCTTCTGTCTATGATGAAATATGTATTCTTAACTATAATCACTTTGCTTCTTGTAGTATAAAATTAATATATTTACTTTTAGTAATGGAAGTCTGCTAATTAAAGTTGTATAAAACATGAATTGTAAAGTGAAAGAAATTCATAGTTACATTACTTGTTTAAAGAAAATGATTTTGCATTTTTTTCAATTATATTTCTTTGGAATGTGTAATATTCATTGATTTAACTTAAAATTGATAACAATTACATTATATCAAGTTGATTCAAACTTGTATTTGAAAATTGCACTCTTAACACAAATATACTTCTACTTTCTTCTAACACATAATTAAAATAACAGTATAGGAAAGTTTGGTGTTAGCTGTTCATGTGTAGAATCATAGAAACTCAGGAGGCTAAGACCTGAATATTTTAGTTCAATATCAGTCGAAACTGACAAAAATGTGAAAACTTATCTCCAATTATGTAGCAGGAAACAGAAGGTGAGGATGTGGCTCAAGGAATAGCGTGTCATAAGCCATGAGCAAAAAATACAACAGAGACCATTAAACATTGAGTTCAAGCCCTAAAAATTTCATATACACATAAGACAACAACAAAAAAAGTAGTATGAACATCAATAATAAAGACAAAATAGTAGAAAGATCATGAGAAACGTTGTGTGAACATCTGGAAGTCAGAAATCATTTGACAGAATTTTGATTCATGAGAGGTAAAAGTCACAGTATAATTTGAACAATCTCATTGTAGTCTTTTGTGTTGAAACCTGGCTATTGGGTAACATGTGAAAGAACAGATTGGATTACCTGATATAGCAGACATTACCTGTAACTATACACCATCCCACTCTGCAAAAATCTAAAATCGTGCTTGTTAATTTAAAAAGAACCCCATGCTAGAGACTTTTTGGTCCACACAGACTGGGGTCCTCATTTTGAGGCTTCAGACCAGTCCTTTTTAAAATAACCACTCCTGTTTTGCTCCCCTTCCCTGCTGCAGCTATACCTTACTAAGCTGGCACCAAGCCACTCCCTAGAATTGGGTAAGAGCATTTGCTGATGATCTTCCAACTTCTCTCTGTGGCTCTGGATAGCCAGACACTTGTAGCTAAGATGGATTACTTTGATGTCCAGGTTGTCTCAAACTGGAGATAAACATGTAATGGATATGTCAACCTGAGTTAGTTTCAAACTATGATCTTCAGATCTGAGCCGCTATGCTCAACCCAGTATTTCCTGTAAGTTACTTAATCTTTCTGACACTCAGTTTCTTCCTGTGTGGAAAGTGAAAAGAATTACTTGTGGACCTTAGAATCCAGTGGGAGTTATGACTGGCTACAGGAAATAAAAGTGTTCAGGATGTGCGGACATTCCTGGAAATTAATTCCAGGAATTGGAAACAAGAGGGATTTTTGTGTTCTTGTTTATCTTTTTATGGACATTGAAGGAGCCACAGAAATTCAAGGAGAACAGAGAAACAAATGCAGCCGTTGTACTCTGTCGATATTATATTTACAATGAGCTATACTTGTGGATAGGGACAGGAGGGAAAATCAGAGAGAGAACAAAGTTATGAGATTGTCAAACAAGAAGTGAACTCATTAGAGACTTATAAAATGGTGATCTGTATGTACACTACCTTAACAAAAACCATTTGAAAAATCCAGGTTGATGATTCTCTCTGCCAATTTTTGTAGAGGCCCTTAAGACTCAGGCTCACCTGGAGTTGTTGAAGGTCACATTATGTGATAATTAATGTAGAGACAGAATCTCTTAAGAAATGTTATGAAAAGTATTTCATTCTTAGTACCTCTTTCTCTTTGAGTGGCAATTCTATATGTTGTTGTCAAAGCTAAATTTTTTCTTTTTGTTTTTAGTACTTGTCAGGTGTTGAATCCTTCTTAAAGCTTTGTGACAAAGGTCTGCTATATCTTGGCATCCTGCCCCTAAATAAAATAGTATTTAATCTTTGAAATTAATGTACTTGAGTATGAGTTTTATTTATTGATTTAATTTGTCGGTGGTGGTGAACTCGGCCTGGTTGCCATCCCTCAGCTCTTCAGCTCAAGACTAGTGCTCTACCACTTGAGCCACAGTACCACTTCTACCTTTTTCTGCTTAGATGTTGCTGAGGAATCAAACCCAGGGTCTCGTGCATTCAAGGTAAGCTGTCTACAACTGAGCCACCTTCTCAGCCCCTTTGAGTGGTATGTTTGTGCACGGGTCTATCAAGCAAATCTATTGAGCAAATGTATTCATTTGCCACTAGACATATTCAAAATTATGAATTATCTGATATTTTAATGAATAAAACTGTTATCATTGATACTAGGAACTGTTTGTCTCCCCATACTAAAAACGGAGAAGGGTATTTTAAACTAAAACTACAAAAGAAATTTTAAGATCTTGTTGCTAACAAATGTTTCCAGGTGTTATTATATTAAACAGAAAATTCAAAATGTGTTTTCTTCATGAATACAGAGATCAAAGGTCTTATAATTCTTATTTCAAGATGCAATTAAAGGGGAAAAACAGTCAGGAGGTAAAATTTATATTGAATGTTAATAGTTAAAGATGAAAAGAAGATCCTAGATGACAAACTAAAGACAAAGCAATATCAGAGCACTATATGCTCAATATTAAATAAGAAGTTTTAATTGAAAAATTGAGCTGGAATGTGCACATCAGGCAAAAACAAGAAATTAGAGCCTACAACCAACAAAGAAACACCATAATGCATATCTCAGAAAAAGGAAAAAAGTTCCTTGTCCTTGATTTCAATGATACATATAACCCCCCAACACACACACACACACACAAATGAATGTATGCAACAGCTCAACTTACATCCGTTCAACAAGAATCAAAAATCTTCCTATAATATTTGGAACTTTAATAGTTTCTAGTCTTGGGAATAATTGATATCAGATGCATAAGAAATATTTTCTGAATAACACTATGTTATGTAAATGAGAATTTATGATAGTTATATCTCTGAATCTCAAAAGAATTAAACAAGAGACAATACGAATTTGGGACTATATTTCTACCAGCTATTCTGCAAAGGTTTAATAAGAAGTTATGAGATCCAATATTAAATATCAAATTAATACATTAATACATGTGTAAGTGAAGTGAAAGACAGTGATCAGAGACCTATGCTGCCTCAAATTCTCAGCAGGCTGCACACTGTGACACCTTTGATTCTGCTGTGCCAGGCCCACAGTTCTTTTCCTCAGAGCAGTGGCCCTGCTGGGGTTGGGGATGGGGGCTGTGTGGAGAGTGAGGAGGCCACAGGGGAGGCCGAGCTTTGGTTGAGGCTGAGGGCAGTGGGGAGATGATGGTGGGGAGGCCCTGATGGAGGCTGTGAAGGGAGGAAGAGGCAGCAGCAGCCCTAAAGGCAGCTGGGTTCTGGGGAGTGTCTGTGAGGTGTGGAATTTGGGTGGATTTGCTAGGGCCTGTTTGCTTGGTGAGGAGAGGAAGAAGTCTCGAGTCCCACCCAAACATACAATGAAAAACGAGACAACCAATGGCTGAAGAATTACAAGAACAAAGGCAGGGACTTATAGGTAACCTCTACAGGCAGTGAGGGCAGCAAGGCTGGGCCTGTGGTTTTCATGCATCTCTCGATGCCCTTGGAAGTGAGGGCCAGCTCTGCTGTGGGCTAGGCCTCGCTCTTGCCTTGAAGCAGGCACCAGGAATTGTCAGCACAGCCTCAGCCTGCTCCATGGAGCTGGCCTGCTGTGAGTGCTGTAGCCTGGGCAGCTGCTAGGAGGCTATACACAGCAGGGCAGAGGAAGCATGGCTGGTAGGCTCTGCTCCAGCCCAGCCAAGCTCAGGGCCACTTGGGAAGTTCCAGCTCTGGATCAGGACCAGGCACTGCTCCCCGGCCAAGTAGGGCCTCTGGGGACCTGTGCAATGGCCGCCACGTGTGGGTTGTGAACCTCCTTAGAATGGCCGAGGAGTCTCAATGGAGAAGTGCATTTGCTTCTGTGCCTCTCCCATCTTCTGGATTCCTAGCTCTCCTCCTGCCTCCTGCCATGTCCAACCACAGGAGTCGACTTCTCCACGCCATTGAGAGGCCATCCCAGAGATGCTCACAGGGCTTTCTAGGCTGCTTCACCATGCATGCAGGGCTCACAGGGTGCCATCCTCCAGGCAAAGCGTACCCCCATTTCAGCTTGGCCACCCCTGCCTAGAGGACCACGAATTGCATTCTTACAAGGAAAGCCAGGGGTACACAAGGCCATTCTACAGTCGAAGGCATCCTTTCCTTCCTCCTGCTCAGGTGTGGAGCAGCTGTGGAGCCAACTGCAACATCATGTTTGATTTTCTAAAAAGAAGAGGAAAAAAGCTTCATTGTCCCAGAAACAGCTGCCCTGGGGTTCTCTGTGTACATTAGTCTTTTGCTTAGATAAGGATCCCCAAAGACCACCACGGAGCCAGTTCTCATGCGACCACATTAGAGTCATTTATTGCAAGCTCGAGCCTAGACTCACAACTGTCACCATTGCAGTGGGTCAGCGTTGACAGCCCCGACCCTTCAGTTAACTGGGTAATCTTATAACAATCTTATCGGCTAGCGAGTGAAGGCTAAGCAATAATTTGTGGAGGAGATGGGAAAAAAACAAACCGTTTAAATATGGATACAGGTAGACCCATTGCAACAATGAGATGTACAAATTCTTATGGAGAAAAACAAATATGACAACTTTGGTGGGGGAGAGGGGGGAGGAGGATTCGATGGAGGGGCGGGGGAAGGATGGGAAGGGATGGGAGGGGGAAACAAAGGAGGAGGCTACAATGCTTGATAAGAAATGTACTCATTATCTTGCCCATGTAATTGTAACCCCTCTGTACAGCATTTTCACAATAAAAAAGGAAAAAAATTAAAAATTAAAAAATATCGGTAGCTTTAGGTACTTCATGTCATCCGCTGATTGCTATTGCTAGGGGAGTTATGGGCAGAACGTTATTGTGACATTTCACGGTTTTCCAGGAACCTGAATTCTACCTTTCAGTAAAAGTCTACTTACAATGGGTACTTTCAGTAAAGGTCTTCAGAATGGGTACTTTCGGAGTATTCAGAGTCTAAGTCTAGAATGCCTGTACTTTGGCAAAGGCCTCTCACTAGGGTGTGTGTGTGTGTGTGTGTGTGTGTGTGTGTGTGTGTGTGTGTGTGTGTGTGTGTGTGTGTGTGTGTGTGTGTTTGTTGTGAGAGAGACAGACACAGCTGAGGATTGGGGTAAAATACTCCTTCCAATTAGCATTGAGTTTTGGTATCTATTGTTTGTCCCACCTCCCCAATTTTGAGATCCAAAGTTGTCCTACTTTTATCCTTTGATCTTCTTGATATTCAGATTCCTAAGGTCAGCTTATGAACTTCAACATTTGCTTCATGAAGGTGATGCCTTTCTTCTAAATTTTATGAAGCCCTATTCTCTCTTTAAATGCAGTTTGTGCTGTGTTAGTGGTTTTAGTTAGCCCAGACTGTGGTGGCTCAGGCTGTGCCTGTTAATTCTGAGATTAGTTTAGGCCAATATTAGATACTATACTTTCAGTATATCAGTGAAAGAAGTTCAGCATCTTTATTGAAACAATTTCCTGGCTGTAAATGCAAACAAAAACATGCAGTGATATAAATTTGCAATCTGTTGTTTTTAGTTAATTGTGCACCACTGTAGAAAAAAATCTTTTTACTAACTAAAATGAGTATTTGTAATGGGAAAAAATCAAACGTTATAAAACATAAAAATTGATCAAATGCCAAAAGAAAAGGAAAGACACTAATCAGGAATGAAGTACAAATGTAAGTGTTTAATAAATAAATGAAATATTTGAGATTCATATCCACATAGCAAATACAAAAGAAAATAAAGGGGAAAGTCACTGAGATCCTATCTTACACACCAGAATAGCTATCACCACTCAAATAAATAAACGGCTGGAGAGGTTGAAATAAATGAGGAACTATATTTGGTTTTGTGGCATTGTAAACTAGTGCAACCCATAGAGATATCTTAATGGAAGTTTACACAATACCAAAAAGACAGATATGTTGATGACCTTTACCGCAATTGGATACATATTGAAGGAATATAAATCAACATGAACATCCATGTTCATGGCAGCAATATTCATAGCAACCAAGCTGTGTAATCAACCTAGATGCACCAGAAAGAGGAAATGAAGAAAATGTGCTATTCATAGCTATAAACATGTTCTGGTATATGAGAAGTGAATGTTTCCACTGTATCATTGCTAAATATTTTGAATATATACCTAATCTTACTTTCACTAGGTTTTGTGGCATTGTGTTTTTGCTTTAATGAGGAATGTCCATATTGATTTTCAGACCAGTTGCAATAGGTTGAAGATGTCCTATAATATGTGGATATTAGATCAAAATTTAAATATATCAATGAATACATAGAGGACCATCATATATAGTTTATAATTTGAAGCAATTTTAAGAAGAAAACATTTGGGGAAAAAGACAATGTTAGAAGCTTAACAAATACACAGACATGGAAAAATACAAAAAAATGTGCAACTAATTACTGTTAATAGTAAAACATTTTCCTCAAGTTTTAACAAAAATATTAAAATAATACTTAATAACATCAAATAAATACGCCATGATAGAAAATTTAACATAGACATATACTTCCACATAATTTACTTTATTTGATAACAAATGGATTAGAAGAAAGTGTAATTACATGTCTGAGGATGCTAACACTTTCAAGTTTCATTGACTGAATCCAGCAAAGGAAAGTAACAGAGAAGTAGAGAGTAAGAACAACCTGAGCTATGGATAAAGATACCCAGTAGAACTTTGTGAGGAAAGAATGTGCTCCATTTTCCTGATCAAAATAGAGCTAGGACAGCTAACTTTTGACAGAACACTTGTAATGTAGAGTAGTGGAGTTACTAATTTAGGTAGTAATTTATTACTTTTATTCCCTAATCTTATGATGTGATTCCCAAATGATGTGAGTGATCCTAGATTTTCTTTTTTTTTCCTTTTTTTTTGTCCCATCGTGGGGCCTGAACTCTGGGCCTGGGCACTGTCCCTCAGCTCTTCAACTCAAGGCTAGCATTCTACCACTTGAACCACAGCACCACTTCCAGCTTTTTTCTTTTTGCTTATGTGGTGCTGAGGAATCGAACCCAGGGCCTGAGGCATGCAAGACAAGCGTTCTACCACTGAGCCACCTTCCCAGTCTCCTTATCCTAGATTTTCTGAGCCATTTTTTCACCCAAAGTTTCTAATTCCTCACCCTGCCAGTGGTTCTTCTGCTACTCTGATTTTCCTTTGTTTCTGAACTAAACTCCTGTAACCTTTTGGTTCATGAGAAAGAGCTGGAGAAATATGAGCATGGCTTAGAGTCTGATCTAACATCCACTCCAGCTTGGAGGATCTGGTAAAGGACTTCCAACTGGGTCTCAGAATCAGCTATTAATTGGCCTCTTTGGAAATGAAAAAACTCACTCCCTCAGGCAGAATCTGTCATTCCTTGACTTTCTCTGAAGAAATTTGATACTAGGGCACAATTAAGAGAATGAGCTTTTCCATTGTCAGAAGGAACAGGTTGAAAACTAAAAGTGGCCTCAGGTCCCAAAGGGCCAGTCAGAAGCCAAGAGATCACACTTTCCTCCTCATCAGGGACCTTCTGGTAGGAATAGAGTCTGAGCAAAATCTAAGATGGAGAAAAACTGAGTCTGGGCCTAATGAGGACACAAAAGAATGACCCTCTCTTTGACTACAAGGAAGTTGTGTAGTGAGACATGACAACTTCCTTCATATAAGAAAATTCACTAGGTAAGTTATCTCACTGCCACTTTGCAGGATGTCAGTTTCTCCAAAGGAGAGGTTGTTAAATGTTGTGACTGCCAGTTTGCTCTCTAGGCTGTTGTCTCTCTCACCCCTTCTCATGTCAGGAATGCATTGCTTCTTTCAGGCACTCAACTACTTGTCCTGACTCCTAGGCAGGAATACTGTAGGCTATTCTTTGGCTAACCTCTTGCATTTGAGGTAGAATAGGCCCAGGCTCTGCTCATGCCAACAGGTAGATGCAAGAGGTGAATATAAGCTCATATTTGTACAGAACAACAATCATATTGAAAAAATTAAATTAAATTAATAGTTGAGTAATTTAGGGTTTATAGCAACAAAATTTAGGTAATTATTAGTAATACATCTAGAATCATGGATTAGGAAGAGAACCGTGAAGTAGGTTCAGGATACAATGGAAAAGACACACTATAGCCATAACAGGAGATGAGAGTATGAAGGAACTATTGGAATAGGTCCATTTACTATCTTAGGTGTGACCTTGGATAGGAGGCTTTTAGAATAATATGTAAAAGAGAGGGTCTTGCTGGGCACTGGTGGCTCTCACACCTGTAATCCTAGCTACCCAGGAGGCTGAGATCTGAGTATTATGATTCAAAGCAAGCCCAGGCAGAAAAAGCCAGAAGTGGTGCTTTGGTTCAAGTGGTAGAGCACGAGCCTTGAGCTCAGGGACAATGCCTAGGCCCTGAGTGCAAGCTTTTGGATCAGCAAAACAACAAGAAACAATAATGATAAAGGAAATAAAAGAAGGACTTAAAGATATGCGATGGAATGATTATCATGTGTAAATGTTTAGAAAACATAAAAGGAGATAAAATTTGGAGCAAAATGATATCTATTTTTTACTAATCAAGGATGCAAAGCAAATGCCAAATTCCTCTTCTCAAAAACTTCCAAACTTGGGCTGGGAATATGATTCAGTGGTAGAGTGCTTGCCTTGCATGCATGAGGCCATGGGTTCAATTCTTCAGTGCCACATAAGCAGAAAAAGCCAGAAGTGCTGCTATGGCTCGAGTGGTAGAGAACTACCCTTGAATTGAAGAGGTGAGGGACAGTGCTCAGGCCCACAGTTCAGGCCCCTTGTCCAGCCTAAATAAAAACAAAAAAAATAAAACAAAAGAAAAACCTTCCAAACTTATCTTTTCTCATAATTGAAGAGAGGGTCCTTTTACAGAAATTCTCCTTATCTAGCTCAAGGTCATCAGAACTTCAGTAGACTTTTCCTGTTGAGAAGTAATGCACCTAACTACTGAACCTAATCATGGCTAGGAAAGGACATCGATATGTTTGTTGTATTTTTCCTTATAAATATATAATACTGTCAGGTATTATATAATATAATTATAATATAATATAATTTATTATGCATAATATAATATATTATATAATAAATATTATAATATAGAATATATTATACATTGTATAGTATATTAAATATATTATAACATGTATTATGTATTAACAGACTTCCTAATTTTAGATGTAGGAACAGGCAACATATTGAAAGAAAAATGTTTGAAACTCTGAGTTATTTCTCTACCACAGGACAATACCAGGTTTCATTCTTATTACCCAAAGAGCAGCATAGGAAAGCAATGCCCATGGATGTGGTTCTCTAGATTTTGGAAATTGGGATCATATATATATATGAAATATCGTTTAATAATAGTGAATATGTAAAACTATAACAGCAGATAAATAAGTGAACGCCTATGTTCACACACTCCCAGTCACTTTCATGTATAAGAATTTCTTTTCTATGCTCCTATTCACCTACACAGAGAGTACATGAGTTGCCCTTGTATTGTCCTGGAAGTTCTTTATCAGAATACTGTAGCTTCACATCATTTGTTACCTAAGTAGCCAGATGTTATGTATTCAATAACAAAACTGTTACAGGCAAAAGTATCCACCCTGACACACAGAGGAACTTGGATTTCAGAAATGCCACAAATATGTGGGAGGTACAGCAGTATTTTTCAAAATTGAATAGATTACATATTTATTAGAAAGCTTGTAAGAAAAACCTTCAGTGTAGGATGATACACTTGAAGAAAACTACAGTTTAAATTACATATAGCTGGGTGCTGCAATAGACAATAAATAAGAATAAAAAAATTAAATTACATATGACATCAAATTACAAAGGTCCAGGGCATTTCCCTACTCTTGCGAACTAGAGTAATCCATATTAAAAATAAATAAATGAAAAGACGAATGTTTTATACCAAATTTCAAAACATACTATATGTTATACAAAGGAAATGAAATAAGCATGCATTTTACAGTCTAGTAACATCATATGGTATGAAGAATCTGATTAACTGATTCATAAAAATCAGTTCAATGCAGTTAAATCATCCAATATCCCAACTGTCAACTTAGCAGAATACTTTCAATCTATGGTGTCTATTTTGCATATTATCCAGCTCTATCCAACCCATAATGGCAGAAGGCTCTTCCTGAGAAAGTCCAGAGAAAGTCCGTCTACTGTGAGTGCTCAATGTAAACCTGTTCCCATTCTCTTTTATTTGGGCATGTGATATACTGACTATCTGTTAACTTGCCAAAGGCACAATTTGGGCAGGTTTCCAGTAATGATATTTTAGCTCTCAGAAAAAAAGGGAAATTAAAGACAGAGGGAAAATCTACCAGATCCCTGAAAGATTTCTATCATTGTGCTAAACCTGTAGCTTTCTACTGACACTTGAACAAACTACAGTAATTGAAACTCCAACCACATGTCCAAAAAGTGGCTTTCCAAATATTGGCCTATTTTCACTTTGGTAAATCAAGACACACTATTGTGGCCGCGTTTTACTTAAACTATCAGCTATGGTTGGCCCGAAGGATAGTTGAACTTACCAATTTCTTAAATATTAGGTCATCACACAATCACTTCATAGCCCTTAAACATTAAAAATACCTACCTATATAAGTCTGCATTACATACTTATTACTGTTTTTCTTCATTTGTCATGTTTTACATATTGGTGTATCCCAGGTCTTAGCTCTCATTGAGTACAGTGATTATTTCTGTATTTTTTCTCCAGCTCTGTTTTCTTTAATTCAAGTCCTTAATAGCATCCTGTCTACTGACAACTCCTAACTACTGATTTTAGCAAACTCAAAGTGTGCTTTGATCTCTACCTACAAACCAATCCCTCATTACTATTTGATTAAGTGATAACTCTTCCAGCTGTCTTCTCAAAATACCTTGGAGTCATTTCAGGCTTACATACTGTTTCACACCTCATATTTAATCTATGACCAGGTTTCAACAAATTAGGAACCATATATATATATATATATATATATATATATATATATATATGCACTCTGGGCATGGGTTCTGTCCCTCAGCTCTTCAGCTCAAGGATAGTGCTCTACCACTTGAGCCACAGCACCACTTTCAACTTTTTTCTTTTTGCTTATGTGGTGCTGAGGAATTGAACCCAGGACCTCATGCATTCAAGGCAAGCGTTCTAACACTGAGCCACCTTCCCAGCACCTTCTTTTTCTTTTTGGCTCAGTCTTTATTTGGTATAAAGATCACCTACAATGTCATTACCCACACCCTTTTAATTTAAAAATATGTATATTCTGTAGCAATGTTATTGTCATTATAACCATAATTAGGAAGAAAATGTGGGTTCATCTGCTCCATACATCTTGAAAGGTAATGAAGGTGAAACTTACAGAATATCCTCAGATATGCCTGGTGGAAACCTGGATTTGAATTATGGGTCTACAGCTGATCCGTATTAGGTACTTGGGAAATTTGTTTGGTTTTGTTGCCTACTTCTGTTTTTAATAAAATGCTTAATTCATTTCCTAACTGGAAGAACTGTCATGAGCACTAAAATTACCCTAATCCAGGTGCAGTGCTTGGAATGGGGTCTGCACATTGTGTAGTAGGTCCCAAAGAGGTCAGCTTCCATCAACATTGTCACAGCATCCGTCCTGAAGGCCTTAAGAAATATATACCCAACTGATGTTTATATCTGTGAAAACTTATCTTTACAAAAAAAGGTCTTTTCTTCATATGAAACAATTAAAATAATGTTGGGGCTGTCTTATGACTTTTAGCCTGAAGAAGTTTTGCCTAAATTTTATTCTTACTCTATTAGTGGTAGCAGTAGCATTCTTTAGTGCTACCCTTCATTTTTCTAGTTCTGTGTTCCATTTGGAATACTATTGTAACTTAGTTTATAATCTTTGTTATTAGAATAAATAAACTACAACTGCTGAAGTTTTAAATAAATAGACAATTTTAGGTGTGCATTACATTTTATGTGCTTAATACTTTCCTGAAATTATTCCTTTTAGGTTATATATCCCTAACAAACTGTTTTTTTAAGATTTCTTATATGATTTATAGATTTATTATATGATTCTTATATGATTTCTTAGAGATCCATAAATAAAACATCTCAGAACAAGAAAAAAGTAGGTAAGAAGTCATAAAAATACTATTATGGTGTCTTAATGGCTAAGTGTAAAGAACATGTAACAAAACAGTTGGAAGGTTCATTTGCTCTTTTTTCTATTCTCTCACCCTTCATTGTAGAAACTTTCTCACTATGAAGTGCCAAGTCGTCTGGACTTTTCAAACCTCATCTCAGTGACAGAAGTGATGGGATTAGGACATGTGCTCCTATGACTGGCTTTTAGGAAGTTCACAATAAAGCAATACCAGTACATATAAAGAAACTTTTGTGAGTGATGTATATTGACTTCCTCAATTGCCAAAATTAAATTTATATGTCTAAACATCAAATTACTTACATTATAATATATGCAGTTCAACTGGCATTACTAACACTTCCATAAATCAAATGCTAACTAAAAGCTCTATATCAAAAACCAACATCTAAGGCAGTGTTGGAAATACAAGAAGAAACACAATAAATCTAATGGAGTGAGATCTTTAACACTGGCAATGAGCTGAATTTTTAACCAAGCTTGGAAAGTTCAGTTGTCCACTAATGATGTGATTAGAGTTGAAGAGTTGACCTTGGTATTAAGATTAGAGGTAAAATTCAAAGACAGCTAAGGTTGCTGCAGTATTGTAGCTCTATACAGTGTGACCCTCCCTGGTAATGGTAAAGCACAGAGGAGAAGCTAAGTCAGTAAAATGTATAGGAAGGATTTTCCACTGAGAATAATTGCAGGGAGTGATCATCACTCTTGCATTGAAAATGTACAGCCCATCATTCTACTTTAAACTCTAGAGTATTTCTGATCTAAAGACAATTATAACACACCAATGTGCTGTGAGTGCTGAGCAGTTTAGGTGTATATTACTGTAATATATGTAAAATCTTTAGAGGTATGGAGTGGCCTGACCCTCAAACCTCATTCTGTGTTGTTAAGTTTCATGGAGAAATGTTCATAATTATGCAATTCACACTCATCTAAGTCTGAATCAGGCAATTGAGATAAGACATTTCGATCATCACTCCAGTGACAAGGTTTGTGACCTATGAAATAAATAACATTATTTCAAAATGTATATGTGTTTCTGAAAATTTATGCAATACCAAATACCAAATGTACAAAAGGGACAATTGTCCATCTCTTATATTATCAGAAGTAAAGATAAACCTGAATTATACTTTCTTGTTAGAGGGTCACAGAATGACTGCTGATGTTTGGTTTCTTTCCAGGTGCTCCTATACATTTGTGAATCTTCTCTGAGGCAGAGTTTTCCATAGTTTATTTTGAGGTGTTCAAAATATCAGTACTGTCACTAACCACAACCATGGAACAGCAAAGATGATGGGATACCTGGCCAAAGAACTGAGCAATCACAGGAAGTGATAGGAAAGAAGAAACCATAGGACCCAAAGCCTCATTGCCAGCTTCTGGATCCCCAAATCCTGTTTAAACTGTTTTATATTCATTCTACTACAGGGGTGGGGTAATGAGTGGCTACAGGTATGTCCACAAACTGAGGCATCACTCTAGTTTGTGGTTACAACTATTAACTGAGGTATTGTTTGTATACATAGTGATAATTGAATCCCTTATTTTTAAGGAGCAGAAGGGAGTAATAGTCATTACAACCATAGCACAGACATCCATCTTGTCTCCAAAGTCTTAAACTTCTAGTGTCCAACAGCTCTAACTTAAATACTTTTGAGGTAATAACCCATACCCCTGTTTTCCCTTAACTGGTTGACCTTTCCAGAGCACAGCTCTCAGACTTTTGATTGCCTTTTGAGATGGATTCCCAATATATCCCTTTCCAGGTATAACAGTTTGACTCTAGAATCCCTCACAAGTACTATTACAGATGGGTTATTTTGAAAGGGATATTTTTTTCTAGGGTAGGTTCACTTTTTTAAATTTTATTTTATTTAAATGTACTGTACAGAGTGGTTACAGTTACATGAGTAAGGTATATTCCTTGATGAATATTGTTACCCACTCCATTGTTGTTCTCCTATCCTTTCCCACCCCAAGCCTACCCCCTCACCCCAAAGTTGTAAGGTTCATTGCCAGTATATTGTCTTATGAATATCATTGTTGCAATGGGTCACTTCTTTCATCATTATGTTATTTCCTTTTCCTTCTCCAAATCAGATAATGTATATACAAGATGGAAGGTACCAGAATCAAGACAGAGATGTCCAGGGATAAATCAAAGACAAATGAAATAAAATAAGATCTAGTTACCCTTCTTTACCGACATCAAGGTTGATACCTGAAAAAAAAAGTAATTGTTGTTTCCATGTCTTGGAGTTCATTTCAATTAACATCAATTTGTATGGTCGAATGTACATAGCTCTGGAGCCAGCAATCCCACTCATGGGCATTTGTTGAAATTATCTCTAGATAGCTAATGGATGAAAAATGGAATTGAAAATAGCAAAGGAAAACAAATCAACATTCAGGTATTATGATTTTATAATTCTAATATGAAAGAACTGAAGCTTTTGTTTAATGAAGAAGAAAGTTTAGCCTGTAATTTCAATGCAAGGCATCAGTTGTAATGAGTCTAAAGTCTTTTCCTCAAAGATATCCAAGAGTAATATACTCATCCTCTAAAGAGTAAATAAGTAATTATTTTAATTAGCTTTGCTTAATATTAATTTATATGTAGAAAATAAGTTAAAATATCTTCTCTCGGGCTGGGAAGGTGGCTCAGTGGTAGTGTTTGCATGCAAGAGGCCCTGGGTTCGATTCTTCAGTACCATATAAGCAAAAAGAAAAAAGCTGTGGATCAAGTGGTAGAGCACTAAACTTGAGCTGAAGAGCTGAAGGACAGCACCCAGGCCCAGAGTTCACGCCCCACGACCAGACTCCCAAAAATAAAACACTAAAACTACCAGCACAAGTATGTTTTTTTGCAGCATTATTACCATTTCTAAGATATGCAACCAGTCCAGATGCCCCTCAATAGATGAATGGATCAGGAAAATGTGTTATATATATATATATACACAATGGAATTTCATGCTTCTATGAGAAAGAATGATATAGCCCCTTTCTTAAGAAAATGGAAAGACTTGGAAAAAAATCATTATGTGAAGGAAGCCAGACTCAAAGAAACATAGACTCTATTGTTTCCCTCATTTTTATTAATTAATATATGCTTAAGATAGACCAGGCAGATAGGTTCATTTTTTACACTCCTAATATTCGCTCTGTGTGTGTGTGTGTGTGTGTGTGTGTGTGTGTGTGCAGTAATGAAACTGACTCAGAGCCTCAAAATCTTGCTTGTTTTTTTTTCACTCATGACTGACTGAATCTGTACTATTTTAACCAAGGTTTCACTCTGTGTTTGATTGAACAATTGCACATAAATGTCTCGTGGATTGCTACCCCAGCCATCTGTGAACCATGGTCTTCCAATCTCAGCCTCATGAGATGAGATAATGGCATCTAGCTCTATTGCCAAGTGTCATTTCTTCGTTTTGTTTTGTTTTATTTTTGTTGTTTTTGTGCATCCAAAATCTGTATGGAAAACAAATCATTTATATTCAGGACTATTCACATAAAATGTGTGTTGTTTAAAGATTACCTTAATAATGTAATCCTTTTGCATCCACATTATGTGATTTGATTTTTTGAACTCTATTGTTGCAGTCAAGTCACTTATATATAATTTGAATCTTCTTGTCTTGGTTTTATAGGGTGTTAGGTGTTTAAAAACAGAATTTATCAAGGTTTAACTCTACACTACTGAAGCAGGACCTTTATTATTACTCAATGTCCTGTAAATAATAAGTTTATCACTACTTGAGGCACCATATGAGCACAAATAGTTTCTTATAATACCTACACATATTTTAGACCTCAATGCCATGCAATGCACACGTCTGCCAAATATGCAAGGGCATCCTTTGTGATTCTCCATGAATTTTCACTGTTCTTCTCTCTAATCTCCAGTGCTAAGTCCTGTGATGGTCATGTTGATTTTCTCCCCTGTTACATTCATCATTGCATCTTGGGAACTACTGGTATGCATTACTGTACTTCTCTCCATTCTCCTTGTGCTTTGACTTGTATCCCTCTCAACTAGAAGGGCCAGAAACTGGGGATATTTGCTTTACTCTTTATCTAAGACATCTATCTTTACTTTCTAGAAATACATTCATTGAATTCCTTCTGTAAAGTCTAATGTCTTGAAAATTATTACTTCATTTTCATGGCTTTGTTATTTGGCATAAGGGAAGAACATAGATCAGTACTGTAACTTAGGTAAAAGATTATTGCAATGATGCTTCAATAGATATTGTTCATTGGATAATGTTGACTTCAAGATCTGCCTGCCTACTTCCTTTTCACTGTTTTGTTTATTTTTCAATGTAGTCTTTTCTTCTGGAAAATATTTATGGGCCTAGTGAAGATCTATTCTTACTGTAACTATTCATTAATTTTATTCCAACCTCATTTCACAGATCCCTCTGAGTTTCTTCAGGGTCTGTATAGTGCTTCACTTTTTTAGATATGTTTTAACATCGATGCATCCAATGATGAAGACACATTCCGTAAGTCACCATTTTGATGACTGAAAAGAAACCATGCTGCAATCTCACTATATGGCAATTTTCTGGTTTTAAATACTTTTAGATTAAATTGATGGTGGACAACAAATATTATGTGAACAATTTTATATTTTCCTAATTATTTTTGTATACTTCCCAATATTATATAAAGTTAAAACACTATCACTTACTTAGTTTTAGGATTTCTAAAATGGTCAGAGTAAAAGTTCTATTCATTCACAATTTTAAGATAATAGAGTGCCCATTATGACCAAGTGAGATATTTTAAAATATTTATTTGTAGTCCTTAAAGGTTGTGCTGGGGAATCCATTCCAGTGCTTCATATTTCTTAGTCTACTCTGGGCCTCTGAGCCTGATGTGACCTGTGGTTTTATTTTCACTCAACAGAAATAAAGAAAAATTTCACTAGGAAGGAATTATTACTTGCTCACTTTCTCCAATATATCTCTCATACATAAAAGTAATATAATTCTACACTGACTGAAAATGGTGTTCCTATTAGAGTAATTGTTTGTTTTTGTAGCCCCACTCTTCACTAAGTCTTGTCCCTTTCCTATCTCCCCTTCCCATAAAACTTGGCTAGATCCACTGGAAACCTACTTCCAGTCAGCCTCGTCCTTAAAAAGCCCAACTTTAACTAACCTACCCCCTGGTAGTTCTGCTATAAACTTTCAAAGGCCTGACTGCAACCAGAATCCTTCCTGAAAGTCCTCCTCTGCTACAGGGAAAGCCTTCTTCCACTCCACCCCTTCCTGGAATCCCTGCTCTGCACCACCAGAAACCAGGCCACATCCATATCTTCTCCTATGATCCGCCTTGCTGCACCAAGAACCCAGCCTACATTGGGCTCCTCCCTCTAATCCTAACTTCACCACCAGATACCGTGTCCCTAACTACTCTATTCCCTCATATTCCCATTGCTCCCATATTCTATTACCTCCAAGCTCCTCCCATCCCTTTCATACCCCACTCCCAACCAAACTTCTCCCTCGACCCCTCCTGGTTTCATCAGAATCTCCATCCATAACTAGTCTAAGTGGCCTAACGTTTCAAACCCAGCCCTCAACCTACCTCTTCCCACAATTCTCTTCATGCTACACCAAAAACCCTCCACGTCTCTATAACTGCCCTTATAGCCCCGCCTTAGTTGAACAGAAGCTTCTCACACAGCCTATCTCCTGCTTGGAAAGCCAACCCTGCTCCACCACAAGCTTCTCTACCTCCCATATTTACTCTCTCAATGGCTGCATTGTTCCCGTGATGAATCCTCCCCTTATTGGCTCCTCCCACAAATCCACACCCTACTCATCCCTGACCATAATTACTCTACACCTTTGTAGACCTTCCACTCCTTCTCAGAGTCCCTCTTCCAATTAACCCCATGGCTCCAAGCCCTGACCTGCTCTAGAAAACCCCCACTAGACAACCCTCACCACACTATCCCATATCTCGACACCCACATTGCTCCACTGCAAACCACTGTATCTGTTGGCCTCCCTCTGGAAGCCTCACCAGGCTCAACTGTAAATCCCTGTCTCTTCATAGTCTCTTTTTGACGGTTGCCTTGCCCCACTGGAAACACTGTACAAAGTCTAATGTCCTGACTTGCAACATTGAAATCCCCACCCAACCTTACTCCTCTTTTCAAAGTGGTGACTGGCTACACCAGAAACCCTGTCCTAACTAATCTATTGCACTGGATACTATCCCTGCTCTCACAAAGCTCTGGTCCTGAAAAATTCCTCCATACATTGTTACTACATCCTGCTCTGCCAGAAACCCCACATCCACCCTAACACACTTCCCAAAGGCCTGCCATTCTCCACCAGAAACCTCGCCCCTTACTAGCCCACTTCTTCCTAGCACCACTCTGCCCTCTCACAGACTTTGAAAAGCCTCTCCCTCATAGCTCCGCATTTCTGCACCAGAATCCCCACCTTTTGTCAGCCTCTTGCCTTCATTATCTTCCCTGCTTTATGGGAAACCTCACCCTTCATATCCCACCAGGGCTCACACCGCTACACCACAACCCCTCCTTTAAGTAACCTCCTCCTCTGGAGCCTTGTTCTTCCTTTCAAAGCTCTGCCCCAAACAGAATCTTCCCCAGTGACCCTGCCTTCTTCCACTGAAAACCCATCGAAATGCCAGTCTCCATCCTAAAGTCCCACCTATTCCACAAGAGACCCTGCTCCTAACAAGTCTAGTCTTTCTTGTCTCCTCCCTGCTGTCTCAAAGCCCTACACAGACTGGCTTTCACCCTCAAAGCCCCGACCTGCTTTACCACAGAGGCTGTGCCTATACCAACTCCTCCCTTGAACTAGACAGGGCTCCACCAGAAACGCCACACCACCTCATCCTTGAAGTTCCCACCTAGGAACTTTTATTACAAATGTGATTTTATAATGGTCACAGAATTCATACTAGTCAATATGATAAGAAAGCAGTATTGACAAAAGACAACAAAAATTAGATAGCTATTAGATGCTTTAGTCTAGTTTGGGGTTCTGTTAACAGGCAGATTCACATTGTGTGAATATGTGTGAAGATTATTCCTCTAACTGGAAAGCATACTTTGAAGTATCAGTAAGGTTTCATGAGCGATCATTTTATTTCTAGAATTTTCATCCACATTTGTATCCATTAACTTAAAAATATAAGTTATTTTAAATCCTCTGGTTTGGTTGAGGAAAGAGTATTAAGATGTAAAAAGATGACTTTCAAATCATCTCTCTAATGAATAATTTTGGACTTGCTTACTTTACTATGTACCAGAGTTTTTAGTAACAGAAATTCTCTACCAGAATCCCCTTTGAATTTCCTCCTTCCACTAAAGTGCCCTTTGGAAAAGATTGAAGTGAGATTATACAGGTAGAATGCCAGAAATAAAAACGTATTTGAGATCATAACAAAATCATGATGAAGACCCTACCCAGTGTGGTTTAAATTTTCTAATGAAAGGAACCTAAGCATATTTAACTGCAGACTTTCTGAAGACTAGAAGACAAAAATATAAGAAATGCCCTCCTATACCACGGTTCTGAAAACAAAACAAAACCAAGGAAAGACAACATAATGAGACAGAAGGGAACGAGGAACTTGTACATGTGATATAGAATGTAAAAATACACTGAATCAGGTAAAAATAATTTTGGACACAATGCCTGGTTGTTCAATATATTTCATTGTATATATTGTTCTTTGATAACCTGTGACTTAATACAGGTCTCAGCAGGGATCTGCCAAGGTAATTGTGTAGTTAGTTAATTTCATCATTGCAAGATCATCAGGATGATAAACTCCCACACACGTTAACACACCTGCAACAGCACTAGACATACATTTCTATTGGTCCAACAGTGTAAGGCAGACCTGTATTTAACCCAAGCTTTGTATGTGGTATGCTACGGTTTTTTTCAGGCTTGATACAAAATGTCTCTGCCCAGAATTTATAGCTAAAATGATTTAGGGTCATTGTTAACATCTAACGCATGCTGAGGTTTTTATTTATACCTCTCCTTTTCCCTTTCTCTCTTCCTCCCTTTTTTCTTCCTCCCTATCTTTCTTTTTCTTTCTTTCTTTCTTTCTTTCTTTCTTTCTTTCTTTCTTTCTTTCTTTCTTTCTTTCTTTCTTTCTTTCTTTCTTTCTTTCTTTCTTTCTTTCTTCCTTTCTTTCTTCCCTTTTCTTTCCTCTTTTAGGAAATAAGTATGAATTTTGATATTTTGTTTGCTGAACAAGTATTCTACCATTAGAATAATCCCTTTTCGATTTATTTACTTTGCTCTTAGGTTATCCATTTTGCTGAGGGCCGATCACAGGCTAAGTTCCTCACCTCTGTCTGCCAAGTAGCGGGGATCACAAATGCATTCCAACATGCAAACCTTTAGGATGATATGATACTCTTATTACTTTCCTTGCACACTGATTCTGATCTGTGATCCTCTCAAATTCTACCTCTTCAATTAGTGATGTGAGTTCCAGTAGCCTACCCTCAGTATAGATCGTCTAAATGAATTATTGAAGGCAATTTCACTTTAATCTCTTTTTTTGCCAGTCCAGGGGCTGTTATAGTTTTATTTCTAGACAAATTTTGTGTATATATGCACATTAGCTTTAAAATATTACTTTTCCCCCTTTTTTCCTTTTTAATTTTCTTGGTCAAGGGGCTTGAATTCTGGGTCTGGGCGCTGTCCCTGGCTCTTCAGATCAAGGCTAGCATGTTACCACTTGAGCAACAGTGCTACTTCTGGTTTTCTGGTGGTTAATTTGAAGTAAGAGTGTCATGGATTTCCTGGCAGGACTAGCTTTGAACTACTATCCTCAGATCTCAGCTCCTGAGTAGCTAGGATTACAGGCATGAGCCACTGGAAACCAGCTAAAAATGTTACTTATTTTAAGTTCTGTGATTTAGTTGAGGGAGTAACATAAGTGTGTAGAAAGGAAACTTTCAAGTTACCTCTCTAATTTCAGAGTTTCATTTTCATATTTATTGCAGTTATTAATAACAGAAACTCCCAGAGTAACAGAATAATCCTTCATTTTCTCCTTCCTACCGGTACTATTGGAAGAGAATGAGTGAGATCTTAGACAATATGTACTTGAAATTATAAAAAAATTATATTGATGATACATAAAAAGCCAGATAACACAACGTACTTTGCATTTTCTAAAGAAAGGAATGTCATGAAAGTATATTTATTGGCAGGCTTTTCACCTGTAAAACAAAGAAAAAATAATATCATAAAAAAGCTGAAGGGGATCAGCAACCATGTAAGTGTGATATAGCATTGGAGACTTTAAGAGATGAACTGGTTCATATAAAGTAATATTTTGGAAAAGTTATCTGTTCACTAAATTTATTCATTATAAATTTTTTTTATTTTTATTTACCTGTCACTTAATATATAAATGCATACATGTGTGTGCAATATATATATATATATATATATATATATATATATATATCAGCAGTATCTATCCAGTGAACTGTATGGTTATGCATGTTTAGGTAATTTCATCATGTCAAAATGATGGACTTCCATAAACCTTAACAACCCTGCAAGACCACTGCACATGCAAACTTAAGTGTTCATCATTGTAAGCTAGACCTGTGTTTTACCAAAGCTTTATATATATGGTGTTATTTTTTCATTTAGTCTTGACAAAAATGTTTGTGCTCCTAGAAATAAATGATGGCATTTATAACTACAATAATTTAGTGTAAATCTTTACATTGAACACATGCTCAGTATGAGTTGTTCTTTCTTTCCTTGTCTTATTTTATCTTTAGGAAGTTGATTTGAGTTTTGATGTTGTGTTTGCCAGATAAGTATTCCACCACTGGAGTCACTCCACCAATCCTTTCTAGTTTAAGTTACTTTACTCATAGAGTAGCAGTTTTTGCATCCAGCCCCAAAAGCAGGGATCATGATTGCATTCCAATATCCCTACCTAGTAGGTTGATATGGGTGATACTTTCCTTCCTAGACTGATTCAGAACTGTGATCCTCTCAAATTCTACCACTTTATTTAATTGTGTGAGCTCCAGTTCTCCCTACTTCTAGAAGATAGGAGAGGCATAAATGATTACAGGTAATTTGAGTGAATCATTGACTAATATAAGTGATTTGATATTAAAGTGTAGGGTAAGATTTAAAGTATAATCGCAGTAGTCAGATATTTTGCTAAGTAATTTTGTTTCACAATAACACAACTTGACCAGAATTAAGGATTTACTTTTGTTGTCTGTCAACTTGTATGTCATTTGGTAAAATAAACTTCATGTCTTCCATGAGGTCTAAAGAACTTTGAATGGTCTGATGCTCTGGTTCACATCTATAATCATGGTTAGCAATCAGAAATAAATAGATCACAATTTGAACATAGCCTAACCAAAAATTTAAGAAGTCCCAATCTCAACAAACTACTGGATCATGTTGAATCATGCCATTAATCTCAGTACCACAAGAAGCTAAGTCTCTGCCTTGTAACTGTGTCACTTGAGTAACTGGGACTCTTGGAGGCAGTCACCTCTACAGATGTAGAATGTGGGCTGAGATTTAGCAAGAGGAGGGAGGAGTCTGCCCCACCTGCCCAGGGTGGACCTCACAGAATGCAGTGAGCATGCTTGCTTTCCTCCTCCAAACGGCTTGAGATGTCATGTGCTGAGTGTTCGTTATTTGATTCCAGTGACCTGTGGTAGAAGTATAAGGAAACATTAATATGCCAATTGAGCTGCTCTCCCAGCCTGTGAGTTCAACTCAGCAAGTGTTCATTATTTGTGAGTTGAGAATACTGAGGTAGGGGAGAGACGGAGGGTGAGTGAAAGAGAACAGAGAGAGAGAGAGAGAGAGAGAGAGAGAGAGAGAGAGAGAGAGAGAGAGAGAGAGAGAGAGCTGGGCGCCGGTGGATCACACCTGTAATCCTAGCTACTCAGTAGGCTGAGATTTGAGGATTGTAGTTCAAAGCCAGCCTGGGCGGGAAAGTCCATGAAACCCTTATCTCCAATAAACCACTCAAAAACCAGAAGTGGCGCTGTGGCTCAAGCGGTAGAGCGCTCGACTTGAGCTCAAGAGCTGAGGGACAGTGCCCAAACCCAGAGTTCAAACCCTACAACCAACCAAAAAAAAAAAAGAGAGAGGGTAGGGAGAAAAGGAAGGAAGGAAGGAAGGAGGAAGGAAGGAAGGAAGGAAGGAAGAAAGAAAGAAAAAAAAAGAAAGAAAGAATGAATGAATGAAAAAAAGAAAGAAAGAAAGAAAGAAAAAAGAAAGAGAAAGATAGAAAGAAAGAAAATTATTGAGAATGAATTTTTCAGAGTCAGGAATCACATGGCAGAGGTACTACCTGTATTTTGTATTAAGTCTGCCCCAGGCTATGCAAACCCTTTGCAGACACCTTCCCACTTCTTGACTAAGTTTCCACCCTTTAAGTGTTACCTAGGTATTTGGCACCTCTCCCTCCTGCTAAGTCACAACCCGCTCAGCCTCTGGTAACACTTTCCATCTAACCAGAGGTGCGTCCCAGGCCTTAAAGTCACATCTATATCCAGTGTGGCCAGAATTTTCCCCGACCTGGCCACACCTCATCCGGTTCTTCACCTAGATATGTCCTCGCCCGAGGATGGGTCGCCCCATTTTTTGTACATGCCTTTCTACCATGTATAGCATGGGCAGCAGTTCAGTAAGTAAACTAGTAAACCTGACTGAATACCATGTGGTGTTCTTTCATTGACTAGTTAATGAAACTCGCCTAACTAATATACTTCACACTTAAGCGTTTCTAGTTATGAATCCATGGATACTTTTGTGACACATGTGAGTTCAGTATCTACAAAACATATGTACTGAATCATCATTTAACAATATAATTCTGCCTGGAATCTTTAATAGCACCTTAATTAATCATAAAGTCTATTTTGTTTGCTTTCCTTTGTTGTGTTTGTTTTTTGTTTAAAGTAATAAAAGAGTTGGTGGGACAATCTGAAAGGATCTCTGGCTTCATATTTTCTCATCACCTTGGACTACAACCTGTGTGCTACCAGCTCAGATTATGGGACTTTGAAATTCTGGAAAGAAGATGCACATCATAAGTACCCATGGCTTTGGGATTTCTGATTCTTTTTAAAAATGTAATTGTTACTAAGGTGTGTACAGTGAGGTTACCATTTCACAAGAAATTCAGACATTTAAATGTTTATTTATATTTTTTTGTCATTTGTGGGGCTTGAATTCAGGGCCTGGACACTGTCCCTGAGACTCTGTGCTCAAGTCAGTTATCACTCTACCAACTGAGCCACAGAGCCACTTCTGGCCTTTGAGTTGTTAATTAGAGATAAGAGTCTTATGGGGACTTTTATTCCTGGGCTGGCTTTGAACTGTGATCCTTAGATCTCAGTCTCATTAGTAGCTGGGATTACAGGTATGAGTCACTGGCACCTGGCTTGAAATTGTCTTTTTATTGTGTGTGTGAAAATACCATAGAGAGGGGTTAAAATTATATGGGCAAGGTAATGAGCACATTTCTTATCAAGCATTGTTGCCCCCTGCTTTGTTTCTCCTTCCCATCCCTTCTTATCTTACCCACACACACCTCTCCACCCCTCCACCCCACACTCTCCCCCCACCAGGCAAGTTATAAAGTTCGTTTTCCGACATAACATCTTGTACATCTCATTGTTGCAATGGGTCCAACTGTATCCCTACTTAAGCAATTTGTTTTTTCCCTTCCCCTCCACAAATTATACCAACATCAAATACAGGGGTTATAAAGTGGGAGAAGGACATACAAAGAAACAAAGAAATAATCTCATAAATATGTTAGAAACAATCGCATGAAAGAAAAAAAAAACATTTGAATCCTTATCTTGGGGTTCATTTCACCTAACTTCAGCTTATCTGACCTTTTCTGCTAGACATATACTAGTTATTGAAAATAATGGAAAACATGGGACCTGTTTATTTGGGCCTCGCTTACTTCACTTAATATAATTTTTTTCCAAGGCTTTCGGTTTCCTAACAAATGGGGCAATATTATTTTTTCTGATGGAGGCAGAGAATTCCATTATGTATATAGACCATATTTTCTTGATCCATTCATCTACTGAGGGGTATCTGGGTTGGTTCAATATCTTAACTATGGTAAATAATGTTTCAATAAACACAGTTGTGCTGGTAACATTAGTATTGTCTTGTTTGTGATCATTAGGGTAAATGCCCAAATGTGGGATTGCTGGGTGATAGGGGAACTCTATCTGGAGTCTTTCGAGGAACATCCATCCATACTGCTTTTCAAAGTTTTTGAACAAGTTTACACTCCCACCAACAATGCAGTAAGGTTCCGTTTTTACAACATCCTCTACAGCATCTATTGTTATTAGAGTTCTTGATTATAGCCATTCTAACTAGGGTGAGGTGGTTGTTGTTTTGATGATGTTTTGATTTGCATTTCTCTTATGGGTAGGGAGGTTGAGCATTTCTTCATGTTTCTATTCGCAATCGTTCTTTCCTCTTCGGAGAAGTTTCTCTTTAAGTCTTAGGCCACTTATTTATTGGGTAGTTGTTTCTTTGAGGATTTGTTTTTGGGGGATTAATTTTTTGGGTTCCAGGTATATTTTAGATATGAGACACTTGTCCTTTGTATGGCTAGTGAAGATCTTCTCCAAGTATGTGGGCTTTCTATTGATCTTGCTAGCTCTGTCCTTTGCCTTTCTGAAGCTCTGCAATTTCATGCAATCCAATTTCTCCAACCATTCTTTGATTTATCGTTTTTCTGGGTCTCTTTTACAAAAATATTGGCCTGTAGCAAGGTGACCTAGGGTTTCTCTTATTCATGGACTCCACTCCCAAATTACGCAAGCTGATTCAAAACTTTGGCTAAGTGGCAGGGTATAAAATTAACTCTCAAAACTCAATGGCTTTTCTGTATGCCAACAATTAGAAAAACGTGGCTGTAATCAGGAAAGCAACTCCATTCATAATAGCCCCATAAATAATAAAATACCTAGGAATTAACTTAACCAAAGAAGTGAAGGACCTCTATGATGAAAACTTTAAAAAACATGAAAAAGGAAATCAAAACAGAACTTAGAAAGTGGAAAAACCTCCTATGCTCCAAGATTGGAAGGATCAATATCGTGAAAATGGCAATACTTCCCAAGGCTATCTACAAATTCAATGTGATACCTATCAATATTCCAACCTCATTCTTCAAGGAAATAGAAGAGGCAATCCAAAAAATTATATGGAACAATAAAAGACCCCAATAGCAAAAACAATCCTTTGCAGAATAAACAGTGCTGGAGGAATATCAACACCAAATTTCAAACGCTACTAAAAAGCCATAGTAATCAAAATAGCTTGGTACTGCAACAAGAAGTTTCCTCAGGAACAATGGAATAGAAATGAAATCCCAGAAATGAACCTACAGGCATATAGCCATCGAATCTTCGATAAGGGAGCTAAAAACATAGAATGGAAGAAAGACCCCCTCTTTAGTTAATGGTGCTGGCAAAATTGGTTAATCACTTGTAGAAAACTAAAGCTAGATCCTTATATATCACCCGGCACCACAATCAACTCCAAATAGATCAAAGACCTCGGAATCAAAGCACTCAAATAGTCATTTTTAATATGATGAACTGCTTAGTGCCTCTGGCTCACATATATAGTCCTAGCTATAGTTAGGATTACAGGTATGAGAAACAAACACTAGGCTTGTGTTGTTCATGATGGTTTCTATTGGCTTCTTTTAATATTGTTTGTTTCTTATACTACAAAGCTCTTATTTTTATTTTCACCTAGGTGGGGGAGATAGGTGATAGTATTGAACCTTCTTTGGTTGAGATGGAGCCATGTGGAAGTTCTTGCCTAGAATGGCATGGAATTGAAATCCTCCTGCTCTCAGCTCCCCATGGACCTGCGATGATAGACATATTCCATCACGCAGTGCCAGAGGTTGGGGAGCATTGCAGGTAAAACTACACTGAAATGATGTCCCACATAGGTAGCTTTACAGGCATATGCCTTCAAAACATTGTTGTTGTATTCCGTTTCTGAATTAGTGTTTGTATATACTTAGAGATACAATGATAACACACTACATGTTTAAGATATAGAATAGTCAATATAATTAGCACGTTTATCTCCTAAAACATTAAAGCTAATATATTTTGGTAACCTCCTGACTCTGCTAGTTATTTTTTTGAATGTACAATAAACATGAATACATTGATAATGTGCACTAGGAGATTGGAAGTTGATAGAGATAGACAAGTTAGACTATGTGTAGTAAATATATATTTATGTATTGCTGCTCTGAGGAACATTATCATTTATTCACCATGACAATACCACCATATATTCACCATGGCAATAATTTTCCTGCAGTGTAACGTTTTCCATTTCATAATCTGCCATCTTTCATGTTTTTTTACATTTTCCTTATAAGTGTGAATGTTTTCCTGTTTCTTATAATGTTTTGAAATTATTAAGATGGAATTTAAAAATTTGTAGAGTCTACTGAAATTATCTCATTTTGTTTGGTTTTGTGATGCTAAATCATTAAGACCAAGGTTTCCTGAAAGTTACGTTAGCAGACTATATCACTAAATTGTATTCCAATTACTTCTTATTATTGTATTTTGATATAAGGTTTTACTGTTGTTGTTTTATGATATAGAGTGTTGTGAAGGTGGACTAAAAGTTGCAACCCCACTGTCTCCAGTAACAATGCTTTATCACAAGGTTCTGGAGGTTCAAAATTATAACTAGCTAATCAGGGGCTTGAGACCTGAAATTTAGTTCAGATAGCCTGAGCAGGAAATTTTATGAGTCTCTCCTCTCCAGTTCACTACTAAAAAGCTTGCAGTGGAACTGTGGCACAATTGGTAGAGCACTACAGTCAAGGGCTGAGATCTGAGGATCAAGGTTCAAAGCCAGCCCGGGCAGGAAAGTCCATGAGACTCTTATCTCCAATAAACCACCAGGAAACTGGAAGTGGTGCTCCCCTTGAGCTGAAGGGCTGAGGGATAGCACCGAAGCCCAGAGTTCAAGCCCCATGACCAACAAACCGAGGGTTGATGAGACCTGTGGAGAGCTGCAGGGGCCGCGACCAAAGATGGTGCTGGCTTCTGCCTTCCGCCTTCCCGATGGCGAGTGCTCTCTGTGAAAAAAAACTCCTTATATGGCTATGGCTTGGCTACTGGCTTGCTTCCGTGTTTGCGTCCCTATTAGTATATGCCGCGTGGCACCTCGGGATTGGCCATCCAGGAGGCTTAGAACCGGAGTGCGGGTGTGGGGGGAAGAGAAGCTTGCAGATAAGGTTCCTGAATAAACTGCTTGGAGAAGAATCCCGGGTCGTGTCTTCCTTGCTGGTCGAGGCAGTCGCTACAAATGGTGGCTCTTACGGGGAACTAACTCCACAAGGGATTCAGAACTCCTGGCAGTCAGGGTGGTGCACTGGTATGTTCCCAGGTAAGTGGGAATCCATGATTAAAGCGGGCATAATACGGGGCTCTTCTCTGTAGATAAAGAGAGAGCGGGAACCCGGGAAGAAATAAAATATAGGCCTAAAGTGAAAGTAAAAGAAAGCAAAATTTTTAATAACTGAGATGGGTGCCGCGACGTCACATCCAATTTTTCTGGCCCTGGAAGAGCTACTACGCTCAAAAGGACTAAAGTTAAAGAAGGGTACCTTACAGAGGTTCCTTAATGAATGCGATATTGTGGCTCCTTGGTTCATAGCATCCGGGAGCCTTACAGTAGCCTCATGGGACAAATTAGGGAAGGATTTGGACTTTGCCTATGAACAGGGCACATTAAAGACAGGAGTCCACCCCATTTGGAAATTGATTAGGGGCTGCCTGGAGGACCAGCGCTGCTGTGAGGTTATAGAAAATGGACAGTCAGCACTGGAGCAGTTACAGGAGGAGAGGTCAGAGAAAGCGATCAGTGAAAAGGGAGACAGTGAACAGGGCAAAAGGGGGCGACTATACCCAGATCTGTCCGAGCTAAAATCGGAAAGAGGAAGTTCCAGCAAGTTAGAGGAGGAAGAAGTGAGAGCACTTATTCAACAGATGAAAAGGAGCTGTATAAAAAAGGGGGAATGTAAGCTATGCCAACCCGTGCTTAATGAGGACATAGAAAGAACTTCTGGTCAGACCCCTTTAGATCCTCCTCCATATCAACATGGAGCCAATGGGCATACGTTTTGCCCATACACTTGGCGAACTGCTAGAGCAGAACTCGTCTTCCCAGTTTTTCAAGACGATAATCAACAGAGATTCCATGAGCCTCTAGAATTTAAAGTAATTAAGTCCCTGGCTGAGTCTGTTTGGACGTATGGGATTACAGCCTCTTTTACCTTAGCTCAAGTGGAAGCTATGAAGAGATACTGCATGACCCCCTCTGATTGGGCGAGCCTAGCACGGGCATGTGTGAGTCCAGGCCAATACTTGGATTGGAGGGCATTTATGCTGGAATTTTGTAATGAGCAGGCAGCCATCAATCAAGCGAACGGACACCAGGCTTGGGACAGAGTCATGCTCTTAGGACAAGGCCGCTTTGCTAATGCTCAGACAGGATATCCCCCTGAAGTGTATCAACCGATAAATGATGTTTGCATTAAGGCGTGGAAATCACTACCAAATAAGGGGGAAGTTAGCGGCAATCTCACCAAGATCCTGCAAGGGGCTACCGAGCCTTTTTCGGATTTTGTGGCCAGAATGGTGGAAGCAGCAGGCAGAATTTTTGGGGACCCTGACATGGCCATGCCTCTTATAAAACAATTAGTCTATGAGCAATGCACCAGAGAATGTAAAGCTGCCATTACCCCGTATAAACATAGAGGGTTGGAGGCATGGATGAAAGTGTGCAGAGAGCTGGGAGGACCTCTAACTAATGCAGGCCTTGCCGCCGCAGTACTCCAGTATTCAAATAGGCGGGGGGAAGCTCTAGAGTAACATCTGGAGCATGCTTCAAGTGTGGCAAGGCTGGTCATTTCAAGAGAGATTGTCCAGAGAGAAAAGGAACCGGAAGAGCTGGAGGAGTTACAACGGGCAAACAGCCAGGGCTGTGCCCCAGATGTAAAAAAGGAAAACATTGGGCCAATGAATGTAGATCAGTCAAAGATGTTAACGGCCAGCCCTTGGGCCCCATCACGCAGCCAAAAAACGGGCAGAGGGGCCCCCGTCCCCAGGGCCCACAAATGTATGGGGCAATGGAGAGCCCAAACGAGGAAATTTCCCAAGAAGGATGGCCTACCCTGAGGCATCCCAAGAACCGTGGAGAGCCACTACAGGCTCGGCGGGACTGGACCTCCACGCCACCACCAGACTCGTACTAACCCGGCAAATGGGCATTCAGTTAGTAGAGTCAGATTTTCAAGGTCCTTTGGAACGGGGCACAGTGGGGTTACTAACTGGCCAGTCTGCCGTTGCCCTTAGAGGGCTTAAAATTCACCCAGGAGTTATTGACCCAGATTATACAGGTATAGTTAAAATCATGGTAGAAGCTCCAAAAGGCATTGTAGCAATTTCCCCTGGAGACAGAATTGCCCAATTGTTACTCCTGCCTAGCCTACATGAAAAATTTCCTGCCATACAGTCTGAGAGAGGTGGAAAGGGTTTTGGCTCCTCCGGAATTGAGTCAGTGTACCTAGCCCTGGATCTAGACCAGAGACCCATGCTTGAACTGGAGATTGAAGGAAAAAGGATTATAGGACTGTTAGACACAGGGGCCGTGAGTAGCATTATTGCAAAAAAGGTTTGGCCGAGAGGGTGGCCATTACAGGCCTCAGAACAAACCCTGAGGGGGTTGGGCTATGCCAAAGCTCCTGACATAAGTGCAAGACCCCTCAACTGGAAGGATGGAGAGGGACACTCTGGAAATATCCAACCTTATGTTTTAGAATTGTCTGTCTCCCTGTGGGATTGAGATTTACTAAAAGAGATGGGGTTTTGCCTTAGTAATGAATATTCTCCTACCTCAAAGGAAATGATATTACAAATGGGCTACTGCCTAGGGCAAGGACTGGGAAAAAACTTGCAAGGCCGTAAAGAGCCTATTGATGTCCACCAAAAACTTGATAGACATGGGCTGGGTTTTTCATAGGGGCCGCTGAGGATCAAGTTCCCATTACCTGGAAGACGGAGGAACCGGTATGGGTAGCTCAGTGGCCTCTATCCTCCGAAAAGCTTTTAGCCGCTCATAAACTGGTAGAAGAACAAGTAGCCCTGGGCCATGTGAGACCCTCAGTTTCACCATGGAATACTCCAATATTTGTGATAAAAAAGAAGTCGGGTAAATGGCGATTACTTCATGATTTGCATGCCATAAATGCACAGATGCAAATTATAGGCCCTATACAAAGAGGGTTACCTTTGCTTTTTGAACTTCCTGCCCATTGGCCTATTATAGTAATAGACATAAAAGATTGTTTCTTTTCTATCCCCTTGCATTCCGCTGATTGTGAGCACTTTGCCTTTACTGTGCCCTCTTGTAACCATGAGGAACCTGACCAAAGATATGAGTGGGTCGTGCTGCCTCAGGGTATGGCCAACAGCCCCACTATGTGTCAGCTGTTTGTCGGCAGGGCTATAGCTCCTGTTAAAAAAAGGCATCCAAAACTCAGGGTGGTCCATTATATGGATGACATTTTGATAGCTAATAAGGAAGAGGCTGGGCTACAAAAGGCCTATGCAGAATTGGTTTTTGCCTTAAGGGAACAGGGTCTTCATCCGGCGCCAGAAAAAATACAAACAGGCAGAGTGGTGGAGTATCTGGGAGCCAAGATACATCCCAGGTCGATCATGCCCCAGAAATTGACCCTGAGAAAAGATAACTTAAAGACTTTAAATGATTTTCAAAAATAGTTGGGGGATATTAATTGGATAAGGGGGTATTTAAAATTGCCAAATTATGAATTAAAACCCTTATTTGATATGCTAAAAGGAGATATAGATTTAAACTCCCCACGAGACCTGACTGAGAGCACCCGATTTGCTCTCAAAAGGGTGGAGGAGGCTTTAAGTGCCGCCTGTTTAAACAGGCTACAAGATGGCCAACCCTTTGATTTATGCATTCTTCCCACTGAGACCCAACCAACTGGGGTACTTTGGCAAAAGGGGCCGTTGATGTGGTTACACTCTCATTTTTCCCCCGGAAAGGCGCTGGAGTATTACCCTGAGGCGGTAGCGGGCTTAGCTCTACAAGGAGTTCAACAGAGTTTACAATTTTTTGGAGTTTATCCGCACTCCATCATTGTTCCCTACAGTGCCTACCAAGTTCAGACTTTATGTGCCACTATTGATAATTGGTCCATTTTGAGATACAGGAGATATTGATAATCATTTGCCCAAAGACCCCCTACTAAGATTTGTAAAGGAACATCCAGTGATTTTTCCAAAGGTAACTTCCCGAAAGCCTATTAGAGGGGCTATAAATATTTTTACGTATGGCTCCAAAACAGGATGCTGGGTATACGTTGCAGGTAACCAAGACCCCGTACAGCATCAATTTGTCCCCGGTAACCCACAGATTGTTGAGTTGATGATTGTAATTGAAGTATTTAAAGCTTTCCCCTGTCCCTTTAATTTAATATCAGATTCAGCCTATGTAATAAATGCTTTAAAAATATTGGAAGCGGTTGGTACAATAAAGGCTACCAGTTCTGTTCTAGCTCCCATTACCCTGCTACAATCCCTTATATGGCAATGCAAGGAACCCTTTTTTCCAATGCATATTCGAGCACATACGGGCCTCCCAGGACCACTGACAAAGGGTAATGCCCTAGCTACTGCATACACTCGTGCTGAGTGGGCGCTCCATGCTTCTTCTGTTGACTTAGCAAAAGATTTTCATGCCAAATTTCATGTAAACGCCAGGACTTTACAAAGCCACTTTTCCCTTTCTAGCATGGATGCACGTCAAGTGATAAAGGAGTGTCCCCGATGTATTATTTACCATAAGCCCCCTACGTTTGGAGTTAACCCATGTGGTTTAAGACCCTTACAAGTATGGCAGATGGATGTAACTCATGTACCTGAATTTGGCCGCTTAAAATATCTACATGTTTCTGTTGACAGCTTTTCGGGTGTTGTACTTGCCAACCCCCTGCCAGGGGAAAAGGCTACTGATGTAATATCTCACTGCTTGGAAGCATGGGCGGCCTGGGGAATGCCAAAACAGCTAAAAACTGATAATGGTCCGGCCTATACTGGGCAGCGCTTTGTTTCCTTTTGCACTCAAATGGGTGTTACCCTGGTGCATGGACTGCCCTATAACCCTCAAGGACAAGGAATTGTGGAAAGACCTCATCGCACTCTCAAGGAAATGTTACAAAAACAAAAAGGGGGAGCTGGACCCCTGATAGCTACAGCAAGACAAAGAATAGCCATGACACTTTTCACCCTAAATTTTTTGAATTTGGATAACGCTGGTTGCTCAGCGGCGGATAGGCATAACAGTTCCACTCCTTCGGCCTTAGGATCGGCTTTGTGAAAGGATGTGCTCACGGGGCTCTGGAACGGGCCTGACCCCGTGCTGGTATGGGCACGAGGATCTGTTTGTGTTTTTCCCCAGAATCGCTCGGATCCAGTGTGGGTGCCTGAACGACTTGTGCGCGAGTCCAAGATGAACGGAACCCGGAAGAAACAAAAGATTGCGTTGCTGATCATACAGCTCCTGATGATCCAACAGGGACAGGCGGTAGTGAGATGGGGGATACTGTCTGCATTCCCGAGGCCCATGCCCGTGAGACATGACACCTCTCTTTTCCCTAGATTTTTCACCACAAATAAGACTCTTAACCTTCCCTTTTACCCAGAGGATAAAAAAGTGGCCGGGGTTGGTGAAGCTAGAAATATTAGCTTGATGGGCACGCTATGCTTTTGCTTAAGTGATGCGACCCTTAATGGTAGTTGCATAGCCTTGCCTTGTTCCCTGGCCGCTTATTTTAGATATTGGTATGGGAATCCAGGATCAACTGAGGTTTGGGCAAATGCTACTGGATTTGTTGGTACTGTTTTAGGCAGAGATTATGAAAGCTTAAAGTTAAGCATTGACCCGTGGAGTGTAAAACAACCTAAATGGGCCCCCTTTTGCATGCCTGACCGTATGGGGGAGGCTTGGCCTTGGACAGGTTGCCAATCACGACAAGTTGTTTGGGCTGATGAGTCTAAGCATTTTTCATTCTCCCTTAGTGTTTTGTCCAATGCTAGTTTACTATTTAGGGCTGGAATTAATCCCTTTAATAATTGGCTGTTATGTGGTCTTAAAGGAAGTTGCTTGCAGGCTGAGCCTATAGTTATGCTGCAAGGGGGTCACTTTTTTATAGCAAACATGACTTGCAATTTGACTAGTACTGCCTGTACTGTGGGTGCCAATTGTCATTTTAGTAAAAATTATACGGTATTTAGCTATCAGCCTACCCCTGTGTGTGTGGTTTCCCCTTTTGTGTTTTTGGTAATTAACAACACCTCTGTATGCTCAGATGATGTGTGTGCTTGTACTAATGAAACCGGTTATTAAGCTACCTGCTGGAGTTCTCAGTGTCCGTTAGCTATAGTTGCACGCATTCCGCGTTGGGTGCCTGTGCCAGTAGATGCTTCTCAAGCTGTAACCTTGTTTAGGCATATGAGAGATTTTGGCATCACTGTGGCCATTTTAACTGCTATAGCTGTGGCTGCTGCGGGTGTGACGGCTGCCGCTGTCGCCATGTCACATACTGTGCAGACTGCTCAGACTTTAAATAACTTGTCGGCTACTACAGCCAGAGCTCTGGATTTACAACAAGTGGCCAATGCACAATTAAAAGGAGGACTGATGCTGTTAAATCAAAGGGTTGACCTTGTGCAGGAGCAGGTTGATATCCTGTGGCAGTTGGCTCAGCTGAGATGTGTTAAAAAAATATGAAGGTCTTTGTATTACCGCTGTTCAGTATTATAACTATACCCAGGCAGCAAATTTGTCTAAACAACGGTCAAGTTATCTTTTAGGCAACTGGACAGGGGAATTCAACCAATTGATATTACAGCTACGATTGGCCATTGTCGCGGTAAACTCCACCCGGATGGATGATGCCCTGTTACAATATGTTTCCTCCTGGATTTTGACAGCTGTGGATCATTTGAAGGAGTGGGCGGGAATGGGCTCCCTTATCGGTATCCTGGCATTGGTGATCTTGCTGTGCCTGTGGTGCATATGCCGGATTAGGAGCTCGCAGTGCAGGAGTATGGCTATGGTGGTCCAGGCCTTCACTGCCATTGAGGCTGGACAGTCCCCCTACGCGTGGCTTGCCACGTTAAATGAATAGCACAGGGTGTAAGGCAAACGCACTGCACTTGGGAATCACTTCCCGGCGTGAACCCAAGAAGAACATGTTGGGTTGCAAGTGGGTTGATGCCCAAGATCCCACCTCTGCAAAAAAGGCATCGGACAGGCCTGGTCGTCACTGGGGAAGGCGCCCCTCAGGCGAAGACCAATGCAGGGTCCTCTCATTAATGTTTTAGACAGAGGCCCAACCTCTACTCTTACCTGTCACTTCATAAAACAAAAAGGGGGAGCTGTGGAGAGCTGCAGGGGCCGCGACCAAAGATGGTGCTGGCTTCCGCCTTCCACCTTCCCGATGGCGAGTGCTCTCTGTGAAAAACAACTCCGTATATGGCTATGGCTTAGCTACTGGCTTGCTTCCGTGTTTGCGACCCTATTAGTATATGCCGCGTGGCACCTCGGGATTGGCCATCCAGGAGGCTTAGAACCGGAGTGCGGGTGTGGGGGGAAGAGAAGCTTGCAGATAAGGTTCCTGAATAAACTGCTTGGAGAAGAATCCCGGGTCGTGTCTTCCTTGCTGGTCGAGGCGGTCGCGACAGAGACCCCCTGGCAGAATATTGGAATAATTACCACTTGAGACTGTTTCACTGGGGTCTTATCAAAGGAACGTGGCTTGAGACAAAGAAGTGCACTCCCCGGCTAATTCCTTAGTACTGGGCTGCCAGAACATTTCATTTACCTCATAAACTAGTGGAAGCTTAGCAATTTGCTTGATGAGAGACTAGGATTAAAGCAATGAGCCAGTGGCAACCAACGTTCACCCTCACCTAGGAAATCACTATCGTAGAGGCCTTTGAAGGAATATAGACAGAAGAAAGGATGCAAATTGAACTTGAATTTGGGGCCTGAGTGTTGTCCAATTTGTAGCACACTACCAATTGAGTTCAAGGTCTAGTTCTGGTGTTTGGCTGGTTAATTGAAGTTAAGTGTCTTTAGAATTTTACAAACTAGAGTGGGTTCAAACTGTGATCCTCAGATCTCACTCTCCTGATTAGTAGGATTAGAGGCATGAGCCATGATGTATTTATTTGGACAGATGCATATAAGCATCCTCACAGAATTTCCATGAAATTGTATAGACATAACTCTACTTTTTGTCTGTCATGTTTACATTACCATGTGGGACTTAGCCATTCCCATGTGTGTCCTGTTAGTTCAGAAAAGGAGAAGCATAGAGTTAACTTCCTATTCTCCTCCCATTGGTACAGATCCTTTTACCGTAACTGGGAGGAAGATGAGCTCACCAGTTGTGATTTTCACCAGGGGGTTGATGCTTGGCACTTCAGAGGATAGCAGATTACATATTTGTGGATGTGCTTGCGGTTTTGGACTTTCATGGATGACAGGGAGGGCTGTGTATATATAGCAAGTCCGATCCAGTGGGGAAACAACATTTTCTTCCTATTACAGGGAGAATTTTAGGGGATTATATTTGAGAAATTTGTAGAAGTGGGTTGTGAGGAGCATCCTGCTTGCAGGAGTTTCTTCCCATTTCCCAACATGCAAGTGCTGCCAGACAGAGGCTATAATACAAGACTCAGAATGGGGAAGATGGCTCTCATTTTCCTTGTCACCAATCTTCCCACAGCATGGTTTGTTCCATACTCCCTATGTGGATGGACTTCTAACCAGATGATTTCTATGAGCTCAAGAACCATGACACCCTGAAAGAACTTACACATTATGTCAAGCTCAACATGCCCTCTTCAGACCTGCTCTTCTGCTTACATATTCTTCTGGACTAGGTGGAGGAACCCATGATCCATGAGACCAAGAGAAAGAGGAAGAAGACCTTGTTTAGATGCCTCAGAGCTCATGAGTAGGGATGGAACCTGCATATCTAGGTATGGGCCTGATTGGTCAAGAGCCTTAGTACTCCCCAGCTTGGCAAAAATTTCATTTTATGGATATTCTATGCCAGGTAATATCTGTTCTTCTTTTGAAAGAACTTGGAAGTAGCCATTCATTTAAAACACCCTACCTTCTTATCAGTCCAAACTCAAATTCTACAGCTTCCCCCATTCGATCCTCATGGAAGTTTAGTCACTCCTTAACGTCTAAGGTCAACTCTAAGACTCCTGTACCTATTTCCATTCTCAGGTTTGCATCATCATAGATCAGCTCCTGCAGAACTCCAGATAAAGAACCCATCAGTGATGTCGTCTATGGTGACTGATGGAGATCAGAATCCATCACTGATCTCAGAAAGCATGCGAAGGTAGAGGTTATTTTTTCCTTCAATTTGTAGAAAGGCACAAGTAGATTTTGACTCCTGTGGACATCCCACTGATTCTGAAACCCACATGTGATGCAGGTGTACCTGCACATACCACCAAAGAAGAAGACGATCCAGAATGTTTCCCATTGATTTTCACAATCCAGCTAGATCAGCTCCAAACCAGTCAAAAGAAAAAAGTCATGATGTTCAGGGTAAATGTATGCTAATGGAAAATGACCCCGGTCTATTTTCAGAAAAAAACAAAAAGTGAGGTCCAAAATCTAGATTCAGTTCAGGTCAGGGAATCTTTCCTCACAGAATACCCAAACAATCTCTCCTCTTGCAGGGGATCCAATTTCTAATTGAGAAATTAGAATCTGTCCCTACCTGTACTCAGGAAGATAATCCTGTCGTCTTTAATGAGGAAGTCCCTTTGAGGACTCTGAGGCAGAATTTCTGCCTGAACGCAACTTAGAGACCAATCTAGATTTCGAGATTCCTTCTCCCCTTCCTGAGAAAATCCTTACTTTTCTTTTTGTCCTGATTGTTGTAAAAGATTCATTGTATTTACTTTTTGAACTTTATTAAAATGTCAATGTTTTTGACATATTCTAGAATTCTTGAATCCTAAATATGTTTCCTTTTAAACTTACAATCTGAAGCATCGTGCATACGTGTTCTGTGGGAGGGAAAACACAGAGTGACAGGAGGCTGTACAAGAGATCCTACTGGATATAATGCAAACTGTTAAATGCACAGGGAGTGGAAATGAAGCCAGACCATGCCAGCATGGGGTGATAAGGTGTCTATCAAAGATCTAGGACATAGCAGATCAGATGTTGTAGAAAGCTAATCTATCAATTGGTATAAATGCCACAATACTTATAGTGGTATTTGGGACACTCTTCCAACAGTGAGTTCCAATCTGTATACATGTTCATTGTGATTTGGGCGAATATGGAAAAAAATTTTGCTCCAATAATATAAAAAGTCTACTTAGGTCTGAAAATATTTGACAAAATATATAGGAGATATGTATACTGGAAAGTATAAACCATCATCAATAGAAAACAGAAGGCTTAAAGATGTGAAAAAACACAAAATTGGGAAGAAAAAACTCGACAATTAAATCAGTTATATGTAAACACATTATATTCTTTATGTTATATATAGTATTTTATATGATGTATAAGATTGAATATGATTTTTCAAATTACAAAGGCATTTAACTTTTTAGTCTTCAGTATTTTTTTGCATAAAATATTAGTATAAATATTATTGGGGAAAGAAGTGATATAATTTGATTATAGTTATATGAATATATTTGGTTGTTTCTAGATATAACACTGGTTATAAATAGATGAATAATTATATACTTTTATTTGTATATATCTGTCTATGAAGTGAATATAATGAAAATGAGTATTATTAAACTGACTATAGTAGGTATAAAAAAGTTGAGTCCATGAAACTCAGGCCTGTAATCCTAGTGATATGGGAAGCTGGGTTCTGAGTTCTATTATTTCTTACCCCAAGCCTTAGATTTTCAGAAAAGGCCTGGTGACTCCAGTGTAGCAAATAGACACATATGCAGTGGGATCACATGCCCCGAACCCAGAGGAAAGTCAGTAGAAATCAGGACAACCCTCTGATCTTATGACAGTCTTCTCAGTTCCTGTACCAAGAAGGCCACCTGTAGAACATCAAATGGAAAGTTGGTATTCCCTCCAAAAGGTTCTAAAAAGAGCCTTCTGCACTATAGTCTCTGACTATATTGAATTAAAACTTTTTTCCATTCCCAAGTTGCAAACACATAGAAATATGGCAAGGGCTCAAGAGAGATTGTCAAAGACTACAAATACATAAAATTATATACTCTGTTTCAGTAATTCAATGACAAATCATCAAAGGTATGTCTTGAATTTTTCTTTTGTTTTTAAAGGAAATGGACACATACTCTGAATTTATCAGGAACTGGTGATTGTTTGGGTGCTGAATTGTTGAATGGTCTCCTGGGCAAAGGAGACATATATCTTGGGGAAATTGTGAGGGGTGGGTGTCCTCACACAGCTTCACAATACAATGGCGATAACTTCTATGATGGCACAGCCACCTTTGCCATAGCAGCAAATAGATGTCAGGCACTGGTTTTGCCCTGATGTGCACTCAACAACACCAAAAGGCACAAAGAATGAGAGGGAATGACTACTAGCCATCAAACTTCAGCCTGAAGAGCTCTCCTGACCAGAAGCTAGGATCAATTGAGTTGGAGAAGGCTGATCTACATGTAAGGCTTCTGAGCACTAAGGACTAGGCACTATTACAGAGTGTTGGAGAAAAAGAAGTGAATGTGGCTACCCCCTTACCAATTTCATGCTGGAAAGAAAAACAGAAATCTTAATGATAATTTCTCTATATCAAAGACCTGAAATTGGTGATTTTGTGGCAACAACTTCACATTGGGGAGGGATGTTGATATGAGAGCCATCATCCAGGCAATTATCTAGATGCAGGTACTCCAGGGAGTAAAACCAGTAAGTACATGCCCCATTGATGGGAATGGATCTGACTTCCTCAGAAAAGGAAAACAGCACTGACATGCTTGCTTGTGAAATAAGAATGGAAAGGTTCAAAGAAGAAAAAGATCAGAACTGAATAAAGAATAAATTAGATAGATATTATATGCTGCCGTTTATAAGAAGAAAAGTTCTATTTTAGTTTAAATCTGACATGACCCACTGGAACCAAAGTGCTAAAACAGTAGTCAGACACATCTGATTCAGTAAAGAATACTTTTAAAATGTGATTCTAGCTGGGCTCTGGTGGCTCACAACTGAAATCCTAGTTACTCAGGAGGCTGATATCTGAGGATCAGGTTTAAAGCAAGCAAAAGATGGAATTTGGTAAGACTGATCTCCAATTAACCACCAAAAAATATGGATATGATGCTGTGATTCAACTGGTAGAGCACTAGCCTTGAGGAAAAAACTAAGGGACATCACTCGGTCCCTAGGTCCAAATCCCAGGACTTCACAAAACAGAGAAGCCAACAAATAAAATTTGGTGCTGTCATTCATCACTTAGCATTGTAATTCAATATATTTGGTATGAACCTTGGAAAATTTATCATCAGCTGGACCCATTGCAACAATGAGAAGTACAAGTCGTTATGTCGAAAACAAACTTTAAAACTTTGGTGGTGGGGCGGGGAAAATTGGGTGGGGGGGAGGGGAAGGATGGAAGAGATGGGAAGGGGAAACAAAGGAGGAGGCTACAATACTTGATAAGAAATATACTCATTATCTTGCGCATGTAATTGTAACCCCTCTGTACAGTATTTTCACAATAATAAAAAAAAGAAAAGAAAATGCTCTCCCAGGATACTTTGCTTCATTACCAGCTTTCAAAGCCCTGGCATCACCATTTTCTACTCCCAGTTAGCATAGCAGTCTAACACTGGAAATTTGAAGATATATTTTGTTAATCATAAGAATTCTGATAATCTTTCCACATATATAAAATGAGTAGTAGCCACATTCCACTATTCTGAATATATTTAATCATCCTTTGAGTTAATAAGCATTAAAGCTGAACAATTCTAGAGTGGTTATCAAATTGATTCAATAGTCATCATTCTTCCACCCAATCATGTAACATATGTTTATAAAAGGAGAGACTATATGAAAGTGTGCACATGATAACTTCTAACTATAATACTCTCAAGAAGTAGGCTTTTACATAAACATCCCGATTGTTTTGCCAAAGAAAAGGATAAGAGATTTAAATAAGCGACCTAACATCTCAGAAGGAAAAAGCTATTGGCTTTAGACCAATTCATTTCCCTCAACTGAGGAAATGAGTTTCAGAAATGCTAGAGGCAAAGGGTATTATTCAAATCACCTTATCATGAGGTACAAGCAGCCTGTCTAGATCAACCTTCCAGGAAAAAAAGCAATGAATGGAAAGCAATTAATGCTTCTAAAACAAGCCAGTTAGTGGTGGTTCATGCTTGTTATCCTACTACTTAGAAGTCTAAGATGAAAGGATCTCAATTCAAATCTTGGCCAGGAAGAAAACCTTCTTCTCTGCAACCAGCAGACAGGAAGCATTAGCTCTGGGCCTGAAGCCCAGTTGGACAGCTTCTGCCCATAGACATCCAGATACAAAGACCACCCCCATTTGAAATATTATCAAATACATTCATATATTATCTCCTGTTTGGGATATAATATTTAAAAATTGTATCAAAAACATTTCATGAGTTCCTGTTAACAAAGGCACAGTGAAAGTGGAAATATGTACCTACTTAATGAAAGATAAGTTACTGACCAGAATGATGTTAATGGGGCTAGAGGCCCATTTGGTAACTTATCCACTCAACCATGTTTCCTCACAACTTGTCAGTCAGCCTGAACAGTGAGGTTTTTCAATGCAAGGAATTTGTGTAAACATGTATCTTGTGAAAGTAATAATCACATGCTAGGCACTGGAAGCTCAGGCCTGTAAAACTAGCTACTCAGAACCCTGAGCTATGAGAAACTCATTTCAAAGCCAACTGAGCAAAACGGACTGTTACCACCAATTAAACATTAAATGAAAAAAGCTCAGCTATGCTTCAAATGGTAGACTGATAGCCTCACAAACAAAAGCTAAGAGACAGAATCCAGACCCTGAATTCAAGCCCCTGTACTGGCTCTCATACACGAAATACTCATGACAACACCACAGTATATGCATATGTTAGCAAGGGATGTAGATGAATGGGATGATGGCATCATTTACCTCACCTTTAGGCTCAAGCATTCTGTAGTGCGTAGCTCAGTCTGAAAAGCCCTAGGTGAAATCTTTCCTCAAAATCAGTAGATACATCCTCATTTCCCTCAACACATTCACACACACACATAGAGGGCTATAGTTTTCTTTTTTAAGGATGTATTTTTCTAACTAATTTTGAAATACATAACCATACATACATGCTTCAGAATTATGTGCCCTTCTTTAAGTCTCATAGAGAGCTCAGTATATCCAGGTTCTGGCTCATTCTTGTAATCTTAGTTGTTCAGGAGGGTGGGATCTGAGGATCACAGTTTTATGCCAACCCAATCTAATAAATCCACAATATTCTTATCTTCAATTAAGTAGCAAAAAGCCAGAAGTGGAGATGTGGTTCAAGTGGCACAGTGACAGCATTGAGTAAAATAATCTAAGCAAGAGCTCCAGACCCTCAGTTCAAGCCTGAGTACTAGCCACTAGCACTCCAAAAGCCAAAAACCTCCAAAACATCAAATCAAAAATATGTCAAAATATTTTGTAACTTTTGAAGCAAAATCCAATGAGGCAACATAGTTTCTGGTTTGTTGAAGATTTGGTGGGGAAACCCCAAACTCCACATGTGTTTAAGTTATGTAACTAACAAGCAACCAAATAAAATTTCCCAGTAAAGAATCTTCCTTAGAATTCACTGAGACCCGTGACAAAGGGATTTTTTCTATGCTTTTGGAAAATAGGTGTTTTTTTCAGTAAGGGAAATAATATAAACCTTTACTATGTGTTATAGGAGTCATTGGAAGCTCCAAGTGAAGTGAATGTACAACAAAAAGCATACAATAATACAAGTTTCTATGCCTCTGTTGAGACACTGCAAACCTGAAATAGTGTGGCCTCTCAGAAAGAGAAGGGGGATGCTCAGCATTACTAGTCATAAAAGAAATGCAAATCAAAACCACAACCACATTTAGATTCCACTCGCCCCAGGTAGAATGACCATTATCAAGAGAACAAACAGTAACAGATGAGGGGGGGGATGAGGGTAAATGGGAACACTACTACACTGATGGTAGGAATGTAAGCTGGTTCAGCTACTCTGGAAGGCAGTATGGAGGTTGCTCAAAAGACTAAACAGAACTCCCCTAAGATCTGAAGTAAGCCCTGAGAGGAGACTTCAGCTGGTACAGGATTTGCCTTTGTTTTAGGGATATTAGAGAATAAAAAAATTAAAAAAAGGTTTACTAGACCTTGGCTCCAGGCAGCCCAGTTCCTGGAATGGAAAGAATGTCCCTATGCCCCCCCCCCTTAACTATCTAACCCACCTTGATTGTTCTGTTACCGCCTGACCTATAAAACAGATCGGTTGCAATCTGGCTCCTACTGGCAATATCTCTAGCTTACCATAACCTCCATGTATTTCACGTGCTTATGGTAAACTCCACTAAACTCCTCCTTTGTGTATGCTTAACATAAACTCTGCCTTTTGCGTGTGCTTCGCCTTACTCACTGAATTTGTGAGTCATTTAAACCAAAAGTGATAGGCTGGTTTAAACATCCATTATGTGACAAATTGTAACTTCATTGACTACCTGTGTGTGGTCTAGTATGACTGTGCAATCTTTTGTGTGTGTGACAATCTCATTGGTCACCCTGCCTGACCAGGCTTGACCTCCTGAATTTTGCCTTTAAAAAACAAAGTACGTGGGCCGCTAGGGGTCGCAGTATCAGCTCCTGAGCCTGTGCCCTGACAGGTCAGTGTAGGAACATTCTCAATAAAGTTGCTTCTTTGTTAACAACTTTGTTGTGGTGGGCGCTGTCACTCTGGATGACTAGGTGAGATTGCCTGCCTGAGTAGGGGTCTTCCTACTGGAGATCCAACAATCCCAGTCCTCTGCATTTATCCAAACGATCTCAAACTATGGTACAATAAGCTACCAGAAGAACTATGTTCATTACAGCATTGTTTTCCATAGGTAAGATACAGATCCAACCCAATTGCCTCTCAATAGATGAATGGATCAAGAAAATGTGGTATATTTACACAATGGAATTTTATGCTTCTATCAGAAAACATGGCAGCGCCCCTTTTGCAAGAAAATGGAAAGACTTGGAAAAAATCATATTAAGTGAAGCAAGGCAGGCCCAAAGAAACATGAACTCTATGATTTCCCTCATTTGCAATGGTTAGCATTAGCCTGTTATTCCTGAAAGTGGATCATAATAGCTCAAGAGTTATGAGCATATATTGTGACCATACAAAATGATGCTAATTGAAATGAACTCCAAGACATAGAAACAGCAAGTCATCTTTTATTTAGTTGTCAAGCTTGATGTAGGTAGTGTACTGAAGCTAGTTCTTTCTTCTTACTTTATTTCATTTTTCTTTTCCTATTGGTTTTATCCATGGCAATTCCTGTCTTTGATTCTGGTACCCTGCATCCTGTATATGCATTTATCTGATTGGAGGAAGGGAAGGGAAATAACAAAATATTGAAAGAAGTACAAAAGCTGACCCATTGCAACAATGATATTCACAGGACACTATGGCAGAAATTAACTTTACCATGTAATGGTGGGGGTGGGGGTGGAGGGAAGGAACAGAGGGAGAAAAACACTGGAGTGGGTAACAATGTTCAATGAGAAATAAAACTTACTGATGTAAATGTAACCCCTCTGTACAGCAGCTTTATAATATAGATTTTTAGAAATATAAAAATAAAAGTTTTTTTTCATAAAATCTCAAGCTTATCAGCTTCTGAGTTCATGTCAAAGAGATTTCAAGAAGCTAGTACTAAGTACCTATAACCATAATTAAGTGATAATGAGAAAAGTAGCAGTTTTAATTGTATTATATGAATAAAGGAAAATTTCTTTTCATTTCTGTTTACTTAGAATACATGTTTGTGATCTGCGTTGTTCCCAAGTCAGATTAATATCTTGTCCTTAGCTTTCTTTGGTATGTATAGCTTGGACATGTAATCTAAGGTATAAGAAGTATTCTTTGTTCAATTTGGAGGCCAATCATAGAGACACTTCTGCCTGGCCAAGAAGTTAGGCTGGAGAACGCCTAACACTTACTTTGGTTTCTCTCACACAGCTCACTGAGGAACTTACGAGTTTGAGAAAGTGATTGCTATTAAGTGCCTCTTACTAATAAGAATTATTGGTAGAATTTGAAAACATATTTGGGTAATAACTAGACTAGAAAAAATGTTGTTTGCTATTTTTTATCACTACATTTCTTTTTGTCTAAGTATAAAAGCCAGACTTACCCTAAGGGCCTAGAATAAGCAAAATGGCTTATAGAGCTCTTTCCACAGAAGATGACAGCAGCAGAATAATAGGTCCACAACTGGTACAAAGAAGAGAGAGTTTGATGTCTTCTTAAATTTTAGGATTGAATGCTCAATGAGGAGCCCTCAGGACTGATGACAGCTTAAGGACCTAACATTCCCTGTGTCGTTCCATCATAGGAAGCAGTCAACTATCTCTCATCACACTGTAGGTGCCACGCCTGACTGGTGACCTCGGCTGTGTCCTGAGAACGTCCAGCAGGGTTCTGTCATGGTCACTGGAGTGTCAGGATTGCACTCTAAGAGGAACTACAGGAAGGTGGTAACAAGGCCTGATTCAGGGTTTTGTCAGATCTAGATGATTTGTAACAGGCCCTACTGTCTTCTGGTTAAGAATGTGGATATATCATCGGGGTCCTGCACACAAATTTATCTCGTGTTAGCTTGTACAATTTCCTTTTGAAAGCCAACAAAAGATCAATAATGCCCTCTGGACATATTCTCATCAATATTTAGTAGATAAAAAGCTATAAAATTAAGTTCATCATGAGGAAAACCCAGATGAAAACCAAATTGCAGGAGCATTTACAAAAAAATGGTTTTCTGTACGTACCAAATGTGACAAAATATTAAAAGTTGATGAAGTTGGGAAAGTTAAATTGATTTCTTTTCTACTATGGTTTCAACTGTCTTTTACATTTCAACTACTTAACAAAAAGAAGGTAGGCATAACACCATCAGTGTCTCACACCTGTAACTCTTGCTATTTAGAAATCTGAGATCTGAGGAAAGTGAATTGGAGCTAGACTAGGTAGGAAAAAAAACCTGTGAAACTTTGTTCCCCAATTAACTGTTCAAAATGAAGAAGTGGAAATTTGGTTCAAGTCGTAGACTTACCCTTGAGTAAAGAAGTTAATGGTCAGCTTCCTGAGTTTAAGCCCCAGTATTCACACACACACACACACACACACACACACACACACACACACACACACACACACACACACTCACACACTCACGCACACACACACCCTATCTAAAAAATAACCAGTGAGCAGGAAACAGAAACAAGATGATATTTTTCTTTATTTTCTTTCATTTTTTTTTAAATTTACCTCTCTTTGAGAAGTTAAAGGCATCATAGAAAAGGAAGGAAAATAGATGAACATGTTCAACAGTAGTATTCAATTGGTACTAATTTGAAAATGACCTATGCAACTTGTATGTGGCGAAGGACGGGAGAACTGGAAGAGATGGAGGGAAAGGGTAACATTGTCCAAAAAGAAATGCACTCAGGGAAGTAGAGCTGTGGCTCAATATGAGTGCCACTCTTCAGCAAAAGAGCTCAGACAGAGTGTCCAGGTCCTGGGTTCAAGCCTCATTATTGACTAAAACAAAAACAAAGACAAATGTAATCATTAGCAAATGAATCTAACTAAACCCTCTACAGCACAATAATAATAATGATAATAATAATAAAAGAAGAAGAAGAAGAAGAAGAAGAAGAAGAAGAAGAAGAAGAAGAAGAAGAAGAAGAAGAAGAAGAAGAAGAAGAAGAAGAAGAAGAAGAAGAAGAAGAGGAAGAAGGAAGAGGAGGAGGAGGAGGAGGAGGAGGAAGAGGAGGAGGAGGAGGAGCAGGAGGAGGACGAGGAGGAGGACGAGGAGAAATTTCATAAAACCAAACCAGTGAGAGAGAAAAATTGAGGAGTAAGGGAAGGGATGACCTTTCAAAAAAGATATATATCCATACATGACATATGACTATAACATCTGTGTAACTTGCCTTTATAATAATAACATGAAAGAAAAAAAAACAGAAATATATTGCTGGAAGCATAACTCAAATGGAAGATCAGATTAATATGTATGTGATACCAAGGTCAATCACCATTATTAATTTCCCCATCAAAAATGGCTCTTCTCATCACTTGTGCTGTCCCTAGCTTATGAAAGGGTGTGCAAACAGTTAAAGAGAGAGAAAGGTAATCTGTCAGGCACAGAACTGTACTTGCAAAGAGCATTACTTGCTAGAACACATGTTGACTAGACCACATGATGACTCCATGTTTTCTGAAATTATCAAAACTAGTTGGTCTTGAATACAGGCTCCACTGTATACTAGCTGGGGACTCAAAATTAACTAAACTCTCTGGATCTCAAATTCTTCTCATGTAAAGTGAGCATAACAATATTTATCTCACGGGATTATGAGATCTGGATGTCATCAAACATGGAGCAAGTTTTATCTTAGGTGTGTGTGCAACACTCAAATACTGCTGGAAGGTGTAAACTGGCGTGATGTTTACTATATTACTTAACAGTAATACATACAACATGCCTATAAAACTACTTACAAAAGAGGCTGAAAAAAGAGTATGAAGTTTCTAAGCCTGGACAGGAAACTGGATCAGACTCATCTCCAATGTCCTCTAAAAAAGCTTGAGGTGGAGTTTGGTTCAAGTGGTAGAGTGCTAGACTGGAGCATACACCTCAGGAACAGTGCCCAGGACCTGAGTTCAAGCCCTAGGACCTGCACAAACACACACACACACACACACACACACACACACACACACACACACACACACACACACATACACAATTTTGTATGTTCCTATCACTCCACTTAACAATACTTTCCCTCTTCTAAGCTCATCAGTTGTTTTTTTTTTTGTTTTAAAAGGGACTTGCTGTGTAGCTCAGGCCGCTCTTAAACTACCAATCCTCCCAGGTGGATTACAGGCATGCCTACTCTAATTTGCTTCACTCAATAACTATTTATAACATTTTCGCAAGAAATTCATTCATACTCATGACGATATATGGCTTATAGCTGTTCACAGTAATATTCTACTGAACAAAATATAACTAATATAGGTAGACATGCTACCACATGGTATTGCCAGCCAATACTCAGGAACCTGACACAGGAGAATAAGGAGGCGAGGAAACCTGGTCTATACTGCAGAACCTGGTCTCCAAAGGAAAGAAATTCAATAAATATTAATCTACTATCAAACATACAATATGTTAAATTTATATAATGGAACAAATAGATAATTGTTAATGGAAATAAAATATTGGCAGAAATTTTAAATACATACATATGCATATATATTTAAACTTTTAGAAATAATATTTCAATGGTATTTTCTGCATCTTTCAGTTTACCTGTCACCTACCTATTTACCGACACATTGATTTCTGTTTAGTCTTCGTAAAACACTGTGCTCTCATATAAGTACACAAAATTGCAAAACAAAAAGTACAAAAAATACATTATCATAAATACAAATGTAGTTTAATCCCTACCATAATAATTTGGAAAAAAACATGCATTAAGTTAATGGCATTGAATACTGCTCAAGAAGGGGAATCTAGGATAATATAGATTTGTGTGTGTGTGTGTGTGTGTGTGTGTGTGTGTGTGTGTGTGTGTGTGTGTATGTTTTCCATGAGAAAATAATGGAATTAGAATTAGACCTATAATTCTTGCTTGGTCTGACACTCTACCACTTGAGCCCCATCTCCACTTCTAGATTTTTGTTTCTTAATTGGAGAAATATCTCAGATTTTTTCTGCATGGGCTGCTTTAAACCTGAATCCTCAGTTTTTGACCTCTAAAGTAGCTAGGTTTTAAAACATGAGCCACTGGTGGACAGCAACTACATTAACATTTTTGCATGTTTGAATGAATTTTATAGTAAGACATATATGTTACTTTTGAGAACGGCAGGAAATAGTAATTAATGTTTAACAGAATTTAAAACATACAAAGCTGAGAATGGGAAGTATGTTAGAACAGAATTGAATAAATCAAAATTACCTATGACAGTTTTCAGTTTGTGCACAGAAATGATTGCATTGATGGAGCCCAAAGCCATCAAATAGCTGAGCTCCAGCTGGCTGCTATGTTCATGAGGCCAGCTAGTGCTATTCATAAGAATGTGATATTGTTGGATGGCAATGATCAGCGTCAAGTTCAGAATCTGAATATTTCTATTGATCTAGAAGGGGAAACATACCAGGACAAGAAATGTGATTAACGTGCTGAATGCAAAAACCATACAGTCCAAGAAAGACAGAATAACTCTATATCTGAGAAGAGTATTTTCTCACAAAGAATCATGAGCTAAATATGATGGTCAATGTTTGTAATCTCTGAACTTGGGAGGCTGATTTATAAGTTAACTTGAGACTAGCATAAGTTTCAGCCCAACAAAAGGACACATAGTAAAATACTATCTTAAAACAACAACAACAACAAAGGACCCAATGACTGGGAATGTGGTCAGTGGTAGAGTGTTGGTCTCACATGCATGAAGCACTTGATTTGATTCCTCAGTATGATGTAAGCAGAAAAAATGGAAGTGGTGCTGTGGATCAATTGGTAGTGAGCTAGCCTTGAGGAAAAGAAGTTCAGGGAGAGTGCCCAGGCCCTGATTTCAAGCCCCAGCTCTGGCAAAATTAAAAAAAAAACTAAGGGCAAAATGCTGTTTGTTGAAATAAATATTTTGGCCCGGTGTTGTAGCTCACGCCTGTAATCCTAACTACTCAGGAGGCTGAGATCTGGGGATCGCAGTTCAAAGCCAGCCCAGGCAGGAAAGACCGTGAGACTCTTATCTCAAATAAACCACTAGAAAACCGGAAGTCGAGCTGTAGCTCAAGTGGTAGAGTGCTTGCCTTGAGCTGAACATCCGAGGGACAGTGCCCAGATCCAGAGTTCAAGCCACACGACAAAAAAAAAGGAAGAAATATGTTGAAGAATTCTTTATACTCACTATAAAATTGTGCTGTTGGGCATTCATAATGAACTTTGTTAGGAAAAATTAAAATAAATTAATGAAATATTATCTGGCATTGGACAGGACATAGTGAGATCTAAAAATGATTGCTGCCTAAGGTTACTTGATACAACAATGTTACAGATACACTTGCCAGATTATGATTTTTTTAAGTATACAATCGTGGGTTTTTTCTTTTTCAAAATAATTTTACTGCCGAGCCCAAGTGGCTCACACCTGTAATCCGAGCTACTAAGGAGGCTGAGAACTGAGGGTCTCTGTTCAAAGCCAGGGAGAAAAGTCTTTGAGATCCTTATCTCCAACTTCAGAAAATGTGAAGTGGCACTGTTGCTCAAGTGGTAGAGTGCTAGCCTTGAGCTGAAGAGCTGAGGGACAATGCCCAGACCCAGAGTTCAAGCCCCACAACTGACAAAAAATTATAATAGTAATAATATTTATTTTATTGTAACTATTAAGGTATTATATATAAAGGCTACTATTTCATAAGTTTGTTTCTTTACTAAAAGAAACACATATCCATCTTCATTGCCAACAGCCAGGATTTGGCCATCTGCTTTCCAGCTGATCTCTTGATGTAGAGGCAATGTGTAATACAAAGCCATGCAATCCAGTTCTGACTATAAATAATTTTTCTCTGCACATCTTAAAAATCAATGCTGACAACATGAAATAAAAAATCCCTAAGTTTAAAACATTCTTCTAGACAAGTTAAAGAATTCCTGACAACAAGTATTTTAAGAATAATTTCAGAGAGCTTGAACTCAGGGCCTGGGTTCCGTCTCTGAGATTTATTACTCAAGACTAGTGCTGCCACTTTGAGCCACAGCAAACTCAGTAATCGGTGACACTGAGAGGCCCCGAGCATATAAGCAGCACAGTTTTTATAGTATTGAAAAAACAAATTTAAGGAAGTTTTACATGAGAAATTACATGATTGGTTAACATTTTAAGGAAACTAAGCTATACATATGTGATTGGCTAATATCATTATTGACATGTTATTGACAGGAAGGATTGTCTGGTCACTGGGTAACTGTGTCCTGCATGGCCACCCAGTGTTTGGTCAATGCATCTGTAGAAAATTCCTGTGTCTTTCCCAAGAATTATTTATGTCTGAGTTGTCCGGGAATTGTTTTTCTTTTTGTGTCATTTCTGGGTCAAACCCATGGTTATTTTAGTAATTCATGCTTCACAAGATGATTGCTAGCTTATATTAGAGTTACTTAGGCCTCCATTGTGCATCTTTAAGCTTTATGGTCCTCATTCCCCACTTTCTAATAGGCACCTTAAGGGCCAATCATGGTCCTTATGGGCCTGCACTATGTCTTTTGTCAGGAATCAGTTGATATTGTGTTCTCAGTACCATCATCTGCACGGTATTAATGCGTTCCTTAACAAACATCACTAGTTGATTTAAAATGCAAGGCCCTACTGTGAACACAAGTACCAGAATGATAATGTGGCCCAACAGAGTGGATATTAAGGTGGTTATGCAAGGGGCATAATTAACCATGATTCAAACCATCCTTCTTGTTCTCTTTCTCTTCTTCGTTTTGCTAGTGCCTCTCTTACTTTAGCTAAAGACTCTTTTGCAACTCTGGAATGATTAGGGTAGAAGCAGAATTCTTCCCCGAGGGCAGCACATAGACATCCTTGTAAGAAAATTAAGTCCAGTCCCTAATGTTTTATAACACTACCTCGGCGAAGGAGTAATGTGATTTTTGAAGGTAGGCTATAGAGCTTTCCAGGTTTTTGATATCCTCATCTATAGCAGCATGAAGGCTAGGTAAGATGTTCTCTGAATAATTACGGATGCCACCCCAGTTCCTAGTCCAGCTAAGCCCACTAGGGCCCCGATTGTTACTGCTGTTATTATTTCTCTTTTAGGTTTTTGGGGCCAATAGCTTGCTGAAGACAACTTTATCATTATGTCTTCCTGAGAATGGTAGAGCAGTGGACGGATATGTTGTACCATGACACAAAAACTGTTAGTCCTAAAAAACTTCTAAGTGGATGCAGGAGGTTAGGCCAGTTGAACATGCCCACCAAACATCTTGGGGAGGAAATAGGTATCCTTCCTCTGGAATCCATTCTTGGGTCTGATTACATAAGTGAGTAAAGTTAGTTGGTACTCGTCCCACACATAATCCTTGTCCTATAACTGCTTGTAGAGTAAGTTTTGCTTCCTTCTGTTCCCACCTGCATGATTTACTTGTTTTAGCATTTGTTACATTCTGTACCACTCCAGTACCCTCATAAAATGGAGGTCTCATGTCATAACACATCCAAGAAGAACTTATAATATCAGGACGGATCTGATTGGTCACATTGTAAGTTTGAACCAACAGCTGCCATAGGGAATCCTCTGGCAAAGGGATGTTCTCCCTAAGGGGGTCTCCCTTTTATGGAGGAGATGGGGTCACTATAACTCAGGGCTCATTCTGTTGTCTACTTTGGGTTTTATGGCAGAGACTGTTTTTAAAACTGTGTTTGGTCCCATTGCTGAAGGAGAATAACTGGCTGTGGCAAATGCTTGTAAGGTTATGAGAATGCCATCATGTGTCTCTCCCCATCTGTAAAATCTTAGTCCCCAACTCTTTCCTAATTCCCATACTAGGGCTTGTTTGCCCTTGTCTGTGAAAGAATATCCACTCTATCATCAGAGTCCTGTGGGACCCTAATTTGTTTCCATACAGGCATCCCATTAAACTGGATGGCCACAGGTTCTGGTTTGGTAAACGTAACAAGGTCTCCTCCCATTCCCTTGCATTTTCCTGAGGTACTTGTTTTGCAGTCACAGCTCTTACAGTAAAAGTCCTCTTGTCCCCCACAATTACTAGTCCTTCCTTCCCCTGGGCATACATACCAGTGTCTCCATCTACATTTCATAAGCCTAGGTCCTCCCCATACTCCATCAGAAAGCTGATACAAGTTAAATGTGAGCTTGTCTGGGAACCATAAGGACGGTCCCTCTTTCATGGCCAAAGGGAAACATTTACCTGTTACCACCCAATTTATGGGTGGTGGGGATTGCCGGCACTTACTACTATGCTAATACAATTTCCAAGTAAGCTATACATCAATAACCAATTCATGACTAAGTCTTTTTACAGGTCAATTTGAGCTTTAAAGCATTGTCTTTGGTGTGCGATACTTGCCACTCTGGGTCCTCGATGAGATCTGCTATGGGATCTGCAGGCTTCGCAGGAGAATGGTGGATCCATGTAGCGATGCCGTCGACTTTGAGGGATGTCGGTGTCGTGAAGATGACTACATAAGTTCCTTTCCACCTCGGTTCCAGATTTTCCTGTCAGTGTCTTTTAACCAGGACCCAGTCACCAGGATGGAAGTGATGTGGGATTGGTGGAGGGCCTGACTCTTACAGTGCACTCAGTCAGGGCCAGATATAAAGATGGGCCCTCTGTAGGGCCCTGAAGGAGAACAAAAGTTCAGATTCATCATCTTCTCTAAGCAACTGTTCTGACAAGTTAGGAATCGTGGCAGGGCACACTCCAAATGCAATTTCATAAGGGGAAAGACCAATTTTAAAAAGGGAGTTGCATACCCTGTATAAGGCAAAGGGAAGGAGAGTTACCTAGTCACTGCCAGTCTCCATGGTCAATTTGGTCAGGGTCTCTTTTAGAGTTCTATGCATCCTTTCCATCTGTCCTGAACTTTGGGGTCTAAAGGACAATGCAATTTCCAATCTGTTCCAAGAGCACTTGCAAGTCCCTAACCTTGGACACAAAAGCTGGTCCATTATCTGATCCTATCATAATAGGAAAGCCAAACCTGGGAAAGATCTCTTCTAATAACTTCTTAGCCACCACCTGCACCGCTTCATGCTTTGTAGGAAAGGATTCTACCCATCCTGAATAAGTATGAAAACTAACAGGTATTTATATTCATACTTGCCAAGTTTGAAGTCACCTCCCAGTAAGTTCCTGGTCTATCGCCTCTAATTGGACTGCCTGTTCCTGTCTGGTTCTTCCTTGTATTTGTCAGTTGACATCCCTTACAGTCCCTGACAATCTGTTATATTTTAGCATGGCTATTTTTAATCCTAAGTCCAGTATTTCTCACCAGATCTTGCATCTTCCTTGCACTTATGTAGGTGCTTCGATGCAACTTAAGCAGTACTTTACTCCCTATCTGCTCTGGTAAGATAACGTTGCTCCTAGAATCTCTCCATTTAGGCATTGTGCCATCAGCAGTTGATCAATGCATTTCAAGTCCTCTATAGTGTATATTGGAGTGTCTGGAAGAGTTCTTGTACCGGGGTCTGGGAGGTTAATCATCATTATAGAGTCCCTTTGTAACGCCACCTCCTGGGCTGTTCTGTCGGCCAGGGTATTGCCTTTACTCACAGCATCTTTAGGTTTTTGATGTCTAGGGCAATGAACAATGGCTAACTTAGGCAGCCAAAGAGCAGTAATTAAAGCCAAGATTTCATCTTTATTTTTGATGCTTTTTCCTTCAGCCCTCAGTAATCATCTTTTGTTGTAAATAGCTCCGTGTACATGAGCCATTGCAAATGCATGCCAACTGTCAGTGTACACAATTAGTATTTTGTCCTTTCTAAGTGTTAGAGCTTAGGTCAGGGCTATTAACTTGGCTCTCTGGGTTGATGTGCCTACTGGTAGAGCTTCAGCCCAGACCACATCAGTCTCAGACACTACTGCCACTCCCGCATACATCTGCCCCTGATGAACAAAGCTGCTTCCATCTGTAAACTACATGAGTTCAGCATCCAGCAATGGCTGGACCCTTAAGTCCTCTTGGATGCTATGGACTTGTGCCAGGATCTCTGAGCAGTTATGTAGCAGCATGTTTAGGTCCGGATCTGGTAGCAGAGTTGCCAGGTGGAGAGCCGGGGGAGCCTGGAAATTCATTCTGAGAGGGTTGAGTAGCATTCCTTGATAATGGGTTAGTTGGACATTGCTGAGCTACTGATCTGGTGGTTGTTGTAGCACACCCTCAATAATGTGGGTGGTAGTCACATACAACTCCTGTCCCATGTTTAGTTTATCTGTGTATTTTACCATCAGAACAGTAGCCACTATCATTCTCAGACATGGTGGCCATCCTGATGTGACTGGTTTTCTCCACTGGCCCAAATATTGGGCTAGGACTCCTTTTGCTATCTCGTTATGTTCATCCACATATAAGTAAAAGGGTTTAGTGGCATCAGGGAATCCCAACACAGGGGCTGATAATAAGGCAGTTTTTATCTGTTCAAAGGCTCGTTCAGCTTCCTCTGTCCCCTGGAATCCACAGATGTCAAAAGCCGGCCGAACCCCAAAACCCCCTTACTTGGTGCTGTGACCGTGGTGTTGGAATTTTAAGGACAGTTTCTTTTCTGTCTTTTATGAGACATCGCTGCCCCATTTCAATTAATAGCCCAAGTAAGTTACCTCCGATTTGAAGATTTGAGCTTTCTTGGCCGATGCTCTTTAACCAAGGTTTCCCAATATCTGGAGTAAATCTTCTGTTCCTTGGATGCAGTCTCTTTCAGTTTCACTAGCAATTAATAAGTCATCCACATATTGCAACAAAGTCAGACCAGGGTGGCTTCCCCTAAACTCACCCAAGTCCTCATGCAAAACTTTGTCAGAGTGTTTGTGAATTTTTGAACCCTTGAATGAGTCTTGTCCAGGTCCATTGACACCTCCTTTGACATCTGTCCACTCAAAGGCAAAGAGATCTTGACTTTTGGGCACCAAGGGTAGGCTGAAAAAGGCATCTTTTAAATCTAATACAATAAACCACTGCCTATTTGGAGGCAGGGTGCTCAGGAGAGTGTAGGTGTTAGGTATGGAAGGGTGAATGTCCATTACCCTTTTAATAACTTCCTGTAAGTCCTGTACTGGCTTATATTCATTAGAGTTGGGTTTGCAGACTGGCAGCAGGGGAGTGTTCCACGCCGACTGGCAGGGTCGCAATATACCCAGTTCTAGCAGACGCCTAATGTGGGGTGTAATTCCCACCTGTGCCTCCATAGACATAGGGTACTGCTGAACTCTGACTGGGTCCGCCCCTGGTTGGACTTTTTTTTTATTGTGAAAATACTGTACAGAGCAGTTACAATTACATGGGCAAGATAATGAGTACATTTCTTATCAAGCATTGTAGTCTCCTCCTTTATTTCCCCTTCCCATCCCTTCCCATCCTCCCCCCGACCCCCAATCCTCCCCGCACACCCCTTCCCCCACCCGCACCAAAGTTGTAAAGTTCGTTTTCGACATAACGACTTGTATATCTCATTGTTGCAATGGGTCCACCTGTATCCCTATTTAAATGATTTGTTTTTCCCCTTCCCCTCCACAAATTATACCGACATTAAATACAGTGAAAGCATGGGTTATACTATGGGTGAGGGACATACAAAGCAACAAAGAAATAATGTTATAAATGTGTTAGAAACAATCGCAAGGAAAAAAAAAACATTTGAATACATATCTTAGGGTTCCTTTCCCTAACATCACCTTATCTGACCTTTTCTGCTTTACTCAGACATATACTAGATTTTTGATGAAGAGAGTTGGTCTATGTTTCGCTAGTCCCACTCTGCCAGTCTCTGCCCAAGCTTCCAGATGCCTTACCAGCCAATAGGTGATTTCTTGGTCAGGAGTCTGGGGTGGTTGGAGCAAGCGGGACTCATCTTCCAAACCCTGAGACAATACTTGTATAGGTCTTCCTTGAGCATCCTCCAACTGGGGCCTTCTGGATAGAAGTGAATATGTGCCCTGACCTTGGTTAACAAGTCTCTTCCCAATAAGGGATAAGGGCTTTCTGGAATTAAGAAGAATGAGTGGGACACTCATCCCATCCCCAGGTCCATTGTTCTTTCAGTGGTCCATGACTCCTTGCACCCAAGAGGTTTTATTTGAGAGTTTTCCTTGGGGCTTTATTAAAGCCGAGTATTGAGCCTCGGTATCCACTAGAAATTTTACTGGAGTCCCATCCACTTTCAGCGTTACCCTGGGTTCAGGGAGAGGAACTGAACCCTGACATCCCTAATCATTATTAGCAGTACTGTTAGCCATTAGTGTCGAGGTTCTATGGGGCTGCCACTGCTTTGTTCAAAGTTCCCTTTTCTTAAGACATTCTTTGGCGTAATGGACTATTTCTTGGCAGGAAATGCACTAATCTCTGCATAGACCTCGACTATTTGGGCGTCATAGGGTTTCCTTCCCTGTAATATCATGTATACTTTAGCCAAATTGGTAGGTTTGCAGGCTGCTGCCCTGAGATCCACCATTAGAGTCTGGCGATAGACCCATAATCTCCCCCTACCTTCTGCTGTGTTGTAGTCCCAACCATCGCTTGGAGGCCTGGTTAATGGAAAAGATGTATTGATTAAATCAGGGTTAGCAGTAGGCTGCCTCTCATCCCCTGAGACCAGTTTCGTAGCCTTGGGTGGAATCCTTTCTCTTTCTTCTCTGTGGAACAAGACCCAAAGTAACTGATGGCAATCATCCCTGGTCGGCTTGGATTAACATTACACAATCTAGGAGAGAAATCAAATCTTTGGTATTATCTGAAAATATTGTATTTTGTGTTTTCCAATTATATGTCACTCGTGGAGAGGGCCAATACTGATGTCTGGGGTCTCTGGTTTTGTCCAGTGATCCAATTTGTCTGAACAGCAGCATCCTGGTGGTGTCAGGGAGCCTCGGGCTGACAGTTCTCTGAATGCGACCACGAGTTCTTCCAGCTAGCGCTTCCAAGTTGCTGCTGGCTCCTTGCTCCTCGTCTCCTGCCAGCTTCCCTTCCTCCATGGGGGGTGGAGGAGGCAGAAGTGAAGGGTGTGGGGGGAAATCGGAGTCTAATGAGAGCAGAAATTCACTCCCTTCCTGTAAAATGGGATATAAGGAGGCTGATGCGGTAGTTGACATAACCTTTTCTAATGCTAAAATCTTGTTTTTATTGACAGAAAGGGGTAGAAAGGGCGACAGACACTTTGGAGGTTCCTGCACCAAATTCTGCCATACTAAAATATAGGGAATATGATCAGGGTGCCCTGTGCTGTCTGGGAGAAAAGCCCTACGTTTAACCTTCCAAATGGTGTTTAGATCAAAAGTTCTTTGGGGGGGGGCCATCCAACCTCAAAAGTAGACCTCTCTGACTTGCACAAAGAAAGTAATTTTTCTTTTTTCTACTACAACACCTAAATTGTTAGCTATTTCCTTAACATCTTTAAAATTAGCTGTCAGAAAGGTAAGAGGTGTACTTTGGTTCTGACCCATTTCAGCGTGTATCAATCCATACACAAAACAAGAAAAACGGAGGAAGGCAAATACAAATGTCACAACATGAAACAACTGGTGCTTTCAGGGATTTAAGATATAACCACAACTCAGAGTGTCCCAAGGAGAAAAGTGTGGATTGTCTGGCCTGTTTAAGATCCCAAAGAGGTAGACAGAGACACTTGGTGATGTTTCAGCAGTGTCATCGCATAAAAGACTACCCGACCACAGCTTTGCTTCAAGTGGGCCAACTTTCTAAGCCAAATTTCACCCTTTGAGGCAGAAGACAAGAGTGTCTGAAAGAGAAAGCAATTATTGTTGGAAAAAGAACAGAGCAAAGACTAACAATTTTAAATAGAGGCAAACAGGGTTTCCAGGCATGTGTTTCAGGACGAATATGAAAGAGTAAATGTTCCACAAAAGCCACAATACAGACAGACGCACAGACATTAAGACAAGACACATTAACAGCATGCTAGTAGTAGACTGTCAGACAGAAAATGCCGGAATACAGACAGGAAAAACCCCAAATGTCTGCACTAGTGGACTAGTCTACCCTATAAACTATCAAACAGAAAGTTCCAGACTACAGATGGGCCCAAATGTCCACACTAGTAGATAGTTTATCTTCCCCGAGCATCCGGGGAACGTCTCCCACTGGTCCCGTTGGCTGTCTTATAGCACGTCCTCCAGGACTTCTTGCCAACTCCAATACCCAACCTGCAAGCTACACAAATACCAGATAATTACAAAGGGACAATGCCTTAACTTGCTGGCCGTTCTTTCCTACTCCTTGATCAGGTGCCTGGGTGAGCTTATGAGGGAGATCTCGGATGAGCCTCTATCTGTTGTACCTGGACTGGAGACGCCCCCTGAAGACCACCAGAGACCACAACCAATGCAAATAACAAAAGAGTTGTTTATTTGCATATTCGAGGTTGATCCTCCGTGCACTCAGTAACCGGTGATGCTAAGAAGTCCCGAGCATAGAATCAGCACAGTTTTTATAGTATTGAACAAACAAATTTAAGGAAGTTTTACATGAGAAATTACATGATTGGTTAACATTTTAAGCAAACTAAGCTATACATATTTGATTGGCTAATATCATTATTGAAGTGTTATTGACGGGAATTGTCTGGCCACTGGGTCACTGTGTCCTGCATGGCCACCCAGTGTTTGGTCAACGCATCTGGGGAAAATTCCTGTGGCTTTCCAAAGAATTATTTATGTCTGAGTTGTCCAGTGATTGTTTTACTTTTTGTGTCATTTCTGGATCAAACCCATGGTTATATTAATAATTCATATGTCACAAGATTTTTGCTAGCCTGTAATGAAGTTACTTAGGCCTTCAGTGTACTTCTTTAAGCCTTAGGCTCTTCACATTTCATATTATTACTGTCTCTTCATACAAGCCTGGAATCACTATTTCAAAGTAACACAAACAGAAAAACAAAAACAACCTGATAAAAAACCATCACAAATCTTAAATTATGTGAAAAAATCCACAATATAATAAATAAACCTGAGAAAGAGGAAAAACAATGGTAGAATAACAACACAAATTTACCCTAGCTCTCTCTAAGGAAACAGAGATTTAGAGTCCTAGAAGGCACTCCAATTCTAATGGTTCACACCAAGTCAGCTATAATTATATATAGATATAAAATTCAAAGGAAGATTTTATACTGTCTTCACAAGAAAACAGATATCTATGAAAAGTACCCAGCTAGGCAGGTGACTGTTGTGACTGTTTTGGCCAGTATATTCAAAAGCACAACTGCAATGTGGAAACAAAAGTAGCAAATGGGGACAAAATCATGAACAGAGAATCACATCTAAACAGAGATACAATTCACCTTACCACTGGATAGTCCGAACTGACACTGGAACCACAAGTATTAACATAACATCTCACCACAACTGATCTCTTCTCCTACAATTAATGGTCTAGACAAAAACCTAATTCCAGGAAAAGGAATCACAACAGACTACCAAAGCAACACCTGGTAAAAGACAGATTATTTATAAAGGATATACAGTTAGAATAAATACAGATTTGTTAGCTGATATGGTTAAAAGGACAGCCTGGCATGATATATGACACACATTAAAGGCAAATAACTACCAACCGTGATTGATTTTGGCTGCCAAGCCAAAATCTCCTACACATTTAAAGAATATATAGAATTATTTCATGACGAAGAAAACTTGAAAAACTGTATCTCCATCCAATCAGCAGGATAGAAGTTAATTAAATATATCATACATAGAGAAGATCAAGAAGAACAGGAACTGGTTATATAAAATGCTCCCTACCAGAGAACAAGGTAACTATATTAAGAGTAGATGAGGCACAGCTCCTAACAACAGGTGCATAACAAAACAGGACTCATCAGATATTTCAAAATCTTAACTCTCGATATCAAAGGACTTAAATTTCCAATTAGAAAACATAGATTAGATAGTAGTATCAAAAAACAAGACACATCCATCTAGTATCTACAAGAGACACATTTTATTGACAAAAACAAACACATACGCAAACTGAAAGGCTGGAAGGAAAAATTTAAAGCAAATGGACACCAGAAACAGGCCACAGTAAAATTACTAACATAAAATGAAATAGAATTCAAATTTAAATTACTAGGAAGAGATATTGATAAAGGCAACTCTCCATTATGAGGATATAACTAGTCTAAATATAATGCCCAGAATCCTGGAGCACCCCACTTGATCAATCAAATACTACTTAACCTAAAAACACATCTCAACACATCATTGTTATCCCTGGATAGGTCATCCAGGAAAACCTCAACCAAGAAACTGCAGTCCTAAATAACTACATTGACCGCTAGCCCTAATAGACATCTACAGAATATACATTCAGCGTCAATATAAACATTCTTCTCAGCAGCTTTGGAAGAGTCTCCAAAATAGAACATATCCTATGTTACATAGAAATTCTATCCAAATTGAAAGAAAAATAAATTGACTTGCCACATCTTGTCAGACCACAACAGAATAAACAGAATTAAACATCTAAAGCAAAAAAAAATCTCAAATATATGAAGACTGAACAACACATTGCTGAAAGACCAATGGGGCTCTGAATATATTAGAAGGAAAATCTGAAAGTTTCTGAAATTTAACAAATTGATCACACAAAATCCCATCCCCTCTGGGACACAGTAAATGCAGTATATAGAGGAAAATATATAGCTCTGAGTGCCTACATCAAGTAATTGTGGAAATCTCAAGTCTGTATTTTAATTATATACCTCAAACTTCTTGAAAACAGGAAAAAGCCCAAACCCAAAGCAGTAGACAGAAACAAATAAAAGTATTAAATCAGAGCCGGGCGCTGGTGGTGGCTCACGCCTGTAATACTAGCTATTCAGGAGGCTGAGATCTGAGGATCGCGATTCAAATCCAACCCCGGCAGGAAAATCAGTGAGAATCTTATCTCCAATAAGCCAGTAGAAAACCAGAAGTGGTGCTGTGGCTAAAATGGTAGAGTGATCGCCTTGAGCTGAAGAGCACAGTGACAGTACCCAAGCCCAGAGTTCAAGCCCCACGACCGAACAAAAAAAAAATTAAATCAGAAATAACTAAAAACAAAATAAAACATAAAAAATCATCAAAACAGAGTTGGTTCTGGCAATAAATTAACAGGCTTGACAGATCCTTACCAAATCTGACTAAGAAGAGAATTTATATAGATAGAAAGATAAATAGAAAGCCCACAGATTGGGAGAAGATCATTACTTGCTCTGCAACAGACATTGGCCTCATATCTCAAAAATATTTAGAGCCCCAAAAGTTAACCCCCCAAAAACAAATCCTCAAAAAACAACAACCCTCTTAATAAGTGGGCTAAAGATTTAAAGAGAGACCTCTCTGAAGAAGAAATATGAATGGCTAAAAACACGAAAAATATGCAACATTTCTGGCCATAGAAACGCAAATCAAAGCAACATTGAGATTCCACCTCACCCCAGTTAGAATGACCATTATGAAGAAAATTATTAATCAAAGCTGCTGGGCTGGTGGGGATGTGGCCAAAAAGGAACATTACTACACTATTGTTGGAAATGTAAACTTGTTCAAATATTCCATAAAGAAGTAAACAGATTCCTCAGAAGAGCTCCCCTATGACCCAGCAATCCCACTCCTGGGCATTTACCCAAATGACCACAAACAAGGCTACACTAAGGCTACTATCAAAACTATGACCATTGTAGCATTATTTATCACAGCTAAGATATGGAACCAAAACAGATGCCCCTCAGTAGATAAATTGATCAAGAAAATGTCATATACATTCACAACAAAATTCTATGGTTCCATCAGAAAGAATGACATTGCCCCATTTGTAAGGAAAAGGAAAGACTTGGAAAACATAATAAATCAAACAAGCCAGACCCAAAGAATCATAGGCTACATATTTTCACTCATTTGGAAAAACTAGAATATATCTAGGATATTCTTAGAAAAGATCACAATAGCTCAATAGCTATATGCATATCACAATACAAAATGATGCTTATAAAAATGAGCTCCAAGAAATGGATACAAGATGATTGTATAGTGAACTGTTTTTAGTTATTTCTATTTACTTTATCCCCTTTGGTTTATTCCCTGTAGTCACTGTTTTTGATTTCTGTACCCTTTGTATTACACATAAGTAATTCTGATTTGGGGAACGGAAGAAATCACAGAAATGGTGGACAAAGATTATCCAAAGCAACAGTGATATGCACTAGACACTATGTTAGAAATGAACTTTATAACTTTGTGGGAATGGGATATCAGGGTTGGGGAAAATGTAGTCATTACTTATGGAACTGTAACACACCCCTCTGTATATCACCTTCATAATAAAAAAAATGAAAATACAATAAGAGAACTCACTCAAATACAAAAAATTAGAGAAAAAATTAGACATCACAACACAAATAAGCAAAATTGAGAATGTTTTAAGGAAGGACTTTGAAAACTGTATGGCAGTCACCTGAAGAATCCTGGAGAAAGTGATGCTTTCCTATACTCTAACTGAACTAAGAAGTGACACATAAGAAGTAATGAAAATGAAATGACAATAAACCACTTCCCATACCAGAAAAATATATGACTCAATGGATTTACCATGAGATTAAGGCCTGCAAGGAACTTGCAATACTCAGATCTAATTCATCAATGGAATAGGAAGGGAAATGGAATTATCAAACAAATTCTATAAGCTAGAATTCGACTCTTCCCCAAATCACATAGGGACTCATCAAAGAAAGAGAACTATGAACCGAACTCTTTGATATGCATTGATAAAGAACTTCTCAATAAAATTCTTACCAACCAAATTCAGCAAATAACAAAAAATCTTATAGTATAACCAAACAGTATTCATCCTAGGATACAATTGGATTCAATATACTTGCCAATAAACATAACATAAACCATCAGCAGAAGCAGAGACAAAAACCACAGGATCATCTATATGGATGTAGAAATAGCTTTTAACAAACTCCAATACCGTTTTATGATTAAAGGTCTGAGAAGCTAAGAACTCATGGAACACACTCCTCAATATAATACAGAGTATGTATATGACAAAGAGATAATAAGCGTGTACCTAATGGTGGAAGCATGAAGACATTAAAATCAGGAATGATAAAAGGATGTCCAGTCTCTCTACTAATGTTCAATATAGTAGTGGAGTTTCTAGCAAGAGCAATAGGCAAGAGAAAAACATAATGGGGATCCAAATAGGGGAGAAGTAAAACTATCCCTTTTTACATATGAAATGATCCTGTATTTAAAAGACCCTAGATCTTCTTCCCTCAAGTTAGTGAAGTTGATGGTAACCTTCAGCAACGTAGCAGGGTATAAAACCCACAAGAATCAGTAGTTTTTCTGTGTTACCAACAATGGGAAGATCCAGGCTATAATCCCAAAAACAACCTCTTATGTATTAGCTCAAAATCAAATCAAATCTAAATGGAACAAAACAACTACAACAAACCTAGGAATTAATTAATATAACTAAAAATGTGAGGGACCTCTACTGTGAAAACTTTAAAACTCTAAAATGAGTAATTTGGGGATACAGGTGGACCCATTGCAACAATGAGAAGTACAAGTGATTATGTCGAAAACGAACTTCACAACTTTGGTGGGGGGTGCGGGGAGGATTGGGTGGGGGAGCGGGGGGAGGATAGGAAGGGATGAGATGGGGAAATAAAGGAGGAGGGTAAAATGCTTGATAAGAAATGTACTCATTATCTTGCCCATGTAATTGTAAAGCCTCTGTACAGTATTTTCACAATAAAATAAAAATAAATAAATAAAATGGAAAATTTAAGGAGATTCAAGGAAATGGAAAGTCTTTCAATGCTCCTGGTTGGAAGAATTAACATTGTGAAAACTGCAAAATTACCCCCAAACAATTGACAATGCAATACCCATCAAAATCCCAACAATATTCTTCAATGCAGTAGAGGAAGCAATCCAAATATAATATGAAATTAGAAAATTACAGAGGAAACAGAAGGCTTAGAAATGAACTCATGGGCCTATAGTTATTTTACAAACACACACACACACACACACACACACACACACACACACACACACACACACACACACAATGGAATTTATTCACCCATCGGAAGGGATGACTTTTCACTAGTCTTAAGGAAAATGAAAGGATTGGGAAAATTATACTAAGAGAAAGGAATGCACACTCAGAGAAACATAGGTTTCATGGATTCATTCATTTGTGGTAGCTATCAGATGCCTAGAAATCTATAATTACAAGACAGATTATACCTCGTCCCAGTTAGAATGGCAATTATCAATAATACTGACAATAGCAAATGCTGACGTGGATGTAACCAAATGGGAACTCTATTGAACTGTTGGTAGGAAAATGAACTTGTTTAACCACTCTGGAATGCAGTACGGACTTTCCTCAAAAGACTAAACATAGATCTCCCTATTACCCAGTAATTCCACTCAGGCACAAGAATTAATAAAACAACAAAGAAGCTCACACTAAAACTTCCAGCATAACAATGTTCAGGGCCCAGGCCCACAGTTCAAGACTGGAAAAAAAAAGTTACCACTGCTGGTACCTTTTGACTTAAGATTCCAAGTCATTCTACTTGCAGCAGCTAGGATAGGACTTAAATATAGTGGGTGATAAAATGGCTTCTTTATTGAATATTAGGAAAAGCTGTAAGCATTCCAAGAAAAGGGAGATTTTTTGTTCATGGTCGAGGGGCTTGAAGTCTGGCCTTGGGCACTGTCCTTGAGCTCTTCAACTCAAGGTGAGGGCTCTACCTCTTGAGCCACAGTGCCACTTCTGTTTTTCTGGTGGTTAGTTGGAGACAGGAGATTCAGGGACATTCCTCTCCAGGCTGGCTCTGAACAGCAGTCCTCAGATCTCAGCTTCCTGAGTAGCTAGGATTACAGCTGTGAGCCACTGGCACCAGGCAAAAAATGGGTGATTTTTATAAAAGAAAATCCACTTCTTCACCTGTGTCCAAACCTCAGATATCACTATTAGAACACTGCACCTTCAACTCATTTCATTAGACATTTGTAAATTTTCTCTTTTCCTTCATGTGGGAACACTGCAGTCAATATCAACTCAGCTGTGGGACTGGATCAATTGTATGGTAATTGGTAGCACCTAAATCAAGAATATGTATGTCAAAACAAATGAAACCCTCATTTTGAATAATTATTTTCTCTTTTTATTACAAATCTGTGCTTGATTACTTTGTAATGTGATATTGGACCTCCTAACACAGTGATGACATTTTCTTTCTCTTAAGCAGTTGGCCTTTTCCCACATGTTGTCAAATATTTAAGAATTCAAAGATTTCCATTGATAATTCATTAAGCTGAGCTCTAAGAAAATGTGCATTTCTGGAATTGGTCTTCTGTATTGTTCTTACATGCACAGGTATTCTATTATTTATTTATTCTACAAGGAATTCTATATTCCATTCTTTTTGTGATCAATTTTAGTCTCTCTGATCAGTCTTTCTGACCATCTCTCTGGAGTCTCATTTCATTCTTTCTCATAAAAAATTATATTAGATACCAGCTAAATGACTTTCAGCTTCTGTTTTTAGCCTGACATTATATAGGCTGTTATAGAAGTCCTGACTGGCTGTGCTTACTGGATTTTTCTTTTTGTTTGTTTTTTAGAGATCTAGGATTACTATTCAAGGTAGTAGCTTCTCTGGGCCCCAGTGATCCCCTGGCCTAGAGTCAATGGATTTTTCACAAAAGATACAAAAACAGCTGACTAAATTCCTGTTATAATTGTCTCAAAATGAGGCATTCTGGCATCCTTGCAAAGCCATCGATGATCCTCTGTAACCACTTACAGAAATGGTCTATCAAGATGGCTTTCCAACATTGACTGTGAAAAATGTTCATTTCCAAGTCACCACCATAAATCAGATCACATCACTGGCAGCAGACTTTTGGAAGGAAGGTTCCCCTTCCTTCCTTCTCTTAGGAAATATCAAACCATAATATTCTGCAGTTTTGGTCATCCTGGAGAACATTTTCCCAAGAATATTATGTAGTGTAAAAGAGGATCAACTATCAAAATAAAGTTGAAAATATTTGTCTACTACAGACTGATTTATCTGGCTCATATCTGTTATTTTCATTACTTCAAACACATGGATAATTTATATTGCGATTAGACATGTGGCAAAGGATTAATGGAATAAACATTCAGTTTACTTTCATATATCCAATATAATACACTTAACTCCTTATGGAAAATTAAATAAAACTGTAGAAGCAATGTCAGGAATATAAAATAAGCCTCAATATGTATAATCTGGCACTCATACACCATCATCTACTGAGAAATGCAGTCTCTCTATAAATATTTATTTGGTAAAAAAAAATAATAAAAATTTAAATAATGAATATGACTTTTAAGAATCATTTGAAATAATCTTCGTGTATATATTAGCATATAATTGTGTAGATGTCACCTAGACAGGAATTTAGCATGCATGTAGAAATCAAATTTCCACAATTTAAGCTAGATGAGAGGAGTCATACCCTCATGTATTGTGTGGTGTAAATTTTACCACAGTGCTGAACCCTTCCACCTAATACCAAGAGTCATGTGCAATAATTTATTATTTGATGTCAAGATGAGTGCTATGTGTAGAATTCACTTTGAATTATTACATTAATTCACATAAGTGAAACAGTGATGATATATTATTTTTTAAATTCTAATGCTTGTCAATTTTACAATTCATGAAATATATTATTAAAATTAGATTCAATTTCTTCTTTTCTATAGCTACTAAAATTTTAATTATATATTAAATATTTAATATTAAGAAATCAGTAATAAGTAACCTATTATTAAAATGATATACTATTAAACTGTAATTTGAAGTATAGTTCTAACAGATTGTGATGTAAAAAACTTTAAATAGGATTATGGGTAATATTTTTTAAACTTACCAGCTTGTTATTTGTTTCCTAATTGTGCCATTTGTTATTCTTGGTCCTAGTCATCTCTGCACCTTAATTATTTAGTTTTCTATTTTATCTCTCTTGGTTTGCTGTTTGTGCATTTTGCTTTCCCTTTTTAGTTACTGACATGAGGCTTAAAATCTGTATGCTAGTTTATTATCTCCTATGTTAAAGTCAAACTACTGCTCTCCACAGCTGTTATACTCTTCACTCCCATCTCCTGTATTGCTGCTCTAATGTAATTTACTTTATTTTTTATTTAAATTTTATTGTCCAGGTAATGTACAGAGGGGTTATAGTTATATAAGTAAGGTAATGAATTCATTTCTTTTATAACTTTTTACCCTTCCCCAATTTTTCTCCCTCGTCCCTCCCAACACCCCCCATAAGATTATTTCCAACATATTGTCTTGTGAGTTTTACTGTTGCATAGGTTCCCCCTTTGTCATTTTTCTCATCTTTTTTTTCTCTTTCCCTTCCCTAGTTCCCTAGTTCCTTAGTTGTGATAACCTGGGTATCAAAATCAAATACAGTGACTACAGGGGATAAACCATAGGTGGGGAAAACACAAAAGGATGAAAAGGAATCACGTAATACATTAAGAACGAAAACAAAGAACATGCCTTGGAGTTCATTTCACTTGGAATCACCTTTTATGGTCATATCCTTGATGTGCACAATAATGCTCCCCTGGTACTCAGTAAACCCAATTCTGGGCATTTAACCATGTGACCACAAACAAAGCCACACTGAAGGTACCAGCACAATTATGTTTATCACAGTATTATTTACTATAGCTAAGATATGGAATTAACCCAGATGCCTCTCAGTAGATGAATGGATCTAGAAAATGTGACATACACACATACACTTACATGGAAAACTATGTTTCCATCAGAAACAACGATATCACCTCATCTGTAAGGAAATGAAAGATCTTAAAAAATCATATTAATTGAAGTAAGCCAGACTTAAAGGAACATAAGTCCCAAGGTTTCCCTTATTTGTAATAATTAGTTTACATCAAGGAAAATCTCATGTATTTTAATTTGACATTTTGTTCTATGTTGAGCTTAAACATTATTGCTATATTATTTGTTATTATTTCTTTTATTGAAGAGGTCACACATTTATTTAAAAATTAAAATGAAGTTCGTAGCCACTGTATCAGGTGTAATATAATGTATCTTCTTAATAATTTTTATTGTGAAAATACCGTATGGAGGGTTTACAATTACATGGAAAGGTAATGAGTACATTTCTTATCAAGTGTTGTTACCACCTCCTTTGTTTCCCCTTACCATCCATTCCTATCACTCCCCCAACTCCCATGCCAAAGTTGTAAAGTTCGATTTTCGACAGAAATACTTGTACATCTCATTGTTGTAATGGGTCCAACTATATCCCTACTTAAACAATTTGTTTTTTCACCTCCACAAATTGTACTTACAACAAATACAGTGAAAACAGGGTTATACAGTGGGGTAGGAACATACAAAGCAACAAAGAAATAACTTAGAAATATGTTAGAAACGATAGCAAGAAAGAAAAAATAATGAGTCCTTATTTTGAGGTTCATTTCACCTAACATCAACTTATCTGACAGTTTCTTCACTTAATATAATTTTTTCCATGTCTTTCCATTTCTTGACAAATGGAGCAACAGGCAGATATACTTAAAGAATTATGTTCATCTTATCCATTACTGAAGGAAGAACAACTAAAAGAGCAACCCTTATCAGGAAAAAGAACTCCTATTTACTTATCTTCATGACTCTGTAAAGCCAGTGTTGTCCCCTGTATCCTCACATTGTACATTACAACTCTTTATTGGTCATCCTATATATCTACTATCTTCTACATTGTGACCTAAATACCCCAACAATTCCAATTCGCTTTAATTTTTTTTAAAAAAAATTCTCTCTAAGGAAGATCTTCTTTCCCAATCCATGGGCTTTCTATTGATCGTGCTAGCTACGTCCTTTGCAATGCAGACACTCTGCAATTTCATGCAATCCCATTTGTCCAGCGTTTCTTTGATTTGTTGTGTTTCTGGGTCTCTATAAAGAAAATTTTGGCCTTTGCCAAGGAGACCTAGGTTTTCTCCTATTCCATCCTGTAATGTTTTCAGAGTGTCTGCTTTGATTCCAAGGACTTTGATCCATTTGGAGTTGATTCTGGTGCAGGGTGATATATAAGGAGCAAGTTTTAGTTTTCTATAAGTAGTTAACCAATTTTGCCAGCACCATTTACTGACCAGTTTGTCTTTCTTCCATTCTATGTTTTTAGCTCCCTTATTGAATATTAAACATACAAACGACAAGGGTCTCATATCTAAATTATACCTGGAACACAAACAATTAAACCCTCTACAACAAATCTTCAAAGAAACAACTGCCCAATAAATAAGGGGGCTAAAGACTTAAAGAGAAACTTCTCTGAAGAGGAAAGAAAGGTGACCAATAGACACATGAAGAAATGTTCAACCTTCCTAGCCATAAAAGAAATGCAAATCAAAACAATATTGAGATACCACCTCACCACAGTCAGAATGGCATAATCAAGAACTCTAATAACAACAGACACTGGAGGGGATGTGGACAGAATAGAACCTTACTGCATTGTTGGTGGGAATGTAATCTTGTTCAACCACTTTGGAAAGCAGTATGCAGGTTCCTCAAAAGACTCCACATAGAGCTCCACTATGACATAGCATTTCCACTTTTGGGCATTTACCCAATGATCACAAACAAGACCACACTAAAGCTACTGGCACGACTATGTTTATTGCAGCATTATTTACCATAGCTAAGATATGGAACCAACCCAGATGCCCCTCAGTAGATGAATGGATCAAGAAAATGTGGCACATATACACAATGGAATTCTATGCCTCCATCAGAAAGAATGATATTGTTCCATTTGTTAGAAAATGGAAAGCCTTGGAAAAAATTATATTAAGTGAATAATCCATGCCCAAAGAAAAATAGGGCCCATGGTTTCCTTTATTTGCAATATCTAGTATATGTTTGAGTCAAGCAGAAAAGGTCAGATAAGTTGATGTTAGGAAAATGAACCCTAGGATAAGTATTCAAATGTTTTTTCTTCCATGCAACTATTTCTAACACATTTATAAGATTATTTCTTTTTTGCTTTTTATGTCCCTCCCCCATGGTTTAACCCCTGCTTTCACTGTATTGATGTTGGTATAATTTGTGGGGGGAAGGGAAAAACACATCATTTAAATTGGGATACAGGTGGATCCATTTCAACAAGATGTAAAAGTTGTTATGTCAAAAACAATCTTTACAACTTTGGTGGGGCAGGGAAGAGGTTTGGGTGGGGGGTTGGGGCGAGGATGGGAAGCAATGTGAAGGGGAAACAAAGGAGGAGGCTAAAATGCTTGGTAAGAATGAAGGCTGAAAGTAACTCCATTTTTTAGGCAGTGATCATTTGTTGCTTGTTTATCTTAGCTGGCAGAGCAACACGTGGCGGAAATCCAAACACCTGGTTGTTTGCCTTTATAAGCCCTGCCAATCTTTAGCTCGGGATATCTCCTATGCTGTGTCAGAGTGTATCACGAGGCCCAAGTTGCAGCTTGTCTAAATAAAACCTTGTTTTTGCATTTTGGAACCTTTGACTCTCGTTGGTCTTCTTGGTGGGGGTCCTGCAACATGGACACTACATATTAGTGGGGGCTCGTCTGGGATACCTCAAGAGACCTCCAAGACCTCCAGACTCCAAAAGTAAAACAGCGCTGTCAAATTTGTCTTGCCCTGGTGTTGTCTGTTAGTCTGTTTTATTTTTGTTTTCCTTTGTGAGGAGGCCGCTCCAATTCATATTTACATGACTACTCTGGAGGAACTGGGAAACATCCCAGATCCTCTTGTGGGGGGTTGGTCCTTGGAGCCCTGTGGTGAGAATTGTGGGGCAGGGGTCTGTGGAACACTGCTATGAGAATTGTGGGGCATGAGTTGGTTGGGTGTTGGGCCGGAAATGACAAAGAGGGCCTCCTAACTGAGGCCCAATTGGCTCAACTGTGGGTCTGCTCCTTCTGCTTCCCTGTTATAGAGGTCAGCGGACCAATTCTGGAGATCTGCACTTTGTAAGTTTTTTTTTTCAACTGTCAGGCCTGTGTGTGTTTTGTTTGTACTAGTTTTTTGTTTTCTGGACTGTATGACTGATTGAACCGGAAGCCATAGGCAACACTCCATCTAGCCCCCTAGATTTACAAAAAGAAAAAACTAAGAAAGAGGAAAAGAAAATGATCCCCCCGGATTTTCAGGGAGATAACTTGGAAGAAGAAATGTTTTCTCTCCCATACTCCCCTTCCCAGGTTCCTTCTGCAGAGCCTGAGAATGATCAAGAGGAGGAGAGAGCTATAGAACCAGCAGCCAAAACCTGGGCACCTGCCCTTAAAGTTTCTGAGGGGCCAGTCACTTGACGATGCCGTGGGATCAACCCTCCTTCTAATGCAGCAGTTTTTCCCTTACGGGCCGTAGGTCCTGTGGATGCAGATGGTCAACAGCAATTCCAATATTGGCCATTTTCTACCAGTGATGTATACAATTGGCGCACCCAAAATGCCGTCTCTTCTGAGGAACCCCAGTGTTTAATTTGTTTGCTTGAAACTATTCCCTTTATTCATCAGCCCACTTGGGATGATTGTAGTCAGTTTTACAGGTCCTTTTTACCACGGCAGAGAGACGCTTTCTGAGAGGCAGCCCAGAAACATATCCCTGGCCCCACAGGTGCGCCCATTATGGATCCTGCCCTGATTGCTGCCTATTTTCCTGAAACTCGACCAACATGGGACTACAATAAGATTGAAGGTAGGGAGTGACTCCATGTCTATCACCAGGATCTGTTGGCAGGTCTCAAGGCAGCAGCTCCCTGACCAACTAATATAGCCAAAATTTATGATGTTAGACAGGGAGGAAGTGAAAGTCTGGCAGCGTACCTTGAGTGGCTCATGGAAACTTTTATTCAATATACCCCATATGATCTTGAGATCTAGGACTCGGCTCAGATGATTATGTTTGCCTATATAAATCAAGCTGCAGCAGACATAAAGCGAAAGTTGCAGGCTCTAGACAGACTTAGTGAAAAGTCTATTATAGATCTAGTAGTCGTGGCAGAAAAGTTTTACAATAAGAGAGAGACAGAGGAGCAAAGACAGGAAAGGAAGGACAGAGGAGTGAAACTGAGCTTGAAAAGAGAGACCAGGCCAACGAAAAGAGGCCAGACTTGTTAGACTTGCCACTATCGCATGCGAAGCATACCTGGTTCACAGACAGCAGCAGTTTCATTCGAGATGGAAAAAGGTACACGGGTGCAGCAGTCATCATGGACACTGAGATAGTGTGGGCAGAAGCACTCCCCCAGGGAACATCTGCACAAAGAGCAGAACTAGTGACACTAACAAAAGCCCTACAGCTGGGAAAAGGGAAGAGACTAAATATTTACACGGACAGTTGGTATGCTTTTGCCACTGTGCATGTCCATGGAGCCATTCACGAATGGAGGAGGTTGCTGACAGCTGAGGGAATGGCTATTAAAAACAAACAAGAAATTTTAAGCCTTATACGGGCCTTATGGGAACCAGCAAATATTGCCATTATGCACTGCCCTGGCCATCAAAAGGGAACTGATTCAATAACCAAAGGATATAATTTGGACGATTAGGCAGCTAAGGAGGCAGCCTTCTAGACCAGAGAGGAAGTACCTACCCTAGTAGACCCAGGACCACAAGCTTTGCCTCCTGAGCCTCAGTATTCCCAAGAAGAATTGGAGTGGATAAAGAAAATTCCCATGGCCTATAAACCCCCGGGCAGAGAAGAAAATAAAGACTGGTGGAAAACTGGTGAGGGGAAACTTATCTTGTCACAAAGATTGGGCAAGGGGATTCTTAAAAGAATCCATCGGGCCTCTCTCATGGGAACCTGAAGAATGCAGGATTTGCTCCAACACTCAGAAGTAAAAATTAGGCAAGGAAATCAACTCATTGAGGACATTGTTAAAAATTGTAAAGCCTGTCAGGTCACCAATGCCCCCAATCAACTGGTCACAAAAGGAGCTTGCCTCCATGGAGATAGGCCAGGTGTGTATTGGGAAGTAGACTTCACAGACATTAAAACTTGAAAATTTGAATATAAATATTGCTAGTTTTTGTAGACACCTTTTCAGGATGGGTTCAAGCCTACCCAACAAAGCATGAGACCGTGAACGTCATGGCTAAGAAGATACTGGGAGAAATCCTACCCAGGTATGGCTTCCCATCCACCATTGGTGGACAATGAACCGGCCTTCATCTCAAAAGTAAGTCAGGGAATAGCCGTGGCACTGGGGACAGATTGGAAATTGCACTGTGCTTATAGATCCCAGAGTTCAGGGCAGGTAGAAAGAATGAATCAGACTCTAAAAGAGACCTTAACTAAATTGGCTTTGCAGACTGGCAAAGACTGAGTATCACTCCTTCCTTTTGCCCTGTTTAGAGTGAGACATTCACCCTATCAGCTGGCTTTACTCCTTTTGAAATAATGTATGGACACCTTCCACCCATTATCCCTAGCCTTCAGACTGAATTGCTTGCTGATTTGAGTGATACAAAATTTCTATGTAAACTTGACTATCTACAGCTTGTCCATAAAAGTGTGTTGCCCCAGCTTTAGCATTATATGATTCTGCTTCTATTCCTACCGCCCACTCATTTAAACCAGGGGACTGGGTGCTTGTTTGAAAGCACAACTTGAGATCTTTGGAACCATGGTAGAAGGGACCGTACATGGTGCTACTGGCTACACCTACTGCCCTTAAGGTGGATGGCATTGCTGCTTGGATCCACTGCTCCCACACCAGACTGACTGACTCTTTTCCCTGGACGACTGTGGGGAAACATGAGAAGTCTCCAAGCATCCTACCCAACCATTCCACGTACAACTCAAGAGAAGAAAAATTGACTGATTGTTATTGGTATTGTTGCAATTATCATTTACAGAACTCCTGGGAGCCTCTCACTACAAGGGGAAATTTGTGCTGCACTGGGAGTAGAGTGTTGTTTTTACGTTGACCGTTCAGGAATAGCAGAAGACAACATGGCTAAGGTCAGAGAGGGACTAATCAAGATCGAGAGCTGTTGGAGTTTAGTTTTGGGCCAGAGCCACAAGATTGTGTCTCAGGATCATATGTCAAGGGGGAATGAAGTGGTAAAGCAGTGACTATTCGTTGCTTGTGTATCTCAGCTAGCAGAGCAACATGTAGTGGTAACCAAACACGTGGTTGTTTGCCTTTAAAAGCCCTGCAAATCTTTAGCTGGGGGATCTCCTCCACTGTGTTGGAGTGTAGGACGTGGCCTGAGTTGCAGCCCGTCGAAATAAAACCTTGTTTTTGCATTTCGGAATGTCTGACACTCATTGGTCTTCTTGGTGAGGGTCCTGCGACATTGACACTACAAGAAATGAGTTCATTATATTGCCCATGTAATTGTAACTCTGTGTACAGTATTTTCACAAAAAAAAAATTCTTGGGAACAAAAAAACTTCTCTCTAAATGTTTGAAGTTGGTGTGTGTGTGTGTGTGTGTGTGTGTGTGTGTGTGTGTGTGTGTGTGTTTGTGTGTGGTTTTCCAAAGATCAGAAGACATTTTTCTTCATTTAGAATACATCTTTCAGGTTATTGTAAATTGTGACTACTGGGAGAAGTCTCAGAATTTTCCATGGATTCCTAATTTTTCCAGAACCTTCATCATAAACGGGTGTTGGATCTTGTCAAACGCTTTTAATCTATCTATTGAGATAACCATGGGGTTCTTATACTTGCTCCTGTTGATGTGATGAATTATATTAATTGATTTGGGTATATTGAAGCAGCTTTGCATCCCTGAAATGAATCCTGTTTGATCGTGGTGTATGATTTTTTGGATGAATTGTTGAAGTCGATTGGCCAAAATTTTGTTGAGAAGTTTTGCATCGATGTTCATCAAAGAAATGGGTCCATAGTTCTCTTTCCTTCATGAGTCCCTGCCTGGTTTTGGAATGTGTGTTATGATGGCTTAATAGAATGATTCAGTAGTGAACTTTCTCTTTCAATTTCATTGAAGAGTTGGAGGAGAATTGGTGTGAGCTCTGCTTTGAAGGCCTTGTAGAATTCCGCTGTAAAACCATCTGGTCCTGGGGTTTTCTAAGATGGGAGGTCTCTTATTGTTGTTTATATTGCGATATTTGATATGGGCCTGTTAAGATGGTTTAACTCATTTTGGTTTAGTTTCAGCATGTCAGAATTTTCCTGGAAAAGGTCCATTTCTGTCAAGTTCTCAAACTTATTAGCATAAAGGTTTGAGAAATATTCCCTTATAATATTCATGATATGGGCCTTGATATGGGCCTGTTAAGATGGTTTAACTCATCTTGGTTTAGTTTCAGCATGTCAGAATTTGCCTGGAAAAGGTCCATTCTGCCAAGTTTTCAAACTTATTAGCATAAAGGTTTGAGAAATATTCCCTTATAATATTCTGATTCTTGGTTATTTCTGTGGTGATGTTTCCATTCTCATCTCTGATTTTATTTATTTGGGTGTGTTCTCTTCTTTTTTCTGGTAAGATTTGCGAAGGGTCTGTCAAATTTGTTAATTTTTTCGAAGAACCAACTCTTTCTTTGTTGATTCTTTCTATGTTCTTTTTGGATTCTAATTCAATTTTTTCTGACTTAATTTTAATTATTTCTTTCTGTCTACTGGAGTGGAATTTATCTTGCTGCTCTTTTTCAAGGAGGTTCCGATGTCTCATTAAATTGTTGGTTTCAGATCTTTCCAATTTGTTGATATAGCAACTCAGACCTCTAAAATTGCCTCTGAGTAGTACCTTTGCTGTGTCCCAGAGCAGCTGGTAATTTGTGTGTTACTTTTTGTTGAATATCATGAACATTTGAATTTCCTTTGTAATCTCGTCCATGACCCACTCGTGATTCAGCAATGTGTTGTTCAGGCTCCATGTGTTACTGGACTTTCTTTGGTGGCTTTTGGTGTTGAGTTCTAATTTTATTCCCTTGTAGTCAGAGAGAATGCAAGGTATAATTTCAATGTTTCTGAATTTGGACAAGTTTGCTTTGTGGTCTAAGATGTGGTCTGTTTTGGAAAATGTTCCATGTGCTGCTGAGAAAAATATGTATTCTGATGCTGTTGGGTGAAATATTCGGTAGATGTCTGTTAAATCTAGTTGATCTATGCCGTTGTTTAGATCTGCATTTTCTCTGTTGAGTTTTTGCCGAGTTGATCTATCTAGTAGGGAGAGTGGTGTGTTAAATTCACCAACATTTGATGTCTTTGGATCTATATGAGATTTCAGAGAAAGTAGTGTTTCTTGGATAAATTTCGGTTCTCTGTTGTTTGGTGAATAGATATTTAGAATTGTAATATCCTCCTGAAGGAGAGATTCCTTAATTACTATGGAACGACTTTCTTTATCTCTTCTCACAAATTTTAATTTGAAGTCTATTTAATCTGATATGAGGGTTACAACACCTACCTGTTTATGGGTGCCATTTGCTTGGTAGATTTTGTTCAGCCTTTCACATTGAAAATGTGTTTGTTTTTATGGGCAAGATGTGACTCCTGAAGGCAGCAGATAGAAGGATCTTGCTTTTTAATCCAAGTAGATCGTCTATGTCGCTTAGTTGGAGAGTTATGTCCGTTAATGTTGAGAGGTAGGACTGAGAGGTATTTGGGAGTTCCTGCCATTTTATCCACCTTCTTGGGGCCTGTGGTTACTGGGTTCTACCTATGGTTCTTGGATTCTCAGTTTGGGTGTGATTATTTGGCCTTTATTGTGATCTTGTTGGTTTTCTATGTGTAGGATATCTTTAATAATCTTTTGTAGGGCTGGTTTGGCGAGATATATTGTTTCAATTTTTCTTTGCTATGGAAGGTTTTTATTTCACCTTCGATTATGAAAGAGAGTTTAGGTGGTACAGTATGCTTGGTTGATAGTTGTTTGTCTTTAAGGCATGGCATACATCATTCCAGTCTCTTCTTGCTTTAGTTGTCTCTGCTGAGAAATCTGACGTGATTCTAACTGGTTTCCCATTATAGTTGATTGATCTTTCCTCCTTGGCAACATTACAGATATTTTCCATGTTCTGAATTGATACTTTTGGATTAAAATGTGATGGTGGGATGTCCTTTTCTGGTCTGTTATATTTGGCGTTCTAAAAGCTTCTTGTATCTGAATAGGCCTATCTTTTTGCATGTTTAGGAAGTTCTCTGCTGGGATCCTGTTAAACAAATTTCCTAGATCATTAACTTCTGTCTCTAGGTGCTCCTGTACACCCATTATCCTTAGATTAGGCTTTCTGATGGTGCCTTCCAAATGTTGAATAGATCTATCATATTTCTTGGATTTGTTTTGGATGTTTGTATGCTCTTTCTCTATAATATCGAGGCTGTTTTCAATCTCTGATCTTCTGCATGGTCTAACCTATGATCAAGCCTTTCTAATTTTTTTTTTAATTTCTTTTCCTTCTAGTTGGTCGGCTTTGATGGCTTCAAATTCTTTGTTGGAACTTTGTTTTAGATCATCGTATGAACTTCTTTAATTCCTTAATTTGGTGTTCAGTGTTTTCTCAAATCACTTAGTTGATTGGTTATGGTCTCCTTGGACTCCTATTCCTTTTGTTGTGTTCTATTTAGCTTTCCCTTTGTGGTCTCCCTGACTTCTTTCAGTTCTCTGTTTATGCATTCCATGAATGCCTCTATTGATCTTTGTCTATACTCATCCTGCTCTCTCAATTCCTGTATTACTCTTTGATTAGCTTCCTCACGTTCACGCTATTCTTGACTTTCTCTTTGTCTCTTCTCGGCCAACTCATGCAATTCCTGTCTCTCTCTTTCACTGATCTCAGCCTGCTTTTGCCATTTCTTTATTTCTCTTTGAGTGTTCTTAATCTGCTCACGAAATTCCTGTATCAATCTTTGAGTATCTTCCTCACTTTCATGATATTCCTGTATTGAACCTTGGTTTGCCTCCTCTCTCTCCCTATCATGCTCACACTGAATCCTTTGCAGGTTTTCAATCTTTAATTTTACCATGATTACCAGTAGTGTTTATAGAGCTTTTTGGGAGCTCTCCTCTGGATTATTCACTATCTGTTCTGTCCCTTGATTATCATGAGTAGGATTTGAGATACACAGACTTGCCATTTTCCTTGTGTTTTTCCAGCTTTTTCTGCCCATTTGGAATGAAAGTAACACCAGTTTTGTGCTGGAACACTATCTTAAGGCAAGCATCAATCAAAGTCTGTAGTTGCACAGTCAAAAGTCTGCAGATACAATCTAGTTCAACAGATATATCTATTCAACATCAAACAACTATGTATTAATGGGCTGTGAACCACAAAGAAGAATTTGGTAAACCAGAAATTATCAGGTTTAGGGAGAGATGTGGGCAAAAATAGGAATAGAGGAATATGATAAGGTAAAGGGAGAGTTAAATTAACTAAGTCAAAATCTTAAAGAGGGAAATAGATTGGATGGAATGATAGTAGAAAGAGAAAAAAGAAGAAAAAGAAAAAAAGAAAAAGGAAACAAGAAAAATAAAAATTAATGGAAACACTTTAAAATTATGCAAATTTAACAACATAATATTCACAGAAGAACAGCAACAGGATGAGAGAAGGGGAGGGATAAAAAGGAAACACGAAAAATTAAAAAATAAAATTTCTTAAACTATTATATAGGTATAAATAAATAGTACTGCTATTAAGGAATTTAAGTCTAAGAGGTTCTGAACTGAATAATAAATTTCTGGATTAAGTGTGTACACAATGGGGGATAAGGTCTAATAATCGATTATGTGTATAACTGAGGATGAGCAGAACAGCAATTAAGTCACACAGAAAAAGAACGAAAGAGAAGAAAAAGAGAAAAGAATGTGAAAGAGAAAAAAGATCAAAAGTTCAGTAGAGCTAAAAAAAAGCACACACACATATAACCCTTAAATCTATATTATAATAGGAAAAAAAAGGTTAATAGCAAACAATTTTTTAAAAAGTTAAAAATCATAAAATTAAAAATAATTTAAAAGGTACAAAAAATAAGTTCTTGGATTTTTTGGGGGGGAGGATAGGAAGATCCTGTATCTCTCTTGTGTCCGTAACCAGTCTCAGTTTGGAGTCTCTGCTCTGCTTGTAGTGTTTGGTTTTCCTGTGGCTTGATTGGTTTTTAAAGTCAGTTTGTTTGAGCAGGCAGAAAAATGCTCTGTTTTACCCAGGATTTTGTGATCTTCCTCCCAGGGTAGTTCAATGGAAGGGAGATCTCCTTTGAGTCTCACAGAAAAGGGAGATGTCTGTTTCCTCTAATTTGGAGATGCTGTGATTAGGCTAGGTTCTGAGTGGAGTTGAGTCCTTTCAACGAACAGTAACTTTTCCCTAAGTGGCTAGCTTCTGAGACACTCACAGAGTCCAGCATGGAGACATTATCAGGGTTTTTGTTTACTGAATTTCAATTGATTGTCAAGGCTGCTGTAGAGAGGGGCAGCCTCTGGCTCTGTTTACCCAGTGAAGAAGCCACTCCTGGGGCTGGTGGAGCTGGCTTGGCCTGGGCTGGGTGAGTTTTCCCTGGGTGGAGCTGAGTCTGGAAGGTCAGGTCAGGTTCCTGTGACCTGCTAAATGACTCTTTTGTTTTCTTTCAAGGCCTGAGTTGAAGCTAGAGGCTCAGTCAGGCCATTGTCAGTATCAAAAATGGAGATCTCCAGTAGTGGGGGAGGGGAGAGGTGACCTTACCTCCTCTGCTCCTTGAGAAGGAATGAGGATGTCAGGCTTCTACTCACGCCAGAGTGTTGGCTCCTAGGTCGTCTCTGGTCTGCGATCTACAGAATGAAGATGTCTGCTCCTTGTCAGTTCTTGCTGGTGTTGAGTAGAATCTGCTAGCCCGCTGAGTCTGGGGCCTTCATCCTGGACTCTCTAGTTTGCAGGTTTGGTGGATACTGCCGCCACCACTGCCGCCACAGCAGCAGCCGAGGCTGTTGGCAAGTGCACAGATCTGTCTCCTTGCCTGGGTTTTCTCTTTCTGGCCAAACTCTCTGTATTGTGATGGCACCCTTGGTGTGATTCTCTGGCTTAGGACTGCTCACTGGAACACTAAAACTGCTTTCTATGTGAGATATTGTTTAGCCTCCAGTTTCTCCTCTGCCATCTTCCCAGAACTCTTTTCAATTTTAATCATTTCTTGTTAATCTCATCTTTAATCTCTCTCTATAAAATCAATAATTAATTCAAGGGAGTAGAAATGAAAAAAATTAAGCAACTCCTTACATTTTTCAATTTTCAATAACATGATATTGTGTAAATCATTTTCTGTTTACACTTGAGAGTATATAACTCAATTTAGTTAGACCTTTCATAAGGCTATAAGTATTTTATTTATTTTCGTTGATTGTTCTTTCCAAAGCCTGCATGTCTAATTTCCCTTAGTTTCATTCAGTCTCATGTAGTTTAGATTCAAACTGAAGAACAAATGGAAGGAAGCAAACAAAAAATACAGTTCCTCTCCTCTGATATTGCCTCTACAAGAATGAAGAAAGAGTTCATCCTGCTAAGGACTATGATAGGATATCAAGAGAATTCATTCTTCTAGGTATTCCTTATCTTTGTGGTATTACTTAAATGATGTAAAACACAATATACTGCCTAGTTAATTTACATGTTATCAGTTTTGCACATTAGCATATGGGCTTACCTCAGTCTACAACATTCCTTCATTATTCTGTCCCTGATATTTTTACACTACCAAGACATAAGATAACCAGTTTTATTTACAACATGAGCATTATACAACTGGCTTCCTTAGAAGCAGAGCATGATCAATAGATCACATTACTTCTGGTTGCTCAATACCTATAATCTTTTCTGTAATATTATTGCATTTTATTTAGTGTTTAAAAAACTGTTGGCTAAACTCAATGCTCATTCATAGAAATTTATGTTAAGTATTTTGCAAGTTTTATTTCTCTCAATTCTTAAGATAGCATTTGTTATAATGCTAATGTTATTACCATTTTAGTGTTGGGAAAAATTGTAATTAAAGGCACTAAGTACATGGCCCATAGACACACAGTGAGGAAGGAAATGAGTCACAGTTTCCAAAAGGCTTTTAGCAATAGAAAAAAGGTAGGTAAAATCTCTCCATTCTCTTACACTCTCAATTCAATATTCATATATCCCTATGAATAATAGCATATCAATTATTACCCATGGCGATTGTTTTCTGTTACATTTTTTCCTCAACACAGACTGTGTTGGTGACATTGGATTATCATGCACAGAGCTGACCTTCTTTTGTCCCACAGCTCCAGTATTCTTTTTTAAAAAGTACTAAAACTTTTAAATACCATTACTTACTATCTTTTAAGAATACCTAACGAAATAAATTCACATATAATCACTCCAAAATGCTTTAAAAGGATGAGATGATAAAACAGGCCCCTGTGAAGTAAATTTTCTTCTACTTTTAAAAATATTCTGAAAGCCTTATGCTTGCTGGCCACACCTATAATCCTATCTACTTCAAATATCTACTCAGGAGCCTGAGATCTGTGGATAACTTTTGGAAGCCACTCAGGGCAAAAGGAATTCATGCGATTATTTTTTAAAAGTTGTAATGAACTAGCAAAGAGCCAGGAATGGAGATGTAGTTCATAAAGTAGATCACCAATCTAGAGAGGAAAGGCCTAGCAAGACCTTGAAGCCCTGATTTCAAACTCTGAGAGTGCCAATATACAAGCATGTGCATGTGTGCATGTGTGCATGCATGTGCGCTCTCACACACACATTTATTCAAAATACCTTCATATCAGTGTTCTGCATTAATTTCTTTGTTAAAAATATTATATGGGAAAATAGAGGAAATAAACTCTTCTATATCAGAACATTTTTTTGTTTTCCCCAAGTTACTGTTTATTAAATTGTATCAACTGAAGAAATAAAGTATATCACATGATCAGAACATTTTTATGTTTTTAAGTGTAAAAAAACCGTACAGAATTGTCACAATTACAAGAGCAAATAATGAGTACATTTTCTAACAATCAGTGTTACCTCTTCCTTTCTTTTTCCTCTACCACCCCTTCCCACCTCAAAGAATACACTCCCCTCCCTCCTTCCCCTGCCTAAATTGTACAGTTCATTTTTCAACATAGTGTCTTGTGCATCTCAACCTGTATCCCTATTTAAGCATTTTGTATTTCCCTTTCCCCTCCCCAAATTAGAGACACATATACACAGGTTTTGGCGCACCAACTTCAAGTACAGTGAAAACAGGGGTTAGAGCGTGGGGGAGGAACATATAAAGAAACAAAAAAATTACATCACACACTATAAGTATCTTGGAAACAAGAAGAGCAAGAAACAAAGAATCACTTGTGTGGTTCATTTCCCATAATATCATTTTATCTGGTCATATGCACATAGCTTATGACCTGTTCTGCTTATCCCAGACATATATTAGTTGTTGAAAATAAGGCAAACCATGGTACCTATGTTTCTTTGGATTTGGCTTACTTCACTTAATAAAATTTTTTTCCAAATCTTTCTAATTTCTAACTAATTGGGCAATGGAGGCATAGAATTTCATTGTTTATATATACCACATATTCATAATCCATTTATCTTCTGCGGTCCATTGGGGTGAGCTCCATATCTTAGCTATCCTAAATAATGCTGCAGTAAACATAGTTGTGCTGGTAGGTTTAGTATGGTCTTGCTTATGACCATTTGGGTAAATCCCAAAAAGTTTGATTGCTCAGTCATAGGGGAGCTTTATATGGAGTCTTTTGAGAAGCCTCCATACTGCTTTCCAAAGTTGTTGAACAAGTTCACACTCCCACCAAGAATGAAGTAGGGTTTCCTTGTGGCCAAATCCTCTCCAGCATCTGTACTTGTAAAAATATGGAAGGATTCAATAATTTGCATGTGAACCTTGCGCAGGGGCCATGCTAATCCTCTCTGTATTGTTCCAATTTTAGTGTATGTGCTGCTGAATTGAGCACAGAACATTTTTTATATATAAAGTATAATTGGTTTTCTTAATCTTCACAATTCAAAAAAAAGTAACTTTAGAAGAATTCCCATGAAATTTTAGAACCATGTATTTCTTATATAAGCACACATTTAAGAATAGTCAAGATTGGCATGTCAAAAACAAGATAATTCCAGATATTTGTTGTTCAAGAGATGTTTAGGAGGAGGAATTCAATTATTCTGTACAAGGCACCGGTCATAATGAACACTGCAGCAAGTGTTAAGGTTTGTTAAATGTTTTAATGTTTTAAATGTATTTAATTTTGATAATTTGCTTATATATGCCAAAATTAGGACTGTATGTCAGGACATACAACTTTTCTATAAAGTATTTAAGATTTATGGTAGCAGACATATGCTACTAAGAATGTACATTTCAGAGTTTATAGAAACATTCCTAATGAGAAGTTGCAAAGTCTTTGTGTAAAGAAGCATGGTGAAGAGTTAAGACTGTGTTAACTACACAGTTTCTCTTAAAACTTTAGGACTTTCTTACTTTATATGTTAGTGAGGAACTAATGATGATATAAGCCATATACAAATTATGAGATGAGTTATAAAAGCAATCTTAGTGGGTAACTTTAAAGACTACTCATAGCCTATAAAACTCTTGTTGAACATCATAATCGTAGCCAGTGTTAAATGTACAGGAATATGAGAAAATAGTAATATCTAATATGTAAGTACACTTCAAATACTGAAAAAACCTGGTAATTTTTTGGTATTTTATTTTATTAATCATTAATATTTAATTATTGTTTTTCTTTATTTGTAGCATTGTTTCCCTTGTTGTAATATAATACAACTTTTGTTAGAGATCATCAGAAGGTACTTTGAGAAGGTTACTGTGATGGCCAAACCATTTTTTATAGGTGCATGTGTATTTACAATAAGCAAAATTAAGAATATAATATTGATTAAAAATTATCAAGCCGGGCGCTGGTGGCTCACACCTGTAATCCTAGCTACTCAGGAGGCTGAGATCTGAGGATTGCGGTTCAAAGCCAGCCCGGGCAGGAGAGACCGTGAGACTCCTATCTCCAATAAACCACCAGAAAACCGGAAGTGGCGCTGTAGCTCAAGTGGTAGAGCGCTCGCCTTGAGCTGAAGAGCTGAGGGACAACGCCCAGGCCCAGAGTTCAAGCCCCACGACCGACAAAAAAAAAAATTATCAAGTACAGTCTGAATCAGGAGGGATGATAAATGTCCACACCTAAAATCTTAGCCCTAGGCTGAAGCAGCGGAATTACAGTGTTGAGGTCACAAAAGTGAGAGACTGTGTTTGTTTTGTTTTTTACTTTGATTTCGTTGGTCATGAGGCTTGAACTCTGGGTCCTGGGTGTTGTCCCTCAGCTCAAGGCTATTGCTTCCACTTGAGCCACCCTACCAATTCCATCTTTTTCTACTAACATGATGTTGAAGAATCAAACCCAAGGCCTCATGCATACAAGGCAGGCACGCTACAACAGCCACCATCCCAGCTCCTGATAGACTGTGTTTTAAAAAATCATCTAAACAACATTTGCTTTCTGCTTTGGGTTATATAATGAAATATATAAGTATCTTTTTATAATTTTGTGAATTGTAAAACTTCTAAATTTATACTAACTTCAAAATCATGAAATGTCCCTGAAAGTTTGCTTCTGTGAAGATTGTTTTTGCATTTTTAAGTTATTCTGAATAATTTTTATTTTTATCAAAATCATTTTAAATTTTGGGTTGATGGGTTATCATACATCAAATACGTTCAAATGTACATGTAGAGTCTGAAGATAGCAGTATGAATATTCTCCTACAACTCTTGTTTATCTGTTATGCACTTCCAGTATTATGATATTTCTCTTTCTTTCACTCTCTCTCATTTCCTCTCTTTGTCTTTCATGCTCCATGTCTGCTACTTAGAACTTCTGCTGCTATTCTATTATCCTTGAGGATCCTCTGGCTTTGTGGGAACATGATGGGGACCAACATTTTTCCTAGCATTCTTTAATAATTATGAGTGAAATGATATTATTCTTTGCCATTTTAAATGGCAAAACAACAGTTCTAGGAATTCCTTTTCACATTTACTACTATTATAAATGTTATCTCATAGGAATCATTGGGATGAATAAGATATTTTAACCTGGCCTGGGAAGATGACTCTGTGGTAGAGCGCTTGCCTTTCATGCATGAGGCCCTGGATTCGATTCCTTAGCACAACATAAGCAGAAAGAAAAAAGCCAGAAGTGGCTCTGTGGCTCAAGTGGTAGAGCGCTAGCTTTGAGCTGAACAGCTGAGGGACAGTGCGAGGATCCCATCCCCCCAAAAAGATATTTTAACCTGTGACCTAACAATTCTTTTTCTTTCACAAACAACCTTTTTCTTTGATTATCAGTTAGTAACTACATGTAATGAAAACAAAGCTATCCTATGTAAAGTAGACCGAAGTTTTTCACAGGGATGAAAAAGAGGGTAATGGTCGAAGTGAGTAAAAAGGATACCCATCTCAACAGAGAAACCACAGATCTAAAGAGCTGCATAGATCAACTAGACTTAACAGACATCTACCGAACATTTCACCCAGCAGCATCAGAATACACGTTTTTCTCAGCAGCACATGGAACGTTTTCTATAATAGACCACATTTTAGGCCACAAAGCAAACTTGTCCAAATTCAGAAACACTGAAGTTATACCTTGCATTCTCTCTGACCACAAGGGAATAAAATTAGAACTCAACACCAAAAGCCACCAAAGAAAGTCCGGTATCACATGGAGGCTGAACAACACACTGCTGAATCATGAGTGGGTCATGGAAGAGATTAGAAAGGAAATTCAAATGTTCATGCTATTCAACGAAAATGAACACACAAATTACCAGCTCCTCTGGGACACAGCAAAGGCAGTACTCAGAGGCAAGTTTATAGCTCTTAGCTCCTACATCAACAAATTGGAGAGATCTGAAACTAACAATTTAATGACACATCTAAACCTCCTTGAGAAAGAGCAGCAAGATAAACCCCAATCCAGTAGATGGAAAGAAATAATCAAAATTAAATCAGAATTAAATGAATTAGAATCCAAAAAAACTATAGAAAGGATCAACAAAACAAAGAGTTGGTTCTTCGAAAAACTTAACAAAATTGACAGACCCTTAGCAAATCTGATCAGAAAAAGAAGAGAACACACCCAAATTAATAAACTCAGAGATAAGCATGGAAACATCACCACGGAAACAACCAAGATTCAGAACATTATAAGGGAATACTTCTCAAAACTTTATGCTAATAAGTATGAGAACTTGACAGAAATGGACCTCTTCCTAGCAAATATTGACATGCCAAAACTAAACCAAGATGAGTTAAACTATCGTAACAGGCCCATATCAAGCATTGAAATAGAAACAGCAGTAAGAGACCTCCCAGATAAGAAAAGTCCAGGACCAGATGGTTTTACAGCGGAATTTTACAAGGCCTTCAAAGCAGAACTCACACCAATTCTCCTCCAACTCTTCAATGAAATTGAAAGAGAAAGCTCACTACCAAACACATTCTATGAAGCCATCATAACCATCATCCCAAAACCAGGCAGAGACTCATCAAAGAAAGAGAACTATAGACCCATTTCTTTGATGAACATTGATGCAAAACTTCTCAACAAAATTTTGGCCCATCGACTTCAACAATTCATCCAAAAAATCATACACCACGATCAAACAGGGTTCATTTCAGGGATGCAGAGCTAGTTCAATAGACCCAAATCAATTAATATTATTCATCACATCAACAGGAGCAAGAATAAGAACCACATGGTTATCTCAATAGATGCAGAAAAAGCATTCGACAAGATCCAACACCCCTTTATGATGAAGGTTTTGGAAAAACTAGGAATCCATGGAACATTCCTCAATACAATAAAGGCTGTATATGACAAACCTACAACCAGCATTATACTCAATGGTGAAAAACTAAAGCCATTTTCTCTTAACTTAGGAACAAGACAAGGATGCCCACTCTCTCCACTTCTCTTCAATCTAGTATTAGAATGCCTAGCTACAGCAATAAGACAATATGTAGACATAAAGGGGATCCAAAGAGGGAAAGAAGAAATAAAACTCTCCCTCTTTGCAGACAACATGATCTTGTACTTAAAGAATCCCATAGACTCCACTCCCAAATTACTCAAGCTGATTCAAAACTTTGGCAAAGTAACAGGTTATAAAATTAACCCGCAGAAATCAATGGCTTTTCTGTATGCCAACAATGAGAAAAGTGTGGCTGAAATTAGGAAAGCAACCATTTGTAATAGCCCCACAAAAAATAAAATACCTAGGAATTAACTTAACTAAAGAAGTGAAGGATCTCTATGATGAAAACTTTAAAATCTTGAAAAAGGAAATGAACACAGAACTTTAAAAATGGCAAAACCTCCCATGCTCCTGGATTGGAAAGATTAACATCGTGAAAATGGCAATACTTCCCAAGGCTATCTACAAATTCAATGAGATACCTATCAAAATTCCAACCTCATTCTTCAAGGAAATAGAAGAGGCAATCCAAAAATTCATATGGAACAATAAAAGACCCTGAATAGCAAAAACGCTCCTCAACGGAAAGAACACTGCTGGAGGAATATCAATACCAAATTTCAAACTCTACTATAAAGCCATAGTAATCAAAACAGCTTGGTATTGGCATAAGAACAGACCTCAGGACCAATGGAATAGAATTGAAAACCCAGAAATGAACCTACAGACCTATAGCCATCTAATCTTCGATAAGAGAGCTAAAACAATAGAATGGAAGAAAGAAAGCCTCTTCAGTTAATGGTGCTGGCAAAATTGGTTAACTACTTGTAGAAAACTAAAGCTAGATCCTTATATATCACCCTGCACCAGAATCAACTGCAAATGGATCAAAGACCACGAAGTCAAATCAGACACTCTGAAAACATTACAGGATGGAATAGGAGAAACCCTAGGTCTCCTTGGCTCAGGCCGAAATTTTCTGAATAGAGACCCGGAAACACAACAAATCAAAGAAAGGTTGGACAAATGGGATTGCATAAAGTTGCAGAGCTTCTGCATGGCAAAGGATGTAGCTAGCAAGATCAATAGAAAGCCCACAGATTGGGAGAAAATCTTCACTAGCCATACAAGTATATCTAAAATATACTTGGAACTCAAAAAATTAAATCCCCCAACAACAAATCCTCAAAGAAACAACTGCCCAATAAATAAGTGGGCGAAAGACTTAAAGAGAAACTTCTCTGAAGAAGAAAGAAGGATGGCCAATAGACACATGAAGAAATGCTCAACATCCCTAGCCATAAAAGAAATGCATATCAAAACAACATTGAGATATCACCTCACTCCAGTTAGAATGGCAAAAATCAAGAACTCTAACAACAACAGACGCTGGAGGGGATGTGGACAGAAAGGAACCTTACTTCATTGTTAGGGGGAATGTAAACTTGTTCAACCACTTTGGAAAGCAGTATGGAGGTTCCTCAAAAGACTTCACATAGAACTCCCCTATGACCCAGCAATCCCACTTTTGGGCACTTACCCAAATGTTTACAAACAAGACCACACTAAAGCTACCAGCACAACTATGTTTATTGCAGCATTATTTACCATAGCTAAGATATGGAACCAACCCAGATGCCCCTCAGTAGATGAATGGATCAAGAAAATGTGGTATATATACACAATGGAATTCTATGCCTCCATCAGAAAGAATGACATTTCCCCATTTGTTAGGAAATGGAAAGGCTTGGAAAAAATTATATTAAGTGAAGTAAGCCAGGCCCAAAGAAACATAGGTCCCATGGTTTCCCTTATTTGCAATATCTAGTATATGTATGAGTCAAGCGGAAAAGGTCAGATAATGTGATGTTAGGAAAACGAACCCTTAAATATGTATTTTAATGTTTTTTTCTTTCATGCATGTGTTTCTAACGCATTTATAAGATTATTTCTTTGTTGCTTTGTATGTCCCTCCCCCACAGTGTAACCCCCCGCTTTCACTATATTTGATGTCAGTATAACTTGTGGAGGAGATGGGGACAAACAAGTCGTTTAAGGATTCAGGTGGACCTGTTGCAACAATGAGAAGTACAAAATGTCATGTCAAAAACGAGCTTTACAATGTCGGTGTGGGGGAGGGAAGGGGAGGAAGTATTGGGTGGGGGGGAGGGGGGAGGCTAGGAAGGGAGGTGAATGGTAAACAAAGAAGGCTGCAATGCTTGGTAAGAAATGTACGCATTATCCTGCCCAAGTAATTGTAACCCCTCTGTACAGTATGTTCTCAAATCAAATAAAATTAAATTAAAAAAAACAAAAAAAAACTTTGCAACACTATGCAGATATATATTAATATATACAAAAATTTTGTAATAATACATATATATATATATATGTATATTGAGACATATAAAGAAAGTAAAGGAATGACATTGTCCAAAAAAAAAAAAAAAAAAAAAAGGATACCCATCATAGAGCACAGATCCTCAGAGCAGTTTATCATGTACACTTTGTGAGAATGACAATGCGCTGGGAACTATAGATAAAATCACTGAACATTGAGATATATATGCATATATATTTATATATGTATATTTATTTATATATGCATATATGTGTGTATATGCCCTTATATTTTACACATATATGTTATTATACACACAAATTCACAAATACAAATAAACACACAAATACAAATAAAGTCCGTGAAACTCTTATCTCCAATAAAGCACCAGAAAACTAGAAGTGGCGCTGTAGCTCAAGTGGTAAAGTGATAGACTTGAGCTGAAGGGCTGATGGACAGCACTCAGGCCTAGAGTTGAAGCCCCATGAATAACAATAAAGAAAAAAAAAAGAAATATACTCATTACCTTACTTATGTTACCATAAGACCTCTGTACAGTATCTTTACAATATATATAAAAGATACAAGGAAAAATTCTGTACTTATAGGAAGTTGTATTTGTAACTCAATATCAGTAAGGTATTGGTTTAGGACCACATGCATATTAAAACTTTGGATACTCAAATAACCTACGTGAACACAGTATATTATTTACATTAGAATCTGCCCACAACCAAGCATTATACTATGCGTCATAAATTTCCATCACTTATCACTTCAAAAGTCTTAAAGTCATGTTTTCTGCATTAAATTCACAGAGTTTAAGTGAATATCACAGGTAATTTACCTATTATTGGAAGTTTAAGGACAATTTTCAATTTCTGATGATAGAAACAGGAGTCAGTTTTAATTATGCAGAATCCACTATGTAGTGAGCCCTGTAGTCTTCTAAATTTTCAAAATTTGAGTTACTTTTTATTAATAATTGAAAAACTTTTATTTCAATATTTGAAATGCTGTCCCAATTATTTTAAAACTTTCACATTAAGTTAGAATGAACTTCCCCCTCCCCTCCATTTCCCCTGCTAGTTCAGGTTAACTCTCCTTTGGCTTTATTGTTTGACAGGTTGAGGGTAAACAGATGACGGTAAACAGAAAGATGATCATTACTTATATATCTCCTTCTTCTTCTGTTTCTGCTATTATTGTATAGAGGAAGACTGGAGCAGGGAACAAGAGTAATGCTTGGGCAAGGGAGCATACTTGGCATATCAATTATTCTTTCTCAGAATCTCTTAAACTGCTTACTCTTGCCTTCTCTGTAACAGTAACCTAACTGTGGCTTCCTTCGTGCAGGAGTAAGCACACTAACAGGTTTTTACATGTAAATTTGTATTTTTATATCTCAGCTTATTACTACCAAAAATAGAAAGCTTTGGGTACATCAATGCAAAATCACTGATTGTTCAACAATACGTTAGTGAGGAGTAGACAACTCTACTCAGCTCCCCCCTCCTCTTCAATCCTCCCCTCCCCTCCCTCCCGTTATTTACCCTCCCTTCCCTTCTTCTTTCTTTGTATCTCTCTCCTCCATATTCACTTCTATCTTCTCTCATTTTCCTTTCCAGTACCAAGTGATTTGGTTTACCTGGCAACAAATATGTAATTGAACAAATATGTTTTCTCCTCTTTTTGTGAATATTTATTCTTATGAAGTGAATTCTAGCAGAGCACCAGTGGCTTACAGCTAAATACTAGGTGGGTTCAAATTTGACAATTGCAATTCAAAGCTATTCCAAGTAGATAAACCTAAGAGATTCTTTTCTCCACTTATGGTAAAAGGAAGAATTGAAGGTGTGGCTCAGGAGGTATATAGTAAACATTGAGAATTAAAGTCCAGATTGTTAGGTTTTTAAAGAGAGTTCGAGTAAGAACCACACCATGCACGAGGTATTCAGGAAAGAGGTAGATTTATTCATCATTTCCTCTGGCACCAGGCTATGTTGGCCTTCCACGTGGCTGGGAAAGAACAGGGAAAGACCTGGAAAAGAGAGCATCTGGGCCTGGGCTAGGCTTTATCTAGGGTATGGGTGGAGAAATGTGTGGCCACATCAAATTCAGATGTGACATCAGCACATGCAGATGTGACCTTTTTCAGGTGTGCCAGTTCTAGGTAATGCAGATAATGGGCAGAGACATTGCTTGGAAGAGGGTGGAATCTGCTTGCTATCCAGGAGTAGACCTTACATTCCAGCCTTTTAATAATCATGAAATAAGGCGTGGATTCTCTCTGGCTACTTCTTGCTGACAAGGGGCATCCAAATTAGGGGTAAAAGCCTGAAATTTGGTCCCCTCACAGAGAAGGCAGTGAGCTGCAGCTGTCCCTTGGTGAGTGTGAGTCCTTAGATGAAGTCTGGAGGAGGCAAGTCTCTTGGAGGAAGTGTGGAGAAAGTCTCATGAGGCATTGAGAGGCTAGAAAAAAAAAACACTAGAGAGCAAATAAATAGCAAGAGGAAAGACTTGGAGCAGAAAAATGTTGGTAGAAATGTCCCTATCTGGTGACTACATAGAGGAGAATTCAGGTAACAAAGGCAAGAATGTAAATTCCCGTCCAGTTAAAAGGTACACAAGTATGAACATTAGATGGGCAGGCTTCTTACTTATATTGACCTCCCGGCACTGGTTAATTTTGAAAGGGCAGGCACAAAGTGCCTGATATGACATCATTTCCTCTTATTCCTCTCCATGGTCGCTTGTGCCCCAGACTGGCTGAGTCGAAGTGCTCGTTGCTGGGATGACTTGCCTCAGTTAGTATTCATGGAGATTTGAACACAAGGACTGGGCATTGTCCCTGAGCACTTCTGCTCAAGGCTAGTGCTCTACCACTTTGAGTTACAGTACCACTTCCAGTATTTGGCTGGTTAGAGTTAAGAGTCTTGAACCATGCTTCCATCCTGGCTATTAGGTTAGTTGGGAGATGGAGTCTTAGGGATTTTTCAGCCCTGGCTGGCTTTGAATTGCAATCTTTGTCATGAAAACCATTCATTACTTCCAATTAAACAAGGAGATCAAATAGAATAAGAAGAGCTTCTCTGGTCCTTACCAAGAATTGACCAAGTAATATTCTGCAAAGACAAATCTCGTTAGATGTGAGAATCTTAGCACAGATATGCCCAATATTTTAGAATCACGTAATCAGTACTAGAATACACAACACAAAACAAAAAAGGCAAAACTCAAAATCTAAAATTTTGTACATTAATGTTTAGATATTTTGCTAACAAAGCACATCAGATAGTTGGGCCTAAATTACAAGGGTCTGAGAAAAGAGCAACTTTTTAGCAAGGTACAAGAGAATAGATGGATGGAGGAGTAGTAAACTTGGTGGAAGGGTATGGGTCAGTTGGGACCAAACCCTAAACCCACCATGTGGCCAAGAGGGCGTACTCACAATGGTGAATTTCTGAAAAAAATACAAAGAAAATGTGAGAAGTCTAGATTGGCTAGTCTTTTATAGGGAATCTAGGGGAGGTCCCCTGGACCCAGCTCGCATCACACTCTTCAGGGCACAATTCAAGAAGCTGTAGAAAAGAAAGGGAGAGATAGAGGAAGTTGGACATGATTAGCAGAGAGGAAAGAGATCATGAAAGTGAACAGACTTCTGACCATTTACCATTGCAGAGATAAAATTGTCTAAATCTGAGAAGAACATAAAAAAATTAGGTGCTCTGGCTAAAAGGGGTTGCAGGAGGCATTTCAGAGGGGTTTCATGGCACTGGAGTGACACACAGCTGCCATTAAAGGTGTAGGAGACAAAAATAATCAGTGAGTGAAGGTGGGTTTATCGGGTGGAAGTGGCACTGCAACTTACTACTGAGCCCTCTAGGGAGGAGTGGCCAAGCAACCAGAATCAAGTGCCCTCGGCTCCAGAGGTGACTGGCCTTTCAGTTAAAGGACTAGCAGGTTCTTCAGCATGGAACCACATCTGGAGAGATACTGAGGGACAGAGAACCCTTAGAGAGTAGTTTACTCACCAAAATGTACAAGCATGGAGGTGGATACAAAAGCCAGCAGGGGAATTGATTCGCTGTGTCCACAGCAGACAGACTGGTTTCCAAAAGGCCGTCAGAACTGTGGTATTCCTCAGAGCAAAAAAGAGAAAAACAAACCAAAGAAAGGAAAATAAAAAAGGAGAGGAATCCAACCTCCTATCTTGACTTTAAGCCTCTCTCAGGTTCAAACGGCACCATTTATATTAGGTTTTAAAAAAGAGGTTGGGTCTCATATCTAAAATATACTTGGAACTCAAAAAATTAAACCCCCCAACAACAAATCCTCAAAGAAACAACTGCCCAATAAATAAGTGGGCGAAAGACTTAAAGAGAAACTTCTCTGAAGAAGAAAGAAGGATGGCCAATAGACACATGAAGAAATGTTCAACATCCCTAGCCATAAAAGAAATGCAAATCAAAACAACATTGAGATATCACCTCACTCCAGTGAGAACGGCAAAAATCAAGAACTCTAACAACAACAGATGCTGGAGGGGATGTGGACAGAAAGGAACCTTAATTCATTGTTGGTGGGAATGTAAACTTGTTCAACCACTTTGGAAAGCAGTATGGAGGTTCCTCAAAAGACTCCACATAGAGCTCCCCTATGACCCAGCAATCCCACTTTTGGGCATTTACCCTAATGTTTACAAACAAGACCACACTAAAGCTACCAGCACAACTATGTTTATTGCAGCATTATTTACCATAGCTAAGATATGGAACCAACCCAGATGCCCCTCAGTAGATGAATGGATCAAGAAAATGTGGTATATATACACAATGGAATTCTATGCCTCCATCAGAAAGAATGACATTGCCCCATTTGTTAGGAAATGGAAAAACTTGGAAAAAATTATATTAAGTGAAGTAAGCCAGGCCCAAAGAAACGTAGGTCCCATGGTTTCCCTTATTTGTAATATCTAGTATATGTATGAGTCAAGCGGAAAAGGTCAGATAATGTGATGTCAGGAAAATGAACCCTTAGATGTGTATTTTAATGTTTTTTTCTTTCATGCATGTGTTTCTAACACATTTATAAGATTATCTCTTTGTTGCTTTGTATGTCCCTCCCCCACAGTATAACCCTTGCTTTCACTATATTTGATGTCAGTATAACTTGTGGAGGAGATGGGGAAAAACCAGTTGTTTAAGGATACAGGTGGACCTGTTGCAACAATGAGAAGTACAAGTTGTCATGTCCAAAACGAACTTTACAATGTTGGTGGGGGGGGGGGGGCTGGGGGGAGGGAGGAAGGAGAAGGATTGGGATTAGGGGGGGAGGGGGGAGGCTGGGAAGGGATGTGAAGGATAAACAAAGGAGGAGGCTGCAATGCTTGGTAAGAAATGTACACATTATCCTGCCCATGTAACTGTAACTCCTCTGTACAGTATGTTCACAAATAAAATTAAATTAAATTAAAAAAAAAAAAAAAAAAAAAAGAGGTTTCTGAGTAAAAACCACACCACACATGTGGTATTCATGTAAGGGGTAGGTTTATTCATCATTCCTGCTGGCATTAAGCCATGTTGGCCCTCCATGCGGCTGAGAAAGGCATGGGAAAGACTTGGGAAAGTCCTGGGAAAGAGCGCATCTGGGCCTGGGCTAGGCCTTATCTAGGATATGGGTGGAGAAAAGTGTGGCCACATCAAATTCAGATGTGACCTCAGGAGATGCAGATGTGACCTCTCCAGATGTGCCAGTTGCCTAGGTAATGAGGTACTGGGCTGAGACTTTACTGTGAGGAGGGTAGAGTCTGCTCTCCACCCAGTAGCAGATCTTACACAGGTAGAGTTCAAGGCCAGGATTCAAACCCCAGTGCCGGCACAATATGTATATATATATATATATATATGTGTGTGTATATATATATATATATATATATATATACACACACATATATATATATATATATATATACATACATATACATATATATAAATGAGTCCTTTATCTTTGAAAAGGGATATTTCTCCAAAAATTCATACCCAGGACAATTTTCAAGGTCAAAGACTGTTTGAAAAGCTCTTTCACATCTTAAACTGATTCCTCTGCTGGATTCACATTATGGAAAATAGGAGTCACACTTCACATTAAAAAGTATGCACATTGTTGAACAGTTCTTACCATTTTTAATGTAAAGGAAGCATGGGAGAGGAATTCACCTTATTGGATGAATTAGGTTTGACTCACTGACAGACTTTTGCAAGTAAATGAGGGTCTGTTTACATACAAAGAAGTCTATACAGATGGTTTTCTAAGAGGGAGAACAAACCTGCTGTCCAGGTTTGAATCAGAGTAAGTTTATTCCTATGAAATGACAAAGAGAAGCTCATTTTATAGAACTCTATGCAAACATCAATTTCAAACGGTTTAAAAAACCCATGTCTATGTTGTGATCAACCAAGTTTTCACAAACAAAAAAGTTTCCTGAGCCAAAATATATGATAGATAGTTAATGGCCGAGAGACAGGTGTAAAAGTGTTCCATAATAACAACTAAATTATAAAATTTTCATCAAGACCCTAACAAGAATCTCCAAGATAGGCCTTGCTAAATCTATCATAGAGGACTGGGTTTATGCAATTGTCAGTTTTGTTTAAGATCCAATATCTTCTATGGTCGCTTTGTTTGCAAATCAATCACACCACATGCAGTGTCGAGAAAAACATGCAGTCTTGCTAGGCACCTAAGGGATTTTTGTGCCACTGTGAATATTTATCGTTTTACTTCTTGTAATTATACCTGTCAATGTGAAGTCCTTTCATGAGAAGAATAATAGTTTCTGTGCCCTTAGTTCCACTAACAAATCTCAGATATGAATATAGCCTGGTGCCTGTGGCTCATGCCTGTAATCCTAGCTACTCAGGAGGATGAGATCTGAGGATCACAGTTAAATGCCAGCCCAGGCAGGAAATTCTATGAGGTTCTTATATCCAACAAACCACCAAAAAACTGGGAGTGGCACTATGTCTCAAGCAGTAGAGCACATGCCTTGAGCTGAAGAGCACAGGGACAGCACAAAAGCCCAGAGTTCAAGCCTCACGACTGACCAAAAAAAAGAAAAAAAGTGTATATACATATATATATATGTATATGTGTACACATATACATATACATATACACACATAGATATAATGGGATGAATTAAATATAAATGAATATTTATAATACACATTTAAATATAACTAAATATATATTTACATTATATACATATATTTACATATATAAGATCATATTATATCTGTATGTTTCTAAATATATTTGTCATTAATATTCAGAGTACATCTGAAGATTTTGGGGAAAATGTAGAGTTTCTAAAGGCTTACTACTGACCTATCATACTTTCAAGCAATTTTTCCACTTATTACAATTTCTGGAGTACTAACATTGAATGATTATGAAACAGAGTAACTGTTTTATTCCTTATGATTTTGGATGCCTTACAAAGTGTATTATTCTCAAGAAGGGAATGGTGAATATGAGAAAAGGACTAACCAAGTACTGTCTTCAAATATTCATATTTTGGATTTACCTCTTTATTTCATTAAGGGCATTTTGGATAAAACTGTTTGAATAATTGATTTCCAGGTCAGGTATAATATATCCTAGCTGCATATACCAAACTACATTCAGAAAATGATACATAGCGATTGAGTAAAGAAAACATATTCAATATATAGCAAAAAGTATATACCTATAGGGATAATATTTTGAAGAGTGCATTGAAAATATTTTAATATAATAATTAATTGGATTGAACAATTTCACATTGACAGCAATTAACTAGAATAATTTAATGTTAATTGGACAAGATTGTTTCTAAATGACTGATTTCTCTTTTTACTTTATCAGGGAAATAACTGAACAACAATTGAAAATTAACATATGAATCTATAACAACTGGAAAGAAATTTTGTCTTTTTATTGTCAAATATTAATTTCACAAGGTATTATATTATGTTATACACATATCCAAATAATGTAGCTTGCTAAATTTTATTCATTTTATTAATTTCATTATCCTATTTTTATACTTTTATTATGCCATCATACAAAGTTATAAATTATTTGAACATATATACTCCACAATATTTCTCTTCATCTCCTCTCTTATTTTTTTCCAAATTTAATCAGTTCCATCTTTTATACCTTGGTCATTCATTTTATTTTCTGGGTCTAGACTCTGCATATGAGAAATCAAGAAATTGTTTTTAACAGTATGGCATATTGCTTTAATATGAAGGTTTCTTCTGTCTATTTTCTTGAAGATGATATGATTTCATTATTATGTCTGGCTAAGTAATATATCATTGTGTATATATACATATATATATTACAAGTTCTTCATTTAATGAGTGATTAAGGGACATGTAGGTTAATTCTGTAGTTGTTTTTTATGTGGGGAAGGAAGGATGGAAATATTGATGCTTGGCTGAGAAACATGCTCTTTAAGCAGGCACTCTAGTATTTGAAACATCCTCTCAGCTGCTCTTTCATAAGTATTTCAATAATGCATTATATCTAAAAAATAAAATTTGCAAAGGTGTTGTTTTTCAGTATCTATATAATTATTTATTATAGTGTCACATTTAGTATGTCATGTGAATATGGGGATGTATGTGAGCATGAAAATGCATGCATGTTTTTATATGTAGTTGAATCTAAGGAAACTGAATTTATGTGAGATATAGGATTCAAATAAAGTAAGTTGCTAATTTGATGTATATGTCCAGTTTGTGCAATGTGATTTCAAGATCAGATTTTGGTAGTTTTCATACCAAGTAAGTAGATGTTTCTTGTTTCAGTGAATGGCAACTCCTTTGTACAACTACTTAAAGATAATAAAAACTTTTTGAAAATTAATTATGATAGTTGAATAGAGTTGAACCTCAATTTAATTCCCATTTAAAAATATTTTTAACCTGGAGACTTAGAGAATAAAATTCAAATAATAAAATATTATGAATATTTTTATCAAAATTTGTGATATTTAACTCCAAACTACTTTGCTTTTTGAAGCCATTCGGCTTTTATAGGAGAATTCTTCAAAGTAAGTGGCATAAAATCAAAAGAAGTATATTACCCATACTCTAGAAGCTTGAATATTGACTATAAAAATGGTTGTTCCAAACAATTCCTTTCTCATGGTGGTCCACTTTCTGGTTCATTATAAACTATTTGTTGGACATTCATATAGCAGAGTAATTATATTGGGCTTTCTTAATCAGGATCATTATTGCAGGGTCATCTCTGAAAGATTGATTCTAATGTCACCAGACAGGGTAATAGAATTTCAACATGTGTATCTGAAAGGAGTTACATCGTCCAATACACTTTGCAACTTTTGCTTTAACTCAGTGTAGTATATCATTTGGATATTATATCATAGAAGATAATAACTTAAGGACAAACTTATATCATGTGACTTATGTGGATGATTCTTCTTAAAATGGGAAGAATTATAGTGATGGCAAAGTGAAGTATGATAGTTTCATGGCTCTTGAATCACATCACCATGTAAACATTGTAAAGCCTTTCTAAAGCCCTTCTGATATTTGAACAATCTCCGATGAGTTAATTGCCTTCAGAAATATTCGTTTGAGCCAACAAATACAGATACCCTTTGATTTTAATTATTTTCTGCTATTAGGACTTCCACAGACACAAAAATCAGAGGATATTAATTTCTCTGATAAAATATGTAATAAATTTTTTGTAATTAATATATCATGAAGACTGTAACGTTAATAGCACTAAAATACTAGTATTCACATTATATAATATATTGACATCCTTTGGCTACATAAATGTTTAGAATATTTATAACTAAGTGTAAATTGTTTGCAATGTATATAAAATGAGAAAAAAGATTTGCATGCATATTACTACAGATGCAATCATATTCACCTGGTTATTCATGATTCTTAATTTGTTGGTTTCATGCATGCAGAACATGCAAAGAAGTGAAAATTGCAAACTTAAATTTACTAAAGGGTTAAGTACATGAAGTTCATGTTGGAATAATAGCAGATTTTATAAATTAAATTATTTTGTCTCTTCCTTTCACCCTCCTTCCTTCGTTCCTTCATTTCTTCCTTCCTTCCTTCCTTTTTTCCTTCCTTCTTTACTTCTTTCCTTTCTCCCTCCTTCCCTCCATCCCTAACTCTCTCTCTCTTTCTTTCTTTCCTTTCTTCCTTCCTTCTTTCCTTCCTTCCTTCATACTTTCTTTTCTTCCTTCCTTCCTTCCTTCATTTCTTCCTTCCTTCCTTCCTTCTCTCCTTCCTTCCTTCCTTCCTTCCTTTCTTTCTTTCTTTCTTTCTTTCTTTCTTTCTTTCTTTCTTTCTTTCTTTCCTTCTTTCTTTCTTTCTTTCTTTCTTTCTTTCTATCCTTCCTTCCTTCCTTCCTTCCTTCCTTCTTTCTTTCTTTCTTTCTTTCTTTCTTTCTTTCTTTCTTCTGTCTTTCTTCCTTCCTTCCTTCCAATCTTCCTTCCTTCCTTTTACTTAGAATATTTCTTATGGCTATAGAAAATATACCAACTGTTGTACTCTAAGGTGTTATGAGTAATTATAAATATAACTGGATTAATATTAGTATTAATATCCTATATTTTATTTTGAAAAATTATACTAAAAGCAATGTCACAAACGTTGCAAGTTATGTAACAAATATTACTTTTCATGATATTGCTTATTTCTTCAATCTTAAACAAGAATTAAGACATAATATTGTGTGTGTGGATGTGTGTTGTTCTTGTGATTTCAACTCAAGACCTAACCCTTAGTTTTTTTTCCCTCTATCATTTGAGTCACAATTCCATTTTTGGCTTTGTATGTGTGTGTGTGTGTCTGTGTGTGTGTGTGTGTGTGTGTGTGTGTGTGTGAGTTGTGATTTGTGTGTGATATGTTTGTATTGTGATGTGTGTGGGCTTTGAACCGCAGCTTCCTGAGTAGCGAGGATTACAAGCTTGAGACATCAATATTTAGCACAGATTTAATATGTCTAAGAATAAATTAAATTTCATATTATCTGAATTCTAGAGGCTCAATTTAACAAATTAAAATTTAGATATTTATATAGTTATTAAACTTGAACTTGCAGTGTGAAAAATATTTTTCATTTTTAGGAAAAAATATACACTCAAAGGTTTAAATGACAGAATCTTTGGACAAATTGTAATATTCTATTATTCAAAAGCAAAATAGGATCATTAATCAAATTTTTCATGTAAACTAAAAGCAATAGGCTCTGTCAGGCTGAATGAAGCAATTTTACATTAAATTAAATATTATCTACTGCAGTCACATAATTTTCCTTTAAACCTAAACTATAATTGACAGAAAAATGTAGTTTCATAATTTTTTTGGGTATATAAAAAAATCTCAGTTATTGGTCATGTATTTCTGAGGTTTGAATAACAAGTCATTTCAGACAAACAAAAAATTTCATGTATTTTATGTCAATAGTGATTTTGGAAATGAATCGATCACAATATGAGATAACTAAAGCATGATATTCCATCAGTTATCCAATTATTCCTACAGACTTGACTAGAACTTATTTTTGAATGGTAGGGAATTCATATTATAGCTACTCTCTATTGAATAACTAAGAAATAAATGATCATGGTATTATTTATTGTTCCTTCAACTAGAAAGAAAGAATCTCACTGTAGATGACAAATACTTGAATGGAAATGCCATAAAATTATGAAAAATTCAACTCTTTATGAGTTTGATGAAATATTCATTTTTGAAGGTGAAAAATGAACTCTCTTGAAGCTTCCTTATCTGTTAAATAAAAGGCATTTGCACTCAAAGTATTTCATTCATCTCTCCTGCAATGGTTTAACCAAACCACCTCTATGCCAAATAGCTTCTCTGATTAATTCAAGTAAATATTTAGGAAAGAAGTTATCACAATTGTATAGAAATATCTATCCACCATTCTATAAATTAAATCTGAAATCATAAAGGATTGGGATTAATAATTAGCTTTCACTATGTTGCCATAAAGAGGTGAACCCTTTCAAGTGAACATAGTCATAAAGATTTGGTCACTGAGAACTTGTGAACAAAGAGGATGTTAAGATCAAAGTCCTTTCTTCTTCTTCCTTCTTTAAATTTTCTTTCACCTTCTCCTTTTCCTTCTCCCTCTTCCCCTGCTCCTCTTTCTTCCTTTCCCCACTCCTATTCCACCTCTTCTATACTTTCTGGCTTCCACGAATACACGTAATGCATCACGTGTTCCTGACATGGGGTACTGTGCCACCAGCAATCCAAAGCAATGAGGATAAGAAACATAAAATGAAATGTATAAAATCAGAAGTCAATATTAATCTTTCCTCCTTTTAAGTTGCTTTTATACTGTGTTTTCTCATATTAATAGCAGACTGAAACAGCATGTTCTCATTTATTATAAGCGATAAGATTTACTGGAAAAAAATCTGACCAACATCGCCCTAATGAAATGTTTGATTAAATTAATATTATATTAGGACAAATCTACTTTAAAATATTAGATATACTTCAATAAGAGGCAAAAAATCACCTCTATGATTTCTTATGAAAAGACAGCAGAACACAATCTGTTCCTCAAGGAAACTGACCTATAATTTGCAGTATTGTCATAAATGATATAAGAGGACAAGAACATTTCAACCCATACTGCATGATATAAAATTTACTTTGTCCATTGTAAAAAACTTTTTAATTCTATGTCTTCGTCCTAGAATGACTTGTAGTTTATCCTAATCACATTTTTAAATTAACTGTAAGAATTTTTATGGGGATTGCTGTTTGACAAAGCAGTTTATGAATAGTGTTTAGTGAGTTTTTTTTTCTTTTTTTCTCCTGAGTTTTGAACTCTGGGGCGGGGCACTGTCCCTGAGCTCCTTTGGATGAAAGCTAGAACTCTATCACTTGAGGCACAGCAGCATTTGCAGATTTTTCTGAGATTTAATTGGAGATAAGAATCTCACAGACTTTCTTGTCTGTGCTGGTATCAAACCTCAATCTTCAGCCTCCTGAGTATTTAGGACAACAGGCATGAGCCGCTAGTGCCCAGCTTAATACAATGCATCATTTTATTTTTGGCTAGTCCTGGGGCTTGAATCAGGGCCTTGGCAATATTGTTGAGCTTCTTTTCCTCAGGCTAGCAATCTACAACTTGTGTCAGAGTGTCAATTCCAGCTTTTTTTGTTTAAGTAGTACTGAGAAATCAAACCCAGGGCTTCAAACCTGCAAGGCAAGCAGTCTACCACTAAGCCACATTCCATGGCCAATACAATGCGCTTTGAGGTTCATTATCCCTCTCAAGCCTATCTCATCCCTCTATTTACATAATTTTGTAGAATATTCACTGACTCGCAATATCATGTATAGACACTCAGAGGATATATCACAGATCATATTTTATTGATAGTCCTATCATCAACATACTAAAGTTATACATTACAGAATTCTGTGATTTTCAATTCTAAATTATCACTTAGATTCACCCACTACTATTATAAAAATTTTCCTAAGGTTATTGCAAATGCAATCTGTAATTCTTTGATAAAGTACAATGATTCTTAAAGAATTGGAGTAAGAACATCACCTTCAGTTCTAGAACATATTACATTACTACTCTCTCAAAGTATTTCAATATTTATTAGTAGTCACTTCCTGTCATCATTTCAACCTACCTTCCCCTTGAGAAGCTATCATTTCATATTCTACCTCTACAGATGTGCCAATTTTACAAAGCTCATATAATTAGAAAATGTAGTCTATTTTATCCATTTCTCCCATGTAATATTACCGTTTCAAAAGGAAACAACAAAAATGAATAAAATGATGGTGTACAATTGAGCAAAGACATAAATTGCCTCCCTCCTTTTTTGGGTCATTCATGGGGCTTGAAATCTGGGCCTGGGTGCTATCCCTCAGCTCTTCAGCTCAAAGTGAGTGCTCTAGCCATTGAGCAACTGTGCCACTTCTGGCTTTCTGGTGGTTAATTGGACATTAGTGTCTTACGGATATTCCTGTACCGCAGTCCTCAGATCTCAGCCTCCTACACAGCTAGGATTACAAGCATGAGCCAACAGCACCCAACTTCCCAGTTTTATTTATAGGTTTATGACAATTTCTAAAAACACCTGACCAGCACTATTTGACTCATTGACAAAGGAAAATAAACTGGAATCTATTTCTCTGCTCAATCTTAAAGCTATTAGTGTAACATTGTTATGTTTCTAGAGGAAATCTTACACAGCTTAATGGGTCGTTAAAGGTCCAGATTAGATTCATATAATTTTTTATCATGGAATATTTAAGAAGAGATAAAACCAAATATTTGTGGAATGACATTTTGTTTAATAAGTGGTAATAGGTTAGACAGTATTGGGGAGAATTATAAAGTAAACATTGACATAAGCATAACAATTTATTCAAATATTACTTTCAAGCAGGATTTAAAACATGGCATAAAAAACAAAAAGAGTGATGTAAAAATAAAGCAAAGAAAGATGTCTTGACAATTTTGGTGATGAAGCATTCTTAACTTAGGCATTAAAATTATTGGAAAGGAAAACTTGATATAGTAGACCTCAATAAAAGTGTAAAATAAGTTGGTCTGTGAAAGCTTGTATACACGTAGTGAGTAGAATTTGGGAGTAGGGTGCTCATATATCTAGTCCTAGCTACTTGGGAGTCTGTGATTTGAGTATTGCTGTTTGAAGCCAGACCACAAAATAAAGACCCTGAGAATATTATTTCTGATTAATCAGCAAAAAAAGCAGAAGTGAGGCATGACTCAAAGGGTTAATTGTTAACAAAATGCAACAATCACAGGGACCCTGAGTTCAAGCCCCAGGACCATACATACATGTACAAAAGTAATAGTAGTAATTCTAATAGTAATGATGATGATGATGATGCTTTTGCTGCAGCTGCTGCGGCTGATGATAATGATGATAAAGTGTACCTATAGTCAAGGATAAAATATTTGCAAATCCTATACCTGAAGAAGGCCTCAAATCTAGACTCTACATAGAACTCTCAAAACCTAATGTTAAAAAGAACATCAATCCGAAACCAGCAAAATACATCTTGTGAAAACTAAGCACAAGAAAATCACCATCAGTCCTCAAATAAATGCAAATTAAAACTAAAATGGCATCATAAAACATGTATGAGTATTACTTCACATAATACAATAATTACCTTAATAATGCAGAAATAGAGAAACTGAATTATGGCAGGAATGTCAAATGGGAAAGCCAGTTCTGAAAACATGTTGACAGGTTCCTAGAATACAAAATATACAAATACCCACCGTATAGCACAGGAATTGAGCTCTTCAGGCTTTGTCTCATAGGAATAAAATGTAACATTCACCCAAAGGCCAAAACACAGAGTATTATAGCAGCATTATTTCCTGTAGTCAAAGAAATGGAAATCAATTCAGGCTTTCTTCAGGTGAATGCAAAAAGAATTGTGCTACATTCTCTAATAACAGAACCAAAAGGCAACTCGAGTGAGTACAACACAATATTAAGGCATACAATAACTGGGAATAATCTACCATAAATTTGAAGGCGATCTTAAAAACTTATTTATTGCATGATCTACAAGTCGGTTGCCAGGATGAAACAGGTTTGGGATAGGAAAAAGAGAAGTAGTGGGTTCAATTATTAAAGGGAAGCATGAAACAGACTTATTTTTGGCAAAGAAATGTATCTGTAGATATGGGATATTCATATAATTGATAAAAATATGTTGGACATAATGTGTGCACAAAATAATTAAAACAACTGAAGTCTGCATGATGTACTTGTGAAATATTAATGTCCTACTTGTGATGTCATACTATAAATATTTAAATAAATTGGAAAAACTATTCAAGGGATTTATCTGTGTTCTTATTACATCATAAAGGTCTATACTAACCTCAATAGACTTCAATGAAATCTACAAAACAGAAGTCAACATTGAATCTTTACATTGAAAAATAGTCTAGATCCAAGCTTGAGATGAAACATACCTTGCTAATTAGAAGGCAGTGAATTAGAAACTGATATCAGGGCCAGTTTTGACAATAAAAGTGAGAATTTTCAAAAAAAAGTAAGCTTGTTATAGTGTAATTTCCCTGTTATCTCACATTTGTGGAAGCTGTAGATAAGAGATCACTGCTCCAGGGAGGTTTGGCCTGAAAAATAATCTGAAGTGGTTAGAGCCTTAAAAACTTCATAACCTAGTAGTGCCAAAGGAATAAAGAAAAGAAGAAAACAGAAAGGAAAGGAAAGGAAAGGAGAGAAAAGGAAAATTATTTCCTATTCGTTCTTGTATTTTCTTGTCATTGGGTCCAAGAATTGAGAGTATTTTGTTTACTCTTTGAGGATTCAGGTCTCTCTAATATGAAGGCATTTATTTCAAGTAATTATTGTATTACTACTATTTATTAACTTATTATTAGGCCTTCGTGGAGATTGAACCCATGGCTTTGTACATATTAGTCGAGTTCTACAACTGAGCAGTACCTCAGCTCTCTTGAATAGTTTCAAAAATTTTTTATGAATTCTTCTACAGTTAGCTATTCTACTTTTCATCTTATCTTTTCTCTCTCACCTTTTCCTCTATGTATTTTAGTTTATGTGCTGAAAACTTTCTTCAATTTTATCTTCTAAACTTAGAATGTTGCTTTTGAGTTTAAAGAGAAGTCGGTTGTTTTATGACATCTTATAAAATTATATATAGACATATGAATTAAACATGTATGATTGATTCTAAAGGTCATTGCCATAAGCAACATTTTATACGGTCACATGTGCATGGGTATTGAGCCATTGTGATCCTCTCTAAGAATAGCTTCCCTTTTTCTTGCCATGTGAAATGCTTAGAGTGCTGTTAGTTAATCATGTCCAAGTGTAATTATTTGTCTTTTATTATCTATTGGTTTAACTTGTAGATTTATGGACATAGTCCAGTTATTACAAATGAGGAGAGCCATGCAGCATATGTTTAATTCGATCTGGCTTATTTCACTTAATATCATTTTTTCCAGTCTTTCCATTTCCTTAGGAATGGTGTAATGCCATTCTTTCCAATGGAATCATAGAATTCCATCAATACAACAGAATTGAAGACCCAGAAATGAATCCATTCCTATAGGCATATAATCTTTAATAAGGGAGCCATAAACACAGGATGGATGAAAAACAGCCTCTTCAAAAAATTGTGCTGGTAGAATTGGCTGTACTCAGAAAACTGAAGTTAGATCCTTATATATCCTCCTGCACCAGAATTGATTCCAAATGGATCAAAGACCTTAATGTAAGTCTAGATAACTTGGGAATGTTACAGGAAGAGTTGGGGAAACAAGAGGGCTCCTTGGCACAGGTCAAAACTTCCAAAGTAAGTATACATAAATGGGATTATATCAAACCAAATCAATCATTTGTCAGACTCAAAAGCCTTGAAGAAAAAAGAGATAGTGTAGCACAGATTTATTAGGGAGGAAACCTACAGATGAGGGCCTAAGCCAAATCTAAACCTTTACTCCCTTTTCTACGTACGTTATTTATAGTGGGTTTACATGAACACAAGAGTTTTCTGGTGGGGGTTAGTAAAAAACAACTAATGCTAAAACATAGATAGCATGTGAAATGAGTTGTAACTGGACAAAGGAGGGATTAAGTCAGGGGGTCTAGTTCAAAACCTTGGCTTGGTGCCAGTTAAGTAAGGTATAGCTGCACAAAGGAAGCGGGGTAAAACAGGAGTGGTTATAAACAAAAGCACTGGTATAAAGCCTCAAATAAGGACCCCAGGTTGTGTGGACTTAACATGAAGTTCTTTTTAAAATAACAAGCACAATTTAAAATTTTTGCTGAGTGGGATGGTCATAGTCACAGGTAATGTCTGCTATTTCAGGTAATCCGATCCACTCTTTCACATGTTAAGCAATAGCCAGGTTTCATCACAAATGACTACAATGCGATTGTACAAATGAGACTAGGACTTTTCCCTCTTGTGAGTCAAAATTCTGTCAAATAATTTCTGTCTTCCGGATGTTTACACAACATTTCTCATGATATTTTCTTCTATTTTGTCTTCATTATTGCACTTCATACTACTTTTTGTTGTTGTCTTGTGTGTATATGCCATTTTTAGGGCTTGAACTCAATGTGTAATGGTCTCCCTTGTATTTTTTTGCTTATGGCTGATGACACTCTATTCCTTGAGCCACATCCTCATCTTCTGCTTTTTGCTGGATAATTGCAGATAAGTTTTCACATTTTTGTCTGTTTAGACTGGCATTGAACCAAAATCCTCAGATCTCAGCCTCCTTAGTTTCTAGGATTCTACACATGAGCTGCTATCATCAAATTTTACTTTACTATTATTTAAATCATGTGTTAGGAGAAAGTGGAAGTATATTTGTGTTAAGTGTGCAATTTTCATATACAAGTTTGAATCAACTTGATATAATGTAACTGTTATCAACTTTAACAGTTAAATCAATGAATATTACACATTCCCAAAGAAATATAATTGAAAAAATTGAATAATTGTTTTCTTAAAACAAGTAATGGTACCATGAGTTTCTTTCTCTTTACAATTCATGTTTTATATAACCTCAATTAGCAGACTTCTAGGCTAAAAGTAAATCGATGAATTGTATACCACAAGATGCAAAATGATTATAGTTACGAATAGATATTTCACCAAAGCCAGAAGATAAGTATTTGACATTATCACTTAAAAGAAATGTTACATGGCGAAATTAATGGATATGATGTAGTTTATCATTACACAACATATAAATGAATGAGATTACCACTCAATACGTCATAAATATGTATAAACTAATTATGTAGCTATGTGCCACTGGCTCATGCTTGTAACCCTAGCTACTGAGGGGCATCTGGGTTGGTTCCATATCTTAGCTATAGTAAATAATGCTGCAATAAACATAGTCGTGCTGGTAGCTTTAGTGAGGTCCTGTTTGTTAACATTTGGGTAAATGCCCAAAAGTGGAATTGCTGGGTCATAGGGGAGCACTATTTGCAGTCTTTTGAGGAAACTGCATACTGCTTTCCAAAGTGGTTGAACAAGTTTTCACTTCCAACAACAATACAGTAAGGTTCCCTTCTGTCCACACCCCCTCCAGCATCTATTTTTATTAGAGTTCTTGATTACAGCCTTTCTAACTGGGGTGAGGTGAATCATGGTTCAAAGCCAGCCTAGGCAGGAAAGTCCCTGACACCCTTATCTCCAAGGAGCCACCAGAAAACAGGCTGTGACTCAAGTGGTTGAGCACTAGTCTTGAGCTGAAGAGCTGAGGGACACTGTCCAGGCCCCGATTTCAAGCCCCATGACCGACAAAAACTAAAAATAAACAGTTAAAAATGAACAAATATTTTGACCTAAATATTAAAATATATTCTAAAAATTTTTTAAATCTTCACTAGATTTAATAGTTTATAGAAATGTAGAGAAGTGTTTTCTGGTTTTAGTTGTCCTTGAATCAATTGTATAAATCACATATTACTAACTTAATTCATATTTGTAGGTTTATATACGTATATGCCATAAATACAATTAACTGATACGTGATAGGCACTGCTGTTTTAGGAATCTCCCTTGGCTTTCTACCATTAACCCTTCTACGCGAAGATCAATATGCACTCCAACCTTGTCAGAGATTTCATCTTATTGGAGCAGAAAATTATAAGTTAAAATCATTGTTTGGAACAACTGTAACAATTTACATGCATTTCACTTAGTTCAAGAACCAAAACATTCAAGTTATCTTAACCATACCAGTAATAGAAAAATGTCTTCTGAGGTTTTCAGTCTCTTAAGAGATGAAAATCTTTAATTATATATATATTTTTTCTGTCTTACATCTTATATCTTAGGAAAATCTTTTTGTGTAACCCAGTGTTCCTGATTAGAAGACCAGAACAAAGGCAATAATGAAAATAGCCAAGGAAAATACTTGAAACCAATTAAAAAAGCAATCACAGACACTCCTGTTTTCACCAGTTTCAATGAGAATATACGTTAAAGTATCATGTTTTTATTATCATTTAAAGAGCAATAATTAAACTTTAATTAGCAGTGAAGAAGAGAAAAGAAATCTTTGTTTGAAAACAGCTTGACTGAACAATCCAAAATAAGCATAAGGGATTTATCTTGTTTTTCTATGTTGTTGCCAAAATAATAGAGAGCAAGACCCAAAAGCAGGAAAACTACTAAGCCAAAGCAATAACCTTTTGTCTAGAAAATAATTGTGAGGTTCTGACTCTTTCAAAGTCAGGCTTGCAAAGAGGAAAAGTGTATTTGCTTTAGTGGGAATAATAAAATATATAAAAATCCTTTATTAATGTTTTACATATCTTGACTAGGACTTCTCGGGTTGGAGAAGAGGAAAGGTATGAAAAAGTTCAAGATTGTTTGACTATTCCCCAAGATCTTTCTTATTTATCAGCTATAGCAACAAAAGTAGCTTTGGTTATTCTTAGAATCATGCTTGTTTACATTTAGAAGCATTATTTGTTGCTGGGTTATAAGCTGCAAACCCTTGAGTATTAATAGTCATTTCCTAACAGAGGAAAGTTGCTGTGAAAACAAACATAAAATATCAAAGGCTTAGCATAGTGGAAACTATTTTCTAGCTATATCACAATCTGTAGGTGTAGATTTTGTTTCACATTGTTCCAGGGGACCCATTTTTGTCATCTTCTTTTTCACCATTTAGTGATCCTATAACATCGTATGCCATCCTGGGAGTCTACATTTTCACTGGATTCTTTAATTTCTATTGGAAAGTTAGGAAGAATAGGAAATTGAGTTCCTGTCTTACCATGTATTGTATTACTTTACAAACTATAACTCAAAATGACAGAAATTATCTTTATAATATTAGGATACAGATTTCATTTCCATATTCTTACCCTAGCCTTCTACATAACTTTGGTAGTTAGTAATACACAAATGTGAAATTGAAGTTAGGGAGCTTCTTATTCAGATATTATTTAGAATTTCAAGACTCATTCTTGCAAGGCCCTTAGTAGTATTTACATCATACACATGTACAAAGCCGGTGGCAACTTTTTCTTATTCTCAGAAACTAGGACATATGGTGTCCCCGTAGTTGCATCACGAAAAGGTCGAAATTTAGCTAGTTTACAAAACCAAATGTGCTGTAAAAATTTTCTACAAGTTCATTGGTTTGACTAATGCATATTTATCATTTTACATTTCTAAAGGACAGAAATCTAAAAGAAGTCACACTAGATTAAAATCAAGCAACCTACAGAGCTAAAATATTTTTCAGATGATTCTAGTGGAAAAGGCATTTACTTCCTGTTTTGCTTTCCATAAAGTTCAGAATCTGGGTTGTTGTCTTTTCCTTTATCTTCTAATGTAGCATCTTTACATCTTTCTGATGGTTCGTACCTAATCATGTCCCTTTGAACTACAGCTGAGACTTTTAAGTACCCGTTTGAGTATACCTTCCCCATCTGATAATTATTGAAATTTGTGTTACTTAGGTAATGAAAGGTGATTATTTTACAAAATTATATACAAAATGTAAATGTATATTTGAGGGATTAGATATATGGGGACTATGGATACTTTGGGAATGTATTTTACTGCCTACCATAATGAGTGTTTAAGCTTTCTTTCTACTATAACCTGTTATCCTTTCATTAATTTTGAACAACATATTTCTTCAATGAAATATAACTAGAAAAAATTTAGTTCCTGAAATCATTTAATCCTGAATAAAACATTGTCATGTACTAGAAGTCTTAAATGCTAAAGTGCAACTCCTGAAGCAAAAAAAAAAAAAAAGAAAAAAAGAAAGAAAACCAAAGACACACATATACCCCTAAAAAAATTATAAGAGGAAAAATAAGTTATTAGAAAACAATTTTTTTCAAGAAAATGTGAAAATTAAAAATTTTAGAAAAGAAAAAAAATTTTTATGAAAGGTACAAAAAAAATGAAAAAAAAGTACTTTGATTTTTTTGGGAGGGGTGGGAAAAATTCTGTATCTCCCTTGTGTACATAACCAGTCTCTTGTTAGAGTCTCTGGCCTGCTTGTGGTGTTTGATTTTCCTGTGGCTTGGTTGGTTTATTAAGTCAGTTTGTTTGCACAGGCAGAAAAATGCTCTGCTTTACCCAGGATTTTGTGATCCTCCTCCCAGGCTGGTTCAATGTGAGGCAGTTCTGCTTTGAGTATCACAAAAGAGGGAGATGGCTTTTTCCTCAAGTTTGGAGATGCTTTGATGAGGCTAGGTTCTGGGTAGAGTTGAGGCCTTTCAGCAAACAGTAGCTTTTCCAGGAGGCTAGTTAGTAAGAAACTCACAGAGCCCAGCCTGGAGCCATTCTCAGGGTTTATGTTTACAGAATTTCAATTGATTGTCAAGGCTGCTAAAGAGAGGGGCAGCCTCTGGTTCTGATTACCCAGTGAAGAAAGCCACTCCAGGGGCTGGGGCCTGAGTTGGGTGACTTTTCCCCGAGTGGAGCTGTGTCTGGCAGGTTATGTTAGGTACTTGTGACCTGGTAAATGACTCTAGTTTTCTTCCAAGGCCTAAGTTGGAGCTAGCAGCTCTGCCGACCTTTGGCGGTATCCAAGATGGAGAACTCCGGTAGTGGGTGGGGGAGAGGGTTGGCTGGCTCAGGCCAAAATTTTCTTAATAGAGACCTGGAAACACAACAAATCAAAGGAAGGTTGGACAAATGGGATTGCATGAAGTTGCAGAGCTTCTGCATGGTAAAGGACATAGCTAGCAAGATCAATAAAAGCCTACGGATTGGGAGAAGTTCTTCACTAGCCATAAAACAGACAAGGGTCTCATATCTCAAATATACTTGGAACTCAAAAAATTAAATCCACCACCAACAAATCCTCAAAGAAACAACTGCCCAATAAATAAGTGGGCGAAAGACTTAAAGAGAAACTTCTCTGAAGAAGGAAGAAGGTTGGCCAATAGACACATGAAGAAATGCTCAACCTCCCTAGCCATAAAAGAAATGCAAATCAAAACAACATTAAGATACCACCTCACCCCAGTTAGAATGGCAAAAATCAAGAACTCTAATAACAGATGCTTGAGTGGATGTGGACAGAAGGGAACCTTACAGCATTGTTGGTGGGAGTGTAAACTTGTTCAACCACTTTGGAAATTAGTATGGAGGTTCCTCAAAAGACTTCACATAGAGCTCCCCTATCACCCAGAAATCCCACTTTTGGGCATTTAACTAAATGTTTACAAACAAGACCACACTAAAGCTACCAGCACCACTGTGTTTACTGCAGCATTATTTACTATAGCTAAGATATGGAACCAACCCTGATGCCCCTCAGTAGATGAATGTATCAAAAAAATGTGGTATATATACACAGTGGAATTCTATGCCTCCATCAGAAAGAATGACATTGCCCCATTTGTTAGGAAATGGAAGGACTTGGACAAAAGTATATTAAGTGAAGTAAGCCAAGCCCAAAGAAACATAGGTCCCCTAGTTTCCCTTATTTGCAATAGTTAGTATATGTATAAGTCAAGCAGAAAAGGTCAGGTAAGGTGATGTTAGGAAAATGAATCCAAAGATATGTATTTAAATATTTTTTTCTTTCAAGCATTTGTTTCTAATGCATTTATAAGATTATTTTTTGTTGCTTTGTATGTCGCTCCCCTACAGTATAACACTTGTTTTCACTGTATTTGATGTCGGTATAATTTGTGGGGGAAGGGAAAAAACCAGTCGTTTAAATAAGGATACAGGTGGATCCGTCGTAACAATGAGAAGTACAAGTTGTCTGGTTGAAAACGAACTTTACCACTTTGGTGGGGGGGGGGGTGGAAGATTGGTTAAGGGAGGGAGGCTTGGAAGGGATGGGAAGGGGAAAAAACGGAGGAGGCTAGAATGCTTGATAAGAAATGTACTCATTATCTTGCCCATGTAGTTGTAACACCTGTGTACAGTTTTTTCACAATAAAAAAAAGAAAAAAATTGTTTTCTAGTAACATTTTTTCCTCTTATAGTTTTTATTTTAGAGTATATGTGTGTGTGTGCGTTTTTCTTTCTTTTTTTTTCTTTTTAAAAAAATTTTGTTTTATTTTTCACTCTAGTGAACTTCTGATCTTTTTTCTTTCTTTCTTATTCTTTTCACCGTTTTTTCTCTTTCATTCTTCTCTATGTGACTTAATTGTTGTTCTGCACATCCTCAGATATACCCACAATCGATTATTAGACATTATCCCCCACTGTGTACACATTTAATCCACAAATTTTTACACAATTCAAAACCACTGAGACTTAAATTCCTTAATAGCAGTACTACCTCTTTATACCCATATAATATTAAGTATTTTTAAGTTTTGCACATCTCCTTTCCATCCCTCCCCTTCTCTCATTATCTCCACGTACTTCTCTGTATATTTCTTTTTCATGTGCTATAATACTTTTAATTTTTACTTTCTTTTTTCTGGTCTCTTTTTTTCCCTTTCCCTTTCTTCTTTTTTTCAATCTCTCTACTTTCATCCTATCCAACCTATTTCCTGTTTTGAGATTAGGACTTAGTTAAGATAACTCTCCCTGTGCCTTCCCACATCAATCTATTCCTATTTTTTACCCACATCTCTCCCTAACCCTAATAATTTCTGGTTTTCCAAATTCTTTGCAGTTCATAGATCATTAATATATAGTTTTTTAATTTAGAATAGATGTATCTGTAGAAATTGTATCTGCAGACTATTGACTGTGCAAATACAGACTTTGGTTGATGCTTGCCTTAAGAAAGTGTTCTAGAACAACACTGGTGTTATTTTCATCCCAAATGGGCAGAGTAAGCCAGAAAAACACAAGAAAAATGGCAAGTCCTGGTATCTCAACTCCCACTTATGATAACCAGGGGACAGAACAGATAATGAATAATCCAGGAGAGAGTTCCCAAATAGTTCTACAATACTGCTGGCAAAAATGATAAATGAAAAAATTGAAAACATACAAAGGAATCGGTATGAGCGTGATAGGGAGAGAGAGGAGGAAAACAAAATGTCAATGGAGGCAAACAAAAGGTCAATACAGGAAAAGATTGAAAACCTACAAAGGACTCTATATGAACGTGATAGTGATAAGGAGGAGGCAAACCAAAGGTTTATACAAGAATGTCATGAGCATGAGAAAGCTACTCAAAAACTGATACATTATTTGCATGAGCAGCTTGAGAACACTAAAAGAGAACTACTGAAATGGCGTGAACGTGAGGAATCTAAGAAAAGAGTAATACAGGAATTGAGAGAGCAGGATGATTATACACAAAGATCACTAAAGGCATTCATAGAATCCATTAACAAAGAGCTGAAGGAAGTCAGGGAGCCCACAAAGGGAATGCTGAATGTAACCCAACAGAAGGAATGGGAGTCCAAGGAAACCATAACCAATCAACTAAGTGATTTCAGAATAAACACTGAACACCAAATTAAGGACGTAAGGAAGTTCATACAAGATCTAAAACAAAGCTTCAACAAAGAATTTGAAGCCATCAAAGCTGACACATTAGAAGGAAAAGAAATAAAAAACAAAGTAGAAAGTCTTGACAGCAGGTTAGACCATGCAGAAGATTGAATCTCAGGGATTGAAGGCAGTTTAGATATTATAGAGAAAAACATACAACCATCCAAGAAAAATCTAAGAAATGTGATAAATCTATTCAACAATTGGAAGCCACCATCAGAAGGCCTAATCTGAGAATTATCTGTGTAAAGGAACACCTAGGAACAGAAGTTAAAGGTCTAGGAAATTTGTTTAACGGGATCCTAGTAGAGAAATTCCCAAACATGCAAAATGATAGGCGTATTCAGATACAAGAAGGTTTTAGAACTCCAAATAGACTAGACCAGAACAGGACATTCCACCATCACATTATAATCCACACAGGATCAATTCAGACCAAGGAAAAGATCCTTAAAGCTGTCAAGGAGAAAAGATTAATCACATATAAAGGGAAATCACTTAGAATCACCTCAGATTTCTCAGCAGAGACAATCAAAGCAAGAAGAGCCTGGAATGATGTATGCCATGTCCTAAATACAAACAAATATCAACCAAGAATACTGTAATCAGCTAAATTCTCCTTCATAACTGAAGGCCAAATAAAAATCTTCCATAGCAAAGAAAAATTCGAACAATACATCTCCACCAAACCAGCCCTACCAAAGACTGTTAAAGATGTCCTACACATAGAAAACCAACAAGACCACAATAAAGGCCAAGAAACTGCACCCAAACTGAGAATCAAAGAACCATAGGAAGAACGGAGTTTTCGCAGCCACCAAGAAGGTGGATAACATGGCAGACACTCCCAAATACCTCTCAGTCCTATCTCTCAACCTTAACGGACTTATTTCACCACTTAAGGGACATAGACTATCTAGTTGGATGAAAAAGCAAAATCCTTCTATCTGCTGCCTTCAGGAGTCACATCTGGCCCATAAAACCAAACACATTTTCAATGTTAAAGGCTGGAACAAAATCTACCAACAAACGGCCATCATAAACAGGCGGGAGTTGCAATTCTAATATCAGATAAAATAGACTTCAAATTTAAATTCGTGAGAACAAATAAAGAAGGTCGCTACATACTAATTAAGGAATCTTTCTTTCAGTAGGATATTACAATTCTTTTTTTTTATATGTAAATTATCTTTAATAAGTTTTTTATTGTAAAAATACTGTACAGAGGGTTTACAGTTACATGAGCAAGGTAATGAGTACATTTCCTATCAAGCATTGTTGCCTCCCCTTCCATCTCTTCCCTCCCACCTCCACAACTACATCTCTCCACCCCTCCTGCCTAAATTGTAAAGTTCCTTTTCAACATAGAGTCTTCTACATCTCATTGTTACAATGGGTCAATCTGTATCCCTATTTAACAATAATTAAGTTTGAACTCAAAGCTACTTCAATTGCCATCTTCCTACAAGACTACATTATAAAGAAATTATAACTTGATCTTAAATTCATCCTGGCATTTCCATATTGCAGAGAATACATTTAGTCTGAAGTGTTTTTAATCATGTTAAAACAAGTTTATCTGTATGTAATTTTTTTTTAATTTAATTTAATTTTATTTGAGAACATACTGTACAGAGGGGTTACAATTACATGGGCAGGATAATGCATACATTTCTTACCAAGCATTGCAGCCTCCTCCTTTGTTTACCCTTCACCTCCCTTCCCAGCCTCCCCCCTCCCTCCCACCCAATCATACCCCCCCTCCCCCCCCCACCGACATTGTAAAGCTGGTTTTGACATGACATTTTGTACTTCTCATTGTTGCAACAGGTCCACCTGAATCCTTAAACGACATGTTTGTCCCCATCTCCTCCACATGTTATACTGACATCAAATATAGTGAAAGCGGGGTTACACTGTGGGGGAGGGACATACAAAGCAACAAAGAAATAATCTTATAAATGCGTTAGAAACACATGCATGAAAGAAACAAAAACATTAAAATACATATTTGAGGGTTCGTTTTCCTAACATCACATTATCTGACTTTTTCCGCTTGACTCATACCTATACTAGATATTGCAAATAAGGGAAACCATGGGACCTATGTTTCTTTGGGCCTGGCTTACTTCACTTAATATAATTGTTTGCAAGCCTTTCCATTTCCTAATAAATGGGGAAATGTCATTCTTTCTGATGGAGGCATAGAATTCCATTGTGTATATATACCACATTTTCTTGATCCATTCATCTACTGAGGGGCATCTGGGTTGGTTCCATGTCTTAGCTATGGTAAGTAATGCTGCAATAAACATAATTGTGCTGGTAGCTTTAGTGTGGCCTTGTTTGTGATCATTTGGGTAAATGCCCAAAAGTGGGATTGCTGGGTCGTTGGGGAGCTCTATGTGGAGTCTTTTGAGGAACCTCCATACTGCTTTCCAAAGTGGTTGAACAAGTTTACATTCCCACCAACAATGAAGTAAGGTTCCTTTCTGTCCACATCCCCTCCAGCATCTGTTGTTGTTAGAGTTCTTGATTTTTGCTGTTCTAACTGGAGTGAGGTGATATCTCAATGTTGTTTTGATTTTCATTTCTTTTATGGCTAGGGATGTTGAACATTTCTTCATGTGTCTATTGGCCATCCTTCTTTCTTCTTCAGAGAAGCTTCTCTTTAAGTCTTTCGCCCACTTACTTATTGGGCAGTTGTTTCTTTGAGGATTTGTTGTTGGGTGGTTTAATTTTTTGAGTTCCAAGTATATTTTAGATATGAGACCCTTGTCCATTGTATGGCTAGTAAAGATCTTCTCCCAGTCCGTGGGCTTTCTATTGATCTTGCTAGCTATGTCATTTGCCCTGCAGAAGCTCTGCAACCTTATACAATCCCATTTGTCCAGCCTTTCTTTGATTTGTTGTGTTTCCGGGTCTCTATTCAGAAAATTTCGGCCTGAGCCAAGGAGACCCAGGGTTTCTCCTATTCCATCCTGTAATGTTTTCAGAGTGTCTGCTTTGAGTTCAAGGTCTTTGATCCATTTGGAGTTGATTCTGGTGCAGGGTGATATATAAGGATCTAGCTTTAGTTTTCTACATGTAGTTAACCAGTTTTGCCAGCACCATTTACTGAAGAGGCTGTCTGTCTTCCATTCTATTGTTTTAGCTCCCTTATCGAAGATTAGATGGCTATAGGTCTGTAGGTTCATTTCTGGGTTTTCAATTCTATTCCATTGGTCCTGAGGTCTGTTCTTATGCCAATACCAAGCTGTTGTGATTACTATGGCTTTATAGTAGAGTTTGAAATTTGGTAATGATATTCCTCCAGCAGTGTTCTTTCCGTTGAGGAGCGTTTTTGCTATTCGGGGTCTTTTATTGTTCCATATGAATTTTTGGATTGCCTCTTCTATTTCCTTGAAGAATGAGGGTGGAATTTTGATAGGTATTGCGTTGAATTTGTAGATAGCCTTGGGAAGTATTGCCATTTTCACGATGTTAATCTTTCCAATCCAGGAGCATGGGAGGTTTTGCCATTTTTTAAGTTCTGTGTTGATTTCCTTTTTCAAGATTTTAAAGTTTTCATCATAGAGGTCCTTCACTTCTTTAGTTAAGTTAATTCCTAGGTATTTTATTTTTTGTGGGGCTATTACAAATGGAGTTGCTTTCCTAATTTCAGCCACACTTTTCTCATTGTTGGCATACAGAAAAGCCATTGATTTTGGGGGGTTAATTTTATAACCTGCTACTTTGCCGAAGTTTTGAATCAGCTTGAGTAATTTGGGAGTGGAGTCTATGGGATTCTTTAAATACAAGATCATGTCATCTGCAAAGAGGGAGAGTTTTATTTCTTCTTTCCCTATTTGGATCCCCTTTATGTCTGCATCTTGTCTTATTGCTGTAGCTAGGCATTCTAATACTAGATTGAAGAGAAGTGGAGAGAGTGGGCATCCTTGTCTTGTTCCTGAGTTAAGAGGAAATGGCTTTAGTTTTTCACCATTGAGTATAATGCTGGCTGTAGATTTGTCATATACAGCCTTTATTGTATTGAGAAATGTTCCTTGGATTCTTAATTTTTCTAAAACCTTCATCAGGAAGTGGTGTTGGATCTTGTCGAATGCTTTTTCTGCGTCTATTGAGATAACCATGTGGTTCTTATTCTTGCTCCTGTTGATGTGATGAATAATATTAATTGATTTGCGTATATTGAACCAGCTTTGCATCCCTGAAATGAATCCTGTTTGATCGTGGTGTATGATTTTTTGGATGAATTGTTGAAGTCGGTTGGCCAAAATTTTGTTGAGAAGTTTTGCATCAATGTTCATCAAAGAAATGGGTCTATAGTTCTCTTTCTTTGATGAGTCCCTGCCTGGTTTTGGGATGAGGGTTATGATGGCTTCATAGAATGTGTTCGGTAGTGAGCTTTCTCTTTCAATTTCATTGAAGAGTTGGAGGAGAATTGGTGTGAGCTCTGCTTTGAAGGCCTTGTAAAATTCCGCTGTAAAACCATCTGGTCCTGGACTTTTCTTAGCTGGGAGGTCTCTTATTGCGGTTTCTATTTCAATGCTTGATATGGGCCTGTTAAGATAGTTTACCTCATCTTGGTTTAGTTTTGGCATGTCAATATTTGCTAGGAAGAGGTCCATTTCTGTCAAGTTCTCAAACTTATTAGCATAAAGTTTTGAGAATTATTCCCTTATAATGTTCTGAATCTTGCTTGTTTCCGTGGTGATGTTTCCATTCTCATCTCTGAGTTTATTAATTTGGGTGTGTTCTCTTCTTTTTCTGATAAGATTTGCTAAGGGTCTGTCAATTTTGTTAAGTTTTTCGAAGAACCAACTCTTTCTTTTGTTGATTCTTTCTATAGTTTTTTTGGATTCTAATTCATTTAATTCTGATTTAATTTTGATTATTTCTTTCCGTCTACTGGATTGGGGTTTATCTTGCTGCTCTTTTTCAAGGAGGTTTAGATGTGTCATTAAATTGTTAGTTTCAGATCTCTCCAATTTGTTGATGTAGGAGCTCAGAGCTATAAACTTGCCTCTGAGTACTGCCTTTGCTGTGTCCCAGAGGAGCTGGTATTTTGTGTGTTCATTTTTGTTGAATAGCATGAACATTTGAATTTCCTTTCTAATCTCTTCCATGACCCACTCATGATTCAGCAGTGTGTTGTTCAGCCTCCATGTGATACCGGACTTTCTTTGGTGGCTTTTGGTGTTGAGTTCTAATTTTATTCCCTTGTGGTCAGAGAGAATACAAGGTATAACTTCAATGTTTCTGAATTTAGACAAGTTTGCTTTGTGGCCTAAAATGTGGTCTATTTTAGAAAACATTCCATGTGCTGCTGAGAAAAACGTGTATTCTGATGCTGCTGGGTGAAATGTTCGGTAAATGTCTGTTAAGTCTAGTTGATCTATGCAGCTGTTTAGATCTGCGGTTTCTCTGTTGAGTTTTTGCCGAGTTGATCTATCTAGTGGGGAGAGTGGTGTGTTAAAATCCCCAACAATTAATGTCTTTGGATCTATATGGGATTTGAGGGAAAGTAGTGTTTCTTTGATAAATTTGGGTGCTCCATTGTTTGGCGAATAGATATTTAGAATTGTAAAATCCTCCTGAAGGAGAGATCCTTTAATTAGTATGTAGCGACCTTCTTTATCTCTTTTCACGAATTTTAATATGAAGTCTATTTTATCTGATATTAGGATTGCAACTCCCGCCAGTTTATGCGGTCCGTTTGCTTGGTAGATTTTGTTCCAGCCTTTAACATTGAAAATGTGTTTGTTTTTACGGGCAAGATGTGACTCCTGCAGGCAGCAGATAGAAGGGTCTTGTTTTTTAATCCAACTAGACAGTCTATGTCGCTTAATTGGAGAGTTCAGTCCGTTAACATTAAGAGATAGGACTGAGAGGTATTTGGGAGTTCCTGCCATGTTATCTACCTTCTTGGGGGCTGCGAAAACTGGGTTCTTCCTATGGTTCTTGGATTCTCAGTTTGGGTGCAGTTTCTTGGCCTTTATTGCGGTCTTGTTGGTTTTCTATGTGTAGGACATCTTTAAGGATCTCTTGTAGGGCTGGTTTGGTGGAGATGTATTGTTTCAATTTTTCTTTGCTATGGAAGGTTTTTATTTGGCCTTCAGTTATGAAGGAGAGTTTAGCTGGGTACAGTATTCTTGGTTGATAGTTGTTTTTTTTTAGGGCATGGCATACATCATTCCAGGCTCTTCTTGCTTTGATTGTCTCTGCTGAGAAATCTGAGGTGATTCTAATTGGTTTCCCTTTATAAGTGATTACCCTTTTCTCTCTGACAGCTTTAAGGATCTTTTCCTTGTTCTGAGTTGATCCTGTGTGGATTATAATGTGACGGTGGGATGTCCTATTCTGGTCTGGTCTATTTGGGGTTCTAAAGGCTTCTTGTATCTGGACAGGCCTATCTTTTTGCATGTTTGGGAAGTTCTCTGCTAGGATCCTGTTAAACAGATTTCCTACACCATTAACTTCTGTTTCTAGGTGCTCCTCTACACCCATTATCCTTAGATTAGGCCTTCTGATGGTGTCTTCCAGGTGTTGGATAGATCTATCATATTTCTTGGACTTGTCTTGGATGGTTGTATGTTCTTTCTCTATAATATCTAGGCTGTCTTCAATCCCTGAGATTCGATCTTCTGCATGTTCTAACCTGCTGTCAAGACTCTCTACTTTGTTTTTTATCTCTTTTCCTTCTAGTTGGTCAGCTTTGATGGCTTCAAGTTCTTTGTTGAAGCTCTGTTTTAGGTCTTGTATGAATTTCTTTACTTCCTTAATTTGGTGTTCAGTGTTTGTCCTCAAATCACTTAGTTGATTGGTTATGGTTTCTTTGGGCTCCCATTCCTTCTGTTGGGTTCCATTCAGCATTCCCTTTGTGGTCTCCCTGACTTCCTTCAGCTCTTTTTTAATGGATTCCATGAATGCCTTTAGTGATCTTTGTGTGTTCTCTACCTGGTCTCTCAATTCCTGTATTACTCTTTGATTAGCTTCCTCCCGTTCGTGGGATTCCTGCAGATCTCTTTGAGTGTTCTCAGCCTGCTCACGCCATTCCTCCCTTTCTCTTTGAGTATTCTCAAGTTGTTCACGCAAATCCTGTATCAGTTTTTGAGTAGCTTCCTCACGCTTATGATATTCCTGTATAAACTTCTGGGATGCCTCCTCTCTCTCCCTATCACGCTCATACAGAGTCCTTTGTACGTTGTCAAACTTTTCGTTTATCATGTTTGCCAGCAGTGTTTGTAGAGCTGTTTGGGAACTTTCCTCTGGATTATTCATTATCTGTTCTAACCCCTGATTATCAGGATTGGGAATTGAGATACCCGAATTTGCCATTTTTCTTGTGTTTTTCCCGGCTTACTCTGCCCATTTGAGATGAAGATAGCACCAGTTTTGTGCTAGAACACTATCTTAAGGCAACCATCAACCAAAGTTTGCATTTGTACAGTCAATAGTCTACAGCTACAATCTAGTTCAACAGATGCATCTATTCGACATCAAACAATTATATGTTAAAGGACTTCGAACCGCAGAGAAGAATTTGGAAAACCAGAAATTATTAGGGTTAGGGAGAGATGTGGGTAAAAAATAGGAATAGATTGGGTGTGGGGAGGCACAGGGAGAGTTAACTATGTCCTAATCACAATGCAGGAAATAGGTTGGGTAGGATGTAAGTAGAGAGAGAGAGAAAAAGAAGAAAGGGAAAGGGGAATGAAAAGAGACCAGAAAAAAAAATAGAAACGTAAAAATTAATGTTATTTTAGAGATTAAAAGACCATCTATTTATAGTGGAATATGAATACGTTGAGAGAAAGGGAGGGACATAGAGGAGATGAGAAAAACTTTTAAAAAAATGCTTAAAATATTATATAGGTATAAAGAGGTAGTATAGTACTGCTATTAATGAATTTAAGTCTCAGAGGTTTTGAATTGAGTAATAAGTTTGTGGATTAAGTGTGTAGACAATGGGGGATAGGGTCTACTGGTTAACTACGGGTTTATCTGAGGATGTGCAGTACAAGAGTTAAGTCACATAAAGATGAAAAAAGAGGAAAAGATGGAAAGGATAGGAAAGTGAGAAGTAAAGATCAGAAGTTCAGTAGAGCTAGAAAACAAAACAAAAAGATAATTATGAATGAAAGAAAAAGAGAAAGAAGACAAGACAAGAAAAGAAAACACACATTCACGTATTCCTAAAATAAAAATTATAAGAGGAGAAAAAAAAAAAGTTAATGGGAAACAATTATTTTTTCAGAAGAGGCAAAAATTAAAGATTAATAAAAGTTTTAGAAAAGCAAAAAATTTATATATATATATAAGGTAACAAAAAACGAAAAAAAAACAAAACAAGAAAAAGAAAAAAAGAAAAAAAGAAGAAGAAAAAAAAAGTTCTTTGATTTTTTTTTTGGGGGGGGGGAGGGGTGGGAAGAGTCCTGTATCTCCCTTTTGTCTGTAACCAGAGTCTGGTTGGAGTCTCTGGTCAGCTTGAGGTCCTGTGGCTTGATTGGTTTCTTAAGTCAGTTTGTTGGAACAGGCAGAAAAATGCTCTGCTTTACCCAAGATTTTGAGATCCCCCTCCCAGCTTAGTTTACTGGGAGGGTGATCTGCTTTGAGAATCACAAAAGAGGGGGATGCAGTGATGTGGCTAGGTTCTGGGTAGAGTTGAGGCCTTTCAACGAACAGTAGCTTTTCCCTGGGGCTATTTTGTGAAAAAAAAACTCACAGCACCCAGCCTGGAGCCATTCTCAGGGTTTCTGTTTTTCAATTGATTGTGGAGGCTGCTAGAGGGAGGGGCAGCCTCTGGCTCTGGCCACCCAGTGAGGAGAGCCACTCCAATGGCTGGCGCCTGAGCTGGGCGACCCCTCCCTGGATCGAACCGAGTCTGTGATGTCACCTCGCCACCAAGTTCCCGTGACCTGCCAAATGACTAGCTCTATTCCAAGGCCTGAGCTGGAGCTAGCCGCTCCTCCGAGCTTTGTCGGTATCCAAGATGGAGATCACCGGTGCTGGGGGGGGGAGGGGTGGCCTTCCCTCCTCTGCTCCCAGAGAAGGAGTGAGGAAGTGGGGCTTCTACTCACGCCGATTCTTGGATCCCGGGTCGTCTCTGGTCTGCAAAGTGCAGGATGAAGTTGTCCGCTCCTTGTCGGTTCTTGGTGGTGTTGAGTAGAATCCGCTCGTCCGCTGCGTCTGGCTCCTTTGTCCCGGACTGCGTCTCAGGTATGCCTCCACGGCGGTGGTCGCCGCTGCGACCCTGCCGCCGCAGCGGCAGCTGCTCAGATGTGTCTGCTTGGCTTCCCCTCTCTTGACTAACTCTCTGTCCTGTGATGGCACATTTGGTGTGATTCTCTGGCTTGGGACTGTTCACTGGAACTCTGAAACTGTTTTCTATGCAAGAGCTTGTTCAGATTCCAGCTTCTCCTCCGCCATCTTCCCGGAACTCTGTGTCAGGATATTACAATTCTAAATATCTCTTCGCCAAACAACGGAATGCCCCAAATTTGTCCAAGAAACACTACTTTTCCTCATAGATCCAAATACATTAAATGTTGGGGATTTTAACACACCATTATCCCCACTATATATATCAACTCGGCAAAAACTCAACTGAGAAACCACAGATCTAAACAACTGCATAGATCAACTAGATTTAACAGACATCTACCGAACATTTCACCCAGCAGCATCAGAATACACGTTTTTCTCAGAAGCACATGGAACATTTTCTAAAATAGACCACATTTTTGGCCACAAAGCAAACTTGTCCAAATTCAGAAACATTGAAATTATACCTTCCATTCTCTCAGACCACAAGAAAAGAAAATTAGAACTCAACACCAAAAGCCACCAAAGAATGTCTAGTAACACATGGAGGTTGAACAACACAGAGCTGAATCACGAGTGGGTCATGGAAGAGATTAGAAGGGAAATTCAAATGCTCATGCTATTCAACAAAAATGAGCACACAAATTATCAGCTCCTCTGGGACACAGCAAAGGTAGTACTCAGAGGCAAGTTTATAGCTCTGAGCTCCTGCATCAACAAATTGAGATCTGAAAACAACAATTTCATGAGATATCTGAACCTCCTTGAAAAAGAGCAGCAAGATAAACAAAAATCCATTAGACAGAAAGAAATTATTAAAATTGAATCAGAATTAAATGAATTAGAATCCCAAAAACTATAGAGAGAACCAACAATGTAAAGAGTTGGTTCTTCGAAAAAATTAACAAAATTGCCAGACCTTAGCAAATTTATCAGAAAAAGAAGAGAACACACCCAGATAAATAAACTCAGAGATCAGAATGGAAACATCACCACAGAACCAACTAATATTCAGAACATTATAAGGGAATACTTCTCAAAACTTCATGCTAATAAGTTTGAGAATTTGGCCGAAATGGACCTTTTCCTAGCAAATATTGACAGGTCAAAACTAAACCAAGATGAGTTAAACCATCTTAACAGGGCCATATCAAGCATTGAAATAGACAGTAATAAAAGACCTCCCATCTAAGGTAAGTCCAGGACCACATGATTTTACAGCGGTATTCTACAAGGTCTTCAAAGCAGAGCTCACACCAATACTCCTCCAACTCTTCAATGAAGTTGAAAAAGAAAGTTCACTACCGAAGACATTCTATGAAGCCATCACAACCCTCATCCCAAACCAGGCAAGGACTCATCAAAGAAAGAGAAATATAGACCCATTTCTTTGATGAACATTGAAGCAAAACTTCTAAACAAAATTTTGGCCAAACGACTTCAACAACATTATACCACCTCACCCCAGTTAGAATGGCAAAAATCAAGAACTCTAATAACAAGAGATGCTGGAGGGATGTGGACAGAAGGGAACCTTACTTCTTTGTTTGTGGGAGTGTAAACTTATTCTACCACTTTGGAAAGTAGTATGGAGGTTCCTCAAAAGACTCCACATAGAGATTCCCCTATGACCCAGCAATCTCACTTTTGGGCATTTACCCAAATGTTCACAAACAAGACCACACTAAAGCTACCAGCACAACTATGTTTATTGCAGCATTATTTACCATAGCTAAGATATGGAACCAACCCAGATGCCCCTCAGTAGATGAATGGATCAAGAAGATGTGGTATATATACACAATGGAATTCTATGCCTCCATCAGAAAGAATGACATTTCCCCATTTGTTAGGAAATGGAAAGGCTTGGAAAAAATTATATTAAGTGAAGTAAGCCAGGCCCAAAGAAACATAGGTCCCATGGTTTCCCTTATTTGCAATATCTAGTATAGGTATGAGTCAAGCAGAAAAAGTCAGATAATGTGATGTTAGGAAAACGAACCCTCAAATATGTATTTTAATGTTTTTGTTTCTTTCATGCATGTGTTTCTAACGCATTTATAAGATTATTTCTTTGTTGCTTTGTATGTCCCTCCCCCACAGTGTAACCCCCGCTTTCACTATATTTGATGTCAGTATAACATGTGGAGGAGACGGGGACAAACAAGTCGTTTAAGGATTCAGGTGGACCTGTTGCAACAATGGGAAGTACAAAATGTCATGTCAAAACCAGCTTTACAATGTCGGTGGTGGGGGAGAGGGGTATGATTGGGTGGGGGGAGGGTGGAGGCTGGAAAGGGAGGTGAAGGGTAAACAAAGGAGGAGGCTGCAATGCTTGGTAAGAAATGTATGCATTATCCTGCCCATGTAATTGTAACCCCTCTGTACAGTATGTTCTCAAATAAAATTAAATTAAATTAAAAAAAAGAAATGTACTCATTATCTTGCCCATGTAATTGTAACCCCTCTGTACAGTATGTTCACAAAAAAATAAAAAGAAAAAAAAGAAAAGTGAAACTAAGGGTATATTGGGAGGAAGAGGTGAGAATGTTGAAAGGGTGACATTGATCATGATGCATTGTATTTATAAACTGCTTTGTTAAATGGCAACTCCATTATACAACTAGTTAAAAATAATTTTAGATGGTAGGGAAAAATAAAGAAGGGGGTAACAATGCTTGATAGGAAATGGACTCATTATCTTGCTCATGTAACTGTAAACCCTCTGTACAGGATCTTTACAATAAAAAAAATTAAGAAAAAGAAAAAAGAAAATGTGGTATATATACAATGGAATTCTATGCCTCCATCAGAAAGAATGACATTGCCCCATTTGTTAGGAAATGGAAAGACTTGGAAAAAATTATATTAAGTGAAATAAGCCAAGCCCAAAGAAACATAGGTTCCATTTTTTCCCTTATTCGCAATATCTAGTCAAGCAAAAAAGGTCAGATAAGGTGATGTTAGGTAAATGAACCCTAAGATATGTATTCAAATGTTTTTTTTCTTTCATTCGATTGTTTCTAACGCATTTATAAGATTATTTCTTTACTGCTTTGTATGCCCCTCCCCACAGTATAACCCCTTCTTTCACTGTATTTAATGTCAGTATAAATTGTGGAGGGCAAGGGGAAAAACAAGTCGTTTATATAAGGATACAGTTGGACACGTTGCAACAATGAGAAGTACAAGTTGTTATTTCGAAAACGAACTTTACAACTTTGTTGGGGGATAGGCGGGGAAGATTGGGTGGGGGGGTGGGGGGGATGGGAAGGGATGGGAAGGGGCAACAAAGGAGGAGGCTACAACGCTTTATAAGAAATGTACTCATTATCTTGCCCATGTAATTTTAACCCCACTCTACAGTATTTTCACAATAAAAAATTTATAAAAATTTAAAAAATGAAAAGAAAAAGATGAGGGGGCTTGGAATGTGGATTAGTGAGAGCGTGTTTCCCTAGCATGCAAGAAGCCCTGGTTTCACTTTCTCAATTGCACATACACCGAAAACGCCAGAATTGATGCTGTGGCTGAAGTAGTAGAGTGCTGTAGATAGTGCGCAGGCCTTGAGTTCAACCCAAGAACTCACTCAAAGTTACTTAGCTGGTTAGGTAGGTAGGTAGGTAGGTAGATAGATAGATTGATGATAGATAGATAGATAGATAGATAGATAGATAGATAGATAGATAGATAGATAGATAGATAAAAAGATAATAAATGAATCTGGTCTTGGACGTTAGAAGGAAACAAGGGAACAATTCTCTCATGAGGCCTTCTACAGTGTGTCAGGACACCAGCATCCCCTTCACACAACCACAGAGCGAGAAGACTGACTCCTTCCCACTTCTCAGGCAGCGGAAAGCGCCAGAGCCAAGAGGGCAGAGCCAGGTTCTAACTCAGGTGCTTGGAGACAGTAGAGAAATGGCCCTGCCTCTCCTTGGACTGGGTATTTACATTAATGATGTGGAGAATGAAGGAAGGAGAATGGACTGGCAGAGGTAGAAGAAGGGCATTCAAATCTCACAGATGGAGAGTCAAAAACCCACTCCCTAAGACCAGAGAGCAGGGTTTTTCTACTCTATTCCTCCCTTCTCCCCCACTAAACTGGCTCACTATTAACCTAATGATAGCCTGAGGCTCGGTTCACCTGAGGGAGGAAGGTTAATTAGTCATTGTTTGAAGAGGCTGAGAAAAGCCTGACCCTGGTGTTTCATTGGAGTTCTTCCTGCCAACAGGGCTAAGGCTTGGATCCTGAGAACTTCATTTGAATCCATGATGGGCCAATGTTTCTTTCCTGCATCTATAGCTAGAGAATTCTAAGAATACTTAGAGTGCGAATAACTTCTCATCACCAAGGGAAACACAGGAGGCTCTTGAACATCAGACCTTTCAGAAGTGGAAGTCAGAGTGTCATAGACTTTCCTGCCCTGGCTGGCTTCAGCCTGTGATACTGAGACCTCAGCCTTCTGAGCTAGGTTGATGGGCATGAGCTTCTGGTGCTCTACTAGCTTCAGAAGTGTAATGAAATTGACGATACAAGTCAACTGCTTATCACAAAGGCTTGTGGATCATATTAAGCCCTTCAACATTGGTCCTTTCAGAACCCTGTAGGACACAAGGTTATAATGATAGCGTCAGAGAGGCTGGGTATATGGATGTGCTACACTTGAACCTTGAGCTCTGACTCCAATTCTGGTGTACATCAGCATTCATTTTCCACAGAATGTTCTCTTAGTTAGCAAATAGGAAAAATACTTTCTTTAATCCTCACTCTTTTCCAGTTGTGTGTCTTGTATCAAGCCTGGGCACTGTCCCTGAGCCTTTCAGTTCAAGGTGAACACTCTAACACTTGAGCCACAGTGCCATGTCAGGTCTTTTGTGCTTTATTGGAGATAAGAGTCTAACAGGCTTTCCTTGTGTAGGCTGTTTTTGAACTGTGGTCTTCAAATCTCAGACTCCTAGAAGCTAGGGTTCCAGGAGTGAGCCACCGGCATCTGGTCTATTGTTTTTAACAGTCTTGGGGCTTGAACTTTGGGCCTGGGTACTGTCTTTGAGCTTCTTTTCTCAAGCCTTTCGCTGTTCCACTTGAGCCATTCCACAGCTTCTGGCTTTTTCTGAATATGTGGCACTGAGAATTCAAACCTTGTCATTCATGCATGCTGAGCGAGCTCTTTATTACTAAGCCATATTTTAACCCCAACGTTGCAATTTTATGCCTCAACTTGCCTATCCTCAAGAAAAGGCTCCTGAGTATAAATCATGTAAAGAAATCCCTATAGGAAGATGTCCATAGATAAATAAGACAAGGCTCATATTGGAGACAGACTCTAAACATGTGAAGACTGTGACAAATGCCTCCATTTAATTATGTATTATGTTTCAACACTTAATATAGTATTAATGTAAAATGAGTCAATGTCCTAATTTATTTTGTATATTTTTATAATAAATGTATAACATGTAAGAATATGTGTATAACAACCCTTAGTACAATAAAAATGAATCAAATAATACATAAATACAAAATCAATAAGAAAATAAAAATATGTAATAAACATACATATGTAAGTATATATCATATATTACACATGTATGGAAATATTTTTTCCTTTGCAGGGCCTTCATTCAGTCCCTGAGAACTCTAGCCTGAATTTCTTTTCCTCAAGTACAGTGAGCTTCGCCTTCACCATTTTTGCAAAAGAGTTACCTGGGCGGTGCAATAAAATCCCAGCAATGGCAAAAATACTGGCCCAGTTCCATGGCAGTGACTTGATTTTTTTAATGGAAGCAGTTATGTTTATTCAGTTCCATACTGAGCATTAAAAGCAAAGAAGTGTAGAATTTTGTACAGCTATTTAGCCATCTTTCCCTTGCCCCCCAAATGGTTCTCTGAGCATTACATTGTTTCTTTTTTTTTGCACGTTTTTTATTTTAAAATGTTGTGCTGAGAGTTACAGTTACATGAACAAGGTAATGAGTACATTTCCTATTGAGCATTGTTGCCTCCTCCTTTGTTTTCCCCCTACCATCCCTTCCCTCCAATCTCCACAACTTCTCCCCCAGCCAAGGTCAGTGACACATAGGGACTCACCAAAGAAGAGAACTATGAACCCAACTCTTTTTTGATGAGGAATGATACAGAACTTCTCAATAAAATTCTTACTAACAAAATATAACAAATAACAAAAAATCATATGCTATGATCAAACAGTATTCATCCTAGGATACATTTGGATTCAATATACTTGTCAATAAACATAATACAAACCATGAGCAGAAGCAGAGACAAGAAACACATGATTGTCTATAGGGATGTAGAATTAGCTTTCAACAAGCTCCAAAACCCCTTTATGATTAAAAGGTCTGAGAAGCTAGGAATGCATGCAAATTTCCTCAATATATTACAGAGTATGTATATGACAGAGATAATTAGCATTTACCTAACGGTGGAAACATGAAGACATTAAAATCAGGAATGAGACCAGGATGTCCACTCTCTCCAATACTCTTCAATATGGTAGTGGACTTTCTAGCAAGAGCAATAGGCAAGAGAATAATTTCACAACTTTGGTGAGGGGTGGGGGGATAGGGAGGAGGAGGATTGGGTGGGGGAAGAGGGGAGAATGGGAAGGGATGGGAAGGGGAATCAAAGGAGGAGACTACAATTCTTGATAAGAAATGTACTCAATAACTTGCCCATGTAATTGTAACCCCTCTGAACAGTATTACCACAATTAAAAAAAACACAAAGGGGATACAAATAGGGAGAAGTAAAACTATTCCTTTTTATAAATGAAATGATCCTATATTTAAAGGACCCTATAGCTTCCTCCATCAAGTAAAGGTGATGCTAACCTTCAGCAATGTAGCAGGGTATAAAAGCCACAAGAATATGTAGTTTTCCTGTGTGACCAACAATGGCAAGAACCAGGTTGAAATCCAAAAATCAGCCTCATATATAGTAGCCTCAAAATCAAATCAAATCTAAACAAACGAAACAACAAAAAAAACAAGTAGGAATTAATAAATTTAACTAGAAATGTGAGGATCTCTACTGTGAAAACTTTAAAATCTAAAAGAGGAAATTGAAAGAGAGTCAAGGAAATGGAAAATCTTTCTATGCTTCTGGTTCGAAGAATTAACATGGCAAAACCTGCTATACTGACCGCAAATAATTGACATTGAAATACTCATCAAAATCCCAACAATATTCTTCAATGCAGTAGAGAAAACAATCCAAATTTAATATGGAAATGCAAAATTACACATGAAGCAGAAGGCTTAGAAATGAAATCATGGGCCTATAGTCATCTTATACACACACACACACACACACACACACACACACACGCGCGTAATGGAATTCTGAACATCCACCAGAAAGATGACTTCTCACCAGTATTAAAGGAAATTAAGAGGCTTGGGAAAATTATACTAAGAGCAAAGAGAAAGGAATGCAGACTCAGAGCAATATAGGTTTCATGGATTCATTCATTTATGGTAGCTGGAAGGTGCCCACAAATCTACATGTATACATGACAGATTCTACCTCATTACAGTTAAAATGGCCATTATCAAGAAAACTAACAATGGCAAATGCTGGCATGGATGTAGCCGATTGGGAAATCTATTACACTGTTTGTGGGAAATTAAACTTGTTCAACCACTGTGGAATGCAGTATGGAGTTTCCTGAAAAGACTAAACATAGATCTCCCTTAAGACCCAGTAATTCCCCTCATGGGCAGTAATCCCACAAGTTCCCATGAAAGCTACCAACATAACCATGTTCAGGGCCCAGGCCCAGAATTCAAGGGCTGGAAAAATAGTTACCAATGTTGGTATTTGTTTCCTCAAATATGAACCTTTTGACATAAGATACCAAATCATTCTATTTGCAGTAGCTAGGATAGGACTTAAAGGTAATGGGTGATAAAATGGCTTCTTTGTTGAATGTTAGGAAAAGATGTAGGCAGTCCAAGAAACGGGACACATTTTTTTGTTGTTGTTGTTATATCTGGGCTTGGGCACTGTTCCTGAGCTCTTCAACTCAAAGTGAGTTCTTTAACTCTTGAGCCACTTCTAATTTTCTGGTGGTTAAATGGAGATAAAAGTCTCAGGGAATTTCCTGCCCAGGCTGTCTTTGAACTGTACTCCTCAGATCTTAGCTTCCTGAGTGGCTAGGAATAAAGCTTTGAGTGACTACCACCAGGCTAAAAATGGGGGATTTTTAGAAAAGAATATGTACTTCTTCACCTGTGTCTAACCCTCAGACTATTAGAACACTTCATCCTCAACTCATTTCATCAGACATTTGTAAATGTTCTCTTTTCCTTCATGTAGGAATACTGCAGTCAATATCAACTCAGCTGTGGAACTGGATCAATTGTATGTTAATTGCTAGCATGTAAATCAAGAACTGTTACATCAAAACAAATGAAACCCTCATTTGGAATAATTATTTTCTCTTTTTATTACAAATCTGTGCTTGATTAGTTCCTAAAGTGATATTGGACCTCTTAAGAAAGTGATGACATTTTCTTTCTCTTCAACAATTGGCCTTCTCCCACATGTGGTCAAATATTTAAGATTTCAAAGATTTCCATTGATAATTCATTAAGCTGTCCTCTAAGAAAACGTGCACTTTTGGAATTTGGTCTGCTATCTTGTTTTTACATGCACAGGCTTTGTATGATTTATTTGCTCCACAAGGCATTCTACTTTCCAATCTTCGTGTGACCAATTTTAGTCGCTCTCATCAGTCTTTCTGACCCTCTCTCTGTAGTCTAATTTCAGTCTGCCTCATAAAAATATATATTGGTTATCAGGTAAATGAATCTCAGCTTCTGTTTCTTGCCTGATTTCTTGTAGGCAGTGATAGTAGCCCTGACTGGCTGTGCTCAATAGAGTTTTTGTTTGTTTTGTTTTTGATTTTATTTTTGTTTTAGAAGTTTAGGATTACTATTTAAGGTAGTAGCTTCTTGGGCCCCAGTGATCCTCTGGCCTAGAGTCAATTGGTTTTTCTCCTAAAGATGCAAATAACAACTGACTAATGTCCTCTTTAAATTGTCTCAAAATGAGGCAAACTTGCATCCTTGCAAAGCCATCAATAATCCTCTGTAACCACTTACAGAAATAATCTATCAAGATGATTTTTCAAGGTTGACTGTGAAAAATGTCATTTCCAACTCATAACCATAAAACTGATCACATGGCTGAGAGCAGGTTTTTGGAAGGAAGCTGCCCCTTCCTTCCTTCTCTCATGATACATCAAACCATAATATTCTGCAGTTGTGGTCAGCCTGGAGGACATTTCCCCAAGAATATTCTGTAGTGTAAAAGAGGACCAACTATAAAAATAAAGGTGAAAATACTTGTCTACTACAGCATGATTTATCTTGCTTATATCTGTTGTTATTTTCATTACTTCAAATATATGGATAATTTATATTGGGATTAGACAAGAGGCAAAGTATTAATGGAATAAATATTCAGTTTACTTTCATATATCCAATATAATACACTTAACCCCTTATGGAAAATTAAATCCAACTGTAGAATGTCAGAAATATAAAATAAGCCTCAATACCTATAAGCTGGCACACATATACCATCATCTACTCAGAAATTCAGTGTCTCTATAAATATTTATTTGGTACAGAATAGAAAAATTTAATTAATGAATATGTCTATTATGTATCATCTGAAATACTCCTCATGTATATAATTGTATTTACTTGTATAGATGTCACCTAGAGAGGAATTTAACAGGCTTATAGAAATAAAATTTCCACAATTTAAGCAAGATGAGAGGAGTCATACCCTCATGTTTTGTGTTGTGTGAATTTTACCACAGTGCTGAACCCTTCCACCTAATACCAAGAGTCATGTGCAATAATTTATTATTTGATGTTAAGACAACTGCTAAGTGTAGAATACATTTTGAATTACTACATTAATTCATGGAATTAAAACAGTAATGATATATTATTTGTTTAAATTCTAATGCTTCTCAGTTTTACAATTCATGAAATATATTATTAAAATTACTTTACTTTCTTCTTTTCTATAGCTCCTAAAAGTAAAATTATATACTAAACATTCAACATCAAGAAATCAATAATAAGTAAGCTATTATTAAAATGATAGCGTTCTAAACTATAATTTTAATTATAGTTCTAACACATTGTGATGTAACAATATTTAATAGAATTATTGGTAATATTTTTTAAACTTACCAGCTTGTTATTTGTTTCCTAATTCTATCATTTGTTATTTTTGGTCAAAATTGTCTCTTCATTTTACGTGTTTAGTTTTCTATTTTATCTCTATTGGATTGCTGATTGTGCGTTTTGTTTTCCCTTTTTAGTGACTGACATGAGGCTGAAAATCTGTATGCTAGTTTATTTTTTGCTAGGTTGAAGTAAAATTACTGTTCTCCACATCTCTTCTACTATTTGTATAGTACAGTATTTCCCCAGTCCCATATCCTGTATTGGTGCTCTCATGTATTTTATTTTATTTTTTATTGAAATGTTACTGTCAAGGTAATGTACAGAGGGGTTATAGTTACATAAGTAAGAAACGAATATATTTCTTTTCTAAGGTTACCCCTTCCCCCACTTTTCTTCCATTTGCTAACAATGGCCCCATCAAGATTATTTCCAATATATTGTCTTGTGAGTATCACTGTTGCATACGTTCCCCCTTTGACCTTTGTCTCATCATTTTTCCCTTTCCCTTCCCTAGTTCAGATCAACATATTTACAATACCCAAGGTATCAAAATCAAATACAATGACTATAGGGGATAAACCATAGGTGGGGAAAACGCAAAAGGATAAAAACAAATCACATAGTACATTAAGAACAACAAACAACATGTCTTGGAGTTCATTTCACTTGGAATCACCTTATATGGTCATAGGTACATAGCTATAGAGCTATTCTGCTCATTCCATATCTTAGCTATGTTAAATAATACTGTAATAAACAAAATTGTACTGGTAGCTTTACTGTGGTCTTGTTTGTGTTCACCTGGTTAAATGCCAAGAAGTGGGATTATTGGGTAATAGGGGAGCATTATTGTGTACATCATGGATAATATTAGTAGATTAGCAGAATAGCTCTATAGTTATGTACATTTGACCATATAAGGTGATTCCAAGTGAAATGAACCCCAAGACATGTTTTTTATTTTTGTTATTCTTAATGTACTATGTGATTTTTTTTCATCGTTTTTTTTTTTTCCCCACATATGGTTTGTCCCCTGTAGTCACTGTATTTGTTTTTAATACCCTGGGTATTGTAAATATGTTGATCTGAACTAGGGAAGGGAAAGGGAAAAAATGGTGAGACAAAGGACAAAGGAGGAACCTATGCAACAGTGATAATCACAAGACAACATGTTTGAAATAATCTTGGAGGGGCCGTTTGGAGGGAAGAGGGAGAAAAATGGGTGAAGGGGTAACAAGTTAGAAAAGAAATGAACTCATTACCTTACTTATGTAACTATAACATCTTTGTACATTAAATTGACACTAAAATTTCAATAAAAAATAAAATAAAATATATGAGAGCAGCAATACAAGATATGGGACTGGGGAAAATACTGTATTATACAAAGAGTAGAACAGCTGTGAAGTGGTGAAAGAGTACTGATGTGAGCTCTGCTTTGAAGGCCTTGTAGAATTCTGCTGTAAAACCATCTGGTCCTGGACTTTTCTTAGATGGGAGGTCTCATTGCTGTTTCTATTTCAATGCTTTATATGGGCCTGTTAAGATGGTTTAGCTCATCTTGGTTTAGTTTCAGCATGACAATATTTGCTAGCAAAAAAGATCCATTTCTGTCAAGTTCTCAAACTTATTAGCGTAAAATTTTGAGAAGTATTCCCTTATAATGTTCTGAACCTTGGTTGTTTCTTTGGTGATGATTCCATTCTCATCTCTGAGTTTATTTTTTGGGTGTGTTTTCTTCTTTTTCTGATAAGATTTGCTAAGGGTCTGTCAAATTTGTTAATTTTATCGAAGAACCAATTATTTGTTTTATTGATTCCTTCTGTGGAATTTTTGGATTCTAATACATTTAATTCATATTGAACTTTAATTATTTCTTTCCGTCCACTGGATTGGGGATTATCGTGTTGCGGTTTGTCATGGAGGTTCAGATGTCTTATTAAATTGTTGGTTTCAGATCTCTCTAATTGGTTGATGTAGGAACTCAGAGCTATAAACTTGCCTCTCAGTATTGTCTTTGCTGTGTCCCAGAGGAGCTGGTAATTTGTGTGCTCATTTTTGTTGAATAGCATGAACATTTGAATTTCCTTTCTAATCTCTTTCATGACCCACCCTTGATTCAGCAGTGTGTTGTTCAGCCTCCATGTGTTACTGGACTTTCTTTGGTGGCTTTTGGTGTTGAGTTTTAATTTTATTCCCTTGTGGTCTGAGAGAATATAAAGTATAATTTCAATGTTTCTCAATTTGGACAAGTTTGCTTTGCGATGTAAAATATGGTCTATTTTAGAAAATGTTCCTTGTGCTGCTGAGCAAAACGTGTATTCTGATGCTGCTGGGCGAAATATTTGTTAGAGGTCTGTTAAATCTAGTTGATCTGTGCAGTTGTTTAGATCTGTGTTTTCTCTGTTAAGTTTTTCTGAGTTGATCTATGTATTGTGGATAATGGTGTGTTAAAGTCCCAAACAATTAGTGTCTTTGGATCTATGTGAGTTTGGGTGGAAAGTAGTGGTTCTTGGATAAATTTGGGTGCTCCATTGTTTGGCGAATAGATATTTAGTATTGTAATATCCTCCTGGAGGAGAGATCCATGAATTTGTATGTAGTGACCTTTTTGATCTCTTCTCACTAATTTTAATTTGAAGTCTATTTTATCTGATATTAACATTGCAACTCCTGCCTGTTTATGGACTCCATTTGCTTGGCATATTTTGTTCCAGCCTTTCACTTTCAAAAGTTGGTTTTTTTTTTAATTTTTTTTTTATTGTGAAAAAACTGTACATAGGGGTTACAATTACATGGGCAAGTTAATGAGTACATTTCTTATCAAGCATTGTAGCCTCCTCCTTTGTTTCCCCTTCCCATCCCTTCCAAGCCTCCCCCACTCACCCAATTCTTCCCCCACCCTCCCACCAAAGTTGTAAAGTTTGTTTTCGACATGACAACTTGTACTTCTCATTGTTGCGACGTGTCCACCTGTATCCTTATTTAAAAGACTTGTTTTTCCCCTTCCCCTCCACAAATTATACCGTCCTCAAATACAGTGAAAGCAGGGGTTATACTGTGGGGAGGGACATACAAAGCAACAAAGAAATAATCATATAAATGCGTTAGAAACAAATGTATGAAAGAAAAATAAACATTTAAGTACATATCTTAGGATTCATTTTCTTAACATCACATTATCTGACTTTTTCTGCTTGACTCATATATATACTAACAATTGCAAATGAGGGAAACCATGGGATCTATGATTCTTTGGGCTTGACTTACTTCACTTAATATAATTTTTTCCAAGTCTTTCCATTTCCTAACAAATGGAGCAATGTCATTCTGTCTGATGGAGGCATAGAATTCCATTGTGTATATATAAAACATTTTCTTGATCCATTCATCTACTGAGGGGCATCTGGGTTGGTTCCATATCTTAGCTATAGTAAATAATGCTGCAATAAACATAGTTGTGCTGGTCCTTAATTTTAAGAGTTAGGACTTAGAGGTATTTGGGAGTTCCTCCCATGTTATCCATCTTTTTGGGGGCTGTGCCAACTGGGTTCTTCCTATGGTTCTTGAATCTCTGTTTGGGTGCTGTTTCTTAGCCTTTATTATTGTCTTCTTGGTTTTCTATGTGTAGGACATCTTTAAGTACCTTTTGTAAGGCTGGTTTGATGGAGATATATTGTTTCATTTGTCTTTGCTATGGAAAGTTTTTATTTGACCTTCGGTTATGAAGGAGATTTTAGCTGGGTACAGTATTCTTGGTTGATAATTGTTTGTCTTTAGGGCATGGCATTTATCATTCCAGAGTCTTCTTGCTTTAATTGTCTCTGCTGAATAATCTGAGGTGATTCTAATTAGTTTCCCTTTATAAGTGATTGATCTTTACCTTGGTCTGAATTGATCCCATGTGGATTATAATGATGGTGGGATGTCCTGTTCTTTTATGGTCTATTTGGGGTTCTAAAAATTTCTTGTATCTGAATAAGCCTATCCTTTTGCATGTTTGGGAAGTTCTCTGCTAGGACCCTGTTAAACAAATTTCCTAGAACATTAACTTCTGTCTCTAGGTGCTCCTCTATCCATTATCCTCAGATTAGGCCTTTTGATGGTCTCTTCCAAATGTTAAATATACCTATCATATTTCTTGGATTTGTCTTGGATAGTTGTATGTTCTTTCTTTTTAATATCTAGGCTGTCTTCCATCCCCGAGATTTGATCTTCTTCATGGTCTAAACTACTGTCAAGACTTTCTACTATGTTTTTTTTTTTATTTCTTTTCCTTCTAATTGGTCAATGGCTTCAAATTCTTTGTTGGAGCTTTTTTTTTAGATCTTGTATGAACTTCTTTACTTCCTTAATTTGGTGTTTAGTTTTTATTCTCTGAGCACTTAGTTGATCGGCTATGGTTTCCTTGGAGTCCCATTCCTTTTGGCAGGCTCCATTCAGCATTTCCTTTGTGGTCTCCCTGAATTCTTTCATCTGTCTGTTTATGGACTTCATGAATGCCTGTATTGATCTTTGTCTATTCTCATCCTGCACGCGCAATTCCTGCATTACTCCTGGATTAGCTTCCTCATGTTCATGCAATTCCTGTAGTTCTCTTTGACTTTTGTCAGACTGCTCACGCAATTCCTGTGTTTGTCTTTGTCTGTTCTCATCCTGCTCATGCAATTCCTATTTTCTTTTTGACTCTTCTCAGCCTGCTCACACAATTCTCATCTTTGACTGCTCTCAACCTGCTCACGAAATTCCTGTATCAATCTTTGAGTAGCTTTCTCACGGTCACCAGATTCCTGTGTTTACCTTTGTTTTACCTCCTCTCTCTCCTTATCACGCTCACACTGAGTCCTTTGCAGGTTTTCAATCTTTTCATTCACCATGTTTACCAGAGTTTTTGTAGAGCTTTTAGGGAACTCTGCTCTGGATTATTTATTAACTGTTCTGTCACCTGATTGTCTTGATTGGGAGTTGAGATACGCAGACTTGCCATTTTTTCTTTTGTTTTTCTGGCTTGCTCTGCCCATTTGGTATGAAAGTAACATCAATTTTGTGCTAGAACACAATTTTAAGGCAAGCATCAACCAAAGTTCTGTAGTTGCACATTCAAAAGGCTGCGGAGGACTGGGAAGGTGGCTCAGTGTTAGAGTGATTTCCTTGCATGCATGAGGCCCTGGGTTTGATTCCTCTGCACCACATAAGCAGAAAAGGCCGGAAATGATGCTATGGCACAAGTGATAGAGCACTAGCCGTGAGAGGAAGAACTGAGGGACAGCACCCAGGCCCAGAGTGCAGGCCACATGACTGACAAAAAAGAAAAAAAAGGCTGCAGGTACAATCTAACTCAACAGATACAATCTACTCAACATCAAACAACTATGGATTAATGGGATAAGAACAGCAAGAAACAATTTGGCAAATCAGAAATTATTAGGTTTATGGAGAAATGTGGGTAAAATAGGATTAAAGTGGTGTGGAGAGGTAAAATGAGAGTGAATTTTATCAAGTCCTAATCTCAGAGAGGGAAATGAATTGGACAGAGTGATAGGAGAAGGATTAAAAGAGAAGAAAAATAAAACAAAAAACAACAAGAAAAATAGAAAAACAAGGTATAAAGATGTAATACTGCTATTAAAGAATTTAAGCCTAAGAGGTTGTGAATTGAGTAATAAATTTCTGGATTAAATGTGTACACAATGGGGGATAAGGTACAATATTCGAAGAGGGCTATATATCTGAAGATGAACAGAACAGCGTTTAAGTAAAAAAAAAAAAAAAAAAAAAAAAAAACAGCAAGAGGAAAAAGATTAAAAAAATGAAGAAAAGAAAAAAAAGCACCAAAATGTCAATAGAGATTAAAAAACAAAAAAACAAACACACTCATATACACCTAAAGTAAAAATTATATTGAAAAATAAGATTAATAGAAAGCGATTTTTAAAACATAAAAAGTAAAATAAATAGGACAAAAGCATTTCTTTGATTTTTTTTTGGTGGGGGGACAGGGGAGGATGGGAAGATCCTGTATCTCCCTTGTGTCCAAAACCCTTCTCTTGGTGGACTCTCTGGTCTGCTTGTGGTTTTTGGTATTCCTGTGGCTTGTTTGGTTTCTTAATTCAGTTTGTTTGAGCAGGAAGAAAAATGCTCTGCTTTACTCAGATCCTCCTCCCAGGCTAGTTCAGTGGGAGGGAGTTTTGCTTTGAGTATCACAAAAGAGTTAGATGGCTGTTAACTCTAGTTTGGAGATGCTGTGATGAGGCTAGGTTCTGGGTAGCATTGAGGCCTTTCAGCAAACAGTAGCTTTTCCCACAGGAGCTAGCTCCAGAGACACTCACAGAACCCAGCGTGGAGCCATTCTCAGAATTTATGTTTACTAAAGTTCAATTGATTGACTAGGCTGCTGTAGGGAGGGGCAGCCTCTGCCTCTGTTTACCCAGTGAAGAAAGCCACTCGTTTGGGGGCAGAGTTTTCTCTGTCTGGGCTGGGTGACTTTCCCCTGAGTGGGGTTGAGCCTGGCAGGTCAGGTCAGGTTCCTGTGACCTGCTAAATGATTCTTTTTTTTCTTTCCAGGGCCTGAGTTGGAGTTAGCTGCTCAGCTTGTCCTTGCTGTATCAAAGATGGAGATCTCCGGCAGGTGGGGGGAGGGGCAGCCTTCCCACCTCTACTCCCTGGGATAGAGTCAGGATGTCAGGGTTCTATTCATGCCGGAGTGTTGGTTCCTGGTTCGTCTCTGGTTTGTGATCTGCCAGATGAAGATACCTTTTCCTTGTCAATTCTTGCTGGTGTTGAGTGGAATCTGCTTGCCTTCTGTGTCTGGCACCTTTGTCCCAGATTCTCTGTGTTATAGGTATTGTGGCTACTGCAGCCATGGCAGCCACAACAGCCGATGCAGCTGAAGCTATACAGGCAAGTGCTCAGATCTGTCTACTTGCCTGGATTTTGCCTCTCTGGCCAAACTCTCTGTACTGTAATGGCACGCTTGCTGTGATTCTCTATCATAGGACTGTTCATTAGAACACTAAAACTGCTTTCTATACGAGAGATTCTCCTCCGCCATCTTCCCAGAAGTCACATTAATTTCATTGTTAATGATATTATATGGGTAAAATAGAGGAAATAAACTCTTCCATCTCAGGACAATTTTATGTTTTTTACTGTAATCATACTGTACAGAGGGTTCACATTCACATAAGCAGGATAATTAGTACATTTCCTAACAAGCATTGTTGCCTCCTCCTTTATATTTCATCTATCATCCCTTCCCTCCCACCTCAACAAGTACACTCTTCTCTCCCTGCCTCCAACGAGAGTGTAAAGTTCATTTTTCAACATAGTTACTTGTGCTTTTCATTGTTATAATGGGTCAACCTGTATCCTTATTTGAGCCTTTTTTCCCTTCCCCTCTGCAAATTAGAGAAGTGTACATACAAGATGTAGGTGAACCAACTTCAAATAAAGTGAAAACAGAAGTTATAGAGTGGGGGAGGAACATATAAAGAAACAAAAAATCACATTACACATTATAAATATGTTAGAAACAACAGCAAGAAACAAAATACCAATTGTGTCCCTATCTTGGGGTTCAATTCCCTTAACATCATTTTATCAGGTCATATGACAGACATATATTCATTATTGAAAATAAGGGAAAACATGGGACCTATGTTTCTTTGGCCTTAGCTTACTTCTCTTAATATTTTTCCAAGTCTTCCATTTCCTAAAAAATTGAGTAATGCCATTTTTTCTGATGGAGGCATAGAATTTCATTGTGTATATATACCACATTTTCATGATCCAATCATCTAGTGAGGGGCATCTGGGTCGGTTCCATATCTTAGCTATGGTAATAATGCTGCAATAAACATAGTTGTGCTGGTAGTTTTAGTATTGTCTTGTTTGTGATCATCTGGGTAAATGCCCAAAAGTGGAATTGCTGAGTCATAGGGGAGCTCTATGTGGAGTCTTTTGAGGAACTTCAATTCTGCTTTCCAAAGTGGTTGAACAAGTATACACTCACACCAACAATGCATACGGTTCCCTTGTGGCCACATCTCCACCAGCATCTGTTCTTGTAAAAATGTGGAATGCTCCATGAATTTGCATGTCATCCTTGTGCAGGGGCCATGCTAATCTTCCCTGTATCGTTCCAATGTTAGTGTATGTGATGCTGAATTGAGCAGAGAACACTTTTTATATATAAAGTGTAATTGATTTTATTAAACTATACAATTCAACAAAAAGTAAGTTCAAAAAAATTGTCATGAAATTTTAGAACCATATATTTCTTACATAAGCACACATTTAAAAATAAAGTCAAGATTGACATGTCAAAAACAAAATAATTCCAGATATTTGTTGTTCAAGAGATGTGTAGGAGGAGGAATTCAATTATTCTATACAAAGCACCTGTCATAATGAACACAGCAGCAAGTGTTAAGGTTTGTTAAAAGATTTAATGTTTTAAATATATTTAATTTTGAGTATTTGATTATATATGCCAAAATTAGGACTTTTTGGCAGATATAAAACTTTTCTATGAAGTATTTAAGATTTATGGTAGCAGACATATACTACTAAGAATGTACATTTCAGAGTTTATAGAAACTTGATTAAAGAAATGTTGCAGTCTTTGTGTAAAGAAGCAGAGTGAAGAGTTTAGATTTTGTTAACTACACAGTTTCTGTTAAAACCTTAGACCTTCCTTACTTTATATGCTAGCAAGGAACAAATGATGATATAAACCATAAACAAATGATGAGATGAGCCATAAATAGTAATCTTAGTGGGTAATTTTAAAGAGTAGTCATATTCTATAAAACTCTTGTTGAACATCACAACCGTAGCCAGTGTTAACTGTATAGGAATATGAGAAAATGCTAAAATCTAATATGTAGTACACTTCAAATACTGAAAATACTAGTAATTGTTTTGTTTTTTATTTTATTATTCATTAATATTTAATTATTAGTTTTCTTTATTTGTAGCATTATTTTACTTATAATATAATACAACTTTTTGTAAGTCATCATTAGGAGGTTATTTGAGAAGGTTACTGGATGGCCAAACAATTTTTTATAGGTGCATGTGAATTTACAAAGAGCAAAATTAAAAACAAAATATTTATTTAAAAAATGATCAAGTAGAATCTGAATCAGGAGTGTTGATAAGTGTCTACATCTTAAAACTTAGCCCTAGACTGAAGCAACAATATTACAGAGTTGAGGCCACAAAAGTGAGACACTGATTTTTTTGTTTTTTATTTTTATTTTGTTGGTCATGGGGTCTGGAAACTGGGTGCTGTCCCTCATCTCAAGGCTAGCGTTTCCACTTGAGCCACAGCACCATTTCCATCTTTTTCTGCTTATGTGGTGCTGAGGAATCAAACCCAGGGCCTCATGCATGCAAGGCAATCACTCTACCGCTGAGCCACCTTCCCAGCACCTGAGAGACTGTGTTTTCAAAACATCATCTAAACAACATTTGCTTTCTGCTTTGGGTTATATAATGAAAGATATAAATATTGTTTTATATTTTGGTGAATTGTCGTACTTCTAAATTTATACTAACTTCAGCCACTTTATCCTTTCCAAAGTCATGAAATATCTCTGAGAGTTTGCTTCTGTGAAGATTGTTTTTGCATTTGCAACTTCTGAGTCATTTTTATTTTCATCAAAGTAACTTTATATTTCATTTTGATGGTTTATCATACATCAGATACCTTCGAATGTACACATAGAGTCTAAAGATAGCAGTATGAATTTTCTCATTCAGCTCTTTTTTTAATCTGTTATGCACTTTCATTTTTATATTTCTCTCTCTCTTTCACTCTATCTCATTTCCTCTTATTCTCTTTCATGCTCCATGTTTGCTACTTAGAATTTCTGTTGTTCTACTATTATCCTTCAGAATCTCCTGGTTTTGTGGGAACATGATAGAGACCATAAGTTACCTTCGCATTCTTTAAGAGTTATAACAGCGATGTGATATTATTCTTGCCATTCTAAATGGAAAAACACCAGATCTAGGAATTCCTTTTCACTTTTACTAGTATTATAAATTTTATCTCATAGGAATCATTGGGATGGATAAGATACTTTTTTCTATTTCTTTTTTTTATTGTGAAAATACTGTACAGAGGAGTTACAATTGCATGGGCAAGGTAATGAGTACATTTCTTATCAAGCATTGTAGCCTCCTCATTTTTGTCCCCTTCCCATCCCTTCCCATCCTCCCCCCACTCTCCCCTAATCCTCCCCTCCTCTCCCCACCTTCCCCTCGCACAAAAGTTGTAAATTTCTGTTTCGACATAACGACTTATACATTTCATTGTTGCATTGGGTCCACCTGTATCCCTATTTAAACGATTTGATTTTCCCCTTCCCCTCCACAAATTATACCAACCTCAAATACAGTGAAAGCAGGGGTTATACTGTGGGGGAGGGACATACAAAGCAACAATGAAATAATCTTATGAATGTGTTAGAAACAATCGCATGAAAGAAAAAAGAACATTTGAATGCATATCTTAGGGATCATTTCTTTAACATCACCTTATCTGACCTTTTCTGCTTGACTCAGACATATACTAGATATTGCAAATAAGGGAAACCATGGGACCTATGTTTCTTTGGGCCTGGCTTACTTCACTTAATATAATTTTTTCCAAGTCTTTCCATTTCATAACAAATGGGGCAATGTCATTCTTTCTGATGGAGGCATAGAATATTAGTATGGAGGTTTCTCAAAAGACTCCACATAGAGCTCCCCTATGACCCAGCAATCCCACTTTTGGGCATTTACCCAAATGTTTACAATCAAAACCACACTAAACCTACCAGCACGACTATGTTTATTGCAGCATTATTTACTATAGGTAAGATATGGAACCAACCCATTAGATGAATGGATCAAGAAAATGTGGTATATATACACAATGAAATTCTATGCCTCCATCGATAAGATACTTTTAACCTGTGACCTGAACGTTCTTTTTCTTTTACAAGAAATCTTTTGTTTTTATTATGTTAGTAACTACATGTAATGAAAATAAATCTATCCAATGGAAAGTAGACCCAAGTTTTTCATAGTGATGAAAAACAAAGTCATGGGGGAAGTGAGTACAAGGGATGCTCATCATAGAGCACAGACCCTCAGAGCAATTTATCTTGTACACTTTGTGAGAATGACAATGTGCTGGGAACTCTATATTAAATCAATGAACAACTGATAGATATGCACATATATTTATATCTGTAATTTTATTTACATATGCATATATAAATTTGTATATGCCCTTATATATGTACACTTGTACGTTACTTTACACACAAATACACATATACATATACACATGTATACATGCACACATGCAGAAAGACAAATAATTACAGAGAACACAAGTTTCACTTCCTGAATATGCCTTAGACGGAATGCTTGGAACAAGATATGTTGAAGATGTATTTGTCTCTAAGAGTTCTTTTACCGCTACTCTTATCTCTTAAAACTGGTAGATTTAGACAGATTTGACTTGCAAAATGCAGTACAGATGATAGCAAGTCACTCAGAAATCTCCGTAAGTATAGGCCATATGTTGTATCCCTGGTCCCCACGGAATGCTTGGTCTTGTAGACACTCTCAACAACCAAAGTAGCAGGAGAATACCCTGGCAAAGAATAAAGTTATAAGGCTTTGAATGACATCCTTCCTTGAGCTGTTTTCTAACAGCCAGCATCAATTCCTAAGCAGATGAGTGAATTCTCAGATGACTAGTCTCTACATATACATTTAACCAACTAATGTGAAAAGTCCTATGTGAGAAATGCTGACTGAAGTCTTGCTGATTTCCTGGCCAAGAAAATAAGGGAAAAAAGAAAGTATTTTTAATGTAGTGAAGTTTGAGAATAATTTGTAACCTGTCAAATGTGTCAAACACAATTATACCAATGGACAAAAATTTGATGGCGTTTCTTTTATGTGCTCTTGGACTTGGCAAGTGATTTTAGGTGTTTCTACACAAGTAGAATCATCATAAACCAAGCCAGCATATCTTCATTTAATATATAAGGAAAGGATACAGGTTGACCCATTGTAACACTGAGATGTACTAGACACTATCAGAGGAGGGGCTGGAAGGGGGAGTTGGGGAGGTGTGAAGGTAAGGGATAGTAGGGAAAAACAAAGGAGGGGGTAACAATGCTTAATAAGAAATGTACTCATTACCTTACTTATGTAACTGTAACCCCTATGTACAGTATCTTTACAATAAAAATACATATAAAAAAGATACAAGAAAACTTCTATACTTATGGAAATTGTATTTGTCACGCAATATCAGTAAGGTATTTGTTTTAGGATCACAAGTATATTAAAATTTTGGATACTCAAATTCTCTACATGAACACAGTATATTCTTTACATTAAAATCTGCCCACAACCTAGTGCAGTGTAATTGCTATGAAAAATTTTACTATATTCTATGTTTATAATGAAAAAATAAAAATATATGCACTATCAACAGATACAAATTTTTTCAGATAAATTTTGTCTGCAGTTTGTGGATGGAATTCGAGAGCAATTTTGAAAAGCACAAATTTCATCACCAACACCAGTCTGCAAACTGTAACAAGGAGCTAATACAGCATCATTGAATACTATGGATCTCCAAGTAGAAGTACTTGAATTCAGACATTATCAGAAAGTGTAACAACCCAAGGATTTTTTAGAAATGCAGCTGCTAGATTTCTCATGGAGAGCTTTCATAACATTTTGTGAAGCACACGTCAGAACTTCACTGAAGAGTAAATGGTCTTCCTTCACCTTTCTGTCATCCTCAGTCATTATCAATCAACAAATAACTAATCTTGAATAGTCCTATAATAAGAAAATGTTGATGGAGTGTTTATATGCAGAAAACCTGGGAAGGCTAACTTTTTCCAATTAGGACAATCTGTATTCTATGATCCAGTAGAGAGAAAACTAGGTAAACATCCATTTACAACCTTCTGAATAATTCTGATTCTGCCCACATCAGTTATCTATCCATAACTGTGCCGGAGAGAGGATTTTAAAAGATTTTAGAGATATAAAATGTAATTTTAAATATGGAATGAAATTAGTCCCAATGAATTACAGTAAGATATTTGTAACAATTGAGTAACCTAAAGGTCAAAAGATTTTTTTATTGGAAGTGAAAGGATATTGGACTTTGGTTCTCTACATTTTAAGAAATTTGCAAAAAATAATTGGCAAAATAAAATTTACATTTACAGCAGACTTGAAACATTAATTTTTGTATATTGAAAGGAGCACAATCATCAATAATATGTCAGTGATATCTTCTTATTTATCTCTAAAGGTTTATGTTTCTGGTCTCTTAATATTAAAACTTCAAAAGAAAGTTTATCTTTAGGTAGTTGTGTAAAGGGATTTCGCTTCATCCTGTCAGTGTTGAATAGAGTGTATCTGCATTTCAATGTACAGTGCATCCGGATCATTGTCAAACTTCTCATTTTTCGTCCTTCCCTTACCCAACCCCACCTATCCCTTCAAGTTTCCTACTAATATTCTTACATATGTACATTGATTGTTATGACTCTATTAATACACCATTTCTCTCTCCATTCTTCTGCACTACTCCCCTTAAGCCCAACTCTCCCTTTTAAGACTTGTTTCAACTTCATGGTATTTTGTTAAATTTCTCTGCCTTTGGCATTTGGCTTTGGGCTTACCACATTCTCTCTTCCATGTTTGATGTACATAAATGAGGCTATTTCTCCACATTTCTAATCTCTGAATGGCTGAGATAGGTCTCCTTTATTATTTCAGAATTGGAACTTCAAGGCCATCCAATAAAGCGTTTTTCTTCTCTACACACAGAAGATGGAAGGAACATAATTTCCATGCTCTCAGCATTATACTATCCATCATGAATTTCCATTGCTTATCACTTCAGCAATCTTTTTTTAAAATTTTTATCCATTTTTATTGTAAAAATCATGTACAGAGGGGTTACAGTTACATGAGTAATGTTTTCTGCATCATATTCACACACTTTAAGTAAACATCAAGGGAAATTTACCTAGTATTGGAAGTTTGGAACGGTCTTCAATTTCTGATAGAAGCAGGAGTGAGTTTAATTATGCAGATTCCACTATGGAGTGAGCCCTGTAGTCTTCTAAATTTTCAATACATTTAGAGTTACTTTTTATTAACAATTACAAACGTTTTATTTCAGTATTTGAAAAGCTGCCCCAATTATTTTTAAACTTTTCCATTAAGCTAAACTGAACTTTTTCCTGCCATTACCCCCACTAGTTCAGGTTAAGTCTCTTGTGGTTTACTATTTGAGAGGCCAAGGGAAGAGGGTAAAAAGAGAGATGATCATTACTCAGGTATCTCCTTCCTCTTCTGTTTGTATTATTCTTGTTGAGAGGAAGACTAGATCAGAGAACAAGAGTGATGCTTGACTTCACCATACAAGGGAGCATTCCTGGCATATAATTTATTGTTTCTCAGAATCACTTAAACTGCTTACTCTTGCCTTTTCTGTAACAGTAACATCACTGTGGCACCCTTGGTGCAGAAGGAAGCACACTAACAGGTTATTACCTGTAAATTGGTATTTTATATCTCAATTTACTACTACCAAATATATAAAGCTTTGGCTACATAAATGCAAAGCACTGATTGTCGAATAATACCTTATAGACAATTCTACTCAGCTCCTCCCTCCTCTCCTCTCCTTTCTTCTCCTTCTCTCATTTACCCTCCTTTCCTTTCTTCTTTCTTTATGTCTCTGTCCTCCATTTCATCTATAAATTCTCTCTTTCTATCTTCCAGTAACAAGTGATTTGTTTTATTGGACAACACATATATAATTGAGCTAATATTTTTTTCTCTTTTATATGTAAGAAATGAGTTTTAGCAGAGGACCTGTAGCTTACACCTATCTACTAGGTAGGTTCAAATTTGACAATTGCAATTCTAAGTTATTCCAAATGAATAAACCTAAGAGATTCATTTCTCCACTTGTGGTAAAAGGAAGATGTGAAGGTGTGGCTCAGGTGGTATAGTCCAAATATTGAGAATTAAAGCCCAGATAGAGCTCAAGTCTAGGAGTTCAAACCGCAGTACCAGCACAAAAAAGTGCATCCTTCATATTTGAATGGGGATATTTCTCCAAAAATTCATACCCAGGAAAAATTTCAACGTTAAAAACTCTTTCAAAAGCTCTATCAAAATCTTAACCTGGTTACTCTACTTGATTCACATTATGGAAAATAGGAGGAACACTTTACATTAAAAAGTATGTGCATGGCTAAACAGTTATCACCATTTTTAATGTAAGGAAAACATGGGAGAGGAATTCACCTCACTTGGGTGAGTTAGGTTTGACTCACTGGCAGACTTTTGCAAGGAAATAACCATTTGTTGACATGTAAAGAAGACTGGACAGATGGTTTTCTAGGGGAGGGAATAAGGTAGCTGCTGTCCAAGTTTGAATCAGAGTAAGTTTATCCTTATGATTTGGTAAAGAGCAGCTCATCTCATAGAACACTATGCAGACAGTAATTTTAAAAGGAATGAAAACCAATGTCTATGTTGTGAACAGCCAAGGTTTCACAAACAAAACCAGTTTCCTGAACCATGAAAATATGTTAGAACAAAAGGAACTATATTAAATATAGTTAATGTCTGAGTGACAGGTGTAAAGAGCTCTGTACTCACAACTAAACTATAAACTTTTCATCATGTACCTAACAAGAATCTCCAAGATAGTCCTTGCTAATTCCGTCAGAGAAGACTGGGTTCATGCAATTGTCAGTTATGTTTAGGGTTCAATATCTTCTACAGCTTCTTAGGTTGCAAACCTCTCACATCTCATACAATGTCTGGAAAAAGTACTGTCTTGCTAGTCACCTAAGGGATTTTTGTGCCACTGTGAATATTTATTATTTGTCTTCTTGTAATTATACCTGCCAATGTGAAGTCCTTTAGTGATAAGAATAATGATTTCTGTACCCTTTGTTCCACTAACACATCTCATATATATATATATATATATATCCAGGTGCTGGTGGCTTACGCCTGTAATTGTAGCTATTCAGGAGGCTAAGATGTGAGGATCACAGTTCAATGCCAGCCTGAGCAAGAAAGACTATGTTATTCTTATCTCTAATAAACCACCAGAAAACCGAAAGTGGCGCTATGACTCAAGTGGTAGAGCGCTAGCCTTCAGCTGAAGAGCACAGGGACAGTACCCAAGCACAGAGTTCAAGCCCCACAACTGACCAAAAAAAAAAAAAGAAAAAAGAAAAACAATGCATATATTTATATATACATGTTATTAGATGAATTATATTTAAATATAAATAAATATATATGATACACATTTAAAATATAACTAAGTATATGATATATTTATATTATATACATATATTTACTTATATGAGATGTTCACATTTTATCTGTATGTTTATAAATATATTTGTGATTTTTATCCAAAGAGTACATCTGAAGATTTTGAGGAAATTTTAGTTTCTAAAGGATTACCACTGACCCATCCCACTTTCAATCATTTTTTCCACTTATTACAATGTATGGAGTACTAAGAAAATAATTATGAAACAGAATAGCTGTTTTATTCTTTATGATTTTGGATTAGAAACATCTACTTACTTGGTATGAAACCTAGCAAAATTGGATCTTGAAATCACATTCCACAAACTGGACATATACATCAATTTAGCAACTTACAGGTCTCAAACTTTTATTTCAATCCTGCATCTCACATACATTCAGCTTCCTTACAAACATTCATGCATATTCATGTTCACATACATCCCCATACTCACATAACATACTAAATGTAACACTGTAATAAAAATAACATAGATACTGAAAAAGAACACCTTCGCAAGTGTAATTAAATTTCACTTTTTAAATATAAAGCATTATTGAAATACTGATGAAAGAGCAGGTGGGAGGATATTTCAAATACTAGAGTGAAAACCTAAAGATCACATTTCTCAATCCAAATATCATTATTTACATCTTGTCCCCCCAAAAAAACCCAAAACATGAATAACTACAGAATTCATCTACATGTTCCTTAATCTTTGATTGAGTAAAGAAATTGTAATATATAAATGCATATATACACAATGATATATTGTGTAGCCAAACATGATAATGAAATCACTTATTCTGCAGGAAAATAGATAGAACTGGAAACCTTCATATTAAAGGAATAAGTCATACTGTGAAAAACAAATACTATATTTCTCATATGGAGACTCTAGTCCAAGAAAATAAAATAAATGACCCAAGTGTAAAAGATGGAAGTTATGAATTTTGGAAAAAAGTGAATGAGGAAATAAAGAGAAATAGTGTGGAGTAAATATGCTCAAATACTTTATAAGTTAGTATGATCACACCATAAAATTAAGTAAAAAAAATAGGATAATTAAATTAATAAAAGGAATAAAATTTTACAAGCTACATTATGTGGACATATGTGTATAACACAAAAAAATTACTATGTGAAATTAATATTTGATAATAAAAAGACAAAAATTCATTCCAGTTGTTATAGATTCATATGTTAAGTTGCTTTTTTTGCAGTTATTTCGCTGACAAAGTAAAAGAAGAAATAAGTTTTTATCATTTACAAAGACAATCTTGTCCAATAAGCCTTAAATTATTCTAGTTAATTGCTGTCAATGTGAAATTGTTCAATCCAATTAATTACTTTATTAGAATATTTCCAGTGCATTTTCTTTTTTTTTCATTTCATAAAACTTTACTTACCATATCTTTTTTTTTATTGTGAACATAATGCACAGAGGGGTTACAATTACATGGGCAAGATAATGAGTACATTTCTTTTCAAGCATTGCATCCTCCTCCTTTGTTTACCCTTCTCATCCCTTCCCAGCCTCCGCCCCCCTCCCCCGTCACCCCACCCAATCCTCCCCCCACCCAACAAAGTTGTAAAGTTCGTTTTCGACATGACAACTTGTACTTCTCATTGTTGCAACAGGTCCACCTGTATCCTTAAATGACTTGTTTTTCCCCTTCTCCTCCACAAATTATACCGACATCAATTATAGTGAAAGCAGGGGTTATACTATGGGGAGGGACAAACAAAGCAACAAAGAAATAATCTTATAAATGCATTAGAAACAGATGCATGAATGAAAACAAATATTTAAATACATATCTAAGGGTTCATTTTCCTAACATCACATTATCTGCATTTTCTGCTTAACTCATACATATAATTGATATTGCAAATAAGGGAAACCATGGGAACTATGTTTCTTTGGGCTTGGCTTACTTCAATTAATATAATTTTTTCAAGCCTTTCCATTTCCTAACAAATGGGGCAATGTCATTCTTTCTGATGGAGGCATAGAATTCCATTGTGTAGATATAGAACATTTTCTTGATCCATTCATCTACTGAGGGGCATCTGGGTTGGTTCCATATCTTAATTGTGGTAAATAATGCTGCAATAAACATAGTTGTGCTGGTAGCTTTAGTGTGGTCTTGTTTGTAAATATTTGGGTAAATGCCCAAAAGTTGGATTGCTGGGTCATAGGGAAGCTCTATGTGAAGTCTTTTGAGGAACCTCAATAATGCTTTCCAAATTGGTTGAACAAGTTTACACTCCCACCAACAATGAAGTAAGGTTCCCTTCTGTCCACATCCCCTCCAACATCTGTTGTTGTTAGAATTCTTGATTAAAGCCATTCTAACTGGGGTGAGGTGGTACCTCAATGTTGTTTTGATTTGCATTTCTTCTATGGGTAGGGATGTTGAGCATTTCTTCATGTGTCTATTGGCCATCCTTCTTTCTTCTTCAGAGAAGTTTCTCTTTAAGTCTTTAGCCCACTTATTTATTGGGCAGTTGTTTCTTTGAGGACACGTTGTTGAGGGATTTAATTTTTTGAGTTCCAAGTATATTTTACATATGAGACCCTTGTCCGTTGTGTGGCTACTGAAGATCTTCTCCCAATCCGTGGGCTTTCTATTGATCTTGCTAGCTATGTCCTTTGCCATGCATAAGCTCTGCACCTTCATGCAATCGAATTTGTCCACTTTGATTTATTGTGTTTCCGGGTCTCTATTCAGAAAATTTCGGCCTGTGCAAAGGAGACCTAGGGTTTCTCCTATTCCATCCAGTAATGTCTTCAGAGTGTCAGCTTTGACTCCGAGGTCTTTGGTCCATTTAGAGTTGATTCTGGTGCAGGGTGATATATAAGGATCTAGCTTTAGTTTTCTACAAGTAGTTAACCAATTTTGCTAGCACCATTTACTGAAGAGGCTGTCTTTCTTCCATTTTTTTAGCTCCCTTATCGAAGATTAGATAGCAATGGGTTTATAGGTTCATTTCTGAGTTTTCAATTCTATTCCCTTGGTCCTGAGGTCTGTTCTTATGCCAGTACCAAGCTGTTTTGATTACTATGGCTTTATAGTAGAGTTTGAAATTTGGTGTTGATATTCCTCCAGCAGTGTTCTTTCCGTTGGGGAGCGTTTTTGGTATTCGGGGTCTTTTATTGTTCCATATGAATTTTTGGATTGCCTCTTCTATTTTCATGAAGAATGAGGTTGGAATTTTGATAGGTATCACATTGAATTTGTAGATAGCCTTGGGAAGTATTGCCATTTTCACGATGTTAATCTTTCCAATCCAGGAGCAATGGAGGTTTTGCCATTTTGGAAGTTATGTTTTGATTTCCTTTTTCAAGTTTTTAAAGTTTCATCATAGAGGTCCTTCAGTTCTTTGGTTAAGTTAATTCCTAGGTATTTTCTTATTTGTGGGGCTATTACAAATGGAGTTGCTTTCCTAATTTCAGCCACACTTTTCTCATTGTTACTATACAGAAAAGCAAGTGATTTTGGGGGGTTAATTTTATACCATGCTACTTTGCCAAAGTTTTGAATCAGCTTGATTAATTTGGGAGTGGAGTCTATGGGATTCTTTAAATACACGACCATGCTATCTGCAAAGAGGGAGAGTTTTATTTCTTCTTTCCCTATATGTATCCCCTTTATGTTTGCATCTTGTATTATTTTTTAATCCAACTAGAAAATCTATGTCCCTTAATTGGAAAGTTAAGCCGTTAATGTTAAGAGATAGGACTGAGAGGTATTTGGGAGTTCCTGCCATGTTATCCACCTTCTTGGGGGCTGCGAAAACTGGGTTCTTCCTATGGTTCTTGGATTCTCAGTTTGAGTGAAGTTTCTTGGCCTTTATCATGGTCTTGTTGGTTTTCTATGTGTAGGACATCTTTAAGAATCTTTTGTAAGGCTGGTTTAATGGAGATGTATTGTTTCAATTTTTCTTTGCTATGGAAGGTTTTTTTTTGGCCTTCAGTTATGAAGGAGAGTATAGCTGTTTACAGTATTCCTGGTTGGTAGTTGTTGTGTTTAGGGCATGGCATACATCAGTCCAGGCTCTTCTTGCTTTGATTGTCTCTGCTGAGAAATATGAGGTGATTCTAATTGGTTTCCCTTTATAGGTGATTAATTTTTCTCCTGGACAGCTTTAAGGATTTTTTCCTTGGTTTGAATTTATCCTGTGTGGATTATAATGTGACGGTGGGATGTCCTATTTTGGTCTGGTCTATTTGGAGTTCTAACTGCTTCTTGTATCTGAATATGCCTATCTTTTTGCATGTTTGGGATGTTCTCTGCTAGGATCCCATTAAATAAATTTCCTATACCATTAACTTCTGTTTCTAGGTGCTCCTCTACACCCATTATCCTTAAATTAGGCCTTCTGATTATGTCTTCCAAGTGTTGAATAGATCTATCATATTTCTTGGACTTGTCTTGGATGGTTGTATGTTCTTTCTCTATAATATGTAGGCTGCCTTCAATCCCCGAGATTTGATTTTCTGCATGGTCTAATCTGCTGTCAAGACTTTCTACTTTGTTTTTTATTTCTTTTCCTTCTAATTGGTCAGCTTTGATGGCTTCAAATTCTTTGTTGAAGCTTGGTTTTAGATCTCTTATGAACTTCTTTATTTCCTTAATTTGATGTTCAGTGTTTATTCTCAAATCACTTACTTGATTGGCTATGGTTTCCTTGGACTCCCATTCCTTCTGTTGGGTTCCATTCAGCATTCCCCTTGTGGTCTCCCTGACTTCCTTCAGCTCTTTGTTAATGGATCCCATGAATACCTGTAGTGATCTTTGTGTATTCTCATCCTGCTCTCAATTCTTGTATTACCCTTTGCTTAGCTTGCTCCTGCTCCCGTTAATGCCATTCCTGTAGTTCTCTTTGAGTGTTCTCAGCCTATTCACGCCATTCCTGCCTTTTTCTTTGGGTATTCCCAAGCTGCTCATGCAAATCCTGTATCAGTTTTTGAGTAGCTTCCTCATGTTCATGATATTCCTGTATAATCCTTTGGATTGCCTCCTCTCTCTCCCTATCACGCTCATACAGAGTCCTTTGTAGGTTTTCAATCTTTTCCTGTATTGACCTTTTGTTTTCTTCCTCTCTCTCTATCACGCTCATACAGAGTCCTTTGTATATTTTCAATCGTTTCATTTATCATGTTTGCTAGCAGTGTTTGTAGAGCTAGTTGGGAACTCTCCTCTGGATTATTCATTATCTGTTCTGTCCCCTGATTATCATGAGTGGGAGTTGAGGTACCTGTACTTGCCATTTTTCTTGTGTTTTTCCAGCTTACTGTGCCCATTTGGGATGAAAATAACACCAGTTTTGCGCTAGAACTCTAACTTAAGGCAAGCATCAACCAAAGTCTCTATTTGCATAGTCAATAGCCTGCGGATACAATCTAGTTCAATAGATACATCTATTCAACATCAAACAACTATGTATTAACGGGCTACGAACCGTAAAGAATTTGGAAAACCAGAAATCATTAGGGTTAGGGAGAGATGTGGGTAAAAAATAGGAATAGAGTGATGTGGGAAGGTACAGGGAGAGTTACCTTAACTAAGTCCTAATCTAAAATCAGGAAATAAGTTGGATATGATGAAAGTAGAGTGAGAGAGAAAAAGAAGTAAGAGAAAGGGAAAAGAAAAGAGACAGAAAAAATAGAAAAGTGAAAATTATAAATATTATGCAGAAGAGAAAACACACTATTCAGAGAAGAACGTGAATATAATGAGAGAAGGGAAGGGATATAAAGGAGATGTGAAAAACTTAAAAATAAAAATACCTACAATATTATATATGTGTAAAGAGGTAGTACTGCTATTAAGGAATTTAAGTCTCAGAGGTTTTGAATTGAGTAATAAATTTGTGGATTAAGTTTTTACACAGTGGGCATAGGGTCTAATAATCAACTATGGGTTTATCTGAGGATATACAGATCAACAATTAAGTCATATAAAGAAGAACGAAAGACAAGTAAAGGTGAAAAGGATAAGAAAGGAAGTAAAAAAGATCAGAAGTTCAGAAGAACTAAACAAAAAACAAAAAGAAATTTTTTTTTAAAAAAGAAAGAAAACAAAAAGAAAGAAAAATGCACACACACATGTATCCCTAAAATAAAAATTATAAGAGGAAAAAAAGTTACTAGAAAACAATTTTTTTCAATAAAGGTAAAAATTAAAAACTTTTAGAAAAGAAAAAAAATTTTTATAAATAGTACAAAAAAAAAGTAAAGAAGAAGAAAAAATAGTTCTTTGATTTTTTTGGGGAGAGGTGGGAAAAATTCTGTATCTCCCTTGTGTCTTAACCAACCTCTTGTTGGAGTCTCTTGTCGCCTTGTGGTGTTTGATTTTCCTGTGGCTTGGTTGGTTTATTAAGTCAGTTTGTTTGCACAGGCAGAAAAATGCTCTGCTTTACCCAGGATTTTGCAATCCTCCTCTCAGGTTAGTTCAATGGGCGGGAGATCTGCTTTGAGTATCACAAAAGAGGGAGATCCCTTTTTCCTCAAGTTTGGAGATGCTTTGATGAGGCTAGGTTCTGGGTAGAGTTGAGGCCTTTCAGGGAAGAGCAGCTTTTCCTGGGGGCTAGTTTGTGAGAAACTCACAGAGCCCAGACTGGAGCCATTCTCAGGGTTTATGTTTACAGAATTTCAATTGATTGTCAAGGCTGCTAAAGGGAGGGGTAGCCTCTGGCTCTGATTACCCAGTGAAGAAAGCCACTCCTAGGGCTTGCACCTGAGCTGGGTGACTTTTCCCTGGGTGGAGCTGAGTCTGGCAGGTCAGCTTTAGTTCTTGTGACCTGCTAAAGACTCTAGTTTTCTTCCAAGGCCTGTGTTGGGGCTAGCAGTTCCACCAAGCTTTGTGGTTATCCAAGATGGAGATCTCTGGTACTGTGGGGGGGAGGGGTGGCCTTCCCTCTTCTTCTCCCTGAGAAGGAGTGAGGACGTCAGGCTTCTACTCATGCCGAGTTGGTTCCTGGGTCGTCCCTGGTCTGCGAACTGCAGGATGAAGATGTCTGGTCCTTGTCGGTTCTTGCTGGTGTTGAGTAGAATCTGCTCCCCCACTGCGTCTGGCTCCTTCTTCCCAGATTTTCTGTGATTCATGTATGGCGAGTTTGGCCACTGGCACCACCGCTGCAGCTGTAGCAGTGGCGGCTACTGGCAAGAACTCAGATCTGTCTATTGCCTGGATTTTCCCTCTCTGGCCTAACTCTCTGTCCTGTAATGACACACTTGGTGTGATTCTCTGGCTTAGGACTGTTCACTGGAACTCTAAAACTGCTTTCTATGAGAGAGCTTGTTTAGCCTCCAGCTTCTCCTCCGCCACCTTCTGGGAACTCTCCAATGCATTCTTCAAAATATTATCTCTATAGGTATATACTTTTTACTATTTATTATATATGGTTTATTTAGTTAATTCCTACTTACCGTTTTCTGAATGTAGTTTGGTATATGCAACTAGGATATATTATACCTGACCTGGAAATCAATTATTCAAACAGTAGTTTTTATCAAAAATGCTTATAGTGAAATAAAGAGGTAAATCCAAATTCTGTATATTTAAAGACAATGTTTGGTTAGGCCTCTTCTCACATTCCCCATTCCCTTCTTGAGAATAATACACATTGTAAGGAAATGCTTAGAATGTTTTGGAGAAATAGCTTGACTTTAAACCAGTGAGTTACTCTATGCTGTATTTTGTTTACTTTATATCCAGAAAAGCTAAATTCTTACCTTATAGTTTTCCTTAGGTTCTATACTCAGGTTTAATCTCTGATGGGGGACAGATAAAGATATAACCATTTTTTAACAGTGGCTAAATTTAGGTGGAGGAATCTAGGCACAACTATACTCATGCAGGTAGGCCTCATCAGTCATGAGACCATGATATCAAAATGTTAACCTATGCTTACTGGTGTCATTCTTATGAGATTCTGTGTATTATTAACTGTGGTTATTAGCATTTGTTTTGTAATCAACATCATTTCGTGGGTTATTACCTGAAGTGAGACATTATACTCAGAGCAAAATTTAAGGAGGCTTCCAAAATTAGTTACCAAGACATACATCATTTAACACTGTGTTTTAGAAATGAAAGCCAAAGGAAATAATTTATGAAAAAATATCAACATTTAAAATAAATACAGAACCAGTGTGACTGATTTTTCTTTTACTCCAGTTGCAATATGGCTTGCTTGATGACTTTTCTGATTATATATTTAGTTATGTCTTGACATTTATTTGGAGAAGTTACATATATTCATTTGTCAAATAAAAGAGGAACTGAATTCCATGTCAGAGACAACATCCATAATAATGTTATAGTTGTATCTTACTACTTTGACAAAGTTTCAAATCAGTTCGAGTAACTTGAATCTTTTTTGGATCTACCTACATAGGTATGCACTTTTGTCAGTACCAGAAAGATTGTGACCACCACTTGTTAAAATCGTATTTTCCAGAAACTACTATTCTCTCTTTTCATGAGATTTTTAATTTCATTTATACAGTGTGCTGATGTTTTCCTTTAGAAAACCCACATTCCGTCTTCCACAAACTGTAATTTAGAGTAGTTTTAAATTATGTACACACATGTACACTGCTAAGATTCTATTATTTGCATATTTTGTTCTTGTTAAATCAGTGGTATTTAGTTCTCAAAATACCTGGATACTATTGGACTTATTCATGCATTTCTGAATTTTTAAAATATGCCATGATTTTTGTGATTTACTAATGTAGCATTTTTTTTCTTTTCTTTTCTTATTGTGAAAATACCGTATAGAGGAATTACAATTACATGGGCAAGATAGTGAGTACATATCTTATCAAGCATTGTTGCCTCCTCCCTTGTTTCCCCCTCCCATCCCTTCCCATCTCCCCTCCTGCCCCCCTGCCCCTTCCAAAGTTGTAAAGTTCTTATTTGGACATAACGATTTGTACACCTCATTGTTGCAATGGGTCCACCTGTATCCCTATTTAAATGATTTTTTTCCTTCCCCTCCACAAATTATACCAAAATCAAATACAGTGAAAGCAGAGGTTATACCATGGGGGAGGGACTTACAAAGCAACAAATAAATCATCTTATAAATATGTTAGAAACAATTGCATGAAAGCAAAAACGTTTGAACACTTATCTTGTGGTTCATTTCACCTAACATTAATTTATCTGATCTTTTGTGCTTGTCTCAGACATATACTAATTATTGTAAACAAGGGAAACCATGGGACCTATGTTTTTTTGTGTCTGGCTTACTTCACTTAATATAATTTTTTCCAAGTCTTTCCATTTACTAACAAATGGGGCAATGTCATTCTTTCTGATGGAGGCATAGAATTCCATTGTGTATATATACCACATATTTTTTGATCCATTCATCTACTGAGGGGCATCTGAGTTGGTTCCATATGTTAGCACAGGTCGGAATTTTCTTAATAGAAACCCAGAAACACAACAAATCAAAGAAAGGTTGGACAAATGGGATTGCATGAAATTGCAGAACTTCTGCATATCAAAGGACATAGATAGCAAGCTCAATAGAAAGCCCACAGACTGTGAGAAGGTCTTCACTAGCTATACACTGTACGAGGTTCTCATATCTAAAATATAACTGGAACATAAGAAATTAATTCTCCCAACAACAAATCTTCAGAGAAACCCCAATAAATAAGTGGGATAAAGACCATACTAAAGCTACCAGCACGACTATGATTATTGCAGCATTTGTTTCTTTTAAATATGTGCAGATCTTACTTTATATACAGTTACATTTGTTTTAAACAATTTGATCCATTCAAGGGATTTGCTATATTCGGTTCATCCACATGAATTTTATTACAAATTAACACAACCTTATTTCTGAGAGAAAATTATCCTTATAGCTCTACTCAAATTAAAATGTATTTGAGGTTTTTGTACTTAAAAAAAAATAACTGGGCACAACGTGTTTTTGTTCCTGGGAGAGTTTCACTTTCTTGGTTGATTTTCCAGCTGTGGTGATTTCAACATGTGTGCATTTTATTTCAATTGTTTTGTGTCTATATTTTGTTTGATATATCAGAAAGTACAAGAAGAATCAGTGGTTCTGGGCTTTGGTGGCTCATGCCTGTAAGCTTCGCTATTCAGGAGTCTGAGATCTGAAGGTAGTGGTTGAAAGCCAGCCTGGGCAGAAAAGCCTGTGAATCTCTTATCTCCAATAAACCACCTAAAACCAGAAACAGCACTGTGGCTCAAGTGGTACAGTAGTGGCCTTGAGCTCAAGAGCTGAGGAACAGTGCCCAGGCCCAGGGTTCAAGCCCCAAGACCGACAAAAAAAATTGACATGGAGTTTTATTTTATTATTTCATGATTTTTTATGAGTGGTTGTTCAGTAAAAATGTCATTGGTTTTTATATTTTTTTCGTTGCCATAAAATGGGCCTACTATTGTCTTAAATTAATCAAAAAAACTCTCTGAATCTATGACAGTACAAGTTTTGTGGGTAATGTTTAAGACCAAGTTGCCTTTAAAATATATCTATATCACCCCAAAAAAAGAGGAACAAAAGAAAATATATGCCAGAAACTTACTCTGTAAATCATTTTTTTTATTTTTATTTATTTTTTACTGTGAAAATACTGTACAGAGGGGTTAAAATTCCATGGGCAAGATAATGAGTACATTTCTTATCAAGCATTGTAGCCTCCTCCTTTGTTTCCCCTTCCCATCCCTTCCCATCCTCCTCCCTACCCCCCCACCCAATCCTCCCCGCCCCCAACAAAGTTGTAAAGTTCATTTTCGACATAACAACTTGTACTTCTCATTGTTGCAACGGCTCCACCTGTATCCTTATTTAAATGACTTGTTTTTCCCCTTCCCCTCCACAAATTATACTGACATCAAATAGTTTTGTGATTATGTAGTTTATTACTGACATCAAAAAGTTTTGTGATTATGTAGTTTAATAGGGCTCTGAGTTGTGGACATAGAACACCATTTAAGTGACTAAATATTTAAATTAAATCCCATAAAGAATATTCCTTCAATTTTCTGGCTAAAGTGTTCTACAATCTAGGTATTTTTAAAAGGAATATTGTATGTTGTTTCCTTGGTGACAACGTAATTTGAAGACTTAAAATTTTATATACCATGGCCATCTTAAACGAGGTGAATGTACTTGGGATAGCATGCAAAACTTTTGGACACCATTAATGTTTGAATCTTGGATAGGATTTGACTGGGAATTGTGACAGACTTTCATTGTATGAGAAGAAAAATGAAAGGTCATACTAATACTTTTATCTGCTACATTGTTGTATTACTTTATTCAAGCATACACATACACACATACAAACACACAGATATACACATGTGTAGTATGAAGACCCAGAAAGTCTGCAAGAAAATATTTTAATAGGAATTCCATAAAATATTTAGTCTGCTGAGGTCTGATTAGAATTTATAGAAATATCTAGTTGCTTCCACCCCTGGACATGTCATTATCATTGGTGAAGATGTTGCCATTTGAATTTAGAATTCCCCAGAAAGACCTATGTGTTAAAGAAAAATGACTTTCTAGTTCCTCCCAGAATTTGGAGAATACCTGAATAGTTCTTCTGGAGGTTAAGTTCTTCAGTGTGAAACCTATGAGAACATAGACTCTCATCTACTTTCTCCTTTTATCTTTTAATCATTGTAGGTCAAAACTTTTCTCTTTGACATACTCCCCACCTTGACATTGTCTTATCACAGGCCCCCAAATCAATAAAGCCAACTGAACATCCACTGACACCTTCAAACTTGTAAATCTGAATAAGCTTTTCTGTTTAATAAAAGGACAATATCACTTATTATGGTAGGTTATAAAGCTAACACAGAAGTCTAGTCTTTCTAAAAATGTAGAGTATATTAAATTGTGCTTCATTCTAAAATATCTAACTCCTTGTTTTGTTTTATGTTTTAGTTTCTGTTGATCCCAGGGCTTAAACTCAGGTCCTGGGTGGTGTTTTTGTGTTCTAGGACAGTGCTTGGCATACCATCTGAACTGGAACTCCATTTCCCCTGGTGGTTATTGGGAGATAAAAATCTAATGAACTTTCCTACTCAGGCTGGCTTTGAACTGTGATCCTCAGATATTAGCCTCTTAACTAGCTAAGATTACATCCTTGAATCACCAGTGCCTAGCCATGTTGTGTATTTTGTGTAATTCCAATATTCAGCATTGTATAGATGCTCCTACTACAATATATACAAAAAAACTTAACCCTGTTTTCACTGTATTTGATATTGGTATAATTTGTGGAGGGGAAAGGAAAAACCAAATTCTTTAAATAGGGATACAGTTGGACCCATTGCAACAATGAGATGTACAAGATCTCATGTTGAAAAACGCAATGTACAAGTTTGGTTTTTTTTTGTCAGTCATGGGACTTGAATTCTGGGCTGGGGCACTGTTCCACAGCTCTTCAGCTCAAGTCGAGCACTCTGCCACTTGAGCTACAGCGCCTCTTCCAGTTTTCTAGTGGTTTATTGGAGATAGCAGTCTCAAGGTCTTTCCAACCCGGGCTGGCTTTGAACTGCGATCCTCAGATCTCAGCCTCCTAAGTAGTTAGGAGGCCACTGGTGCCAGGCCAAGAAATTTACAATTTTGGCTCAGGTGGGGGAGAGGGTCGAGGGGGGATGAAGAGAAGGGATTCTAAGTGGAAACAAAGGAGGAGGTAAAAATTCTCGATAAGAAATGTACTCATTACCTTTCCCATGCAATTGTAAACCCTCTGTACAGTATTTTCACAATAAAAAAAAACATAAAACATACTAAGGATATTTGTAAAGTATATAATGACGGAAGAATTTTCATCTTTTACAATATCTATGCAAAATCTATGCTTAACTATTGATGTTTTACTGCGCCTTTCCTGCAACCAGTATGATATTTTATAATACTGGTCATGACACTTTTCTCTATATTCTACTGGAGATTTAATTGCATTTATGTGTATGTATATTTATATATATATGTTCCAATGTGGATCATCAGACTTGAAACTGGTTTGTTTTGCGGTTGAGCAGTTAACCTGGTTGCTTCATTCTGTGACAATATCTGTGCTCATTCTGATCATTCCTTTATTTACCACATCATCAGCCTTCTAAAATCAGCTTCATTTCCTGGAGAAGATTACCAATCAGTCCAACCAATATTCACCCAGACTGTTTTAATAAAGCAAGCTTTAAGGAAGGAAGATAACATGAAGGAAGTGACAACTACAGAATTTCTACAGAGACCTTACATCTTTCACATTTCTTCCTTCCTCCTCATACTTAAGAAAGTATAGACTAACACTATATATACACTGTATTTATAACTTAAGGATCAATGTTTTTCATTCAACCTGAAGCCTTCTTTTCCATGACTTATGACATAAACTTTTGGGAGATTTTTTTGATTATGATGGGATTCCATCCAAAACAAAGCCATGTACATCAAGAAAACCAATGTTTTCAACTCAGAGTACTAAAGAAAAGAGGGAGAATATTAAGGTTAGCTATACATGTTAAGCACAAATATAGGCAATATCAAGATATTTTGAAATTGTATACTTTTACTAGACAAAGTGGCGCAAACCTATAATATTATATACTTGGGAAATAGAGATTACAGTATTCCAGTTCCAGGCAAACCCAGACACAAAAAGAAGTTTCAGAAACTTTAACCATTTCCTGGGTACAATGTTTTATGCTTGTGTTAGGAGGACTGCAGTCTAAGCAGGCCCAGGCATAGTGATACTAGCTCAAAATAAGCAATCCAATTATAGTCTGCAGGTAAGGGACTAGTAGAGATGCTGATTCACAAATATAGGGTTGTGGGTTCAATCCTCCAGTACCGCTAGGAATTTAAGTGTGTGCCAGGGTAAGAATTTGGCATGTCTAATGTCAAGAATTCATACTGGTTTTACAAGCTCTAATAAAACTTTTATTTCTTTTCCTATTTTTAAAAAGTATAATCATAACTTCCATGCCCACAACAAATAATTTCTTATTAGAGATTTTCTTCTATCCATTAAGTAATATGTTATGTGTTGGATATGGTCCCACTGAAATCTTACTAAAGATCAAAAACCCATTGCCTTTGAAAGTGACTGCATATGGAAACAGAATCTCAAAGTTAGCATTTAATTTGAAGTCTCCTTCAAGAAAAGCAGAATGCCTTGAATATGCCAAGGAAAGAGGACTCAGAAGAAGTCAACTCTGATCTTGTAGTTCTAGTTCCACCAACTCAGAGGCAATGTATATACAGTGTTAATGCTAGCCAATCTGTGGTCGTATATTATTACAATTACTAGCAACATGGGAATCTGTAAGACATGAAAAGTCATTGACTCTTGGGGTCCATGACTCATCTCTATAATCCTAGTGATTAAGAAGGATGTGACTTGGGGGATAATTGTTTTCAGGCTGGTAGGAAAGTTCATGAGGTTCATCTCCAATTAACTACAAAAATTTCTGGGCTGGAGGCCTGGTTCAAATGGTAGACTGACTACAGTTAGCAAACAAACTGTGATTGTGAGGTATGCTCAAATCCAAAATGGGAGAAAGAAAAAGTCCTTAGAAGAATACTATGAGAAGCAGAATTATGAATAGGAAAGCAGAAACAAAGAAATAAACTTATTGGTATACACAAAGCTTCCCAAATCAAAATATGGCACAAACTGTAATATTTAGGGTTTTCCTTCCTATACAGAAGAAATAAATGGTATTTTTACTTGACAAAAGTAAAATGTAAAATTGTATGCAATAAATAATATTACTTTTATGCCATAATTTAACTTGTTTTCCTACAAATATCTAGAATAGTGTAGCTTTGGAAAATCAATAAATATTTCATTTTCATATAGGATAACATATCCTTGCAAGTGTTGTCTTAAATTGATCTACCCTGAAATGATTGCCATTTATATCTTTCTCAAGATTCCAAATGTTTATGCTTTCAGCTGATCTTCCACAAAACTCATACCCCAAACATAACATTTTAGTTTGTTCATGCAATCATAGGACAATAAACATACGTCTCAAAATGTTAATTACATTTATCTGCTGTCATTACTGTAACATAACTAATAGAATTAACTATATACCCTGAAGGAAGTAAGATACTTCCTCCTAAATACAGACTTGCAGGTAGGAAGTCTTACACACAAACACACACACACACACACACACATCTACTACTCTGACTCAGGATAGATTCCTGGTATCAGAAAATGATCTTATAATCAAACTTTCCTGCCCAGACATAAAATACATTCGTAATCCCACACACACAAAAACACCAGCTCATTCAAAATATTGAGAATATTTAAAAGAACCAACCAGCTCTTGAGCCATCTACTTCCTGATTTCATTCATTCATGATTATGCATTTTTCATACCATAATTAAAAAATTTTTTGAGTCTCTTTGATTAGCAGACAAAAATATGTTATCATAAAATGAAAAATGTAGGTAAAATTACTTGTCCCAAGGTAATCTTTAATATATCTTATCAAAGATTTCTGTTTCCTTCTTGCAGAGTCTGTTTCTGGCATTTTGCCCTAATTTCAAATATTAAATTACAAAGGACATGCCATATCCCTTAATTCATTTTTCCTAAAGGTTAAGCTATGGAGATGAATCTGACTTGTTTGCTTATTCTAAATTAAATTTTCTCAACAGCTTGAATTATTGTTTATGTTATTCCTAAGCCAATTGAAATATCAAATAGAATTGGAAATTCCCCTCGACAATGATTTGTGAATGGCATTAATAGTTGTGGAGGGTTGAAGGACTTAAATTATCTAGAGTGCCTTAAAAATGGCACTGTTATTCAAAGGGCTGATCGTTTAGTCAGCTTTTAAACTGTGGTCTTCTTATGTCATCTAACTAGATAAAAGTATGGTTTTCCATCACATTCTTCCTTGCAAAGCAGTAGAATTATTTCCTTTGTACACTTGATTTCCAGCTGCGACTGTAGTGAAAACTACAAGCAAATGCTGAGCTCTGTTAATTGCTCTAGATTTTGAAATTTTCTTTCAGTAGCCCTTGTGATTTGAACTCAGATTCTTGGGATAGTCACATAATTCACAATTGCAAAGCACCATAATATACAAAGACCACGTGCAAGCAGGGAGGATTGGGTAGGAGGGCGAGGGAGGATGGGAAGGGATGGGAAGGAGAAACAAAGGAGGAGGCTACAATGCTTGATTAGAAATGTACTCATTATCTTGCCCATGTAATTGTAACCCCTCTGTACAGTATTTTCACAATAAAATAAAAAAAAAAAGACCACGTGCAAATTGAGGTTCAATTTTTTTCTTTGTTGTTTCCTTTTTTTCTTATTGTCTTTTGAGGAGCTAGGGGATGTTTATTTCACATTACAGTTGATGTGACTTAAATAAATTTACCTGATGGAATTCGGTTCATCCATAACAAAGAATAATATTTCACTATTCTTAAGGAAAATGAAACACTTAGAAATAATATTAAGTGAAATAAAGCAGACCCAGAGAAACTTAGCTTGCATGATTTTCCAAATTTGTGGTAGACAGAAGGTGCCTATAAATGTAAAAGTAAACAAACTGGATGGTATGCTAGAAGGTACAAATGAGTTATCTGAAGTGACAGAGACCATGAAGAGTGAAAATTCCATAATTCTCTTAAAAGGCTAGGTCAAAGCCCAACAAAATAAATACCAGCATATATATATATATATATATATATATATATATATATATATATATATATATATATATATATATATATATTCCAAGAGAGGACAGTGGGGGAGTCAATATAGAAGGGGTAGGAAATTGAAGGTGTAGTGTATCATTTGGATATTATTTCATAGAAGATAACTTAAGGACAAGCTTATATCATGTGGCTTATGTGAATGATTCTTCTTACAATGGGAATAATTATAGTGATGGTAATGTGAAGTAAGATTGTTTAGTGGCTCTTGAATCACAACATAGGTAATCATGTAAACGTTATACAACCTTTCTTAGGACCTTCTGATGTGTTTGAACAATATCCAATGAGTTATTGCTTTCAGAAATAGGCATTTGAGCCAACAAATACAGATCTCCTTTGATTTTAATTACTTTCTGCTATTAGGATTCCCACAGACACCAAAATCAGAGGATGCTAATTTCTCTGATAAACTACATAACAAATTTTATAATTAATATAACATGAAGACTGTAATATTAATATCACTATAAATACTTGTATTCACATTATATAATATATTGACATCCTTTGGATTCATCAATTTTTAGAATATTCATAACTAAGTGTAATTTGTTTGACAGTAGTTATGTGATGAAGTATAGAAAATGAGAAAAAGATTTGCATACATATTACTACAGATGCAAACAGATTCGCCTCCTTATTTAATGATCCTTCATTTATTGGTTTCATTCATGCGTGGAGAACATGCAAAGAAGTGAACATTGCAAACTTGAATTTACTAAAGGATTAATTACATGAAGTTTTTGCTAAATAGATTTTATAAATTAATTTGTTTTGTCCCTTCCTTTCTCCTTCCCTTCCTTTCTTCCTTCGTTTTTTCTACCTTCCTTCTTTTCTTCCTCCCTCCTTGCCTCCCTCTCTCTTTATCCCCTTCCTTCCTTTCTCTCTCTCTTTCTTTCTCTCTCTCTCTTTCTTTCTTTCTTTTTTCTTTCTTTCTCTCTTCCTTTTTTCTTTCTTCCTTTCTTCCTTTCTTTCTTCCTTTTTTTCTCCCAATCTTCCTCTTTTTCTTTTACTCAGAATATTTCTTATGGCTATAGAAAAGTACCAACTGCTGTACTCCAAGATGATATGAGTAATTATAAATATTAACTAGATTAATATTAATTTTAATAACCTATCTTATGTCTTAAGACAAATTGTACTAAGAACAACTTCACAATTGTTGGAAGATATGTAACAAATATTACTTTTCATGATATTGTTTATTTCTTCAAACTAAAATAAGTATTTAGACATAAAATTGTATGTGTGTATGTGTTGGTCTTGTGATTTTAACTCAAGACGTATCCCTTAGTTTTTTTTTTTTCCCCCTCAAGTATATTGCTCTATCATTTGAGCCACAATTCCACTTCTGCCTTTGTGTGTGTATGTGTGTGTGTGTTAAGATGTGTGTGATTAATTGAGATGTGTCTCACAAACTTTCTTGCCAAGGCTGGCTTTGAACCTCCCCTTCCTAAGTAGCGAAGATTTCAATCTTGAGACACCGATATTTAGCAAAGATTTAATATATCTAAGAATAAAATAAATTTCATATTATTTGAGTTCTAGAGGCTCAAGTTAACAAATTAACATTTAGATATTTAGTTATTAAACCTGAACCTACACTGTGAAAATAACTTTTCATTTTTATGAAAAAATATGCACTCACAGGTTTAAATGACATAATCTTTGGACAAATTGAAATACTCTATTATTCAAAAGCCAAAAAGGGATTGGAAATCAAATTTTTCTTGTAAGTTAAAAGCAAAAGGCTCTGTCAGGCTGAATGAAGCAATTTTTCATTGTATTAAATATTATCTACAGTGGTCACATGATTTTCTCTTCTTTTAAACCTAAACTTTTTTTGACATGAAAATGTAGATTCATACATTTTTTCAGTATATAAAGATCTTAGTTTCTGGTCATGTATTTCTGAGGTTTGATTACCAAGTCATTTCAGAGAAACACTGAATTTCATATATTTTATTTCAACAGTGATTTTTAGAAATTGAATCAATCTAAGTATAAGATAACTAAAGCAAGATATTTCATCTCTTATCCAATTATTCCTATAGACTTGAGGATAACTTATTTTTGAATGGTAGGAAATTCATATTATACCTACTCTCTATAGAATAATTAAGATAAATGATTGTGATAGTATTTGTGTTTCCTTCAATTTGAAAGAAAGAACTTCACTATAGATGACAAATACTTGAATGGAAATGTCATAAAATTATGAAAAATTCAAGTCATTATGAGTTAGATGAAATAGTCATTTTTGAAGGTCACAAAATGAAACCTCTAGAAGTTTCCTTATCTGTTATGTAAAATGTATTTGTACTCAAAATATTTCATTCATCTTTCCAGCAATGGTATAACCAAAACACCTCTATGCCAAATAGCATCTCTGATATTTAGGAACAGAAGTTATCACAATTGCATAGAAAGATCTACCCACCACTCTAGAAATTAAATCTGAAATCATAAAGGATTTGGAATAATAATTATCTTTCACTTTGTTGCCATAAAGAGGTGAACCCTTTCAAGTGGGCATAGTCGTAGAGATTATGTCACTGAGAACTTGTTATCAAAGAGGATGTTAAGATCAAAGAACTTTCTTCCTCTTCCTTCTTTTATTTCTCTGTCTCCTTCTCCTTTTCTTTCTCCCTCTCCCTCTTCCCTTCCTCATCTTTCTCCTTTTCCTACTCCTATTCTTTCTCTTCTTTACTTCCTGGCTTCCATGAATACACATATTCCATCACATGCTCCTGATATGGGGTACTGTACCACCACCAACCCAAAGCAATTGGTATAAGAAATGTACATTGAAATGTAAAAAATCAGAGGCCAAGATTAATCTTTCCTCCTTTTAAGTTAATTTTATAAGATATTTTGTCATATTGATAGGAGACTGACACAACATACTCTCATTTCTTATAAAGGATAAGATTTACTGGAAATAAATCTGAACAACATTGTTGTAATGAAATGATTGATTAAATTAATACTATATTTGGACAAATCTACTTTAAAATGTCAATTATACTTCAATAAGAGTAAAAAATGTATTCAGAGGACGGTGGCGGAGGAGAAGCTAGAGGTGACACAAGCTCTCACATAGAAAGCAGTTTTAGTGTTCCATTGAATAGTCCTAGGCTAGAGAATCATAAGGGTGCCATCACAGTACAGACAGTTTGGCCAGAGAGGGAAAATCCAGGCAAGGAGACAGATTTGAGCACTTGCTGATAGCTGCGGCAGCAGCCGCGGCAGCCATAGCCACCATACCTTTAACAAAGGGAGTCAGGGAAATAGATACCAGATAAAGGGAGCGAGCAGATTGTACTCAACACCAGCAAAAACTGACGAGGAACAGATATCTTTATCTTGCAAATCACAGACCAGAGATGGCCCAGGAACAGTGACATCCTCACTCTTTCTCAGGGAGCAGAGGAGGGAAGGCCTACAGCCCTCCCCCATTCCTGCCCCCCTCCCCCGTCCCTCTCACCCCCTGGCCACCATCACCGGAGATCTCCATCTTTGATACTGACAAAGGCCCATTTGTACAGCTATCTTCAACTCAGGCCTTGGAAGAAAGCAAGAGTCATTTAGAAGGTAAAAGGAACCTGACCACACCTACCAGGCTCAGCTCCACCCAAGGGAAAGTCATCTAGCCCAGACTGAGCAAGATCCGCCCTTGGAGGAGTGACTTTCTTCACTGGGTAAACAAAGCCTGAGGCTGCCCCTCCCTACAGCAACCTAGACAATCAATTGAAATTCAGTAAAGATAAAACCTGAGAATGGCTCCAGGCTGGGCTCTGTGAATGTCTCAGAAGCTATCCACTGAGGGAAAAGCTACTCTTTGCTGAAAGGCCTCAACTCTACCCAGATCCTAGCCTCTTCAGAGTATCTCCAAACTAGTGGAAAAAGCCATCTCCTTCTTTTGTGATACTCAAAACAGATCTCGTCCCACTGAACTAGCCTGGGAGGAGGATCACAAAATCCTGGGTAATATAGAGGATTTTTTCTGCCTGCTGAAACAAACTGACTTAAGAAAGTAATCAAGCCACAGGAAAACAAAATATCACAAACATATGAGAGACCCCACCAAGAGACTGGTTACAGACTGGTTAGGAGAATACAGGATTTTCCCATTCTACCCCACGCTCCAAAAAAAATCAAAGAAATCTTTTTGTACCTTTTAAAACTTTTCATATTAAAAAATTGATTTCTCTTAAACTTTTTTTCCTCTCATAATTTTATTTTAGGTGTATATGTGTGTATGCCATTTTTTTTTATCTCCTCTGAACTTTTGGTCCTTTTGAAAATTCTTTTTATTTTTTCTCTTTCTTTTTTGCGAGACTTGATTATTGTTCTGATTATCCCCAGATTTTTATCCATCATCAATTATTAGACATTATCCCCCATTGTGTACACACTTAATCCAGAAATTTAATACTCATTTCACAACCTCTTAGGGTTAAATTCTTTAATAGCAGTATTATCTCATTATACCTATATAATTTTCAAGTAACTAATTTTAAGAATTTTTGTTTTTTAGTTTTTCATGTGTCTTTTCTTTCCCTCCCCTCGTCTCATCCTATCTTTTTCTTCTCTCAGTATCATCTTCAAACATACATAATTTTTAAGGGTTTCACTTTTTAAATGTAATTTGTTTTCCATTTTGTTCCCTTAATCTCTCTCCTATCATTCTGTCCAATCCATTTCCTGCTCTGAGATAAAGACTTGGTTAAATTCAATCTCCTTTAACTTTCCACATCCCTCTAATCTTATTTTTCCCCACATTTCTCCCTAAAACTTATCATTTCTGGTTCCTCAAATTCTTCTTTGCTGGTTTTAGCCCATGAATCCATAGTTGTTTGATGGTGAATAGATTGTATCTATTGAACTACACTGTATCTGCAGCCTTTTGACTGTGCTACTACAGAACTTTTGGTGATGCTTGCCTTAAAATTGAGTTCTAGCACAAAATTGGTGTTACTTTCATACCAAATGGGCAGAACAAGCCTGAAAAACCACAAGAAAATTGGCAAGTCCTGGTATCTGAACTCCCACTCATGATAATCAGTTGACAGAATAGTTAATGAATAAACCAGAGAAGAGTTCCCAAAAATCGCTACAAACACTACTAGTAAACATAATGAATGAAAAAATTGAAAGCCTGCAAAAGACTCAGTATGGGGGTGATTGAGAGAGAGAAGAAAACCAAAGATTAATACTGGAATCTGGTGAGAGTGAAGAAGCTACTCAAAGATTGATTCAGGACTTTCGTGAGCAGGCTGAGAACATTCAAAGACAAAAGAGGAATTTCATGAGCAAGCTGAGAACAGACAAAGAGAAACACAGGAATTGCTTGAGTAGTCTTACAAAAGTCAAAGAGAAGTACACGAATTGCATGAACATGAGGAAGCTAATCAAAGAGTAATAGAGCAATTGCGAGAATAGGATGAGAATGCACAACGATCAATGTAGGCATTCACGGAATCCATAAACAGACAGCTGAAAGAATTCAGGGAGACTACAAAGGGAATGCTGAATGGATCCTACCATTAGGAATGGGAGTCCATGGTAACCATAGCCAATCAACTAAGTGCTCTGAGAATAAACATTGAACACCAAATTAAGGAAGTAAAGAAGTTCATACAAGACCTAAAACAAAGCTCCAACAATGAATTTGAAGCCATCAAACCTGACCAATTAGAAGGAAAAGAAATAAAAACCATATAGAAAGTCCTGACAGTAGATTAGACCATGTGGAAGATCAAATCTCTGGGATGGAAGACAGCCTAGATATTATAGAGAAATAACATACAACTCTCCAAGCAAATCCAAGAAATATGATAGATCAATTCAACATTTGGCACACACCATCAAAAGGCCTAATCTGAGGACAATGGGTGTAGAGGAGCACCTAGAAACAGAAACTAATATTCTAGGAAATTTGTTTAACAGGATCTTAGCAGAGAACTTCCCAAACATGCAAAAAGATAGACCTATTCAGATACAAGAAGCTTTTAGAACCCCAAATAGAACAAAGCAGAACAGGACATCCCACCGTGAAATTATAGTCCACCCAGGATCAATTCAGACCAAGAAAAAGATCCTTACAGCTGTCAGGTAGAAAAGATCAATCACTTATAATGGGAAACTAATTAGAAACACCTCAGATTTCTCAGCAGAAACAATTTAAACAAGAAGACCCTGGAATGATGCATATCATGCCCGTAAGGCAAATAACTATCAACCAAAAATACTGTTCCCAGCTAAACTCTCCTACATAACCGAAGGTCAAATAAAATGCTTCCATAGAAAAGAAAAACTGAAACAATATATCTCCACCAAACCAGCCCAACAAAAGACACTTAAAGGTGTCCTACACATAGAAAACCAACAAGACCACAATAAAGGCAAAGAAACAGCACAAGAAGTGAGAATCCAAGAACCATAGGAAGAACCCAGTTGTCACAGCCCCCAAGAAGACTGATTACATGACCAGAACAACCAAACACCTTCCAGTCCTAACTCTCACCATTAACGGATTTAACTTCCCAATTAAGTGACATAGACTGTCTAGTTGGGTTAAAAAACAAGATCCTTCAACCTGATGCCTTCAGGAGTGACATCTTGCCCATAAAAAGACATTTTGAAAGTGAAAGGCTGGAACAAAATCTACCAAGCAAATGGCCCCCATAAACAGGTGGGAGTCGCAATGCTAATATCAGATAAAACAGACTTCAAAATAAAATTAGTGTGAAGAGATAAAGAAGGTTGCACCATACTAATTAAGGGATCGCCCATTCAGGAGGATATTACAAATCTAAATATCTATTGGCCAAACAAAAGAGCACCCAGATTTATCCAAGAAACACTACTTTCCACCAAAGCTCCTATAGATCCAAAGACATTGTTGGGGGCTTTAACACACCACTATCCCCACTAGATAAATCAATTCAGCAAAAACTCAACAGAGAAACCACAGATCTAAAAAACTGCATGGATCAACTAGATTTAACAGATATCTACCTAATATTTCACACAGCAACATCAGAATACTCGTTTTTCTCAGCAGCACATGGAACATTTTCCAAAATAGACCCCATTTTAGGACACAAAGCAAACTTTTCCATTCAAAAGCAATGTATTTTTACCTTGCATTCTCTCAGACCACAAGGGAATAAAAGAAGAACTAAACACCAAAATTCACCATAGAAATCCCGTAACACATGGAGGCTGAACAACACCCTGATGAATCACCAGTGGGTCATGGAAGAGATTAGAAAGGAAATTCAAATATTCATGATAGTCAACAAAAATGAACACACAAATTACCAGTTTCTCTGGGACACAGCAAAGGCAGTACTCAGAGGCAAGTTTATAGCTCCGAGTTCCTACATCAACAATTGGAGAGATCGGAAACCAACAATTTAATGAGACATCTGAACCTTCTTGAAAAAGAGCAACAAGATGATCCACAATCCAGTAGAAGAAAAGAAATAATTAAAATTACATCAGAATTAAACGAATTGGAATTTAAAAAAAAAATCATACAAAGAATCAACAAAACAAAGAATTGTTTTCTCAAAAATTTAACAAAATTGACAGACCCTTAGCAAATCTTATCAGAAAAATCAGAGAACACACCCAAATAAATAAACTCAGAGATGAGAATGGAAACATCATCATAGAAATAACCAAAATTCAGAACATTATAAGGGAATACTTCTCAAAACTTTATGTTAATAAGTTTGAGAACTTGGAAGAAATGGACCTCTTCCTAGCAAAGATCGGCATGCTGAAAATAAACCAAGATGAGTTAAACCATCTTAACTGGTCCATGTCAAGCATTGAAATAGAAACAGCAATAAGAGACCTCCCATCTAAGAAAAGCCCAGGACCACATGGATTTACAATGGAATTCTACAAGGCCTTCAAAGCAGAACTCACACCAATACTCCTGCAACGCTTCCCTGAAATTGAAAGAAATAGTTCACTACCAAACTCGTTCTATGAAGCCATCATAACTCTCATCTCAAAACCAGGCAGGGACTCATCAAAGAAAGAGAAGTGTAGACACATTTCTTTGATGAACTTTGATGCAAAACTTCTCAACAAAATTTTGGCCAATCGACTTCAAAAATTCATCCAAAAAATCATACACCACAATAGTCCTGAATGCATCATTTAAACATGGGATATATATTCCCATCCGTGTGTGGACTGCATTGTGCATTTAGTGTAGTTATTCTCTTTTGTATGTTATTCATGGATGTATTGTGTATGTTCTTGAGTATATGATGACAGGTATAACTGTGCTGACATGGAAAACAACCTATTCCCATGGCCACAAGATAGCCCATGGATTCTCCATCCTAGCTGAGACCCAGGACTTGCACAGGAAAGGAAAATAGGTGCAACGATTGCCTTCTGACATCAGGATGAATCTTTTGGCACTGCTGGGATCTGAACTCGGGACCTAGCAGGCCAAATTGACGAATGAGTCCAAGGGAGCACAACAGCCTGTAAGCCACTAAGGAGCAAGGCTGTTCCCAGGACCTGAGATGGAGCCCCCAGGTAGGGAGGTGGGGGAAGGGCACAACACAGCAGTCATCCATTCATAAGTTTAAGGTAGTATATAAATAAGTACATATTTATATAGAGTAGGAGAGACGGTGACCTGTGATGGAATCCAATCTACCCTGTGTCTACTGATTCTTGGATCTTTCCAGATGCCTAAATTTCATGACTGTGATGATTTTTGTCACACTTAATCAACACTTCTTTACAAATAAGTGATATCCCATGAGTCTTTCCTATCATTTCCTACTCATATCCTGCACAAACTACTCATTCAAGGATGAGATTGATCACATTTCATGACTTTGACTGGTCCAGAAACCAGTATCTCAGGATTTCCTGCAATTGCCTCAGGTGTGGAAATCATAATTCTTATATACATTTTTAAGATAGGATTTATACTTCCATACAGATGTTCAGTCCATATCGTGTTTGGTGTGGTTATTCATTTTATTTCTTGTTTTATTCATGTATTTACCATTTATTTTATTGTCTCTGGTGACATCTATACCACTTATTACATTGTTTGCATCCTATCACATAGCATCTAGATTTGTAGATGTGTTCTCCATCATATCTGACACCCAGGACTCTCACAGAAAAGGAAAACATGTGTCACACTTGGCTTATTAATCCAAGATTAAATTTTTGGCCGTGTTGGGATCTGAACTTAGGGCCTAACAGGCCCAATTAATGAATGGGTGAGTGTGAGCACAGCAGCCTCTAGCCAATGAAGCTGTCAGGTGGTTCCCAGGCGCTGAGATCGAGCTCCAAGTTTGACCAAAACAGAAATACATGGATAAGCAGATGGTGGTATGCAAATAAATATATATAGCTAAAGAGTGCCAGAGCCATCTATCTATGATTGAATGACATCTACTATGTTCCTACCAACTCTTAGGTATTTATATCGCAATTGAAATAATATTATTCTTTTCATGCTTAATAAACAATTAATTAAGGTCAGTTAGCATCCTAGGATTATTGCATCCAATTTTAGACTAGACAAATACATGAACTACTCTTTCAATAGGTATTCTTATGAATAGGAACGAGTCTCTTGTGATCTCCTACCACTGGTATGTGTAAGGATCAGGATTTTAACCCAGTCTGTGTTGACATGTTGGCTTATGGTGTCCCTGATAGCTTGCCAGCCATGAGCAATGACAGGTCAGGTCCACTTTGCAGCCGTGTCATTCAGACCAGAATGGTCACCGTGCAAAGAAAAAATTTTAACCCCCACCAGCCCTCTACAGCTCCCCATTTTTTTTTGCTGTCCCACTTTTTTAATTTCTTCCTGCAAACCCTCTAGGCCTAAGGTCCCAGGATCGGCTATGGGTCAGAAGGCTGCACCCCAGACTAGGGAGTTCGAAGCTGAGGCAGAGTTGCCACAAACTGATTTCAAGCACAGTGGTTGGCAAAATTAATTAATTAACTAAATTAAAAAAATAAAGCTCCCTGGTTTGGAATTTCTGCCAGTTTTTTTTTCCTAGCCTGGGATTGGAACTCAGGGTCTTGGTAAATCCGTACCAATGTGAGGGAAGGTGCAGAGTTGCCACTACTTGCGTTCAAACCCCATGTCAAGCCAAAAATAAATAATTAAGTCACTGACCTCAGCAGGGAAATGTAGGTGTGGAGATGGGAGGGAAGGGATGATAGGGGGAAAAGAAAGGAGGAGGCAACAATGCTCAATAGGAAATCTACTCATTACTTTGCTCATGTAACTGTGACCGCTCTGTACAACATTTTTACAATAAAAAACGGACAAAAATAATGTGCTCAAGAAGCAATTTGGGGGTAAGGGGAGGATGTCTGAATAGCTGGACAAAATTCTACACTGCTTTTTTATTAATGGCACTGAGTAAACATACTTGTGTCCATTAAAATATTAAAAATATTAAGTCACTGTCTTGGAACTGGGGCCAGTATTTCTGCCATTGATAGGATTTGAGCTCACTGTTCAGGTAACTACTTTACACCATGGGTAAAGGCAAAGCTCACTATCCTTGAGGAAAAGAAGTTCAGGCTAGAGTTCCCAGGGCCTGAATTAAAGCACTGCAATGGAAAAAAAATATTTATATACATGTGTAATATATTATATATATGTAAATATGTATGTTTATTCCATATTATTATTATGGATTTTGTATTTATTTTATTATTTTATTCATTTTATTGTTCATTATATTTAGTATTATTATACACATAATATTTATTATGTTTTGTACATCTATTATAAAATTATACACAATAATTTAGGAAATTGACTCATTGTTTATTAATACTTTATTAAGTGTTGAAACATGAAACATAATTAAATGGAGGTATTTGTCGCAGTCATCATATGTTTAGAGTCTGTCCCCAGTATGAGTTTTCCTTATTTATCTTTAGACAAATAGGGATTACATTAGATGATTTATACTCAGAAGCATTTTCTTGAGGATAGGCAAGTTGAGCGATAAAATTGTAAGGAGACTGGGAACGTGGCTTATTGGTAGAGAGCTTGCTCAGCATGAATGAATGCCAGGGTTTGAATCCTCAATGACACATACTCAGAAAAAGACAGAAGCTGTGGAGTGGCTCAAGTGGTAGAGTGCTAAGCTTGAGAAAAAGGATCTCAGAGACAGTACCCAGGCCCTAAGTTAAAGCTCCAGATCTGGCAAAAACATTAGGCCAGATACCTGTGGCTCACAACTGGAACCCTAGCTTCTCAGGAGGCTGAGATCTGAAGACCACAGTTTGAAGATAGCCTAGGGAAGGAAAGCCTGTTAGACTCTTGCCTCCAATGAACCACCAAAAGACCCTATTTGGTGCTGTGGCTTAAGTGGTAGGTGTTTGCCCTGAGCTGAAGGGCTCAGGCACAGCGCCCAGGCTTCAGTTTGAGATGCACAACTGGAAAAATGGTGAGGAATAATCAAAATACTTTTCCTACTTGCTAATTATGAGAATATTTATTGGAAAATTAATGCTAATGTACACCAGAATTGGAGTCAGAGCTCAAGGTTCATGTGTAGCACATCCAAATGCCCACCCTCTCAGACTCTAGCATTATAACCTTGTGTCCTACAGGGTTCTGAAAGGTCCTGAAAGGTCCATTGTTGAAAGGCTTAATATGCTCCCCAATCCCTTTGTGATAAGCAGGTGACTTGTATTATCAATGTCATTACAGTTCTGAACCTAGCAGAGCACCAGTAGCTCACGCCCATCACTGTAGCTCAGGAGGCTGAGGTCTCAGGATCACAGGGTGAAGCCAGCCAGGACAGGAAAGTCTATGACACTCTGACTTCCACTTGTGAAAGGTCAGATGTTCAATAGTATGTTGTGTTTCCCTTGGTGATGAGAAGTTACTTGCACTTTAAATGTTCTTAGAGTTTTCAAGCTAAAGAAGAAGGAAAGAAATATTATTGACCCATCCTGGGTTCAAATGAAGTTCTCAGGATCCAAGCCCTAGTCTTGTTAGCAGGAAGAACTCCAGTGTAATACTGTATTTGAAGAACAGAAAAAAGTTTCAAAAGGCAGGCTAGGTGCAGAGACCTAGGCCTTCAGGATTAGGAGGCTGAATGTACACACTCAACAAGGAAGTGAGCTGCTAAACCACTTAATTCACTCCAGGCACAGCCAGCAATGGGGGGAAATCTGAAACATATGTTAGAGTTACACCAGGATCAAGCTTTTTTCAGCCTCTTCAAACAATGCCTAATTAACCTTCCTCCCTCAGGTGAAGGGAGCCTAAGGCAATCTTTTGGTTACCAATAGAGAGCCAGTTTAGTGGGGGAGAGGAGAGGAACAAAGTAGAAAAACCCTGCTCTCTGGTCTTAGGGTGTGGGTTTTTGACTCTCCATCTGTCAGATTTGAAGGCCCTTCTTCTATCTCTGCCAGTACATTCTCCTTCCTTCATTTTCCACATCATCAATGGAAATCCCCAGTCCAATGAGAGGCAGGGCTCTTTCCCTTTTGTCTCCAAGCACCTGAATTAGAACCTGGCTCTGCCCTCTTGACTCTGGGGCTCTTTGCTGCCTGAGAAGTGGGACAGAGATAGTCTTCCTGCTCTGTGATTGTGTGAAGGCGATGCTGGTGTCCTGGCACACTGCAGAAGGCCTGATGACTGGGAAGTGTCCCCTTCTTTCCTTCTGTCGTCCAAGACCAGATTCATCTGTCTACTTTGTTCCTTCCTTCCTTCCTTCCTTCCTTCCTTCCTTCCTTCCTTCCTTCCTTCCTTCCTTCCTTCCTTCCTCCCTTCCTTCCTTCCTTCCTTCCTCCCTTTCTTTCTTTCTTTCTTTCTTTCTTTCTTTCTTTCTTTCTTTCTTTCTTTCTTTCTTTCTTTCTTTCTTTCTTTCTTTCTTTCTTTCTTCTTTCTTCCTTCCTTCCTTCCTTCCTTCCTTTCTTTCTTTCTTTCTTTCTTTCTTCCTTTCTTTCTTTCTTTCTTTCCTTCTTCCTTTCTTTCTTTCTTTCTTTCTTTCTTTCTTTCTTTCTTTCTTTCTTTCTTTCTTTCTTTCTTTCTTCTTCTTTCTTTCTTTCTTTCTTTCTTTCTTTCTTTCTTTTGCTTTCTATCTACCTACTTACCTACCTAGCTATCTCTTTGCCAGTTATATCCTGCTGTTGTATGTTTTTACCCTGATTCCCTCTATTTCTGTGTCATCTTCCTGGTTCCCCTCTTGTGTACACATATATACCATACATGTGATCAGCAGCATGGGGATATTTAGTAGTGATTCGACCAGATGAGTGAAAGTTCTTTGCTTCTTAAGTCCTGATAATTTTGTCGTATCAACTAACATTTTGGATTTAACATCCACTTATCAGGGAGACCATGTACCATTTGTCTCTTTGCTCTTGGCTTACCTCGCTCAACATGATTTATTCAAGCTCCATCCATTTCTCTGCAATGTCATTATTTTGTCATTTCTAATGGCTGTGTAATATTCCATTGTGTATAGATACCAGAATTTTTGGATCCATTCTTCTGTGGTTGGACATCTGGGTTGTTTCCATAGTCTAGTTATTGTGAACAGTGCTGCAATAAACATGGAGATTCATGTGTCCTTGTATACTGGTTCCTGTTGTTCAGGATAGATGCCTAGAAGTGGTATGATTGGGTCATAAGGGAGGTCAATATTTAGTTTTCTGAGAACCCTCCAGACTGCTTTCCAAAGTGGTTGTATAAGTGTACATTCCCACCAGCAGTGTAACAGGGTTCCTCTTTCTCCTTATCCCCTCCAGCATTTGTCGTTGGATGACTTGTGGATGTGGGACATTTTGACTGTGGTAAGGTGGTATCTCAGGGTTGTCTGTATTTGCATTTCCTTCACAACCAGGGATGGTGAACATTTCCTCAAGTGTTTCCTTGTCATTTTTATCTCTTCATCTGAGAAGTCTGTCTTTAGCTCCCTTGCCCATTTAGTAATTGGTTTGTTAGGTTTGGGAGGGATTAGTTTCTTGAGTTCCCTATATATACTGGATATTAACCCCTTATCTGATATATTACTGGTAAATATTTTTTCCCAATTAGTTGGTTGCCTTTCTAGCTTGGTTGTGATTGCGTTAGCTGTGCAGAAGCTTTTCATTTTAAGGTAGTCCCATTTGTCGAGTCTCTCCCCAATTTGTTGTGATCCTGGGACTCTGTTCAGGAAGTTCCTTCCTTTGCCTATAAGTTCAAGTGTTTCTTCTACTCTGTCCTGCAGTAGTTTCAGAAAAGCTAGTTTAATGTTAAGGTCTTTAATCGATTTTGAGTTGATGTTGGTGCATGCTCATAAGCTGTGGTCCACTTTCAGTCTTCTGCATGTGGCCGCCCAGTTTTCCCAGGACCAGTGGTTGAACAGGCTGTGTTTTTTCCATTGTATGTATTTGGTTCCTTTTTCAAATATCAGCTGACTGTAGGCCTGTGGATTTATTTCTGGATCTTCTATTCTATTCCATTGGTCTTCGAGTCTGTTTTCATGCCAGTACCATGCTGTCTTTTTTATTAAAGTTCCATAGTACAGTTTGAAGTTCGGCATGGATATCCCCTCCATGTTGTCTTCATTCCCTAGAATTGTTTTGGCTATTCTAGGTCTTTTGTTGTTCCATATGAATTTTTGGACTGTTTTCTGTATTTCAGAGATGTACGTCATTAGGATTTTAATAGGAACTGCATTGAGTTTGTATATTAATTTTGGCAGTATTGCCATTTTCACTATATTAAGTCTGCCTATCCAAGAGCATGGGAGGTCTTTCCATTTCCTAGTGTCTTCTGTAATTTCTTTCTTTAACTTTTTATTGTTTTCATTAAATAGTTCTTTTACATCTTTGGTTAGGTTAATTTCTAAATATTTCATTTTGGGGGAGGTAATTGTGAATGGAGTTGCTTCATTTATTTCCTTCTCTGCTTGTATATTGTCAGTGTACATGAAGGCAACCGATTTTTGTGGGTTGATTTTGTATCCTGCTACTTTGCCAAAGTGATTATGATTCCTAAGAGTTTGGGGATGGAGTTTTTGGGATCATGAAGGTAAAGCATTAGGTCATCTTGAAAAAGGAATAATTTAACTTCTTCTTTCCCTATGCGGATCCCTTTAATGTCTTTTCTTGCCATATTGCCCTGGCTAAGGGTTCTAGGACTATATTGAAGAGGAGTGGAGATAGTAGGCATCCTTGCCTTGTTCCAGATTTTAAGAGAATTGGTTGTAGCTTTTCCCCATTAAGTATAATATTGGCTATTTGTCTGTCGTAAATGGCTTTTATTGTTTTAAGAAATGTTCCTTCTATTCCTATTTTCTCCAGAGCTTTTAGCATGAATGAATGTTGAATTTTATCAAAGGCCTTTTCTGTATCTGTGGAGATAATCATGTTCTGTGATTCTTGCCCTTGGCTCTGTTGATTTGTTGGATTACGTTTATTGACTTATGTATGTTAAACCATCCCTGCATCTCTGGGATGAAACCTACCTGATGGTAGTGTGTGATTTTTTTTATGTGTTTCTGGATTCTGTTAGCTTGAATCTTGTTAAGGATCTTTGCATCTGTGTTCATCAAGAAAATTGGCCTGTAATTCTCTTTTTTGGTTGGGTCTTTGCCTGGTTTGGGGATGAGTGTGTTATTGGCATCCTAGAATGAGTTTGGGATAGCGCCCTCCTTCTCTGTTTCTCTGAAGATCTTGAGGAGTATGGGTATTAATTCTTCTTTAAAGGTCTTATAGAATTCTGTTGTGAATCCATCTGCTCCTGGGCTTTTCTTTGTTGGAAGACTTCTGATTGCTTCCTGTATCTTGTTGTAGGATATTGGCTTATTTAATTGATTTATTCTTTGCTCAATTTGGGCAACTTGTATTTATCTAAAAATGCATCAATATCTGCCAGAGTATAACTTTTGAAAGTTGTCAGTTAAAATCTTTTGGATACCTTGGGTACGTGTTGTGATTTTTCCCGTGGCATCCCTAATCCTGTTAATATGGGTTTCCTCTCTTCTTTTTTAATTAATCTTGCCAATGGTCCATCAATTTTATTGATTTTTTCAAAAACCAGCTTTTTGTTTGGTTAATTCTGCCTATGATTCTCTGATTCTCTAATTTATTAATCTCTGCTCTTAGTTTGGTTATCTGGCTCCGTCTAGTAACTTTAGGTTCCATTTTTTTTTGGTTTTCCAGCTGTTTTAGTTGCAACATGAGATTATTTACTTGGTCTGTTTCTATTTTCTGGATGTGGGGCTGAGGACATTAAATTTGCCCCTCAGGACTTCTTTTGCTGTGTTCCACAAGTTTCTTTGCGAGGTGTTTTCATTTTTATTGAATTGTAGGAATGTTTTAATTTCTACTTTGATCTCTTCCGTTACCCAGGCATTGTGTAGATGTGTGCTGTTCAATTTCCATATATTAGAGTAATTTCTGTGGTATGATTTGTTATTGAGAACTAGCTTGATTCCACTGTGGTCAGATAGGATACAGAGGATTATGTCAATCCCCCTGTATTTGCTTAAGTTCCTTGCATGAACTATGATATGGTCTATTTTGGAAAAAGTTCCATGAGCTGCTAAGAAGAATGTGTACTGTGTTGTTGTAGGGTGAAATACTCTGTAGATGTCAGTTAGTTCCGCTTGAAGTATGGCCACACTTCTTTGCCAATCCTCTGGTTGGTAGACCTGTCCTTTGGTGAGAGTGGGGTGTTAAAGTCTCCTAGTATTATCATATTGGAATCTATTTTATTTTGTAAGTTTGAGAATAAGTGCTTAACATATCTGGGTGCACCAAAGTTTGGGGAATATAAGTTAATGAGGGTAATATCATCCTTTTGGATTGTTCCCTGTATTAATATGTAGTGTCCATCCTTGTCTATTTGTATTGATTTTAATGAAAAGTTTCATTTTGTCAGATATCAAGGTTACTACACCTGTTTCCTTACTAGGGGCATTTGATTGATAGATCCTTTTCCAACTCTTCATTCTGATTTTGTATGTTTGGCTGACAGGTGAGTCTCCTGAAGGCAACAGATTGATGGGTCATGTTTTCTAAACCAATCTGCAATTCTTTTACTTTTGATTGGCAAATTAAGGCTATTAATATTAAGAGATAGTATAGAGAGATGCATTGTGGTCTGTGTCATTCCCTGTGTTCCTCAGTTTTTCTTCTTTCCTTTCCTCCTCTGTTTGTTCAGTTAGACTTCTATTAATGGCTGTCTGGGTGCAGGTCCCTGTTTCTGGTTGCTTTCTTCAGGTTGTGTTCCCCCTCTTAGTATTCTTTGTAATGCTGGCTTAATGTTTATGTATTCATTTAGTTTTTCTTTGCTATTAAAAATTTTTAGCTCTCCATCGAGAGAGGGTATATCAGTCTGGGTTGGCAGTTATTGGCTCTTAGGGCTCGTATGGTACTTTCCCAGGCCTTTCTTGCATTCAGTGTTTGTGTGGAGACATCTGCAATGATTTTAATTTTTCCAGTTGTAGTATAGCTCCTTCTTCATTTTTGCTGCATGCAAGATTGTTTCCTTATTATTCAGATCTATCATTTTTCATATAATGAGTCTACAAGTATTTCTCCTGGGATCTTGTTTGTTAGGTGTTCTATATGCTTCTGTAATGTAGGTAAGATGTTCTTTTTTGAAATGGGGAAAATTTTCACCGATTATCTTGTTGAATAGGTGCTGCATTCTCTTGCTTTGATATTCCTCAACTTCAACCACTCCAAATATACAAAGGATAAGTTTCTTGGCACTATCTGCTTGCTCTTGAATTTCCCTTTGGCATAAAGTGATTTTTCCATATCTCTCATTTTTTGGTCCAGTTGGTGTATTCTGTTTTCTGTATCTGACATTCTACATTCCATTTCGTTCACTCTCTTAACTGTAGCTTCCATTGTGGTTTGCAACGAGGAAATGGACTCATTTATGGATTTGATGTTGGTTCTCAAAGTACTAATCTCACCTCTTAATGAGGTATGTACTGCCTCTATTTTGGCACTTATCACACTTCTTATTGAGGTATGCACTGCCTCTATTTTTGCATATACCTCCTGTTTGATATCCTGCATATCTTTCGATAGTTCGTCCCTGTGTTCTTCCAAATTTCTGCTCTATTTCTTCTTTATTTCTTGAGTCATTGCCTCCAGCATCCCTTGGATGTAGCTTTTGTCTTCCATTCCTGCTTTGCTCCCACTGGGGCTCTCCTCTGAGTGGCTGCTGGCTTTTGGGGATAGCTTGCTATTCTGGGTGTTGATAAACCTTGTAATTTTTCTCTGTGATTTTCGCATGGGGGTTCAGGGATTACTGGATACTAATGTGAAATTTTGTTTTGGTTAATAAGTGTCTGTCTTTGCATTGTTGCTGTTTCTGTGCAGGTAGAGAGAGTCTGTACCTGATCTCGGTTCTGTTGGGGGCCAACCTCCAGCTGTTGGTCTGACCCACATAGGGTTCTCGGCTCTCTGCTGTAGATCACTGGCAATTCCTGCCCTTGGAAGGGTTGAGCAGCTTAGACTGCTCCTGTTTGCTCCAACAGGTGCTCTTGGCAAGATCAGATGTGCGGAATGCACTCTTCCAGATGCTGGAGTCTGCTATGGGCTCCTGATTGGTTTTTTGTTGTTGTTGTTGGCTAGTTGTGGGCTTGGGGGCTGTCCCTCAGCTCTTCAGCTCAAGGCTGGCACCCTAGCATTTGAGCCACAGCACCACTACAGGCCTTTTCTGCTTATGTGGTGCTGAGGAATCAGATCCAGGGTCTCATGCATCCAAGACAAGCACTCTACTGCTGAGCCACTTTACCAGCCTGAACTCCTGCCTATTATCAGGTGCTGGTGGACTGTGTTATCCAATTCTCAGTCTAGAATACATAGGTCAGGTTTTGGTGGGGTTTGGGCGTCTCTTATCCTGAGCCCCCGGGTCTTTTGTTGTCACAGGTGTGCTTCCGAGAAGGTGCAATTCCCTGTTTTTCTCCCCTCCGCTGAGGCATATGCTCAGCTTCTGACTTCAGTTGGGAGGAGTTGGTGGTGTTGCTCAGGCACCGGATCTCCAGGCCTGGTCATGGCCCCCAGCCTGAAGAATGCCAATTTGGCCTGTGCTGCTGTGTATACCACTTAGGTTATGCAACTTGGGTTGCAGTTCAAATTTCTTCCCCTGTTGGGTGTCTTGACCCAGGGGCACTGTTTCTGGCTTGGGCATTTAAGGTCCCTTCCAGGGGCGCTCTTGCTCAAGCCTGGCCAGCTAGTGTGCTCTGTGGGTTGGTGGAGCTCTCGAACAGTTCCCAGTTTTAGTGGGTCCTGTAGTCCAAGTGTTGGTGAAGGGGGTCTGGTTCAGGGTCTGGGGATTCCCACCAGCTCTGATCTCCCTTGAGGGATACACTGTCCCCTGTGGGGTACTCACCCTGGAGCTAGTTGTTTCTGTGTGAGGTAGGTTGTTGGTTGCCATTGCAATCAGAGTTCAGTTGAGGTGGTTGTGGGCTGGGTTGGGCAATGGTGGCTCTGTGTGTTTCTCTTCTGTTTCCGCCTTGGTTGACACAGTTTGGGTCCACGCTGTGGGATGGACCTCCGGCCTCTGCCTGAGGGGTGGGGGAGGGACCTCCATGCAGGTTCTGAGCACCGGGATTTGTCTCTGTTTGCACTCTCTGGATCAGCAAGTTTCTTGCAGGTCTTCTGCTGTGGTGTTCTGTGGGCATCCCATGTAGCTCTGGGGCTCCTGCTGTGGGGCTGAGTTCCCAATTCGGAGGTTTCTCCATTCCATGCAATGGGCGGTCTGACAGCAGTACCTCAAGTGGCTTCTGCATGGGTGATCTTCAGACAGCCTCCTGTGTCTCTGGGATTTTGGCAGCCTCCATGCAGGTTCTGAACTCTGGGGTTTGTCTAGGTTTGCGCTCTCTGGATCAGCACCAGTTCCTTGCAGGTCTTCTGCTCTGGTGTTTTGTGGGCTTCCCGCTGTGGGGCCAAGTAGCTTTGACGGGATGGAGCCTCTTGCTTGGATGGAGAGTGAGGGATGGGGGTGGGATCTTTGTGCAAGCTCCCGGCTCAGATGTTTCTCCATTCCTCGTGATCAGTGAGTCTGATACTGGTATATCAGGTGGCTTCTGCTCGGATGATCTGCAGATCATCCCTGTGTGTCTGGGAGACTGGCAGTCCCACTGGGCCAGCTGGCCATGGCTTGGTGCACTGCTATTCATCCAGTAAAGGTTGGGGTGGGGTCTTCGCACTCCTCTCTTCTAAAATTCTTTTTTTCTCTTTTTTGTTTTATTCCATCTCCTGTTTTTTTCTATGTGTTTGTCTATTTGTTGTTGTCGGTCCCTTGGGGAGATTAGGCATTGAAACTCAAACTCTCTTTTTGGTTGGGGAGAGCTGGGGTGGTTCCCTACTGCCTCATCCCCATCTTGGTCCCCCTTTCATGAACTCTTAATTAAAAATAATCATTGTGCCATACGTCTTGCTATCATTTCCTATGAGAATCATGCATGAACTAAACACTTCACTAGGCCTGAGTTCAAGCACCTCATAACATTTATGCACAGGTTAAATATATGATTTATACTTACATCTATATATTCAGTCTATATCCTGTTTGTTGGAGTGATTCATTATATTTTATTATTGATTTATTTATTAGCATTTATTTTATGGACTGTGAGTGCACCTATAACATTTATTACATTTATTCCCATCTATTCCATAGCATGTAGCTTTGCAGACATATTATGAACTTGCAGAGAAAAGGAAAACAGGTGTCCCACATGGAATCTTACACCAGGAAGAAATTTTTGGCAATGATGAGACATGATCTGAAGGCCTGAGAGGCCCAATTCATGAATGGCTGAGTGTCATTACCGCAGCCTGTAGTTGATTCAGCTGCCAAGTGGATCCAAGGAACTGGGATCAAGCCCTAGTTTGGTCAAAATAGCAGTAACTTTCTGTGACGATGGTAGTATATAAATAAGTATAAATTTAGATATTTAGGTACTGCCAGAGGTGTCTATCTAGTATTCAATGACATATACTACTTCCTACCGATTCTCATGTATTTTGTGAGGACTCCATTTAATCAATAGTATTCTTTTAATGTGTAATAAACTATGAATTAAAATCAATCCGTGTCCTGTGATTATTGGGTCTAATTTTATGCTAGACTTATTGACAAAATACTCATCCAACCATGACATTAATCATATTCTTCTGTTGTTTCTATGGACAGGCAATATTTTCTTAAGCTCTCCAGCCCCTTGTAAGTGGCATGAATGGGATTTGAACTCAGGGTCTAGTGTGCAGGTTGGCCTATGGCTTCGCTGACAGCCCATCAGACTTCAGCAACGCCAGGTGACCTAAGGTTGCAGCCAAGTCATTCAGACCCAGGATGGTCACTGGGCAAGGAAGGAAAACAGAAACTGATGGCCATCCGCAGTTTGTGGCTATTTTTTCGGTGCTCTTTTCAATTTGTTTTCCTTCAACCCCTGAGGCCTAGGACCCCACAATGGGCTGTGTGTCTAGAGCCTGCACCATCCCAGCCTAGGGTGATGGAAACTGAGGGGGAGTTTCCACGACCTGAGTTCAAGCCCCATGCTTGGAAAAAAAAATGACAATATTATTCAAACTTCCTGTCTTGGATTTCATGCCATTTTCTTGTCTGCCAGACCAGGGATGTCATCTTGAGATCTGGGTATCTCTGATGCACTGGGGGGAGGGGAGGAAAGGGAAGCATTCCTCCCTTGAAGACAAGCAATTCAGGCCTATTCCCTAGGTAGGCCTGAATTCAAGCCCCATCCCTGGAGAACATAACATTTAAAGACTTTTTTTATTATATGATTTATACTTCCATCCATATATTCAGTCTATATCATGTTTGTTGGAATGATTCATTATATTTTATTATTTATTTATTTACTATTTATTTTATAGACTATGAGTGCATCTGTAACATTTATTACATTCATTCAAATCTATTCCATAGCATGTTGCTTTGCAGACATATTATATACATCATACCTGACACCAAGCACTTACAAAGAAAAGGAAAACAGGTATCACACTTGGAATCTTACTCCAGGAATACATTTTAACAATGCTGGGACCTGAACTGAGGGCCTAGAAGGGTGAGTGTTAGCACAGCAGCCTCTAACACATTCAGGTGTCAGGTGGATTCCAGGACCTGGGATTGAGGCACAGGATTGGCCAATATAGCAATACCTTTCTATGTAGACTGTGGTGTACAAATAAATATATATTTAGATTTTAGATATTGCCAGTGATGTCTACCTAGTATTCAATGATATGCTAACTTCCTAGTGATTCTCAGCTATTTAGTGAGGACTCCATTTAATCAATAGTATTCTTTTAGGGGCTGGGAAGGTGGCTCATTTGGAGAGTGCTTGTTTTGCATGCATGAGCCCTGGGTTCGATTCCTCAGCACCACATGGTCAGAAAAAGCCGGAAATGGCACTGTGTCTCAAATGGTACCACGCTTGTCCTAACCTGAAAAGCTGAGGGACAGCACCCAGGAACAGAGTTCAGGCCCCAACACACACACATACACACACACACACACACACACACACACACACACACACACACACACACAAAGTATTCTTTTAATGCATAATAAACTATGAATTAAAACCAATCCACATCTTGTGAATACTGGGATTAATTTTATGCTAGACTGTTTGACAAACTACTCATGCATTCATGACATTGAACACATTCCTCTGGTGTTCCTATGGACAGGCAATAGATTCTTAGGCTCTCTAGGCCTTTGTAAGTGGCATGATTGGGATTTGAACTCAGGACCTAGGTGTCCAGATTGGCCTATGGCTTCGCTGACAGCCCGCCAGCCTTCAGCAATGCCAGGAGACCTACAGGTTGCAACCATGTCATTTGGACCCAGGATAGTCACCATGCAAGGAAGGAAAACCGAGAATCTGCCGACTGTCTGCAATTCCTGGCTATTTTTTGGTGCCATTTTCAATTTGTTTTCCTGTCAGCCCCTGAGGCCTAGGATCCCAGGATGGGCTGTGGGTCCAGAGGCTGCACTAACCCACCCTAGGGTGATGGAATCTGAGGCAGATTTGCCACGACCTGAGTTCAAGCCCCATGCTTGACAAAATAAATAAATAACAAATAAATTAATTAAATATATAAAAATAAAATAAATTAAATTAAAATATTTAAAAATATTAAAACTACTAATGGACTTCCCTGGCTTGGAATTCGTGCCCGTTTTTTTCTGCCAGGCCTGGGATTTGAACTCGGATTCTGGGAAACTCTAATGTACTGTGGGGGATGGGGAAACTCACCTTGTTTTAACACAAGAAATTCAGGCCTGTTCCCTAGGCATAAATTCAATCTCCAGCCCTGCTAAAGTAATATTCATCCACATTTGAAATAATGATTAATATATACATACTTCTGTTTATTGCATATTGCTTTGAGTGTATTTATTTTATTTTTGTATTATTTATTCATTATTTTTATTGACTATTATTACACTTATACCATGTATTAAATTGATTACATCTTATGAGAACTACACAGATTTACATATGCATTATATATCTCACTTCAGACCCAGAACATTCACCGAAGTACTATAGTAGATGATCCCATGCTTAGAAAAACAGAAAGAATACACCAACCAAAGTCTAATTTATCCCTAGGCACCCCATTGGCTCACATCTGTAATCCTAGCTACTCAGGAGGCTGAGAACTGGAATATGAAATTTCAAAGCCAATGAAGGCAGAAAAGGCCTGAAATACATTATTTCCAATTAACTGGCAAAAAGCCAGGCTACGGGTATGGCTGAAGTGGTAGAAAATTAGCTATGAACAACCAAGCCAAGAAAGAGCAAGCTGAGTTCAAGTGTGGGGAGAGGGGGACAAGGGATAAAAGGCAGAGAAAGCCTCCAAAACAGAGAACAAAACAACAGTACACAAATCCCACTAATTTATGGTACCAACCAAACTGAAAAAAATGAAGCTTGTGTAGTTGTATACCTTTACATGAGCACATATGCTTTTAGGTACACTTCAAATCTATGTTTTTAATAATATATATGTACATATATATATATTAATAATGCATATATATCTTTAAATAAACTAAGAAACCAGCCAATGAATAAATACATTTGAATTAGTGCCTTAACCATGGCATTATAAATTATTTATACTAAAAGTGTATTCTAAGTTTCTTTTCTCAGAATCAGTCTTTCAGACGTTTGTTCATATGCCTGGAGCCGGTGGCTCATGCCTATAATCCTAGCTACTCAGGAGACTGTGATCTGAGGATGGCAGTTCAAAGCCAGCCCGGGCAGGAAAGTCCGTGAGACTCTTATCTCCAACAAACCACTAGAAAACCAGAAGTGACAATGTGAACTAAGCAGTAGATCTTTCACATGGAGCTGAAGAGTGTAGGGATAACCCCTGAGTACAAGCCCCATGACTCCCCCACGCAAAAAGAAGAAATTTGTTCATACATATCATAAAATTCTAACATTCTGCGCTTTAGCAAACTTTTCTGCCAGGGTCTAATGCTTTTCAGGCAAGTACTCCAATAATGAGATACATCCCAGTCCCAATGTTTTTGTTTTTCATTTAACAATACAGCTTATTTCCAAAATGCTTACAAGTACCTACTGTCCCCACAGAAGTGAGTTTTTATTCAGAAACACAACCTTTTGTGCTATGAGGACTCCCCTACTCTATTTCATTGTGGGCACTGAGGAAAACTCAGACGATACAAATACAGAGAGTTTATAATTATAGAAATAACTCTAAATAGAAATAAAATCAACTGTCCCGACCTTCTAGGGAGAAATGATGTCCTTATTTTCATTCTGAATCTTCATAGCAGATGGTCAAAATAGAAACACCAATGTCCTATGCCGAAATGTAAAAGTTTAACCCCTTTTTCTGAAAAACTCTCCTGTTATAAAATCAAAATGTATCAAATAAAGGTGAAGTGAACTTAAAAAAAATTAAAAATTCTAATGAATCTCCCCTGGTTGGAATGTGTGGCATTTTTTTTTCTGCAAGGCCTGGGATTTGAACTTGGGTTCTGGGTAACTCTGTTGCACTGTCAGGGAAAGGGAAGCTCACCTTGCTTGAAGACTAGAAAGTCAGGCTTGTTCCCTAGGCCTGAATTCCAGCCTAAGCCCTGGAAAGCATACACTTTATATACATTTTAAAGACAGGATGTTCAGTCTATATTATGTTTGGTGTGGTTATTCGTTTTATTTTTTGTTTTATTCATTCATTTGTTTATTTTATTGACTGTGATGACACCTAACTATGTATTACATTGTTTACATCCTATCACATAGCATCAAAATTTGTAGATGTATTCTCCAGCATGCCTGACACCCTGGACCCTCCCAGAAAAGGAAAACAGGTGTTACACTTGGCTTCTACTCCAAGATTAAATTTTTGGCAGTGCCAGGATCTGAACCCAGGGCCTAGCAGCCCCAATTCATGAATGGGTGAGTGTGAGCACGACAGCCTCTAGCCAATGCAGCTGTCAGGTTGTCCCAGGTGCTGAAATCGTGCCCCAGCTTTGGTTAAAACAGAGATACAAGGATAGGAAGATGGTGGTATACAAATAAATATATATTGGTAGAAAGTGCCATAGGCACCTATCTATGATTGAATGATATATAATGTGTTCCTACCAACTCTTAGGTATTTATTATACACAATTAAAGGAGTAGTATTATTTTCATGTTTAATGAACTATTAATTAAGATCAATCAGCATCCTAGGATTATTGCATCGAATTTTAAACTCAACCGAATTACAAACTTCTCTTTCAATTGGTATTCTTATGCATAGTAATGAGTCTTGTGATCTCCTGCCATTGGTAGGTGTCAGGACTGGGATTTGAGCCCAGGGCCTATGCTGACAGGTTGGCCTAAGGCTTTCCTGATAGCCTAACAGCCTTCAGCGATGGCAGATCAGGTTCACTTTGCAGTCGTGTCATTCAGACCAGGATGGTCACCGTGCAAAGAAAAAAACGTAAAACTCCCAGCCTTCTGCACCTCCCCACTTTTTGTGTTATCCCAATTTTGTTCTTCCTGCAAGCCCACTGTGCTAGGATTCCAGGATTTGGTATGGGTCCCAAAGCTGCACCCAACCTAGGGTGATCGAAGCTGAGGAAGAGTTGCCACTATCTGAGTTCAAGCCCCATGATCGGCCATAAAAAAAGAAGGAAAAAAAGAAAAAAATTAATTAATTACTTCACTAAATTAAAAAAATAAAGCTCCCTGGTTTGGAATTTCTGTCAGTTTTCTTTCGTAGCCTGGGATTTGAACTCAGGATCTTGTAAAATCTGTAGAAATGTCAGGGAAAGTGCAGATTTGCCACTATTTGAGTTCAAAGAAACAAATAAAATATTAAGTCACTGAGCTCGACAGGGGGCGTAGATGTGGAGATGGAAAGGAAGGGATGGTAGGGGGAAAGCAAAGGTGGCTGCAACAATGCTCAATAGGAAATATATTCATGAACATGCTCATGTAACTGTGACATTTTTACAATAAAAAACATACAAATAAAGAAGAATGTAGTTTTCAGAGAAGCACTTTTGGGGTAAGGGAAGGATATCTGAACAGATTACAAAATTGTACACCGCTTTTTTTTAATGTTCAGCATGGAACTGAATAAACATAACTGCTTCCATTAAAAAAATTAAGTCACTGTCCTGGAAATGGGGCCAATAATTCTACCATTGGTGGGATTTGATCTCTGTCCAGGTAACTCTTTTGTACCATGGGTGAAGGATAAGCTCACTGTCCTTGAGGAAAAGAAATTCAAGCTAGAGTTCCCATAGCCTGAATGAAGGCTCTGCAATGGAAAAGATATTTCTATGTATGTGGAATATATGATATGTACTTACATATGTGTGTTTATTACATATTATGATTTTATTATTGATTTTGTAATTATTTTGTTTTTATTTGAATCTTTCATTACTTATTTTATTTAGTATTATCATACACACAATATTTATTATATTTTGCACAGCTATTATAAAATTATACACAATAATTTAGGACATTGGCTCATTTTTCATTAAAACTTTTTAAGTGTTGAAACCTGATACATAATTAAACGGAAGCATTTGTCACAATCTTCACATGTTTAGAGTCTCTCCCAAGTATAAGCTTTGTCTTATTTATGTTTGGACACACTTCTAAGGGATTTCTTTAGAGGATTTATACTCAGAAGCCTTTTCATGAGGACAAGCAAGTTGTGGGATAAAATTGTAAGGGTGTGGCTAGAAATGTGGGTAAAGTGCGTGCTCAACATGCATGAATTAGAGAGTTTGAATACACACTGCCCCATGCTCAGAAAAAGCCAGAAACAGTGGAGTGGCTCTATGGTAGAGTGATAGCCTTGAGAAAAAGAAACCCCAGGATTGTCAAAAACATTAGGTCAGATGCCTGTGGCTCACCACTGGAACACTGGCTTCTCAGGAGGCTGAGATCTTAAGACCACAGTTTAAAGACAGCGTAGGCAAGGAAAGCCTGTTAGACTCTTATCTGCAATGTACCATAAAAAAACCCATGTGGCACTGTGGCTCAAGTGGTAGAGTGTTAGCCTTGAGCTGAATTGATTAGGGACAGTGCCCAGGCTTGATACAAGACACACAACTGGAAAAAGTGAAGGTTAATCAAAGTACTTTTCCTATTTGCTAATTAAGAGAACATTCTCTGTAAAATGAATGCTGATGAACACCAGAATTGGAATCAGAGCTTAAGGTTCAATTGTAGTACATCCACATGCTCAGCCTCTCAGACTCTAGCATTATAATCTTGTGTTCTACTGGTATCTGAAAGGTCCAATGTTGAAAGGCTTAATATGCTCCCAAGCCCTTTGTGATAAGCAGTTGACTTATATTGTCAATGTCATGGTACTGAACCGAGCAGAGCACATAGCTCACGCCCATCACCGTAGCTCAGGAGGCTGAGGTCTCAGGATCACAGGGTGAAGCCAGCCAGGGCAGGAAAATCTGACACTCTGACTTCCACTTGTGAAAGGTTAGATGTTCAATAGCATGTTGTGTTTCCCTTGGTAATGAGAAGTTATTTGCACTCTAAATGTTCTTAGAGTTCTAGAGCTATAGAAGAAGGAAAGAAACATCATTGACCCATCCTGAGTTCAAATGAAGATCTCAGTATTCAAGCCCTAGCCCTGTTAGCAGGAAGAACTCAAGTGTAACACTGTATTTGAAAGACAGAAAACAGTGCCAAAAGCTAGTCTAGGTGAAGAGACCAAGGCCTGAAATATTAGGAGGCAGAATGTACACACTCAACAGGAAAGTGAGCTGCAAAATCACTTCATTCACTCCAGGCACAACCAGCAATGGGGGGAAACCTGAAATATTTGTTAGGGTTACATCAGAGTCAGGCTTTTCTCAGCCTCTTCAAACAATGAATAATTAACCTTCCTCCCTCAGGTGAAGGGAGCCTAAGGCTATCTTTAGATTATCAATAGATAGCCAGTTTAGTCGGGGAGAGGGGAGGAACAGAGTAGAAAAACCCTTCTCTCTGATCTTAGGGAGTGGGTTTTTGACTCTCCATCTGTCAGATTTGAAGGCCATTCTTCTACTTCTGCCATTCCATTCTCCTTCCTTCATTCTGCACATCATTAATGCAAATCTCCCGTCCAAGGGTAGGCAGGGCCCTTTCCCTTGTGTCTCGAAGCAGCTGAGTTAGAACCTGGCTCTGCCCTCTTGGCTCTGGTGTCTTCAGCTGCCGGAGAAGTGGGACAGAGACAGTCGTTCTGCTCGGTTGTTGTGTGAAGGGATGCTGGTGTCCTGGCACACTGCAGAAGGCCTGATGACTGGGAATTTTTCCGTTCTTTCCTCTTGTCCTCCTACCTACCTACCTACCTATCTTTTTGACATTTCTTGGGCTGAACTGAAGGCCTGGGCACTGTCTCTAGCACTCTGCGACTTGAGCCACAGCACCAATTCTGGCTTTTTCTGTGTTTGTACTACTGAGGAATCAAACTCAGGGCTTCTTGCATGCTAGGCAAGCACTCTCTCACTAATTCACATTCCCAGCCCTCTCATCTTTTTCTTAATGTTTGTTTTGACATAAGTATGCTACCATTTTGCATCCCTAAGTGTAATTTTTTGAATACCAGTTATTTCTATGAACCCCGATCTTCTCTTCCCCTGCCTGATTTGTGACTGCTTCTGCATTGGCCTCATAATAAAACATAAATAAAGGCTGCTGAGAGCTTAAGTGTGCATCATAAAAGGACACAGTCCTGGAACCCTGGAAGAGAAAAGTGATGGGGCTGAAATGAAGAGAATGATGCAGTATGCACAACTAGCGTATCTGAAAAATAAGTCAGTAAATAAAAGCAGAAGCATTACATACAACCTGTTTGCACTCAGGAAGATAATATACACACATAAGTAAATCGGGCACTGATACATAAACTTGGCATTCTCTTTTTGAAATTTTTTAGTGGCCATCCCACGGCTTAAACTCAGGGTGCGATGCATTCCTCAGCTGCTTTGCTCAAGGCTGAGGCTCTACCACTGCCACAGCTCTACTTCCAGTCATTTGGTCGTTAACTGGACATAAGTGCCTCCCAGGCTTTCCTGCATGGTCTGGCCTGTATCTCCTGCTTGGCTTTCTTTCTCAAAGCTGGAGCTCTACCCTCTAGGCCACTGTTCCACTTCTGGTTTCTGGAGGTTTATTGGAGACAAGAGTCTCCCAGAATTTCCTGCTAGGGTTGGCTTTGAATGGTGATCTCCTAAGGAGGTTTCAAGCGGCTTTCCTCAGGGATTCACCTAGGAGACCCTCCACACAAATCCTTAGTCTAAATCTCGAGAGGGACTAGAGAAAAATGGAAACAAGAAGATGTTTTTAGTGTGCTCTGCATATTTAAGGTTGGAGATAAAAACACTCAAAATGATTAGGTAATTTTCTAGCCAAAAGGAGCAATGCAGACAGTATGAGGATCATTCCAGCTTTCAGTCCTCTCATCATGAGACAGTAAATTTGCTGCAGCTCACTGCTAAGTGACAGAACTAGCATGTCCTATGGACATTTGCTCCTAAATCCTGTGACACTCATTTCTCACTTTTGGCTTCAAACCTGTGACCAGAGGGGAAGATGAGGAGAGAAAATCCTTTTCAGAGAAAGCAGCTATAAAGAACATTGGGTGGTTTACTTATAAATTCAAACCATTGGAATGACCCTATTAAGAAGTCAAATTGTCCAGATTAAAAAATGAAGAAGAAAAGAAAGAAGGTGCCAGTGGCTGCTGACTGTAATCCCAACTCCTCAGGAGGGTGAGATGTACAGAATCTGAGTTTGAATCCAGCCAGTGTAAGAAAGTCCTTGAAACTGTTATTTCTAAGAGATCACAGAAAAATCCAGAGGTTAGACTCTGACTCAAGTTTAATGTTCTACCTTTGAGCAAAAAGAGCTCTAGGACAAGGTCCAGGCTCATTGTTCAACCCGAAGACCTGCCCCCTAAAAGGAGCCTGTACCCCCATGTATTTGTGTGTGTATGTATGTATTTCTATAGGTGAAGCTTCAGAGTAGCTATGATGAATGGCATCAAGCTAGGAAATTGGTATTCAAGACAATGAGTTCATAACACAAGGACTGCTTTTATGACATTGCATGTTCCAGGGCTCCCCTCACTACTCCCAATATAGCCTGAGGGTTTCTTTGCATCCAAGTCTTGCTGGAAGAAATCTCTCTCATTGTCTGGACAGGCAGACAAAAGGCCTCACCCCAGTGCTCTGTTTTGACAGGAAGCCTTCATTTGTGCCACTTCCCATGGCATGCCTTTGTGAGACTATATTCCAGCGTTAAGATACAGTGCTCAATATAATGCTGGAGTCCTTCTCTCAGACAACTAGGGCACTGAACCTAATTAAATGTTTCATTGCCAGTGATGACTGGCCTATGGTGCCTCTCCTAGGTTTCTGAAAGCTTGGGAAATCCAAGCAAATGAGTGATATCACAAAGCTTCCTGTCACCTAGGGCTGGTGAAGCTCATCAAGTTTTGAAACCTTTGAGGTCTCCTAGTTGGGCCCTGGGTGGCTAGGTTTTGGGGTTGAACACAAAGCTTGGGTGCTGACAATGATCTCAGCGCAAAAGTATAGTGCTTTACCATTTTGTGTCACAGCTTCACTTCTGCTTTCTGTGTGTGCATGTGCGTGTGCGTGCGTCTGTGTGTGTGTGTGTTTGTATGTGTGTGTGTGCATACACTAATCCTGGAGCTTGAACTCAAGACATGAGCACTGTACCTAGTTTCTCTTGTACAAGGATTCTCCTGTCCTACTTGAAATACAGAGCCACTTCAGGTTTTTTCCTAGTGATGTGGTCCTGAGAAATCAAGCCTAGGGTTTCATGTATGCAAAGCACTCTACCCCTAATACACATTACCAGCCCTCTACTTCAGCTTTGTTAGTTTGTTTCTGTCTTTTTTGTTGTTTTCATTTGTAGGAGTTGAAATCTGGGCCTGGGTGCTGTCACTGAGCAATTCAGCTCAAATCTTGTGCTCTACCACTTGAGCCACAGCGCCACTTCAGGTTTTCTGGTGGTTCGTTGGAGCTAAGTGTCTCGAGGACTTTCCTGCCCAGGCTAGCTTTGAACCATGATCCTCAGATCTTATCCTCCTGAGTAGCAAGGATGACCAGCATGAGCCACAAACACCCAGATTCCACTTCAGTTTCTTAGTGGTGAATTCGTGATAATAGTTTCATGGGACCTTTTGTGTCTGGGATAGTTGGGAACCCAGATTCTCAGATCTCAGCTTCCTGAGAAGGCAAGATGACAGATCAGCTACTCACCCCATGGCCATGGCCTCTACTGCAAGGGGGGTCCATGGTTCCCCATGGTGGGGTGCTAGCCAAAAGCCCAAGAGATAAGGGTCAGCACCTAGGCCCTGAGTTCAAGGTTCATGACTGAGAAAAAAGAAAACAATTGTCTGCATGAGACAACTCACTAGTCTTCAGTAATACATAGTTTTGTCTCTGACATGGGGACATATCTGAGCCTCAATATTCTTGTCTTCATAATCATCTCAGTTGTGGAGCCCTTACAAAGACAAGATGTAAGAATGCACCCTGCTAAGGACACAGCACATGGCACTCTTTGCAGGACTCAGCACACAGCATGCTGTGAAAGACTCAGCACCCAGCACCCAATGCAGGACTTAGTACCCTGCACCCTGTGAAGGACTCAGAACAGAGCACCCTATGGAGGACTCAGCACATAGCTCTATTCCACAAGCTGTCATTAGAATTAGGGTGCTTTCATCAGTACCACCATTCCTTGAGGAAAATTTCACCAACCATACAAGTTCATACCTAATGGATTAGTGGGGTGTTTTTTTCTTGGGCGAGGTAACCCAGGGTTACCTTGGCAGAGATGCCAAGACCTGAGTTCAAGCCCCATGCTTGGCCAAAAAAAAAATAAGGCCCTGGCTTGTACCATTTTTCTTGCAGGCCTGGGATTTGAACTCAGAGTCTAGATGACTCTGTGGCACTGTGGGTGAAGGGAAAATGCTCACTGCCCTTGAAGACAAGAAATTCAGACCATTTCCCAGCGTCTGAATTGAAACCCCAGCACTGGAAAAAATAATATTCATATATGAGATCTGTTTACATACATGGGTTTATTGAGTTTGACGTTTATTACCCTTATTCATTTAGTATGATTATACAAATAACAATTCATTTATTACGTTCTATCACACAGGATATAGTTACATATGAATTTTACATCATATTGAGACCCGGGACTTTTTTTCAGGAAAAAATGTGTCAAAAGTGGCTTCTTACTCCATGAATAAATTTTTGGCAATGCTGGGATTTCAACTCATGGCCTAGAATGCCCAATCCATAAGTTGGGTCACTGTCTTAGCACACCAGCTTCTGGGAAACTGAGCGTGATCAAGCCACAGTAGTGCCCAATATGTGTATTCATAGATGTGTAGATTTCTATATATATATATATATGGAGAGAGAGAATGTGAGGACATCTTTAAATTTCATATATATATATATAGTTACCAATTATTAGTTATTAAGTTATGTCTCCATTTAATGAAGTACCATGGTTGAATACTTATAAAAATATTAATTAAAAATTAGTCAACATCCTATCATTAGGAAAATCATAAACTGGTGCTAGAATGGAAGATATAAATCCAATAATTTTTGTGTGGCATTCTAAAATAGAATCATGAATTAACTGCAAATTTAATTATTACTTTGATAACATTCCATTAGCATTCACATACATAGGAATGAGTTTGTCAGGATCTCCCTCAATTTGTGGGTGGCAGGCCTGGCATTCTAACTCCAGGCCAGGGGAGTTTATTTCGAATGCAAACCATTGGAATGTCATTTTGAAGATTTCAGGTTGTCATGATTAAAAAAAAGAACAAGAAGAAAAGAAAGCCAGGTGTCAGTGGCTCCTGTCTGTAATCATAGCTCCTTAGGAGGCTGAGATGTAGAGAATGATGGGGCCCAGGGGGAAGATTAGCTTTCTTTTTCACCATGCACCCCAGCCATTTCCTGTGCCTGAATCCTATTTTTCACAGCTCCTGACTCCCAGGCCTCCTTTGCATGGAGGAGTCAGTGCAAATGCAGGGAAGATCTCTTGCTTAAGAAAAGCTTCTACCCGGGGCTGGGAAGGTGGATCAGTGGTAGAACACTTGCCATGCATGAGTGAGGCCCTGGGTTCGATTCCTCAGCACCACATAAGCAAAGAGAAAAAAAAGCCAGAAGTGGCACTGTGGCTCAAGTGGTAGAGTGCTAGCCTTGAGGTGAAGGGGTGAGGGACAGTGCCGAGGCCCAGAGTTCAGGCCCCACGAATGGACCCTCCCACCGCAAAAAAGAAAGAAAAGCTTCTACCCAATGACACCAGTGGATCAACCCCTGTAAATCCTAGCTACTCAGGACTGAGATCAGAGATCGTGGGTCAAAGCCAGCTCAGGGGAGGAAAGTTCGTGAGACTCTTCTTGCAAATGAACTACCAAAAGCCAGAAATGTAGCTGTGGCTCAAGTGGTAGAGTGCCAGCCTTGAGGGAAAAAATGAAGAGGCCAGAGCCTAGGCCCTGAGTTCAAGGCCCGGTACTGGCATAGAAAAAATAAAGAAAAGCTTTCAGGAGCTCCCAGTCCACTGAGAAGAAAGGCCATTATCAGCTGGGTGACGGTGGCTGATGCCTGTCTGCCACGCCTACTCCGGTGGAGTCTGCTTAGCATGGGAAACCTGCTTTCAGACATGAGAATGGGGCTTCACAGAGACCTATCTCTGAGAATGGGACTTCACCAAAGTCTACCTCAGAAAATGGGGCTTCAAAGAGACCTATCTCTGAGAATGGGACATCACCGAAGTCTACCTCAGAGAATGGGGCTTCAAAGAGGCCTACCTACTGGAAAGGCTGGCAAGCCCCTAGGAAAGATGTGTTTCTGTTCCTGTTTTTCTTTTCTTCACTGTATAGGAGTGCCTATTAATCTTTTACTGTTCCTGCTGCTTGTTGTACTTACTCATGCTCAACGTTCCCTTATTCAAGGTTTTTTCTTAAGAGTGTTGACGACTCCAACATCAGATGAGTTTCTTAAAAATATGACTAACTCACCAGAGGTAAGTGCTACCCTGAAAGCCCCTCCTATGGAGGCTAGTAGACAAGTCATAAGTAAATATAAACCTGTTGGGGGTTTCATGACGTCACTTCAGCAGAAGGAATTGTTTGTAAGAGATTTACAAGAAACTGTAGGTGTGGCTAGAGCAGAAAGAGTGTATGGCTACTGGGGACTTTCCTTTAATCATAAAAACATATACAATAGATTCTTATAGATATCCTGTAGATAAGAAAGATGTAGAGGGATATTTAGACCAAAAGCTAAATAAGATTCCTAAAAGGTTGGTAGATAAAAGATGACAATGGCTTATCAGAGGAAAATGGTGGGATCCTCCATTATCTAGAGGACCCCAGAGACTTCCCCTAAATCCATAGCCTTTTACAGGTGTGTATGATAACGATGGCAATTGCTGGGAAAACTACTTAGAAGAAAGAACTTCCTGTTACTCTCTTTCATTTACTAAGAGACTTGCTAGATCTAGGCCTAGTTGGTGCTTACTATTAAAGAAGGAACAAGAAAGATCTTATGGGACAGTTAAGGCCTCTATAGAAAAAAAGTAAACGATTATGTGAAAGGGTTACAGAAAAGACACTATGAGCTTAAATTTGATATATGGCCAGATTTAACTAAGTATACTGAATATCATGATTTTTGGCCACAAATTGGGAACCCTCTAATCACAATTGCTTAGAAAAGATTTAAAACGTATAAAGTACAAAACTAAACAAAAGTAACTATGAAGTACTAGAGTTCATGCCTTTCTGTTCAGCACCTTGCCCACATGCTCTGGTTAATGGTTAATTGGTGATAAACATCGAAACCCATTGTATTTCTTAAAAATAGAGGTAAAGCTGGAAACAAGTGCCTATCCTCATAGCTCGTCATCAGAAAAAAACAAGATCAGGCGACCAGCTGGTTACCACCCATGAACGAAGCCCTGCAGCAAGATTGTGTAACCTTTTGCCCTTTCTCATGGAGACTTTTTCTATAAAAGCTTGTTATCCTCTGCATTAAATCGCACTCAGCATCCACTCCTCTTGTGCATGAGTTGTCTGTTTGCCATCTCCTCACCTATTCCAGTTCCTCCACTAGGTGTCCTCCGTTGTCCCGACAGAGACAGTCCGCAGCACCTATCATCCTAGCTACCCAAGGCTGAGACCTGAGGATCAATAAAGATGCAAAGCTAGCCTGGGCAGAGTCTTATCTCCATTGAATCAACCAAAAAAGCTGGGAAGCAGAGCTACGGTAGTTCAAGTGGTACAGCACCAACCTTGTGCAAACAAGCTAAAGGATAGAACCTAGTCTCTGAGTTCAAGTCCCAATAAACACACACACACACACACACACACACACACACACACACACACACACACACACACTAACTTCCCAAGAAAGTGCCAATGACTCATGCCAGCAATCCTAGCTACTTAAGAGGCTGAAATCTTAGCATGGCAGCTTAAAGCCAGCCCAGGCAGGAAAGTCCATGAGACTCTTATCTTCACTAAATTACTAAAAACGATGAAAGTTGAGCTGTGGTTCAAGTGGTAGAATGTTAGCTTTGAGCAAAGGAAGCTCAGGGAGAGTGCCTAGGCTCTGTCTTCCAGCTCTAAGATTTTTTTAAAGACACCCATTGCCACCCCCACAAGCCATAAATCCAGATTTTAGTCATCCTAGATCTCACTTCCACTCCCGCCACTTCCACAGTACTGCCACAAGTGGCTGGTGTGTGGCCTACATTGTGTTAAGAAATGAACGTACACAAGGGGGGCATAGCCCGGTCAAGCTAATGCCCCAGAACATTGAGGTATTAGCGATACCAGTCTCTCATTCCCTGGCCCTGGAATGTAAAGTCTGTGCCTCTGTATTCTGGGCATCTGCAATTGTCTAGAAGGACCTGAGAGCCCCAGCTGGGGCCAGAAGATAGACTTTCCTGCGATAAAGTATTTCTATATTTCCTAGACACCGACCAATACTTCCAAGCCACTTTGGCCTCATCTCCCATGTAGCCCTGGATCCTCCTTGCTTGGGCGGCCTTCAGTCACCTGATAAGCTCGAGTTGGCCAGAGCCACCATCAGCCCCCCACCCCCCACTCCACTGCCAGCCTGCTGAGATGGATGTGCATTCAGAGGCCCAGCTGTGGAAAAGGACAGGACATCACATGACTGAGGCCCTCCCTCTAAAGCAGGGGAGATCCTTTGCCAGCTGGCACTGCTATTCCAGAATCCCCGGGAGGACAAATATTTGGACAGCCAGACTGGTGCCCCAGAGAAAAGCTGGAACACAGGACTCTGGCAATTTAGGACTCATTCTAGACCCTGATAGGGGGATAAAGGCAAGGTCGGTGTGGTGGAGGGGCACCATCTGAGGTCAGAAAGAATCAGACAGGCACCCAGGAAGGGGACAGAGACAGACGAGGGAAAATTACACACACACACACACACACACACACACACACACACACATTCCAAGGCCTCAGCAGTTCCTGAGAACAGAACCATGAACTCCCTCCATTAGGATTATATCTGACCTGCGAGAAGATGGCACTATTGTACTCAGACGAACTGTAGACACAACATTGAGCCTCTCACATATTTGGAATGTCTCATAACCCAGCATGGAATTTCCTACCTTACACACTGCTATGTGGGAAACTCAGCAACCTCTTTGTTTATTGTTGGTCATGGGGTCTCAACTATGGGCCAGGAGGCAGTCCCTCAGCTCTTCAGCTGAAGATGAGCACTCTACCACTTGAACCACAGTGCCACTTCCTGTTTTTGGATGGTTCATTGGATATCAAGTATCAGAGACTTCCCTGCCCAAGCTGGCTTTGAACTGTTGTCTTTACATCTCAGCCTTATGGGTAGTTAGAATGACAGTTGTGAGCCACCAGTGGCACCTGGCTTCAGCCACCTTCATATACCCAGAGGAAACCCAATACATTAGGCCAGAAACTTCTTGCAAACCTTGACTTCAGACTTTCACATCCACCAAACAAATCTATCTATCCTTCAATGGAGAGAATACAGACACAACAATCCCACCCCTTCACCCAGTTGCCAACTTCCTGCTTGCCACAGGCCTTGTCCTCTTGAGTTCTTGGTAAGGCACCGCCCATCCAACTGTGGCTTCAAACTGGGGCAAACTTGGGGAGTTCTTAGAAATATGTGTACAGTGAGGCCAGCACCTGGTCTCAACCACAGTACCCCCACACACACCTTCTCATCTTTGCAGGCAAAGATGTTATACTTTATTTTTCTGTTGTGGGGCTTGAACTCTGATCCTGGGTGCTGTCCCTGAGCTCTTCAGCTCAAGGCCAGCACGCTACTCTTTGAGCCACAGCACCACTTCCAGTTTTTTGGTGCTTTGTTGGAGATAAGAGGCTCAGGGTCTTTCTCGCCCAGGCTGGCTTTGAACCGTGATCCTCAGATCTCCCCTTCTGAGTACCTAGGATGATAGCCATGAGCTACTAGCACCTGGCCAAACATACTTTCCCATGCTTGTCTTCCTATCCCCTCAGGAGACTGAGATCTGAGGACTGCAGTTGGATGCCCTTGGCAGCAAAGTCCATGAGATCTCTTTATCTCCAATTAAACACCCAAAAAAGCTGAAATTGGAGCTGTGATTTAAATGGTAGAGTGCTATCTTGGCAGTCACGGGGCCCTAGCACCCTCTACATGAGGTCTTGAATCCACATGGGCCCCAAATCCCGCCCTCATTCCCAGACTGTTCTGTGCCAGTGGCATGCTTACCTCTATCTTTGGTGGAGGAATGAACACCAGGGGTGTCATCTTTAGAGTGAGCCCTCGAAAGTCCAGTCCCCAATGATGTACTGCACAGGCATCCTACAGTGAATGACAGCCAGGTCATCAATGGTGAACACAAGGTGCCAAGGCTTAGAATAGCAGTGTGGCTGGGTCAAAGTCTCTATCAATGATGGTTTAGGTTGTCAGGCGAGATCATGGCTCCAATGTCCTGACACACCTGACCTGGGATCATCCTCCCTCTTCATCTTCCTTCTTATCCCTTGCCCCCCCCCACCCTGCCCTTGACACTCCCTCATCTCAATACCTCCCTAGCCCTTGGACACATTCTTCTTATCTGACCAGAAAATAAACTCATTAGGGCAGTGCATGATTAAAACCTGGTGACCCACCCTGAGCCCTAGGGTGTACCGAAGGCTGATTCCCTCTGCAGTCGGTGACCACACAGCTCCTGGATGCCATGAACTTGCTCAGGAGTCACTGGTTTGGTCCTACATTCTGGCTTCAGGCTCTGAAACTGTGAAGAGATTGTGAATGGTTGGCTCCCTTGATCCAGGGACTCCAAACCAAGGCTTGCATGTTCTCCCTTCTTCCTTCCTCTCTTCTTTTTCTCCCTCTGTCATTCCCTCCTCTCTCTCTCTCTCTCTCTCTCTCTCTCTCTCTCTCTCTCTCTCTCTCTCTCTCTCTCTTTCCTTTCTTTGTGTCAGTCCTGGACCTTGAACACGGACCCTGGGTGCGGTCCCTGAGCCTATTTAATCAAGGCTAGCAGTCTACGGCTTGAACCACACATCCACATGTGACCTTTTGCTTTTGGTAGCTAATTGGATACAAAAGGATTACAGGCTTCTCTGCCTGGTCCAAAAACCTTGATTCTCTGATCTCAGCCTCCTAATTAGATAGCATGACAAGTGTGATGCACTGGCATCCAGCTCAAATCAAGGTTTCTTCATGTGTTGTGGCACCAGTCCTGGAACCTTTCATTGTCTATGACCCCCCAGAGCCTGGCGCACACTGTAATGGTTTGTTAGATAAATAAATGAGCATCTGTTTATGACAATAGTACAGAAAAGTCCCATCTGATTCAGGTAAGTATCCTCTGTGGGGGAGGGGGACAAAGCCTGATGTAGCTCTCCCACAGTTCTCCCTTCTCCCTCTTCATGCCCTCCTGGTGCCACCGCACTTAACTGTTTTGGCTCCAAAGATGTGAGCCACGATGGACTCGCTAGATTCCAGGGCTTCTGGGATGCCTATCTTCTCAAAGATCTCTGTCCAGCCGTTGACCAGCTCTGTGGCACTCAATTCCAGACTCAGGTGTGAATGAGGTTGCCATGAGCTGAACACCTGGCTCAAGGGGCTTCCTCTCCTCTCCCTGGGGACAGCCAGGTGGTCTACCACATCTGGCCCCCAAGTTTCATGTTGCAGAGAAAGGATCCTCGATGCATCCCACGGTTCTGAATCTCCCAGAGTCCAATGCAGGTGCTAGGATTTGTCTCTGCTCACAGCTGGCAGGCTGGGGATGGTGAGGTAACAATCTCTGCTCCCCATGAACACCTCCATTGTGGTGGTCACCCTAGAGAGAGCTGGAGGAAATTCAGCAGCTGCCAGAGAAAGGCAGTCAAGGTACAACGTTCAAAGCAGGAGACAATCTGACTTGGGAACTCTGCCTGCGCTGAAATCGGCCGTCTAATTTGATCCATAATTCCAAGAGTTAGTGGAAATTGCCAGCTTAAATAAAAAATAAAAACCTGGAAAATGTGGCATTTAATTTGTCCCAATCAAATTTAAAGGGTTCCAAAATCAGTGGTCCCTTTTTCTTTCCAGTCAGCCTACAGCAGGTTATAGAAACTGGCATTCAGAGAGCCCTAGCTAACTGCCACGTCCTGATACCGAGCGGTCTTCAGCAGGGGGAATAGAGTTGCCTACCACTGCCCATCTGGAAACAGGCCAGGCAGGACACAGATTGGAGACTGCAGGACTCCTGGGAGGATTGCCCACTAGTGCACTGCCTTGGGAGGGAATCCACGCCACCAGTAGGGGCTCGTAGCCATGTGCCCGGAGGCCCACAGAGATTGTAAACATTCTAAGTAAGGTTCCCCTCTCATCCTCGGTGAGGGTGAACCATCTGCCATGTCACAGGATACGCCAGCTCCCAATACTTCATAGCTCCACAGCCCCTGCCCTACCCTCTCCCCCATCTCGTTCCCTAATTATGTTCAGCAGACACATTCCCAACCCTTGAATTAGCTCCAACTATACACACGAGAGCAGAGTGTCTGGCTGGAAGAGTGTAGCTGTGGTCACACTCACCTCACCAAACTTCTGGCTGGGGATAGAAGGAGAGGTGTCTACTCTAGTCCAGGGTTCACTCAGGTCTCCTAGGGGAGGCCCATGAAGGCCCAGCAGCTACTGTGGGCTACAGGAAAGGGGGAAGAGAGAGGTGGAAATGGGAGGAAAGAAATGTCTACTGATTTCTTCCATAAAGGAACCATGAACCTGTGATTGTGGTTGGGCTCGTACTTGGTATTGATGAAAATAAAAGAACAACAAATACACACACACACACAGAAATAAAATGCTTTTGCTGTTTTTAGACATGGTGACTTAAATATGTTTTCATTGCTGTCACCTCCTGCTTTCCCAACATACACACACACACACATGCACACACACACACACACACACACACACACACACACACACACACACACAGAAATCCAGAACGGTGACAGAAGACTCTTCCATGCAGCACATGCAATTTGCCAAATGATCACTCATCTCAGTACAGTCAGGCTGTACAAGGAGAAAGATGATCTCTCTCTCTCTCTCTCTCTCTTCCTCTCTCTCTCTCACACACACATACACACACACACACACACACACACACACACACACACACACACACACACACACACACATACTCCGAGTAGTGTCTCTCCTAAGTTTGTTGATTCCTCATCTGGGACATTGTATAAGCCGGAGCACGAAGGTTCCAATTCACTGTTCACTTGTCAGAACCAAGGGCTCCCACCCAAGGGGAGCACCACTCTAATGACACAGCACCACCCTGTCTCTCCCCTTCTCCATTGACAGACCCTTCCCCTTGGGAACAACCCGCCTTAACTCCCCAATCTCCAAAACACTAGGCCAGGATGCTGGGTGAAGGAATCCCCAGACAGGTGGCTCCTCAGAGCCAGGACTGAAAACAAGCAGGGGGTTATGGGGTCCCAAGGTGGGTGTCTGACCCGGAGTGGGGGCGGTGTTGAGGAAATGGATGGGGTCCTACAGGCTACATACATGGACGGACTCCCTACTTCCAGCCTAGATGCTTCTGGGCGACTGGGCAGATTCTTGTGGAGGACAAGGATACCACATGGACCAGAAGCACCAGCAGGTGCTGGCAGAGCTTGGAAATGTGATCACCCTGTGAATATTGTTGACAGCTGTGGTGGGGGAACAGGCCGGGTGTATGTGTGTTGGAGGGGTTGAGTTCCTCCCAGATATTCACCTTCTATCTGACCCCCAGTGCCCTCACATACCTAGCGGGCTTTTCTGGGACCCTCCGCAGATTAAAGGATGACAGAGCACAGAGGACAAGTGCTCACACAGCCAGGGGGCCTATCCTCTGCCTCCAACACCCCACATCCCCAGAGAAAAGGAAAAGACCCGAGAAGGCAGGTGTGCAGATGTTGCTCCCCACCTCTGACTAAAGCTACCAGGTTCCCATCAGGGAGAGGAAGGGTGCAGATGCGCGGCTGTGTGGCACCCACTGCTCTAGGCCAGGGTCTCAGTGGCACCCCCTTCTCACCCAACCCTGCATCTCCCCATTTCCTGGGACACTGGCCACTAGGGATGGGGGTGGGATCCCCAGTTCGACACCCACTCCCCCAACCCCCACTCCTCGGTCACATTTGTGGCAGAGACAGGGCTGGCCTGCCTGGCACTGGGGAGGCACGGTTGGGATGCAAGAGGGGAGGTGGGAGTAGGGGGTCCGGGTCCACGGGAGGGGGGGTGGAGAGAGGGGTAGGAAGAGCTCTCAAGGTGTGTGCTCATGCGGCAGCCACTCACATGTGCTGCTGGCAGAAGCTGTAGGCTGCGGTTCAAGGTGCAGCGGGCAGCGATGGCAGTGGCATGGTGAACATTTGGCCCCAGAGCAGAGGACAGGGGGCTGGCTGGGACTGGGTCAGAGTGCAAGCCGGCTGGGGTCTCAACATCGCTGAATGACTCCAAGAGGCACCATGGGTCTGAGCCAGCAGGGACATGTTTGAAAAGTGGTGAGGCAGTGAGGACCAGGGAGGTGGTCGGGGCAGGGGTGGGCAGGTGGCTGAACTCCTGGCGCAGGGTCCTCAGATTCAGGGCCACCTGGCCTCTGAGCCTTCCTGGGGTTTTGTGAGGGATGTGCCTGCTTTATGTGCTCTGTGCTCCTGGCCCAGACCCGCACTCCTACAGCAACAGAGGCCAACCATTGATGCCACCTCCCCTGGTGCATGTGCCTGCTCTTCTCTCTGCTCTCTCTCTGTGCCCCCACTTATCTCCCAGGCTGCCCCCCCACCCACTGTGCAAGTGTGCTAGCCCCTGTGTGCCCCTGGCTGCAGCAGCTATGTTCCCCCTCGGCCATGCCCTGTCCTCCCCTGGGTCACACTCCTTCCCCACCTCGGCCATGTCCCCAGCCACTGGCCTTGTGCTGCCCTGACACTGCCCTAAGTCTACCAGGCCATGGCAGAAGCAGCCTCATGTCAGCTCAGGGCTTTCCCCCAACCCCAGCAGCTGCCCCGGGGGAGTATCAAATCTCCCCTCAGCACAACCACTGGGGGAGACTCTTCTCCATCCATCACACACACCAAGCAGGTGCACAATGAGCCTCCGTGTGTGTGTGTGTGTGTGTGTGTGTGTGTGTGTGTGTGTGTGTGTGTGTGTGTGTGTGTGTGTGTGTGTGATTGTCGCAGATACCTACCTCTCAAGGACTCAGAACATAGTACTATTTGGGATGAGAGCACACAGCACACTAAATAAATAGCACAAAGAACTTTGTGTAATGGACTCAGCACAATGTGCTTTTTGAAAGACTCAGCACATAGCAACCTTTGGGATTCTCATGGTAATCTAATGACCAATAAGATTAGACATGCCACTTTGACATCACTAAACATAAATATAGATTTACGGCATCATATGTCATAGTGACATTATAGACATATTGTGAATGCCTATTCTGTGATTTCATTCTGTTTCAAGCGAGGAATATTGGTGGATATCAGAAATCCATTGTGATCCCAAAGCCATTGTGACATGAATATTACCTTTGTGACATCACAGTGCCATTGTGATATCATTAACCTATTGTGACATCACAAACCTGTCCTGTCCATTGTGACCTCATCACCAATGTGACATCACAAAGCCATTGTGAGATCACATTGCTGTTGTGACATTACAATCACCTTGAGACCTCCCAAACCCATTATGACATCTTTAGCACCTTTGAAAAAAACACATGGCCTTTGTGACATCACATTCCCTTTGTGTATCCATATCCTCATAGTGAAATGTCAATTGAGATCAGATATGCTATTGTAATATCACAAAGCATTTGCAATATAATAATCGATGTGACATCACATTGTCATTATAACATCAGCTCATTTTGACATCACCAGTCTGTAATGAAATTATACCCCTATGACATCACATTGTAATCGTGACATAATATATACATTATGAATGCCTATTATGTGATTTCATTATATTTCAAATGTGGCATGTGGGTTCATATCAAAAACACATTTTGACTTTATAACAATTGTGACATCACAATCCCTTTGTGACATAACATTGCCATTGTGATATCTCTAAACAACTGTGACAACTCAAACATGTCCTTTCTTCAAATGTTTGTGACATGTTACCACTGTGTTATGTTAGGCCCATTGAGAGCTCAATCTATTTTTGACCACATATTAGAAATAAAATGTGCCATCATGAATATTGGAACATCACACTGCTACATGTAATGACCATAGTGTCACATCACAAATCTGTTCTGACTTCATCACATTTGCACCAACAAAGCCTTTGGAATTCTCATAATCCCATTCTAAATTCATATACTCATTGTGAGTTAATGACAATTGAGGTCTGGAATGCTATTGTCACATCACCAATCTACTGTGACATCACAAAACTATTTTGAACTCATCACTATTATGGCATCACCAACTAATTGTGATATAACAACACTCTTATGACATTATAATTTGACATCGTATTGCAATTGTGATATTTCTGTACCGTCATGCTTTCACAAATCTATTATGACCTCATTACATATTAGAAAATTCATGACCTTTGCTAAATCAAGCTCCTTATGTGAACTTGTATCAGTTAAATTGAAGCAATTGAAATTTGATCTAAGATATAATATTAAAAACTAGTTTTGACATCACTAACGCATTTTTACATCAACACTTTGACAACTGAAATGTGTTAGAAATTTAGCACTTTTGACAAAAAACATGGCTTTTGTGTCATCACAGTTCATTTGTGTTTGTCATTGTGACTTCATTCTCATGTCCTCACTATAAACTAATGGCAATTAAGATCTGACATGCCATTGTAATTTCACAAACCCTTTGTGACATTATCACCAGTGTGACATCTGACTGTAATTATGACACCATCAGTTCATTGTGAAATCACCAAACTACAGTGACATCATAGCATTATGACATCACATTGCCATTTTGCTGTCATATACATATTGTGAATGTATATCCTGTGATTTCATTCTATTTCAAATTTGGCATATCAGCTGACATCAGAAGCACATTGTGACTTCATAACCATTGTAACATTGTAAACCCTGTGTGACATCATAACCAGTGTGACATCACATTGTTGTTATGACATATTTATGTTATGACATCATTTTGTGACATCACAAAATGACAATGGCATTATGGCATTTGCCATTATGTCATTGTGACATCATATTCACATTATGAATGCCTAGTCTGTGATTTCATTGTATTTGAAATGTGACATGTGGGTTGATATCAGAAACTCATTGAGATGTCATAACCATTGTCAAATCAAAATCCCTTTGTGACATCAATTTGGCAATGTGACATCACAATGGCCATGTGATGCTACTAAGAAATCGTGATATCACAATGGTCATGAACTCATAATTTGTTTCTGATATCAACTGACATGCTACATTAGAAATAGAATCAAATAACATAATAGGCAAGCACAACATGTCTATGACATCAGAATGACAATGTGATGTTACAATGCTATGATGTCATCATAGTTTTACATGTCAAAATGAGATGATGGTGTCATAATGGAAACATGATGTCACAATTATAATGATGTCAGAAAGGATTTATGTTTCAATGGTATGTCTGATGTCAGTTTTCATTTGTTCCCCATGAGGATATGGACACAAAAATGTTCTGTGATTTCACAGAGGCCATGTGTGCTTTCAAAGGCGGTAAGAGGTCATAATAGGTTTGGGATGGCAGAATATGATCCATACTTCAATCTTCTTCTGTGAACTCATATCCTCATTGTGAAATAGTAGCAAATAAAGGTGGGCATGTGATTATGAGATGTGACTTCATAAAACTATTTGATTTCATCAGCAATGTGATATCACAAACCCATTGTGAGCTTTCATTGCCATTTGACATCACTATCACATTGTGACATCCCAAACCTATTAGGACCTCTTAGCACCTTTGAAAAAACACATGGCCTACGTGACATCACAGTTCCTTTGTTTAACTATGCCTTCATTTAAAAATGATTGATATCAGACATGCCACTGTAACATCACAAATCCTTTGTGACATCACCAGTGTGATATAACATTGTCATTATGACAGAATCAACTACTTTTGACATCACAAAACCACAATGACAAGATAGCATTATGAGATCACATTGCCATTTTGATATTATAGACAGATTGTGAATGCCTGATTTTAATTTTTTTTTTCAGTCGTGGGGATTGAACTCTGGGCTTGGGTGCTGTCCCTGCTCTTTAGCTCTAGGTGAGTGCTCTATCTCTTGAACCACAGTGCCACTTCTGATTTTCCAGTGGTTTTTATTGGAGATAAGGGTCTCATGGACTTTCCTGCCTGAGCTGGCTTTGAACTGCGATCCTCAGATCTCAGACTCCTGAGTAGCTAGGATTACAGGCGTGAGCCATCGGCACTCAGCTTTTTCATTCTATTTCAAATTTGTCATGTGTGTTGATATCAGAAACATAATGTGACCTCATAACCATTGTAAAATCATAAATCAGCAGTGACATCAAATTGTCATTATGACACTATCAGCTCATTGTGACATCAACAAATGACAATGGCATCATAGCATTGTAAATCACAGTGATATTGTTACATCCTAGACATAACTGTGAAGGCCTATTCTGTGAATTCATTCTATTTCAGAAACCCATTTTGACCATACAACCATTGTGATATCACAATCCTTTGTGACATCACATTGCCATTGTGATATCATTAACCTGCTGTGCCATCACATACCAGTCTTGTTTTAGTTTTGTTGTAAGTTTTGTGACATGCTTCCATTGTCATATATTAGGCCCTTTGTGAACTCATAATCTGTTTTCAATCATATTTCTGGTATGACATGTTATATCAGAAATCTCCTGTGACATCATACTGCCAGATGTCATTACCATTGTGTCACATTGTGACGTGACATTACAAACGTGTTAGAAGAGCATCACATTTGTGACAACACATGCCTTTGGAGACATTACAGTCCCTTTTTGAACTCATATATTCATTCCCAATTAATGACAATTGATATCTGCCATGCCACTCTGACATCATGAACCCATTGTGATATCACAAACTTATTGTGACATCATCACAAGAATGTCATCAACAACTAATTGTAGTATCAAAGCAATATTTTGACATGATATTGTGGTATTGTCGTTGTGATATCACTGTCCCATTGTGTTTCTACAAACCTGTTATGGCCACATGACATCTTAGAAAATTCATGGCCTTTGAGACTTCAAGCTCTTTCTGTGAACTCATGTACTTATGACCTCTAACGCAAGGAGAGAAACCATTGAGTCACATCTAATATAGTAAACCAATTTACACTAGAAAGGGGACTGTGATTACCTTATCCTGGACTGGATACCTGGGTCCCAGAGGAGCCTTGACCACCAAACCTCAGACCTCCAATGGGCAGTCCCACCCTTTCTTAATTGGTCTACAAACCAACAGCCAAAAAATTATTATCTCCAAAGCTCCCAACCTCAATGGGCAAGGTTTTTTACTTTTCCATTCCTCCCTCCTTCGCTACAAACCTGTCCTTCCTTCCTGAATTGTTGTCATAATGCGATTATGCCATTAGGTTTTGTTATGTCAAAATGAGCTGATGCTCTCATAATGAAAATGTGATGTCACACTGTTTAGGATGTCACAAACACTTTTTGATGTTATAATGGCATGTCTGATCTCAATTGTCATTAGTTAACAACAAGGATATTGGTATACAAAGGGACTGTGATGTTGTAAAGGGCATGTGATTTTTCTTTTTTTTTTTTATTTTGGTCCGGTCGTGGGGCCTGAACTCTGGGCCTGGGCGCTGTCCCTCAGCTCTTCAGCTCAAGGCTAGCGCTCTACCACTTGAGCCACAGCGCCACTTCTGGCTTTTTTCTTTTTGCTTATGTGGTGCTGAGGAATCGAACCCAGGGCCTTGAGCATGCAAGGCAAGCGCTCTACCACTGAGCCACCTTCCCAGACACGGGCATGTGATTTTTCAAAGGAGCTAAGAGGTCATAATAGATTTGAGATGTCACAATGGAATCACAATGTCACAGTGACAATGTTGTCACAATGGCTTTGTGATGTCGTGGTGGTGATGATGTCAAACTGGGTTTGTGATGTCACAATGAGTTTGTAATATCACAATTAAAGTTCCAATTTCAATTGCTACTAGTTCACAAGGAGGATACTGTAATAATCAGGAGGGCCCCGATAATCTACAGGATCGAATAATCAGCATGGCCCCATCTCCTGGCCAGCTGGAGAGAGCAAAGTATGCCACCAAAGAAGATGGGGCATTCTGTGGGATGGGCTGGTGCATTAATCACCACGTGTTGAGCTGTTAAGAAGTGATTGGGCTGTGGGCCGTTTGGGATATGACAGTTGAAAACTGTTAGGCAGTTGGAGTGGAGAAGGGACAGACTTTATATAGGCTGCTTGTTCAGAGCAATAGAAGGAGAGAGAAAAAGAGAAAAGTCCTGGAAGGAAGGAAGTGGTGTGAGAGCAGAAGGGGAAAGACACGGGAGGAGAGGAAGTTGAGAGAGGGCAGGAGGTGAAGGATGGCAAGTGACGACCCACACAAAGCAGTTCAGGCCTGTGGAGAGTGGAGAGGCCTTAAGAGTAGAAGGATCTGGTAGAAGGGAAGAAAGGGAAAACCTTGAAAAAAGTATAGGTCTGTAGTGAATGAGAGACAAAGGGAAGAGAAAAAAGGCTTGCCCTATGATGTTTGGAGCTTTGTATATCATAATTTTGGGGTTTGGTTGTTTGGAGAATATTTATTATATTAACTGTGTCTTGATGGATCCTCTCGAACTATAGAGGTCCTAATTTTTGGAGATCCCATTGAAATAATCCATTTGGATGGCATCAAGCCTCAGCCCCAGGGAAAAATCTCCATAGGTAAGAGTGTTAGCCCTCAGGGTTCAGAGTCTACCTTAAGTGTTTTTCTCCGGAGGACCAACATGGATAAAAGTCATTTAGGTACCTCTAGGGGTGCATCTGGGCAAGCTTGCCTGTCTATTTTGGGGACCCTCTCTGGAGGTCATCTGTGGCTTCCTTGGGAAGCCATCTGGGAACTCCTTGAGAGGCCATGTAGGGCTTCTTTGGGAAGCCATCTGGAACCTCATCAAGAGTACATGTGCGACCTCCTTGAGAAGCCATTTGAGACCTACCTTGGAGGTCATTTGGGGCCATCTTGGACTTTCTCCAGAGCTCATCTGGGGCTTCCTCAGGAGGCCACCTGAAGCCACTTCAAAAGTAGTCATTGTCGAAAACGAACTTTACAACCTTGTTGTGGGGGAGGATTGAGTGGGGGGCAGGGGGAGGATGGGAAGGGATGGGAAGAGTTGGAAAGGGGAAACAAAGGAGGAGGCTACAATGCTTGTAAGAAATGTACTCATTATCTTGCCCAAGTAATTGTAACCCCTTTGTACAGTATTTTCACAGTAAATTAACAAAAAAGTCATTGGGGCTTCCTTATGAGGCAATCTAGTACCACCTCCTGAGGTCGTCTGGAGCTTCTTTGGGAGGTCATCTCAGGTTACCTTGATGAGAAATCTATGACCGTCTTCGGACATCATCTTAGACTTCCTTGAGAAGCCATATAGGACCTTCTCTGGAAATTATCTGTGGCTTTCTCAAGAGGATTATCTGGAACCTCCTCTGGAGTTAATATGTGACCTCCTTGAGTGGCCATCTGGGAGCTACTCGAGAGGTAATGTCAGCCTCATTGAGAGGACATCTGGGACTGCCTTTGGAGGTCATCTGACACTTCCTTGGGAAGCCATTTGGAACCTCCATGAGAGGTCATCTAGGGCCTCCTAGGGAGGACATATGTGACATCCTCCAGGGGTCATCTGCGGCCTCCTCAAGACGCAATCTGGGACATTCTCTCTGTCATCTGAGACCTCCTGTAGAGGTCAACATTGAGAGGTATGGGATATATGGGTTAAGTGTATGTGGATATTGGTCTGTGTGTGTATGCTAATAGTTCTATCTGTGTCCTGTATGCACTTCTGTTTACTCCTTTTCTTAGGATGGGAGAACAAGGCCTAAAGTTGTCATATCCAAAAAATATTCTCCCCCAGGTTTATAAAATCCCTCAGAGGAAGATGCACTGATGTACTCTCTCTCCTATTCATTGCCATCAGCCCCTCTAATGTTAAGTCCTCCCATACCAAAAATGGTTACTTGTACCAGCCTGAGGTGGTACAATGTGGTATGTTACCCTTATTACCCTTGAGAAGGAAACATGGAGGAGATGGTGGGAAGACCCCCTTTCTAATATATGTTCCCTTTACAACTAGTGACCTGTATGACTGGAAACAGCAAAATCCCTCCTATTCAGAAAAAAAAAAACAACCAGGGGCTCATTACCTCATTAGAGACAGTAATTTTCAAACAAAAGCACATCTGGAATGAGTGTTAGCAAATTTTACAGGTGCTTTTCACCTGGTAGAAAAGGGAGTGAATCCTTCTTGGGACTTGATGGTGGTCCTTGGACCAGACAGTAGCCCCACTATTGAACCAGACCATTTGGAGCAAGTCTTTCCCCAGACTTACCCAAGCTGAGACTAACAGTGATCGAGGTATGGAGGTGCTTAGCAATTATTGTCAGGTTTGGTTAGCAGTAGCTTGAGAGCCAAGTCATCAATCTAAGGTGAGTGAGATGGTACAGTTCTCCAGTGAGTACACTAATGCTTTTCTGAAACTTCTCCCAGAAGCCTATAGTACCTCTAGGCCTATAGATCTTGAAGCCCTGGAGAATCAAAGAGCCCTAAATATGACCTTTGTTACCCAATCAGCACCAGATATTAGAAGAAAGCTTCAAAAGTTAGAAGCTTGTGAGTAAAGGTGTATTCAAAGTTGGAAGTGGTTGCCCAGTGGGTGTGTGATAACAGAGATACCCTGGGGAAAAAAAGAGGCTAAGAAGAGGTTTTGAGTTTTGGTAGGAGCACTAGAATTATCCCAAGGCTCCCAAAAGGCTTCCAAGAGCTGATGCCAACCCAGAGAATACAAAGAATTCTCAGAAGGAAGAGCCAGCATGAAGACTTTCCTCAACCTCCCTGGCACGGCAACTCTGCCTGGCTGGTGCAAGCAGCCCAACGCAGTCAGGAGTAGCAGCAGCTGTCAGCATGGTGAAAAACTCTAGACTTGCAGGGTGCACCTCTGTCCTGCTGGTGTAAACAGCCTAGCCTAACCTGAAGCAGCAGCGGAAGCTGTTAGTGGCAGTAAACCACCCAGATTCCAGACACAATGCCTCTTGGCACTAGGCCACAGGAACAGCCCAGACCAGCCCGGGGCGACAGCGTGCCTGGGGTGGGGACAGCTTCAGTGAACAACTCCAGACCCATGGTGGTTTGTGCCTCTCCATGCTGGCCCACATAAGTGGCCCAGCCTAGCCCCAGGCAGCAACAGTGGTTAATACCTGACTTGTGGTGGGGTGTCTGGCTTGCATAAGTGGCCCAGCTGATCCTGGGGCAGTGGCAGCAGCTGGGTAGTGGTAGCTGCATGGGCGGCAGCAGCAGCGTGTACAGAAGCATCAAACAACTCTGGTCCTGTAAGGGGTGCGGCGCCTCTCAATACTGGCTTGCATAAACAGCCCAGCACAACTCATGGTGGCAAAGGTGGTGAACAACCTCAGACTTGAGGCAGGGTGTAGTTCTGAACAACCAAAGAAAAGCCTCATGAACTTTCCTGTCTGGGCTGGCTTTGAACGTGAATACACAGATCTGAGCCTCCTGAGTAAATAAAGTTACAGGCATTCACACCAGCAGGGTCTTACTCTTGCCAACCCCTTATTTTTTTTTAAATAGATCACTTCTTAGTTCATAAAACGAATTTAAGAAAATACAAGAGGATCGACATAATACCCTATATTCTATCTGACCATAGTGGAATCAAATTAGTTCTCAATAACAAGGCATAAAGTAGAAAAAACTTAAACACATGGAAATTAAACAGCACTCTGTTGAACAATACATGGATCACAGAAGAAATTTAAAAAGAAAATAAAAATTCCTACAATTCAATGAAAACAAAGATACATCACATGGGGCCCACAATAGCAGTCCTGAGGGGCAAATTTATTGCTCTCAGTGAGCACATCAATAAAATAGATCAACTAAACAATCTTATGATGTAACTAAAACTGCTAGAGAACAAAGAAAAAATTGAACCTAATGTTGCTAGACAGAAAGAAATAACTGAAATAAGAGCTGAAATTAATGAGATAGAGACTAGGAAAATTATAAATAAAATTAATAAAACAAAAAGATATTTTTTCAAAAAAGTCAATCAAACTGATGGACCACTGGCAACAGTAACAAAATAAGAGCGGAGATCCAAATCAACAATATCAGAGATATGACAGGAAAAATTACGACAAACATCCCACCAAACAATCATAAAGAAATAATTCCAGACTCTATTCACAAAGGAAGGAAAACCTAGCAGAGATGGATGAATTTCTACAGAAATACAAACTGCTATCCCCCGCTTTCCTTTTAAGCCATGCTTCTTCACCATGTATTGTGGGGGCAGCATTTCGGTAAATAAACTTCTTTTCCTGCCTGAGTAGCATGTGGTGTTCTCTCCATCGCCTACCTAATGAAACCTACCTATTTAATACACCTTACATATGGTGCCATGCTCGGATGGGGTTTTTGAGTTGGAAATGTTAGAATTTCCCAATCATCCCTTTTCTGTGAACCAAACTGCCTTGAGACACCACGTGAGACTTTTCACCAATACCATTGCTGGCCTTCACATCCAAGTCCACACCACTTTTTACTCCTGTGAGTAAAGCTACTCTCTACAGCTCTCGGTTGCTTAATCTCTGTTCAGACATGGCGCCACACCAGAGAGCTCCTACAGCCTTTAGCCGAAAGGCTGGTCACCTCCGAAACTGAGGATGCTAGGTTTTGAATGCTTGGCCATTTTTCTCTAGAGGGCTCTGGGGGAAGTCGGGATGCCGCTTCTGCCTGGTCAGTTCTCCACTCACCAGACTGACTGTCCTACACATTTAACGGGGTGCTGCGAGTCACACTGAGCCGTGAAACCCCTCTGAGCTCAGGAGCTCCCTTGATAGCCAGAGTACCTAATATTTTCATGCTGTTCTCAGATTTAGACAATTTTTGCCTCTGCAATGGTACATGGTTAGAAGTCTGTTTACTTTCAGGCTCTTTTCACAGACCCTGGTAACTGAGGCCGAACCATCTAATGTGCTTTGTTAGCAAAGATGTCTAAACATTGTTGTCAAAAATTGTAGGGTTTGAGTTTTGCCTTTTTTATTTTGTGTTGTGTAGTCTAGTACTGACTATGTGATTCTAAAATATTGGGAATATCTGTGCTAAGAATCTCACATCTAACGAGTTTTGTCATTATAGCATATTTGGTCAATTCCTGATAAGGACCAGGTAAGCTCTACTTATTCTATTTGATCTCCTTGTTGCTTTAATTGGAAATAACAAAGTGCCACCAAAGTGTGGCAAAAATTGCAGTTCAAAGCCAGCCCGGGCTGAAAAATCCCTCAGACTCCATCTCCCAACTAACCTGCAAAGAGCCAGGCTGGAAGCATGGCTCAAGCCTCTTATCTCTAACCAACAAACACTGCAAGTGGTACTATAACTCAAAGTGGTAGAGTGCTAGCCTACCTGAGCAGAACTGCTCAGGTACAGTGCCAAGGTCTTGAGTTCAAACTTCCTTGAATACAAACTGGGACAATCCATCCCAGCAATGAGCACCTATCCTCAGCCAGGCTGGGGAACAAGGGATCATGGAGTGGAGTAACAGGAGGTGATATCACATTAACCACTTTGTGCCTGCCCTTTCAAAATTAACAGAGCCCAGAGGTCAATACAAGTAAGAAGACTGCCCATCTAATGTCCGTACCTGTCTACCTTTCAACTGGAATTTATATTCTTGCCTTTGTCACTTGACGTCTTCTCTACCTAGTTTCCAGATGTCAGAAATAGCTAGGGACATTTCTACCAATATTTTCAGCCCCAAGTCTTTCCTCTTGCCATTTATTTGCTCTCTAGTATTTTTTCAGTCAGTCAATTCCTCACTAGACTTCTCCAGACTTTGTCCAAGAGAATTGCCTCCTCCAGACTTCATCTATGGATGCAATGCCCAAGTGACAGCTGTTGTATGCTGCCTTCTCCCAGAGGGGACCACATCTCAGCCTTTTACACCTAATGTTGATGCCCCTTGCAAACAGGAAGTAGCCAAAGAGAATCTTCGACCTTTTTCTTAATAACCAAAAGGCTGGAATGTAAGGTCTGAACAGGGACACCTCCTTCACTCTTGCCTCAATTTCTCCCAGTATCTGTTACACAGTTAACTGGCAGACCTGGAAGCAGTAACCTTCCCCTCCTTCTAGGTCACATCCTGGGCCACCTCTGGTCACATGCCTACCATCTGACCTTAGGAGGATCCGAGACCCTGAGATCACATCAAGATCCACTGTGGCCACACCGTTCTCCCACTAGGCCACACCTCTTCCTGTCCCTGCCTTAGATAAGTCCTGGCCTAGAGGTAGGTATCCCCCCTTCCTTTTCAGGCATGCTTCTCCACCATGCATGGTGGGGGGCAGCAGTTCAGAAAATCAACTTTTTTTCCTGCATGAAAAAAAAGAAATACAAATTTCCCAAACAGAACCAAGAAGAAATAAATCAATTAAACATGTCAATAACCTACAATGAGATAATGGAAGTAATCAGAAATCTTCCAACAGGAAAAGACCAGGACCTGATGTATTCACTACAGAATTCTATAAGGCCTATAAAGAGGAACTAATACCTATACTCCTCAAGCTCTTCAGAGAAATAGAAACAGAGGAAGTAATCTCAAACTCATTCTATGAATTCCAGGCAGAGACCCAACAAAAAAAAGAACTACACAACAATCTCTTTAATTAAGACAGATGCAAACCCCCTCAATAAAATTGCAGCCAACAGAATCTAGAAGCATATCAAAAAATCATACATTATGACCAATTAGGCTTCATCCCAGAGATGCAGGGATGGTTTAACATTTGTAAGTCAATAAGTGTAATCCATCACATCAACAGATCCAAGATCCAAGATCTGCATCCATTGATGCAGAAAAGGCTTTTGAGAAAATTCAGCACTCATGTTAAAAGTTCCAGAAAAAAATAGGAATAGAAAGAATATTTCATAAGACAATAAAAGTCTTACATGGCAGATCAAAGGTCAATATTATACTTAATGGGGAAAAACGACAATCAATTCCCCTAAAAACAGGAACAAGGCAATGATTCCCACTCTCTCCACTTCTCCTCAACATAGTTCTGGAATTCTTAGCCAGAGCAATAAGGCAAGAAAAAGACATTAGAGGGATCCACATAGGAAAGGAAGAAGACAAACTATCTCTTTTTGCAGATGGCATTATTTTATAAATTAACAATCCCTAAAGCTTCATCCCCAAACTCTTAGAGCTTATCAACCAATTTGGCAAAGTAGCAGGATACAAAATTAACCCACCCAAAACAGTTGCCTTTCTGTACAGCAACAATGTACAAGCAGAAATGACAGTCAAGGAAACAACCCCGTTCACAATAAACTCAAAAAAGTATCTAGGAATTAACCTAAACAAAGATGTAAAGGGTCTATTTCATGGAAACTATAAAAGCCTTAAAAAAGGAATCATAGTGGCTACCAAGAAATGGAAAGACTTCATATGTTCCTGTATAGGCAGAATTAATATGGTGCAAATGGCCATACTGCCAAAATTAATAAACACATTCAGTGCAATTCCCATTAAAATTCCAATGACCTACTTTACTGAAATAGAGAAAATAGTCCAAAAGTTCATATGGAACAACAAAAGACTTAGCATAGTCAAAACAATTTTAGGCAAAAGAAAGAATGCAGGAGGGATCATGATACAGGATTTCAAGCTCTACTATAGAGCCATAATAACAAAGACAGCTTGGTAATGGCACAAAAAGAGACCCCAAAATAAATGAGACAGGTTAGAGGACCCAGAAATATAGCCGCAAATGTACAGTCAGTTGATATTTGACAAAGGAGCAAAAGACATACTGTGGAAGAAACAAAATCTCTTCAACTATTGATGTTGGGAAAGCTGGCCACATGCAGAAAACTAAAAGTGGACCCTAGCCTAACACCATGCACTAACATCAACTCAAAATGGATTAAAGACCTTAACATCAAGCCTGAAACTCTGAAACTACCGTAGGACCTAGTACGAGAGACACTTGAACTTATAGGCACAGGCAGGAACTTCCAGAACAGATTCCCAGGGTCACAACAAATTGGAGAATGATTTGATAAATGGGACACATAAAAAATAACAACAAAACTAGAAAGAAAGCCAAATAATTGGGGAAAAATATTTACCAGATATATATCAGAGAAGTTAACCATTATATATGGTGAACTCAAGAAACTAACCCTTCACAAACCTAACAAACCAATCTTGAAATGGTCAAGGGTGTTAAAGAGAGACTTCTCAGAAGAAGAGATAAAAATGGCAAAGAAACACATGAGGAAATGTTCATCATCCCTGGCTGTAAAGGAAATGAAAATAAAAACAACTCTGAGATAGCACCTTACCCCAGTCAGAATAGCCCACATCCTAAATTCAGTCAATGACAAATGCTGGAAGGAATGCAAAGAGAGAAAAAATTACTGCATTGCTAATGGGAATGTATACTAATACAACCACTTTGGAAAGCAGTCTGGAGGTACCTCAGAAAGCTAAATATCGACCAGTCCTATGAACTGGCCATACCACCCCTAGGCATCTACGCTGAACAACAGGAACCACTATACAAACACACACACACCTCTATGATTATTGCAGCACTGTTCACAATAGCCAAGATTTGGAAACAACCAGATGAGCCACTATTGATAAGTGGATACAAAAATTGTGGTACCTACATACAATAGAATACTATGTAGCCATTAGAAAGGACAAAATGATGGCATTTGCAAGGAAATGGATGTAACTAGACCAAATTATTTGAGTGAGGTAAGCCAAGAACAAAGATACGTGGATGATGGGCTGGGATGGTGGCTGAGTGTTAGAGCTTTCGCCTTGCATGAGGCCCTGGGTTCAATTTCTCAGCACCATGTAAGCAAAAAGAAAAAAAGCCAAAAGTTCACTGTAGCTCAAGTGGTAGAGCGCTAGCCTTGAGCTGAAGATCTGAGGGACAGCGCCTAGGCCCAGAGTTCAGGCCCCACCACCAGAAACCCCCCACCAAAAAACAAGATACATTGATGGTAAAGCCAAAATGCAAGAAAGTATGACAAAGTAAACAGGACACAAGGAAAAAAGGACAGCCACTCATTTTGATGTATCAACATTAATGAATCCATGTTCTTGACCATGTAGATGGTAGAAATGTGCACGCAATGGAGGGAAGCCAGGAGGAGGAACAGAATAAGTGGGAAATGGAACAACATACAACAAAGGAACCCATCAGCTGCACTGGACATAAAAGAACTAAGTAACCCAAACACAGTGATGGGAAGGGAGGAATGAGAAGGAAAGAGGGAAAGAGGAAAAGGAAAACAATGTAAACATCACATGAGGTGGAAAAAATAATGTGGATTGTCAAAGAACATTGAATTAACAAACTTTAGACCATGATAATGATAATGATAATTTGCCTTGTCAAGGTTAAAAAGTGTTTGTGACTTTAACTAAGTATCACAATTCCACAATACTGTGAAATATGTGAAATATATGTAATCACCTAACTCAATTTTTACAAAAAGTGTGAGAAGGGAAGGGTTACGATGGATGGGTGACAATGTTGTCAAACACCTTGTATTCATGTACTGTTTTGTAGGATGGGAATTTCTTTGTACAACTACCTAAACATAATAAGAATAATAAAAAAGTGTTTAAAAAATAAAGAGACATTAGGATAAAAATAAAAAAGTTCAAATATAAAATAAGAAATTATATCCAGTTAGAAGGAAATTTTTTATTGTAAAAATACTGTAAAGAGGGGTTACATATAGATGGGCAAGATAGTTAGTACATTTCTTATCAAGCACTGTAGCCTCTTCCTTTATTCACCCTTCCTACCCCTTCCCAGGCACCCTCCCCCCACCCAATCCTCGCCCCCCAGGTTGTAAAGTTCATTTTTGTCATGAAAACTTGTACTTCCCATTGTTGCAACAGGTCCACCTGAATCATTATTTAAACGAATTGTTTTTCCCCTTAACCTACACAAATTATACTGACAAAAAATACAGTGAAATCATGGGTTATACTGTGGGGGAGGGTCATACAAAGCAACAAAGAAATAATCTTATAATTGTAACAAACGCATGAAAGAAAAAAAAACATTTAAAATACATATCTTAGGGTTCATTTTCCTAACATCACCTGATCTGACCTTTTCTGCTTGACTCATACATATACTGGATATTGCACATAAGGGAAATCATGGGACCTATGTTTCTTTGGGCTTGGCTTACTTCACTTAATATAATTTTTTCCAAGTATTTCCATTTCCTAACAAATGGGGCAATGTCATTCTTTCTGATGGAGGCATGGAATTCCATTGTGTATATATACCAGATTTTCTTATCCATTCATCTACTGAGGGGCATCCGGGTTGGTACCATATCTTAGCTATGGGAAATAGTGTTGCAATAAACATAGTTGTGCTGGTAGCTTTAGTGTGGTCTTGTTTGTAAACATTTGGGTAAATGCCCAAAAGTGGGATTGCGGGGTCATAGGGGAGCTCTATGTGAAGTCTTTAGAGGAACCTCCATACTGCTTTCCGAAGTGGTTGAACAAGTTTACATTCCCACCAACAATGAAGTAAGCTTCCCTTCTGTCCACATCCCCTCCAGCATCTGTTGTTGTTAGAGTTCTTGATTTTTGCCATTCTAACAGGAGTGAGGTGGTATCTCAATGTTGTTTTGATATGCATTTCTTTTATGGCTAGGGATGTTGAGCATTTCTTCATGTGTCTATTGGCCATCCTTCTTTCTTCTTCAGAGAAGTTTCTCTTTAAGTCTTTCGCCCACTTATTTATTGGGCAGTTGTTTCTTTGAGGATTTGTTGTTGGGGGATTTAATTTTTTGAGTTCCAAGTATATTTTAGATATACTTGTATGGCTAGTGAAGATTTTCTCCCAATCTGTGGGCTTTCTATTGATCTTGCTAGCTACGTCCTTTGCCATGCAGAAGCTCTGCAACTTTATGCAATCCCATTTGTCCAACCTTTCTTTGATTTGTTGTGTTTCCGGGTCTCTATTCAGAAAATTTCGGCCTGAGCCAAGGAGACCTAGGGTTTCTCCTATTCCATCCTGTAATGTTTTCAGAGTGTCTGATTTGACTTCGTGGTCTTTGATCCATTTGCAGTTGATTCTGGTGCAGGGTGATATATAAGGATCTAGCTTTAGTTTTCTACAAGTAGTTAACCAATTTTGCCAGCACCATTAACTGAAGAGGCTTTCTTTCTTCCATTCTATTGTTTTAGCTCTCTTATCGAAGATTAGATGGCTATAGGTCTGTAGGTTCATTTCTGGGTTTTCAATTCTATTCCATTGGTCCTGAGGTCTGTTCTTATGCCAATACCAAGCTCTTTTGATTACTATGGGTTTATAGTAGAGTATGAAGTTTGGTATTGATATTCCTCCAGCAGTGTTCTTTCCATTGAGGAGTGTTTTTACTATTCGGATTCTTTTATTGTTCCATATGAATTTTTGGATTGCCTCTTCTATTTCCTTGAAGAATGTGGTTGGAATTTTGATAGGTATTGCGTTGAATTTGTAGATAGCCTTGGGAAGTATTGCCATTTTCACGATGTTAATCTTTCCAATCCAGGAGCATGGGAGGTTTTGCCATTTTTTAAGTTCTGTGTTGATTTCCTTTTTCAAGATTTTAAAGTTTTCATCATAGAAGTCTTTCACTTCTTTGGTTAAGTTAATTCCTAAGTATTTTATTTTTTGTGGGGCTATTACAAATGGAGTTGCTTTCCTAATTTCAGCCACACTTTTCTCATTGTTGGCATACAGAAAAGCCATTGATTTTGGGGGGTTAATTTTATACCCTGCTACTTTGCCAAAGTTTTGAATCAGCTTGAGTAATTTGGGAGTGGATTCTATGGAATTCTTTAAATACAAGATCATGTCATCTACAAAGAGGGAGAGTTCTACTTCTTCTTTCCTTATTTGGATCCCCTTTATGTCTGGATCTTGCCTTATTGCTGTAGCTAGATATTCTAATACTAGATTGAAGAGAATTGGAGAGGGTGGACATCCTTGTCTTATTCCTTGGCTTTAGTTTTTCACCATTAAGTATAATGCTGGCTGTATGTTTGTCATATACAGCCTTTATTGTATTGATGAATGTTCCATGGATTCCAAATTTTTCCAAAACCTTCACCATAAAGTGGTGTTGGATCTTGTCGAATGTTTTTTCTGCATCTATTGAGATAACCATGTGGTTCTTATTCTTGCTCCTGTTGATGTGATGAATAATATTAATTCATTTGCATATATTGAACCAGCTTTGCATCCCTGAAATGAATCCTGTTTGATCATGGTGTATGATTTTTTGGATGAATTGTTGAAGTCGGTTGCCAAAATTTTGTTGAGAAGTTTTGCATCAATGTTCATCAAAGAAATGGGTCTATAGTTCTCTTTCTTTGATGAGTCCCTGCCTGGTTTTGGAATGAGGGTTATGATGGCTTCATGGAATGTGTTCGGTAGTGAACTTTCTCTTTCAATTTCATTGAAGAGTTGGAGGAGTATTGGTGTGACCTCTGCTTTGAAAGCCTTGTAGAATTCCGCTGTAAAACCATCTGCTCCTGGACTTTTTTAGCTGGAAGGTCTCTTATTGCTGTTTCTATTTCAATGCTTCATATGGGCTTGTTAAGCTGGTTTAACTCATCTTGGTTTAGTTTTGGCATGTCAATGTTTGCTAGGAAAAGGTCCATTTCTGTCAAGTTCTCAAGCTTATTAGCAGAAAGTTTTGAGAAGTATTCCCTTATAATGTTCTGAATCTTGGTTGTTTCCGTGGTGATGTTTCCATTCTCATCTCTGAGTTTATTATTTGGGTGTGTTCTCTTCTTTTTTTAATAAGATTTGCTAAGGGTCTGTCAATTTTGTTAATTTTTTCGAAGAACCAACTCTTTGTTTTGTTGATTCGTTCTATTGTTTTTTTTGGATTCTAATTCATTTAATTCTGATTTAATTTTAATTATTTCTTTCCATCTACTGGATTGGGATTTATCTTGCTGCTCTTTTTCAAGGAGGTTTAGATGTGTCATTAAATTGTTTGTTTCAGATCTCTCCAATTTGTTGATGTAGGAACTCACAGCTATAAACTTGCCTCTGAGTACTGCCTTTGCTGTGTCCCAGAGGAGCTGGAAATTTGTGTGTTCATTTTTGTTGAATAGCATGAATATTTGAATTTCCTTTCTAATCTCTTCCATGTCCCACTGGTGATTCAGCAGGGTCTTGTTCAGCCTCCATGTGATACCGGACTTTCTTTAGTGGCTTTGGTGTTGAGTTCTAATTTTATTGTCTTGTGGTCAGAGAGAATGCAAGGTATAACTTAAATGTTTCTGAATTTAGACAAGTTTGCTTTGTGGCCTAAAATGTGGTCTATTTTAGAAAATGTTCCATGTGCTGCTGAGAAAAATGTGTATTCTGATGCTGCTGGATATACCACATTTTCTTGATCGATTCAACTACTGAGGGACTTCAGGGTTGGTACCATATCTTAGCTATGGTAAATAATGCTGCAATAAACATAGTTGTGCTGGTAGATTTAGTGTGGTCTTGTTTGGAAACATTTGGGTTAATGCCCAAAAGTGGGACTGCTGGGTCATAGGGAAGCTCTACGTGGAGTCTTTTGAGGAACCTCCATACTGCTTTCCAAAGTGATTGAACAAGTTTACACTCCCACCAACAATGAAGTAAGGTTCCCTTCTGTCCACATCCTCTCCAGCATCTGTTGTTATTAGAGTTCTTGATTTTTGCCATTCTAACTGGGATGAGTTGGTATCTTAAAGTTGCTTTGATTCGCATTTCTTTTAAGGCTAGGGAGGTTGAGCATTTCTCTATGCGTCTATTGGCCATCCTTCTTTCTACTTTAGAGAAGTTTCTCTTTAAGTCATTAGCCCACTTATTTATTGGGCAGTTGTTTCTTTGAGGATTTGTTGTTGTTGGATTTAACTTTTTGAGTTCCAAGTATATTTTTAGATATGAGACCCTTGTCCGTTGAATGGCTAGTGAAGATCTTCTCCCAATCCGTGGGCTTTCCATTGTCCTTGCTAGCTATGTCCTTTGCCATGCAGAAGCTCTGCAATTTCATGCAATCCCATTTGTCCAACCTTTCTTTGATTTGTTGTGTTCCGGGTATATATTAAAAAATTTTGTCCTGCGCCAAGGAGACCTAGGGTTTCTCCTATTCCATCCTGTAATGTTTTCAGAGTGTCTGCTTTGACTCCGAGGCCTTTGATCCATTTGTAGTTGATTCTGGTGCAGGATGATATATAAGGATCTAGCTTTAGTTTTCTACATGTAGTTTACCAATTTGGCCAGCATCATTTACTGTAGTGGCTGTGTATTGATATTCCTCCAGCAGTGTTCTTTCCGTTGAGGAGCGTTTTTGCTATTCGGGGTCTTTTATTGTTCCATATGAATTTTTGGATTGCCTCTTCTATTTCCTTGAAGAATGAGTTGGGAATTTTGATAGGTATCGCGTTGAATTTGTAGATAGCCTTGTGAAGTATTGCCATTTTCTCCGTGTTAATCTTTCCAATCCAGGAGTATGGGAGTTTTTCCCATTTTCTAAGTTCTGTTTTGATTTCCTTTTTCAAGATTTTAAAGTTTTCATCATAGAGGTCCTTCACTTCACTGGTTAAGTTAATTTCGAGATATTTTATTTTTTGTCGGCCTATTACAAATGGAGTTGTTTTCATCCCCACTTTTCTCATTGTTGGCATACAGAAAAGCCATTGATTTGGGGTGGTTAATTTTATACCCTGCTACTTTACCAAAGTTTTGAATCAGCTTGAATAATTTGGGAGTGGAGTCTATGGGATTCTTTAAATACAAGATAATGTCATCTGCAAAGAGAGAGAGTTCTATTTCTTCTTTCCCCATTTGGATGCCCTTTATATCTGCATCTTGTCTTATTGCTGAAGCTAGGCATTCTCTCCTGTTGATGTGATGAATAATATTAATTGATTTGCGTATATTGAACCAGCTTTGCATCCCCGAAATGAATCCTGTTTGATCGTGGTGTATGATTTTTTGGATGAATTGTTGACGTCAATTGGCCAAAATTTTGTTGAGAAGTTTTGCATCAATGTTCATCAAAGAAATGGGTCATAGCTCTCTTCTTTTGGTGAGTCCCTGCCTGGTTTGGGGATGAGGTGATGATCGCTTCATAGAAGGTGTTCGGTGGTGAACTTTCTCTTTCAATTTCATTGAAGAGTTGGAGGAGTATTTATGAGAGCTCAGCTTGAAGGCCTTGAAGAATTCCACTGTAAAACAATCTGGTTCTGGACTTTTCTTAGCTGGAAGGTCTCTTATTGCTGTTTCTATTTCAATGCTTGATATGGACCTGTTAAGATTGTTTAACTCATAATGGTTTAGTTTTAGCATATCAATATTTGCTAGGAAAATGTCCATTTCTGCCAAGTTCTCAAACTGATTAGCATAAAGTTTTGAGAAGTATTCCCATAAAATGTTCTGAATCTTGGTTGTTTCCGTGGTGATGTTTCCATTCTCATCTCTGAGTTTATTTATTTGGGTTTATTCTCTTCTTTTTCTTATAAGATTTACTAAGGGTCTGTCAATTTTGTTAATTTTTTTGAAGAACCAACTCTTTGTTTTGTCGATTCTTTCTCTAGTTTTTTTTTGGATTCTAATTCATTTAATTCTGATTTAAGTTTAATTATTTCTTTCCGTCTACGAGATTGGGGTTTATCTTTCTGCTCTTTTTCAAGAAGGTTCAGATGTCTCATTAAATTATTGGTTTCAGATCTCTCCAATTTGTTGATGTAGGAACTCACAGCTATAAACTTGCCTCTGAGTACTGCCTTTCCTTTGTCCCAGAGGAGCTGGTAATTTGTGCTCATTTTTGTTGAATAGCATGAACATTTGAATTTCCTTACTAATCTCTTCCATGACCCACTGGTGATTCTTCAGGGTGTTGTTCAGCCTCCATGTGTTACGGGACTTTCTTTGGTGGCTTTTGGTGTTGAGTTCTAATTTTATTGTCTTGTGGTCAGAGAGAATGCAAGGTATAACTTAAATGTTTCTGAATTTAGACAAGTTTGCTTTATGGCCTAAAATGTGGTCTATTTTAGAAAATGTTCTATGTGCTGCTGAGAAAAATGTGTATTCTGATGCTGCTGGGTGAAATATTAGGTAGATGTCTATTAAATCTAGTTGATCTATGCAGCTGTTTAGATCTGCGGTTTCTCTGTGGAGTTTTTGCCGAGTTGATCTATCTAGTGGGGAGAGTGGTGTGTTAAAATCCCCTACAATTAATTTCTTTGGATCTATATGGGATTTGAGGAAAAGAAGTGTTTCTTGGATAAATTTGGGTGCTCCATTGTTTGGTGAATAGATATTTAGAATTGTAATATCCTCCTGAAGCAGAGAACCATTAATTAGTATGTAGCGACCTTCTTTATCTCTTCTCACAAGTTTTAATTTGAAGTCTATTTTACCTGATATTAGGATTGCAACTCCCCCCTGTTTATGGGGGCCGTTTGCTTGGTAGATTATGTTCCAGCCTTTAACATTGAAAAGGTGTTTGTATTTATGGGCAAGATGTGACTCCTGAAGGCAGCAGATAAAAGGATCTTGGTTTTTAATCCAACTAGACAGTCTATGTCGCTTAATAGGAGAGTTAAGACCGTTAACGTTAAGAGATTGTACTGAGAGTTATTTGGAATTCCTGCCATGTTATCCACCTTCTTGGGAGCTGTGAAAATTGGGTTCTTCCTATGGTTCTTGGATTCTCAGTTTGGGTGCAGTTTTTTGGCCTTTATTGCGGTCTTGTTGGTTTTCTATGTGTAGGACATCTTTAACAGTCTTTTGTAGGGCTGATTTGGTGGAGATGTATTGTTTCAATTTTTCTTTGCTATGGAAGATTTTTATTTGGCCTTCAGTTATGAAGGAGAGTTTATCTGCGTACAGTATTCTTGGTTGATGCTTGTTTGTTTGAAGGGCATGGCATACATCATTCCTGTCTTTTCTTTTTTTGATTGTCTCTGCTGAGAAATCTGAGGTGATTTTAATTGGTTTCCTTCATAGGTGATTAATCTTTTCTCCTTGACAGCTTTAAGGATCTTTTCTTTGGTCTGAATTGATCCTGTATAGACTATAATGTGGTGGTGGGATGTCCTATTCTGATCTGGTCTATTTGGAGTTCTAAAAGCTTCTTTTTCTGAATAGGCCTATCTTTTCGTATGTTTGGGAAGTTCTCTGCTAGGATCCTGTTAAACAAATTTCCTAGACCATTAACTTCTGTTTCAAGGTGCTCCTCTATACCCATTATCGTTAGATTAGGCCTTCTGATGATGTCTTCCAAGTGTTGGATAGATCTCTCATATTTCTTGGATTTGTCTTGGATTGTTGTATGTTCTTTCTCTATAATATCTAGGCTGTCTTCAATCCCTGAGATTCAATCTTCTGCATGGTCTAACCTGCTGTCAAGACTATCTACTTTGTTTTTTATCTCTTTTCCTTCTAATTGGTCAGCTTTGATGGCTTCAAATTCTTTGTTGAACCTTCGTTTTAGATCTTGTATGAACTTCTTTACTTCCTTAATTTGGTGTTCAGTGTTTAATCTCAAATCACTTAGTTCATTGGTTATTGTTTTCTTGGACTCCCAATCCTTCTGTTGGGTTCCATTCAGCATTCCCTTTGTTGTCTCCCTGACTTCCTTCAGCTCTTTGTTAATGGATTCCATGAATGAATTTAGTAATCCTTCTCTCTCAATTCCTGTATTACTCTTTGATTAGCTTCCTCCTGTTTGTGCGATTCCTGTAGTTCTCTTTGAGTTTTCTCAGCCTGCTCACACCATTCCTGCCTTTCTCTTTGAGTATTCTCAAGCTGCTCATGCAAATCCTGTATCAGTTTTTGAGTAGCTTCCTCACGCTCATGATATTCCTGTATAAACCTTTGGATTGCCTCCTCTCTCTCCCTCTAACGCTCATACAGAGTTCTTTGTAGGTTTTCAATCTTTTCATTTATCATGTTTGCCAGCAGTGTTTATAGAGCTATTTACAAACTCTCCTGGATTATTCATTATCTGTTCTGTCCCCTGGTTATCATGAATGGGAGTTGAGACACCCGGAGTTGCCATTTTTCTTGTGTTTTTCCGGCTTATTCTGCCCATTTGGGATGAAATTAACAACAGTTTTGTGGTAGAACACTATCTTAAGGCAAGCATCAACCAAAGTCTGTATTTGCACAGTCAATAGTCTGCAGATACACTCTAGTACAACAGATACATCTATTCAACCTCTAACAACTATATATTAATGGACTATGAACCGCAAAGAAGAATTTGGTAAACCAGAAATTATTAGCTTTAGGAAGAGATGTGGGTAAAAAATAGGAATAAATTGATGTGGGAAGGCACAGGGAGTGTTAACTAAGTCCTAATCTCCAAACAGGAAATAGGTTGGGCAGGATGAAAGTAGAGAGAGAGAAAAAAAAGAAGAAAGAGAAAGGGAACAAAAAGTGACCAGAAAAAATAGAAAGGTAAAAATTAACAATATTATTCAGATTCGAAAACAAACTATTCAGAGAAGAACATGAATATGATGAGAGAAGGGGAGGGATATAATGGAGATGTGAAAAACTTAGAAATAAATATATTTAAAATACTATATAGGTATAAAGAAGTAGTAATTCTATTAAGGAATTTAAGTCTAAGAGGTTTTGAGTTGAGTAATAAATTTGTGGATTAAGTGTGTACACAATGGGGGATAAGGTCTATTAATCGACTATGGGTTTATCTGAGGATGTGCAGAACAGCAATTAAGTCACATAAATAACGAAAGAGAAGAGCAGGTGAAAAGGATAAGAAAGAAAGAAAAAAGATCAGAAGGTCAGTAGAGCTAATCAGAAAACAAAACAAGACAAAAAAGGAAGAAAAACACACACACACACACTTATACCCCTAAAATAAAATTCTAAGAGGAAAAAAAATTACTAGAAAATATTTTTTTCCAAAAAGGTAAAAATTAAAGATTAAAAAAAAATTTAGAAAAACAATTTTTTTATAAAACCAACAAAAAAGAAAAAGTTCTTTGATTTTTTTGGGGAGAGGTGGGAAAAATCCGGTGTCTCCCTTGTGTCTGTAACCAGCCTCTTGTTGAAGTCTCTGGTCTGCTTGTGGTCCTGTGTCTTGGTTGGTTACTTAAGTCAGTCTCTTTGAATAGGCAGAAAAATGCTCTGCAATGCTCCTCCCAGGTTAGTTCAATGGGAGGAGATGGATTTTTCCTCGAGTTTGGAGATGCTGTGATGAGGTTAGGTTCTGGGTAGAGTTGAGGCCTTCAGCAAGCAGTACCTTTTCCCAGGGGATGGTTTGTGAGAAACTGACAGAGCCCAGCCTGGAGCCACTCTCAGGGTTTCTGTTTACTGAATTTCAATTGATTGTCAAGGCTGCTAAAGGGAGGGGCAGCTCTGGCTCTGATTATCCAGTGAAGAAAGCCACTCCTGGTGCTGGGGCTGGAGCTGGGTGACTTTTCCCTGGGTAAAGCTGAGTCTGGCAGGTCAGGTTAGGCTCTTGTGACCTGCTAGATAACTCTAAATTTATTCCAAGGCCTGAGTTGGAGCTAGCAGCTCCGCTGAGCTTTTTTGGTATCCAAGATGGAGATCTCCAGTACTGGGAGGGGAGGGGTGGCCTTCCCTCCTCTGCTCCTGGAGAAGGAGTGAGGTCGTTAGGCTTCTACTCACACCGAGTTTGGTTCCTGGGTCGTCTCTGGTCTGTGAACTGCAGGATGAAGATGCCTTCTCCTTGTCTGTTCTTGCTGGTGTTGAGTAGAATCCGCTTGCCCGCTGTGTCTGGCTTATTCATTCCGGACTCTCTGTGATTCAGGTATGGCGGCTGCAGTCCCCGCCGCCACCATGGCTGCCGCCGTGGCGGCTGCTGGCAAGTGCTCAGGGTTGTCTCCTTGCCTTTATTTTCTCTCTCTGGCCTAACTCTCTGTCCTGTGAAGGTACACTTGGTGTGATTCTCTGGCTTAGGACTGTTCACTGGAACTCTAAAACTGCTTTCTATGAGAGAGCTTGTTTAGCCTCCAGCTTCTCCACCGCCATCTTCCTACAAAAAAAAAATTAGAAGGAAAATTTCTTTGGGGAGAGAAATGCAGTTTATTCTATAGCAAGTCTCACTTCAGCAATAAATTCAAAAGCTAGACCTCAAGTAAGTGAAATTAACTAAGAAGTGGAGTTTAAAAAAGAAAAAAAAAACAAACTCCACCCACTCTTTCTTGCCTGGAGACCTGGTGTGGGTAAAAATGCATCATGTTCCTGAATTGAACCAAAGTGACAATGACCTTACTTGGTGGTTCTAACTTCACTGTCGCCTATTAAATTAGCTTGAAAACAGCATTGAATCCATCAGTCTCAAGTGAAACAGACAGTGGACCAAGATACAAAGAAGGCTGCAAGATGGACTGTTCAGAGACACTCAGAGGATCCCTTTAAGGATAAGACTTACTAAGTGTTAATTTGTGCTAACTAGTGTGTTTCTATAATTTACCTGTTTTCTATTAAATTTACATTTTAAGCCTGTTCATTAGGTGGAGATAAGGGAATTTTTAGCATTTGGTAAGAAGAAATCAAGGATTTGATTGCACATGAAAACCTGTGGGGGATGTATAAAGCATCTGGGCCATAATACTCAGCAGGGCCCAGTAATCAATGTGGCCCCATGTCCTGGCCCTTGGAGTGAACGGGGCATGCCACCAAAGGGTCAGGGCATGCTGCTGGAGGGGGTAGGATGTCATCCTCACATGATGAGCTTTGAAAAAGTGATTGGGGAACAGGCAGTTTGTGAATTGATGGTTGATAACTGTTAGGCAGGAGACCCACTAGAATGATGGAGGGGTTCAACCTATATATAGGCTGCATGGTCAGAGCAATGGAATTGAAGAAAATCAAGTTAAGATCTGGAAGAAAGTAAGTGATGAGGTATCAAGAGGGGAAATATCTGGGAGAAGAATTTGAGGGAAAGCACGCAGGGAAGGATGCCAATTGGCCACCAGGCCAGAGAAGTGTAGGCCTATGGATAATGGAGAGGCCTAAAGAGAAGCAGTAAGTGATGGAAGGAAAAAATATAAATGAAGAAAGGTCTACAAAGAAGGAGGGTGTAAGGAAAAAGGATAAAGCCTTAACTATTGAAGTTTGGAACTTTGGAGATAATTTGGGTGGGGGGGTTGGTGGTTTGCAGACCAAACTATGTGTGTGGCTGCCTATTGGAGGTCTGAGAATTAGTGGTTGGTGCTGGCTTGTCACTGAGTGTACAGCACAGGACAAGGTAAATGCAGGCCCATTTCTAGTGTAAATAATGTTTTCTTCAATGTGCCTCATTGGATTGTCTTGTTTTATGCATCATAAGTATACAAGGTCACATTAATGGTCTCAAAGGCCACGAATTTTGTAAAATGTTGAGGTCATAATAGGTTTGCAAAACCCAATGAGAAGGTGATATTGCAATGGCAATATGATATCACAATCTCAAGTCATAATAATATTTTGATGTCATAATTAGTTTGTGATGCCATAATGGTGATGAGGTCACAATAGATTTATGATGTCACAGTGGGTTGATGATGTCACAATGGCATACTTGACTTCAATTTTCATTAACTCCCAATGAGAATATGAATTCAGAATGGGATTGTGAGATCTACAAGTCATGAAATGACCCAAACGTGATGAACTCCCAACAGGTATGTGATGTCACAATGTGACACAATACTCATGATATCTGACAGAGTGAGGACACAATTTTCAAGATATCAGAGTGCATTTCTAATATCACATGTCATACCTGAAATATAAAGTCAAAAACAGATTATGAGATCACAAAGGGCCTATGTATCACAAGGGCATAATGACAAAGTTATGAGGAGAGAGCTGGTTAATGATGTTACACTGGTGATTCTGCCTCCAAGGGTTTGTAATATTATAATGGTGTAGCTGATCTCAATTGTTAGACCATAATGATTATATGAGTAAAGAATTGAATTTTGATGTCACAAAGACCATGTGCTTTTTCAAAGGTGCTAAGAGGTCATAACCGATTGAAATGTCTGAATGGCAATGTGATGATGCAAGAGGTTAGTGATATCACGATGGTAATGAGGTCACCTATGGAATAGTGATGTCACTACGAGTTTGTAATATAATCATATGTCTGATTTCTATTGCTACTAGTTCACAATGAGGTTAAATGTTAAAGGAAGGAGCTAGAAGTCCTAAAACCCATGAATTTTCTAACATGTGATTTCAAAAAAGGTTTGTGAAAACAGAATGGCACAGTGATATCACAATGTCAATGTGATGTCACAATATCATGTCATAATATTGTTAAGGGAGTTCAGAGGAAGATGGCGGAGGAGAAGCTGAAGGGCAAACAAGCTCTCTTAAAGAAAACAGTTTTAGTGTTCCAGTGAACAGTCCTAGGGTAGAGAATCACACCAAGTGTTCCATTACAGTACAGAGAGTTTGGCCAGAGAGGGAAAATGTAGGCAAGGAGACAGATCAGAGCACTTACCAGTAGCCGTGGCTGCAGCAGATGAAGAGTCAGTGGCAGCTGTAGCCTCCATACCTACAACAGAGAGAGTCCAGGACAAAGGTGCCTGACACAGAGGACTAGGTGATTCTACTCACCATCAGGAAGAACTGAGAAGGAGCATATATCTTCATCCTGCAGATTGCAGACCAGTGATGACCCAGGAATCAAGACTCTGGCTTGAGTTGAACCTTGACATCCTCACTCCTTATCAGGGAGCAGAGGTGGGAAGGCCAGCCCTTGCCCGCCCCCCCCCACTGGAGATCTCCATTTTTGTGTCTGACAAAGGCCCGGCTGAGCAGCTAGCTCAAACTCAGGCCTTGAAAGAAAACAAAAGAGTCATTTTGCAGGTCATAGGAACTAGAAGTCACCTGCCAGGCTCAGTTCCACCCAGGGGAAAATCACCCAGCCCAGGCCTCTAGAGATAGCTCTGCCCTTAGAAGAGTGACTTTCTTCACCGGGTAAACAGAGCCAAAGTCTGCCCCTCCCTGGAGCAGCCTAGACAAACAATTGAAATTCAGTAAACATAAACCCTGAGAATGGCTCCAAGCTGGGATCTGTGAGTGTCTCAGGAGCTAGCCCCTCAGGGAAAAGCTACTGTATACTGAAAGGCCTCAACCCTACCCAGAACCTAGCCTCATCATAGCATCTCCAAACTAAAGGAAACAGCCAACTCCCTCTTTTGTGATACTCAAAGAAGATCTCCCTCCCACTAAACTAGCCTGGAAGGAGGATCAGAAAATCCTGCCTAACACAGAGCATTTTCTGCCTGCCCAAACAAAATGACTTAAGAAACCAATCAAGCTATAGGAAAATGAAACACCACAGCATACCAGAAAATCCACTAAGAGAATGGTTTCAAACACAGGGGAGATACAGGGTCTTCCCATCCCCCCCCAAAAAAAAACAACCAAAAAATCAAAGACCTCTTTTTTGAACCTTTTTTAAAATTTTTATTTTTAAGTGTTTTCTGTTACCCTTTTTATTCTTATAATTTTTATTTTTGGTGTGTGTGTGTGTGTGTGTGTGTGTGTGTGTGTGTTGTGTTTAAACTCTTTTGATCTTTTGGTCCTTTTTGTTGTTTACATTTTTTTCTCTTTCTTTTTTTCATGACTTAATTGTTGCTCTGCTCATGCCCAGATATATACCTGTTGTCAATTATTAAACCTTATTCCCCATTGTGTACATACTTCATCCAGAAATTTATTACTCAACAACCTCTTAGGCTTAATTTCTTTAATAGCAGTATTATCTCTTTATAACTACATAATTTTCAAGTAACTAATTTTAAATATATTTTTGTTGTGAAAATACTGAACAAAGGGTTTACAATTACATGGGCAAAACAATGAGTACATTTCTTATCAAGCATTGTAGCCTCCTCCTTTGTTTCCCTTTCTCATCCCTTGCCATCCTTCCCTCCCCCCCACCAACTCCCCCCCCCAAAGTTGTAAAGTTCGTTTTTCGACATAACAACTTGTACATCTCATTATTGCAATGGGCCCACCTGTATCCTTATTTAAACGATTTGTGTTTTTTTTTTCCTTCCCTTTCACAAATTTATGTTTCCCTCTCCTCCTATCATTTTCTTCTCAATATAATTTCTTTAAATTTATATAATTTTAAGTGTTTCACTTCTTAAATTTAAATTTTTGTTTTTCCATTTTTTTCTTGTTTTTTTAATCTCTTTCCTATCATTCTGTCCAATTCATGTCCCTCTCAAAGATTAGGACTTGGTTAAATTTACTCTCCTTTTACCTCTCCACATGCCTCTAGTCTTATTTTTCCCCACATTTCTCCCTAAAGCTAATAATTTCTGGTTTGCCAAATACTTCTTTGCTGTTCTTAACCAATTAATCAGTGGTTGTTTGATGTTGAATAGATTGTGTCTATTGAACTAAATTGTATCTTCAGCAATTTTGATTGTGCAACTATAGGACTCTGGTTGATGGTTGCCTTAAAATAGTGCTGTAGCACAAAATTGGTATTAGTTTCATACAAAATGGACAGAACGAGCCAGAAAAACACAAGAAAAATGGCAAGTCCAGGTATCTGAACTCCCACTCATGATAATCAGGTGACAGAATAGTTAATGAATAATCCAGAGAAAAGTTCCCCAAAAGCTCTACAAATACTACTGGTAAACATGGTGATTGAAATTATTGAAAATTTGCATAGGGAGCAAGAGGAGGCAAACCAAAAATTAATACAGGAATCTTGTTAGCATTAAGAAGCTACTTAAATATAAATACAGGAATTGTGTAAGCAGGTTGAGAACAGTCAAAGAGAAATACAAGAATCACATGAGCAAGCTGAGAACAGTCATAGAGAATTACAGGAGTTGTGTAAAACATGAGGAAGCTAATGAAAGAGTATTGCAGGAATTGTAAGAGTGGGATGAGAATAGACAAAGAACCATAAAGGCATTCATGGAATCCATAAACAGACAGCAGATAGAATTCAGGAGTACCATAAAGGAAATGCTGAATGGAGCCCGACAGAAGGAATGGCAGTCCAAGGTAAACATAACGAATCAAATAAGTGATTTGAGAATAAACACGGAACACCAAATTAAGGAAGTAAAGTTCATAAAGATCTAAAACAAAGCTCCAACAAAGAATTTGAAGCCATCAAAGCCGACCAAGTAGAAGGAAAAGCAATTAAAAACAACGTAGAGAGTCTTGACAGTAGGTTAGACCATGCAGAAGATCCAATCTCGGGGATTGAAGACAGCCTAGATATTATAGAGAAAGAACATACAACTATCCAAGACAAATCCAAGAAATACGATAGAGCTATTCAATATTTGGAAGACACTATCAGAAGGGCTAATCTGAGGATAATAGGTGTGGAGGAGCACCTAGAGACAGAAGTTAATGGTCTAGGAAATTTATTTAACAGAATCCTAGCAGAGAACTTCCCAAACATACAAAAAGATATGCCTATACAGATTCAAGAAGCTTTTAGAACCCCAAATAGACCAGACCAGAACAGTACATCCCACCATCACATTATAATCCGCACAGCATCAATTCAGACCATGTAAAGGATCCTTAAAGCTCTCAAAGAGAAAAGATCAATTACCTATAGAGGAAAACCCATCAGAATCACCTCAGATTTCTCAGCAGAAATGATTAAAGCAAGAAGAGCCTGGAAAGATGTATGCCATGCCTTAAAGACAAACAACTGTCAATCAAGAATTCTGTACACAGCAAAACTCTCCTTCATAACCGAAGGTCAAATGAAAAGCATCCATAGCAAAGAAAAATTGAAACAATATATTTCCACCAAACCAGGCCTACAAAAGATACTTAAAAATGTTCTAAACATAGAAAACCAAGAAGACCACAGTAAAGGCTGGGAAATGGCATCCAAGAGAATAAAATTAGAACTTAACACCAAAAGCCGACAAGGAAAGTATTGTAGCACATGGAGGCTGAACAACACATTGTTGAATCACCAGTGGGTCATGGGAGAGATTAGAACGGAAATTCAAATGTTCATGACATTCAACAAAAACGAACACACAAATTGTCACCTCCTCTGTGACACAGCAAATGCAGTACTCAGAGGCAAGTTTATAGATTTGAGTTCCTACATCAATAAATTACAAAGATCTGAAACCAACAATTTAATAAGACATCTGAATCTCCTTGAAAAAGAGCAGCAAATTAAATCCCAATCCAGTAGATGGTAAGAAATAATTAAAATTAAAATTAAATCAAAATTAAATGAATTAGAATCCCAAAACACCATAAAAAGAATCAACAAAACAAAGAGTTGGTTCTTCAAAAAAAATTAACAAAATGGACAGACCCTTAGCAAATCTTATCAGAAAAAGAAGAGAACACACCCAAATAAACAAACTCAGAGATGAGAATGTAAATATCACCACACAAACAACCAAAATTCAGAACATTATAAGGGAATATTTCTCAAAGCTTTATGCTAATGAGTTTGAGAACCTGGCAAAAATGGAAGTTTTCCTAGCAAATATCGTCATGCCGAAACTAAACCAAGTTGAGTTAAATCAACTTAACATGCCCCTATCAAGCATTGAAATAGAAGCAGCAAAAAGAGACCTCCCAACTAAGAAAAGTCGGGACCAGATGGATTTACAACAGAATTCTACAAGGCCTTCAAAGCAGAGTTCACACCAATACCCCTACAACTCTTCAATGAAATTGAAAGAGAAAGTTGACTACCGCACTCATTCTATGAAGCCATCATGACCCTCATCCCAAAACCAGGCAAGGACTCATCAAAGAAAGAGAACTAGAGACCCATTTCTTTGATCTACATTGATGCAAAACTCCTCAACAAAATTTTAGCCAATGAACTTTAACAATTCCTCCAAAAAAACATACACCAAGATCAAACAAGTTTCATTTCAGGGATGCAAATCTGGTTCAATATATGCAAATCAATTAATATAATTCATCACATCAACAAGGGGAAGGATAAGAACCACATGGTTACCTCAATAGATGCAGAGAAAGCATTTGACAAGATCCAACACCACTTTATGATGAAGGCTCTGGAAAAAGTATGAATCCAGGGAACCTTCCTCAATACAATAAAGGCTGCATATGACAAATCTACAGCCAGCATTATACTTAATGGTTAAAAACTAAAGCCATTTCCTCTTAACTCTCAAACAAGGAAAGGATGTCCACTCTCTCCACTTCTCCTCAATTTAGTCTTAGGATGCCTATGTACAGCAATAAGACGAGATGGAAACATAAAATTGATCAAAATAGGGAAAGACGATATAAAACTCTCCCTCTTGGCAGATGACATGGTCTTGTATTTAAAGAATCCCATGGACTTCAATCCCAAATTACTCATGCTGATTCAAAACTTTGGCAAAGTAGCAAGGTATAAAATTAACTCTGAAAAATCAATGGCTTTTCTATATGCCAACATTGAGAAAAGCGTGGCTGAAATCAGGAAAGCAACTACATTCATAATAGCCCAACAAAAAATAAAATAACTAGGAATTAACTTAATCAAAGAACTGAAGGATCTTTATGAGGAAAAAAAAACTGAAATAGGAAATCAAAACGGAACTTAGAAAGTTGAATAATCTCCCATGCTCTTGGATTGGAAGGATCCACATCATGAAAATGGCAATACTTCCCAAGGCTATCTAGAATTTCAATGCCATACCTATCAATATTCCAAGCTTGTTCTTCAAGAAAATAGAAGAGGCAATCCAAAAGGTCATATGGAACAATAAATTACCCCAAATAGCAAAAATGATACTTAATAGAAAGAACAGTGCTGGAGGAATATGAGTACCAATTTTCAAACTCTACTACAAAGCCATAATAATAAAAACATCTTGGTACTGGCACAAGAACAGTCCTCACAACAAAAGAAATAGAATTGAAAACCCAGAAATGAACCCACAGACCTATAGCCACCTAATTTTCGATAAAGGAGATAAAAAATAGAATGGAAAAAAGCCAACTTCTTCAGTAAATGATGCTGGCAAAATTGGTTAATCACTTTTAGAAAACTAAAGATAGATCCTTATATATAACCCTGCACAAGAATCAACTCCAAATGGATCAAAGACCTTGGAGTCAAGGCAGAAACCCTGAAAACATTACAGGTCAAAATAGGAGAAACTATAGATCTCCTTGGCATAGGCTGAAATTTTCTTAATAGAGATCCAGAAACACAACAAATCAAAGAAAGGTTAGACAAATAGGATTGCATAAAATTGCAGAGCTTCTGCATGGCAAAGGCATAGCTAGCAATATCAATAGAGAGCCCACAGATTGAGAGAAGATCATCACTAGCCATACGACAGACAAGGGTCTCATATCTGAAATATACCTGGAACTCAAAAAATTTAATCCCCCAACAACAAATCCTCAAAGAAACAACTGCCCAATAAATAAGTGGGCTAAAGACTTACAGAGAAACTTCTGTGAAGAGGAAATTAGAATGGCCAATAGACACATGAAGAAATGCTCTATTTCTCTAGACATAAAAGAAATGCAAATCAAAACAACATTGAGATTACACCCCACTCCAGTTAGAATGGCTATAATCAAAATCTCTAATCACAACAGATGCTGGAGGGGATGTGGATAGAAGGGAACTTTACTGCATTGTTGTTGAGAGTGAAAACTTGTTCAACCACTTTGGAAAGTAGTATGGAAGTTCCTCAAAAGACTCCATATAGAGCTCCTCTATGACCCAGCAATTACAGTTTTGGTCACAGACAAGGCAATACTAAAGCTATCAGCACAGTATGTTTATTACAGCATTATTTACCATAGTTAAGATATGGGACCCACCCAGATGCCTCTCAGTAGATGAATGGATCAAGAAAATGTAGCATATATATATATAGAGAGAGAGATAGATAGATAGATAGATAGATAGATAGATAGATAGATATTTATAGTGGAATTTTATGCTTCTATCAGAAATAATTACATTGCCCCATTTGTTAGAAAATGGAAAGACTTGGAAAAAATTATATTAAGTGAAGTAAGCCAGGCCCAAAGAAACATAGGTCCTACGGTTTACCTTATTTGCAATATCTAGTACATATGTAGGACAAACAGTAAAGGCCGAAAGCTATGTAAATATGACTGTATATGATGATGTTAAGTGAAATGCACCCCAAGATAGGGACACAAATATCTTTTTTCTTTCATACTATAGTTTCTAATGTATTTATAATGTGTCATGTAATTTTTTTGTTGCTTTGTATGTTCTCCCCTCATGGTATAACCCCTATTTTCACTGTATTTGTTGTCGCTGCCCTGCATCTTCTCTAATTCAGGAAGGAGAAGGGAAAAAACAAAATGCTTAAAAAAGGATACAAGCTGACCGATAGTAACAATGAGATGTACAAGACATTATGTTGAAAATGAACTTTACAACTTCGGCAGGGGGGTGTGGTAGTTGTTGAGGTGGGATGGAAGTAATGGTAGGGGGAAAACAAAGGAGGAGGCAAGTATGTAGTGATGATAAACTCTAGGGAGGAAGCCAGAGACAAAATGTTGTTAGTGGCTGTATTCTTTTCTGAAAGGATGCCCTTTCTCTGTCATGAGAATGACTTGTCACAGAGTTGAACTTTAAGCTGCAGCCTCATCCTGAGCTGAAAACAATACCCACCATTCTATGTCTTCTTCTTCCTGTAGAAAAAGACCCAAACCTCAGGGTTCTAGGGCACATCACAACACTTATGGCCTCTAGTGCTTGCCCATGTCCAACACACACACACACACACACACACACACACACACACTCATACACACACACACACACACACACACACACACACACACACACACATCAACATGCTGAGGAAAATTATCCTCCCTTGAAACCAAAGCACTCTTACTTTCTGAGTTGGTCTTATGATATGAAGTTCAAACTGGAGTTGAGAACTTCATTCTGTCTAGATGAGTCTTTGAGGACTTCACACCTACTGAACTCTTCAGGATTTCTAGTGTTAAAGAGAATTCTCTATTTCCTGAAGCCCAGCAGAGCATGGGTTTCCTGATCATCTTAGGAAACTACGCTCAGTGCTAGAAATAACGCTTTTATGCTGTAGGTGCTCCATACATATGGATAACCAACCCCAGATATGTCTGTGTGACTAGAGTCTTCTCAGTCTGATCTCTGCTATCCTTGCTCTGTATATATCTAGGTTAGGAAATTTCTTCCAGATAGAATCTGGTATCCTCTTCATAAAAATGTCTTCCTTGTTTCTTGCCTCAGATAACTGAAGCTATATGCAGAGAATGTTATACTTATAAGGAAAGAGAGGCACAGAAAAGTTTCCACAGCTGTGGACAGCACACTCCACAGGACCAGCCTAAGCTAGCACCACCACTGTTTATGGACATGTGGTTCTGACATCAGCCAAAAAGGATGCTTCTCTGAGCACATACTTCACAAGCCTATTCCTTATGTTCTTCCTGCAGGTAAAGAGTCTCATGGTATCATGGTATTAGAATTGGCACTCACCTTTTGAACAGATAGTTCAGTATATGCTGGGTGTTAACTAACTTATGGTAGGTGTACAGAAAGGGTGTTCTGTGAAGTCAAGTTCTAGAACACCTTGTAAAAGACTTAACCCTGTCCAGGTGACAGTGACAATGTGTTGTACTGTGATATCCTAATGGCATTAGGGAAGACAAACTATACATACAATGATTCTAGGGGCATAGAGATACTCTATCTTTTACTCAAATAGCAGGTAAAATCTTTGTTGTACTATTCATTTTGAGCAGAAATGCCCTCTTTTTGCCATGAGTGTATGTGGACCATCTGTAATTATAATTCAATTCAATATCCCCTTAATTCTTACAAATACTTAATGGATGCATACTTCATCTTAGAAGATAATTCTTTTATTGTTATGGTAAAAGTGATATACAGATGGCTTACTGTTAAGTAAGTCAAGTAATGAATACATTTCTTTTTGAACAGCATCAACCCTACCCTTTCTTCCTCCATTTTTTCCATCCCAAACTTGCTCACGAGTTGTAGTTCATTTTCAAAATAGTGTCTAGTGATTATCTCTGCTGCATTTTGTCCTACAATTTCTATGCTCCCCCTTTACACTCCCCAAAAGAGTTAAACTTACATACAAGACAAAATGTACAGAAAATAAAAACAAGACAAAGAAAACAAACAAAATATCGAAACCTTCATTTCCAAATCTTTGAGTTCATTTCTATAAATATCATTTTATATGCTCATATGCAATCACTTATTGGGATTCATGACCCTCTTTGGAATATCCTCCTTGGGTCTCACAGTGTGAATGATTGGAGTCCAGTATAATTTATCATGTGTTTTTTGTGTATTTTTTTTGTCTTTTTCCATCCAGTGTATTTTTTGTCTTTTATCATCCAGCTTGTTTACTTTTAATTTATATGAATATTCTAGTTAGAAAAAAAGGAGGGAAACCATGCAACCTATGTCTCTGTTGGTATTGCTTAATTTACTTAATATAATTTTTTCCACATCTTTCCATTTCCTTCTGAATGGCACAGTATTATTCTGTCTTATGGAAGCATATAATTCCATTGTGTCCTTTCTTGATGCATTTGTCTTTTGTAGGGCTTTACTCAGAGTCCTGGAAGCAATTGCTGGCTGCAGAGAGAGAGAGAGAGAGAGAGAGAGAGAGAGAGAGAGAGAGAGAGAGAGAGAGAGAGAGAGAGAGAGACAGGCAGCCATGCCCCTGGGTGTAAAGACCCCACATGTGTACACACAAGGCCAGCCCATGTGCTGATTATATGCTTCCTGTCACAGAGGTTCTTTAGGCACACACTTGCAGCCATCTTCCCTGGACACCATGTCCAGGTACCAAGGATGCCCTATATTGTGAATGATCTCTGTTTTTCAGCACCCTGATGTTAAAGAGCTAAAACTTGGGATAAAGCACTACAATATGGACAAAAATGGAACATTTTGTTTAGATAGTAACTTCCTGATTAAAACTCCAAATAGCTCAGTAAATAAGAACAAGAAATAACAATTGGGATTATATCAAACTAAAAACTTTTAGCACAACAAAGTAAACAATCAATAGATCAGGAACATTGTTGCTTCCTTAGGCAATGGTAAATGGATGCATTTGTAGAGACCTCTGTATATGGAATCTGGATTGTAACCTGCTTGAATCAACCAGCAATGTTCTGTAGCTGTTTTGGATAATAGGTGTGTGAATTTACCATCTGGGTATGATGCAATAATATCTTTCATTGACATCTCACTGGCATAATTTTTTTGGCCATTTCACCATGCACCTGAAATGGCATATTCTGATGCAATCCGGTTGCATCATCCCAAATAACTTTGATGCAAATAGTTCCTTGACACAGATATTAGAGCAAATACATCAAAGACAACTTCATCCCTGGGGCATCACTATCTGCGGTCCTGGAGGAAATCACACTACTTAGGATGAAGAAGGAGAATCTGCAAACATGTTTTCAACTCATGTTTTACTCTGCATTCAGGGCCGCAGATGCAGAGCCCCAGGGAAGTTTTACCCATTCTTCCTGAGGATTCACAGAGGCTTTGATGAAAGGTGCACTACAGTGCACCTCTCTGTCAATAAAAAGACAGATAGACATGAATAAAAAGGTTTATGAATATATATACTTGACAGCCAGAATTTCACCTAGGCAGGTGCGTCATGGATGGAGATGTAATGATTGCTGGGTTTTTCCCTTTTTACACTTTGGGAACAGATCGCAGTCAAAGTGATGATTCTGGAGATGGACAGAACAAGCCGTAAGTAACATCATTGTATTTCCATTTACTAATTTGTTCTCAGGATGGGCAATGGTAACTCCAAGTGCACACATGAATGCTCTCTGTCTTCTCTACCCTGACATCCCATCCTTTTGCTAGAGAAACACCTCAGTTTCATTATTTTATCTCGTATCTACTTTTGAGTGGTTTTCTGCCTACAAGTAAGAGAGAAATCTAGTTTCCATCCAAGTATATTCTTCTTTCTATGATGGTAAGCTCTTCGTGATATTTACTTCAGTTTTATCTACCTTTTGATTTGTAGAACGTCCTCTTTGCTTGATTGATTATTGCTACTGTGTTTTCACACTCTATTTCCTTTTCTTTATGAATTTAATTTTAATATAAAGATGATTATAGAGAGGTTATAGTTATGTAAGTCAGGTAAGGAATACATTTCTTTTGGAACAATGTTACTCCTCCCCTTGTTTCCTCCCACTTCTTGATCTCCTGACTCCTCTTCTGCTCCAAGATGTAAAATTCATTTCCAAAGCAGTGTCTAGTAAGTATTACTGTTAAATTGGCACACCTTTTGTCTCACTGTTTCTACTTGATTATTTCATTCCTTTTAATAACTTGCAGAAGTTTTTACCATTTCCTAAATTTTCTATAGCCATAGGTTTTTTTATTTTCTTTTATCATTATTTTATTTTTAATTTTTAAAAATTACATTGAAAAGATGATATACCAAGTGGTTACATAATTAAGCTAGTGAGTATGTTTCTTTTTGAACAGTGTCACTCCCTCCCTCATTCTCCTTCAGTTTCTCCTATCCCGACTACTCTCCCTGACAAAGGGTATAGTTTCTGCCATATTGTCTAATGTGTATCATTGCTTAATTGTTTCACCTTTTGTCCCACCCTTTCTGTTTCCCATTCTCTTCCACAAATTAGATAAGCTTATATGCAAAACAGAGGGTAGAAGAATAACAAACAGGACAAGAGGGGATTAAACCAAAGAAAAAGGGAAAGGAAAAAATGAAAAAAGAGGAAAAAGAAGAACAGAAAAGAGCACAATAAAAAATCACCTTGTTTCTAGTTCCTTCAGATGCAGTGCAGGTGCTTCAGCTAATTATCTGTTCTCTTTAATTATAGGAAAGGTTATGTTTTCCTTTTATTCCCCTTTTTCTATACCCATATGGTTTTCATTTTCATTTGTTCCAAGGAACAGTTTATTTCTTGAAATTTGCCTTGAAAACAATTCACTTTATCATGCATTAATCATGTAATTAAATTGAATACTCTTAATTATTATTTTACTACTTAATTTTGGTTAATGGATAATTCATGTAATTTTCTGGTTATATGCTTATTTTCCTTGTTAATTTCTTTTTTTGGGGGGGGGGTCCAGTCGTGGTGCCTGAACTCTGGGCCAGGGCTCTGTCCTTCAACTCTTCAGCTCAAGGCTAACACTCTACCACTTAAGCTACAGCACCACTTCTGGCTTTTTTCTTTTTGCATATGTGGTGCTGAGAAATCGAACCCAGGGCCTCATGCATGCAAGGCAAGCGCTCTACCACTGAGCCACGTTCCCAGCCCCTTCCTTGTTAATTTCTATCCTTACTATATGTGTTTGTATATATGCTCAATATACTTTCAACATTTTTAAAATCTGGATGGCTTTGTGTCCCATCCCATGATTGTTTGTTTGGAGAAAAGTTTTACTCAGAAGTTGAATGAGGTGTTCTGCTGGTGTATGTGAGGATCTTCTGATCAAGTGTGAAATTTAACTCTGCTGCCTCCCTGTTGATTTTGTCTGAATGATCCATTCATAAAATCTTCAGCTATTATTATATTGAGGACTATCAAAGTCCGCTTAACATAGTTTAATGATTGTATAGTATGTACATACACATTTTGAATTGCTACTTCATCTTGTAAATTTGATATCTTCATCATTACATTACAAAATGTCACTTCATTGCTTTGATTAAAGTCTATTGGATATGTTATAGACACTCCTACTTTCTTTTGTATTTCATTTGTATTTACTGACCTTTCTTATACTCACTGAGGGCCATTGATGGTGAAGTGAGTTTCTTGGCATCAACGTTTCCTTTGGCCTTGAGTTTTTATTCATTCAGCCATTTTAGCTTTTACAGGTAGAATTTCATGCATTTACCTTTGCAGTCATTGTTGACAGGTCAGAGCTCCTTATTGCTATTATGAAATTTGTACTCCATGTTAATTGAAGCTTCTTCCACTCTTTCTCTCCTTCAGTGGTTATGAAGGAAGTTCAATAGTAGTGTCTTTTGATTACTGGATTACGAGCTTTCATTTGCTGTTATATATTTTCTGGTAATTACTGGGCTGAAAATAGATGACAGGAAGCTATTTTGGAATAACAACTATCTGGGATGAGGAGGATGAAATAAAAAGAGAAAATAAACATACAAGCAATAGAGGGCTATGATCAAAGTCCATAAATGAATGTTCAGAAATGTCATAATGAAATCTTTTAATTTAATTTTAAATTAAATCTTTCATTTAATATATTAAGATGAAATGTTAAAGACAAACAGGAACTGCAACTGCATTATATTCCTCTTATCATTTGTAATAGTGGATATCCAATTTTATATTCTACAGTAATTACAAGATATAATTATATTAACAATTTTTCTCTCTGCATAAAAATTGTGTGTGTGATTTTGCTAGCACATTTACAATGTTAGAGTATTTTCAACAAGTTTTATAGCCACTTTGCCAATAGGTTTTATACATTCTTGAACATTTTTATTACTCATCAATGGTTCAATCTTTTGGACAGAATGCTTTTCTGTTAACTATGTAAAAATAACTGTTTATTTTTGTATACAGTGGTTCCATAAACATTTAGCATTTCCCATTTAAAAACTTCTTCAAACAGCTGTCTACCCCATTCTGATTTTCTCACAAAGTGGTCATGTTACATGGGCATTAAATTTGGTTGACAATAGAATAGTTTTGGTTTTTTTTTTTTTGTGGAACAGGTGTGTGGGAGTATAATTGTACTTGTCTGGGAATATCTTTACCCTTTTATCCTTGACTTCTAATGGATGTCTTTGCTGGCAACAGTAATCTTGGTACACAATTTATCCATTTTTGTCCCTAATATTTTAAAGATTGTCTGCCATGCTCTCCAGGATTCTATGGATTCTACTGAGGAGTCAGCCATTAGGAAAACAGAGAAATACCTATGTGCTATGAGTTCGATTTGTAGCTTCTGTACACGACTATGTGTTGTGGTCAAACATTTGATTAAGCTTTCATCTCTAGATATCTCATATTTCTATCATTGTCTACATTAGGAAATTTAAATTCTGCCATTGCTTCTTAGAACAAGCATTTTAACTTTTTGTCATTCTCAACCATTTACTAAATCCCCAATACACTAATATTTTCTTTTTCAAAATAGTGTTGTCAGCTTTTGACCAATCATTTTCCACATGTCTTCATTCTTACTTTCAGGTTCCTCCTACATATGCATATGTTCAATTAGACTTTATTCAAGCTTACTATTTGTTTCTGTTTAGAAGACATCATTAACATGTAGGCTTCCAAATTGAAATTTCAAATATGTGTACACCATGTGTTAAACAAGTTAAGCCTCACATTTGTATTTCTTTCTTGCCTCCATTATTTCCTTTTAAAACAATATGTATTGATTCAATATTATTTCTTTAGAATGTGTGTACACATACTCACACCATTGCACAGACATAACAGAGAGAGAGAGAGAGAGAGAGAGCAAAGTTTTGATTCTCTTTATTCCTCTGTAGTCGTTCTAGAATCTCAAAATAACAATATTGGGAAGGTAATAGAGATTACTGCATTTTACAATGGTGGCCTTGAATCTTTGGATTTCAATGTAAAGCTTACAATTCTTTCATTACTCTTCATGTTGGAGATTTCTTTCTCCATTATGATGTGCTTGCAGTTAGATTCATCCCGTTGGTTTTATTACATAAATAAGAATAAAATTCCTTTACCTGGTATTTGAGCTCTCTTCTGGCTGATATTGTAGGAAGAGCTGTTCAATATGTCAGGTCTGTTAGTTAGAGAAACTTAATATAGAATCTTCCTTAAATGACTATTGAAGATGTATTACTTAGCCCAGCCTGCCTTATAACCACATAAGATAAACTGGGTGACCGAAAACACACAATTTTTCACACAGTGGAGCTAGTTACTCGAATTATCTTCGCAAGAGAATAATTTGGTGTCTCATGAAAGACTATTCCCTGTTTACTGGGCAACATTAATGTTTGCTGTGGTGCATGTGATAATGGGGAATAAGCAAGCTCTCTCTTAAGTTTCTTAATCTTATGCATGACAAATTCCCTTCATGTCCTTAATCCCATAGACAACCATAAAAGACTATATTTGCATTCCATCATAGTTGGGATAATGCTTTAACATATTCATTGGCAGAGAAGCAAGTATTTAGTCCATCAAATTGATAAGTTTTAAATTTCTATGCTCATTATGCAGGTTTATCTTCAACACCTACCAGTTTGTTTTGGCCTTGGCTTTTGCTATTGAAGAGATCAATGAAAATCCTCATATTTTACATAACTTGATGCTAGGATTTAATATCTGTAATGCTCACATGGAAGCTTGGAAAACATTTAAAAATCCCTTCCCGAGCCTTTTTGGGAAGGACAACCTTCCAAACTACTCCTGTGTGAGAGTGAGCAAGTCTATAGCAGTACTGACAGGACCATCAGGATTATTATCTGCCCAGATTGGTATATTGCTGAACCTGTACAGGTTTCCCCAGGTGAGAGTGGGAAGAATGAAGGGATATAAAGAAGTATCTAATTTGGTGCCATTTCAGCTGTTAGAAGGTAATTATAGGAAGATACTGGATTTATGAACCTATCAAATTTTGTGATATCAAAGAGTAAGTATTCAAAGTAATAAAGATCCACACCACCATTTTTAGGAAAGGGACTGGAAAAGTTAGAGCCACAAAGAGATTGTTTGGACTTTAAAGCCTTGTCAATAATTTTCTTAAAAAATCAGGAAATGGAAAAATGACTTTAAAGTATAGCAATATGTTGAGATGTGTCCTGATGGCTAACTGCAAACCTAGCTACTAAGGAGACATCTCTAATTAACCAAAAAAAGCAGGAAGTAATGTGTGGTTTGAGTGATAGAGAGGTAGCTTTGAGGGAGAAAGCCAAGGAAGTGCACGAGGCCTTGAGTTCATGCCCCTACAATAGTACACACACACACACACACACACACACTCACACACACACTCACACACACACACACACACGTGTGCGCATGCACGTAAGATATTATGTTGAATGATGTAACTCAGACTCACAAAGGGAAAGGGGCATGTGTTCTCTCATATGTGAAAGTTAAATCTAAAATATGAACATGTAATATAAAATAAATATAGGACACACACATATCCATTTACAAATATATTTGATTAATCTGAAAACACAGAGGTACACATAGAGGTGGAATCCCATGGTATAACATTTCTGATCAACTAAGAGATATAAAACACTAACACTAGAACATTGAAGCATAACTTGTCTGGGGAGAGTTGTTAGAGGGATGTGCAAAGGTGCAGAGAAATATGGAATAGATGGGTGGGAAAATACAACATATCACATATATGTATGTATATGTCTATATATAGATATTTAGATATATATACATATTCAGATGTGTGTGTGAAAATGGACCTAGGAAAGTCAAGGAATGGGTAGATTTGCTATAGATTGAATGAGTTGATGGAAATAGTGATAAAGATCAAGGAGCTTTGTAGGAACAAATTGAAATGTACAACTATTAAAAGCAATTTTTTAAACTAAGAAAAATCTATCTTCCACCTACTTCAAATGGTTATTTAATACATATCATAAGTGAGATCATAATGGATAGAAATCTTCTCATTCATGGAGCATCCAATTTTCATTCCCTTTAGCTTACATTTGGGCCTTTTGATCATGCTCTGAGTGACCATAAGACTTTCCTGCTCTGTATCAGATGGCCTCAAAGGACACATCGATAGCCATTGCCCTGATCTCCTTACTCCTTCATTTCATCTGGAACTGGGTTGGACTATTGACCTCACAAGATGAGAATGGCTTGTGGATTCTTCCTGAATTGAAAGAAGAGATGGACAAGAATAGAATTTGTGTAGACTTTGAGCTACCAATCCCAACCTCTGGCTTGGCATATGTTTTTAAGTCATGGCACTTTATAAACAGATTAATAAATCTTCAGCAAATGTCCTCATCATACATGGTGATAATGAAGCCTTACTAGATATGGTAAGATGTATTGAGCAATTTTTAGTAAAAGGAAAAGTTTGTATCATGAACTCACAGCTAGAGTTCACCATGAGGAGGTAATTTTTGTACTAGGTTCATTACATGTACCTCTCATTTTTTCACACCATCATCCAGAGAATTTGGGATTCACAGATTTTGTCAAGGCAGTTAACCCTTTCAAATATCCAGAAGACTTTTTCCTAGCGAGGCTATGGTTTCTGTCTTTTAGTTGTTCAGATTCAGAGTCAGACTGTGTAACGTGGGAGAACTGTCCTCACAAAGCCTCCTTGGATTTGTTGCCTGGACACATTTTTGACACGACTGTCTGGAGACAGTTACCATATATACAATGCTGTGTATGCTGTGGCCCAGGCTCTCCATGAGCTGCTTCTTCATCAAACAGAAGCACAAACAGTGGGAAAGAGGGAAGGGACAGTGACTTCCCCTGCACAGGTAAGGCCTTCTGTGTTAGATGACATACCCCATAGGCAATGTCACTTCCTAGATAGTTTTCATGCCATATAAAATTTAAGCATTTTAGGTATGTTTTACAAAAAGCAACAAATAATATTTGTTTAAATGTCTGTGAAGTACGCTGGACGTATTTTTGTGCTCTTCAGGAAAAGCAGGCCATAACAAGGATCAAGTGAGTTCCATGTTTTATAAATTCTTTTAGTTACAAATAGCCTCAACATATTCATAGCAGATAGTTTTCCTTGTTTTTTATTGTCAAGATGATATACAGAGCGGTTACAGTTACACAAGTAAGATAGTATGTGCATTTCTTGTCAAACTTGTTACCCCTTCATTCATTTTTCTCTTCCTTTCCCTACCCCTCCCCCTAAAATTGTACAGATCATTTCCAAAATATTGTCTTGTGTATATTGCTGTTGCATTGGCCCCTCCCTTATAGCAGATGTTTTGAAAACTATAAATGCACCTTGATTTTCCCTATGAGTTTCTTATGTAATAGCAAAGGATGACCTGCTGAAAAGAATTATCCACATTTTGCATGAGGGACCTAGTTTTATTCTACTTTAAATATTAAAATTTTACCAAGTTCATATTAGCAACATGCATAAAATTAGTGTTTGTAGGAAACACTGGCAAGACGACTGAGAGTCATCTTATTTGTGACTCTCTAGACTTGGTTTCTTTTGAAAAGATTGCATCTACCCCTTTGCTGAATGACCAAGATTTGGCAAAATTATTTTTATTCCTCCATAGATTTTCTTCTGGAATGCTTCATTAGGTGGTTCTACTATTCTTTCATTCTACATCAAAATTTAAAGGCAATCAGGAACTTTTTTTCTTCAGGTTTTCTGTCTTAACTCGGGATGTACTTCACCATAAGGTGATGTATGTCTTTTAGCTGCACTCTTTTCTGAAGAACATCCAGTTTCACAATGCTGCTGGAGATCAAGTGACTTTGGATGACAAAAGGAAATTGGAAGCAGACTATGACATTGTAAACATATGGAATTTCCCAGAGGGTCTTGAACTTGAGGTGAAAGTAGGAAAGTTTTCTCCATATGCTCATCAACTGTCTTTATCTGAAGATATGGTACACTGGACCATAGGAAATACAGAGGTGAGTTGGGTTTAATTGCAATGATTTTAAGGACATATAAGTAAGAAAATTTCAGCCTTAAAATGTATATCTGGTTGGATGACATATAAGAAAATTTCAGCCTTAAAATGTATATCTGGTTGGATGCCCGCAACCTATTCCTGTAATACTAGCTAACTAGGTGACTGAGATACAAATATTGTGGTTGGAAGGCAGTCTAAGCAGAATCTTCTCTGAGATGCTTATTTTCATTTAACCACCAAAAAAGCAGGGCTGGACACTAGTGACTCATGCCTGTAATCCTATCTACTCAGGAGAAAGATATCCTCAGGTCTAAGATTACGTATCTGTTGAAAGTCCAACTGGGCAGAAGAGTCTTTGAGACTCTTTTCTCAATTGACCATCGAAAACCTCAGATGGAACCTCAGGTCAAATGGTAGAGTGCTTATCTTCAGGAGAAAAAAGCCCTAGGAAAATGAACATGTACTTATATCAAACCCTGGGACTAGGACAAAAAAAAATAGACATTCACAGTCTCTAAATGGGGATTTAGAATAGTGTCATAAAATGCATATTTCTTTTTTTATTTTTTATTTTATTTTATTTTTTTTTGTGAACATACTGTAGAGAGGGGTTACAATTACGTGGGCAGGATAATGCATATATTTCTAATCAAGCATTGCAGCCTCCTCCTTTGTTTACCCTTCACATCCCTTCCCAGCCTCTCCCCTACCTCCCCACCAAATCCACCCTCCTTCCCCCGCTCCCACACCAATGCTGTAAAGCTCGTTTTCGACATGACAACTTGTACTTCTCATTGTTGCAACAGGTCCATCTGTACCCTTAAACGACTTGTTTTTCCCATTCCCTTCCCCACAAGTTATACTGACATCAAATATAGTGAAAGCAGGGGTTATACTGTGGGGGAGGGACATACAAAGCAACAAAGAGATAACCTTATAAATGCTTTAAAAATGCATGAAAGAAAAAAACCATTAAAATAAATATCTAAGGGTTCATTTTCCTAACATCACATTATCTGACCTTTTCCGATCGACTCATACATATACTAGATATTGCATATAAGGGAAAACATGGGACTTATGTTTCCTTGGGCCTGGCGTACTTCACTTAATATAATTTTTTCCAAGTTTTTCCATTTCCTAACAAATGGGGCAATGTCATTCTTTCTGATGGAGGCATAGAATTCCATTGTGTATATGTACCACATTTTCTTGATCCATTCATCTACTGAGGGGCATATGGGTTGGTTCCATATCTTTGCTATGGTAAATAATGCTGCAATAAACATAGTTGTGCTGGTAGCTTTAGTGTGGTCTTGTTTGTAAACATTTGGGTAAATGCCCAAAAGTGGGATTGCTGGGTCATAGGGGAGCTCTATGTGAAGTTTTTTTGAGGAACCTCCATACTGCTTTCCAAAGTGGTTGAACAAGTTTACATTCCCACCAACAATGAAGTAAGGTTCCCTTCTGTCCAAATCCCCTCAAGAATCTGTTGTTGTTACAATTCTTGATTTTTGCCATTCTAACTGGAATGAGGTGGTATCTCAATGTTGTTTTGATTTGCATTTCTTGTATGGCTAGGGACGTTGAGCATTTCTTCATGTGTCTATTGGCCATCCTTCTTTCTTCTTCAGAGAAGTTTCTCTTTAAGTCTTTCGCCCACTTATTTATTGGGCAGTTGTTTCTTTGAGGATTTGTTGCTGGGTGTTTTAATTTTTGATTTCCAAGTATATTTTAGATATGAGAACCTTGTCTGTTGTATGGCTAGTGAAGATCTTCTCCCAATCTGTGGGCTTTCTATTGATCTGGATAGCTATGTCCTTTGCCATGCAGAAGCTCTGCAACTTCATGCAATCCCATTTGTCCAACCTTTCTTTGATTTGTTGTGTTTCTGGGTCTCTATTCAGAAAATTTCGGCCTGAGCCAAGGAGACCTAGGGTTTCTCCTATTCCATCCTGTAATGTTTTCAGTGTCTGATTTGACTTCGTGGTCTTTGATCCATTTGCAGTTGATTCTGGTGCAGGGTGATATATAAGGATCTAGCTTTAGTTTTCTACAAGTAGTTAACCAATTTTGACAGCACCATTAACTGAAGAGGCTTTCTTTCTTCCATTCTATTGTTTTAGCTCTCTTATCGAAGATTAGATGGCCATAGGTCTGTAGGTTCATTTCTGGGTTTTCATTTCTATTCCATTGGTCCTGAGGTCTGTTCTTATGCCAATACCAAGCTGTTTTGATTACTATGGGTTTATAGTAGAGTTTGAAATTTGGTATTGTTATTCCTCCAGCAGTTTTCTTTCCGTTGAGGAGTGTTTTTGCTATTTGGGGTCTTTTATTGTTCCATATGAATTTTTGGATTGCCTCTTCTATTTCCTTGAAGAGTGAGGTTGGAATTTTGATAGGTATCGCGTTCAATTTATAGGTAACCTTGGAAAGTATTGCCATTTTCACGATGTTAATCTTTCCAATTCAGGAGCATGGGAGGTTTTGCCATTTTTAAATTCTATTTTGATTTCCTTTTTCAAGGTTTTAAAGTTTTCATCATGGCAATCCTTCACTTCTTTGGTTAAGTTAATTACTGGGTATTTTATTTTTTGTGGGGCTATTACAAATGGAGTTGCTTTCCTAATTTCACCCCATTTTTCTCATTGTTTGCATACAGAAAAGCCATTGATTTTGGGGGGTTAATTTTATACCCTGCTACTTTGCCAAAGTTTTGAATCAGCTTGAGTAATTTGGGAGTGGAGTCTATGGGATTATTTAAATATAAGATCATGTCATCTGCAGAGGGAGAAGTTTATTTTTTCTTTCCCTATTTGGATCCCCTTTATGTCTGCATATTGTCTTATTGCTGAATCTAGGCAATCTAATACTAGATTGAAGAGAAGTGGAGATAGTGGACCTCCTTTTCTTGTTCCTGAGTTTAGAGGAAATGGCTTTAGTTTTTCACCATTAAGTATAATACTGGCTGTAGGTGTGTCATAGACAGCCTTTATTGTATTGAGGAATGTTCCATGGATTCTTAATTTTTCCAAAACCTTCATCATAAAGGAGTGTTGGATCTTGTCTAATGCTTTTTCTGCATCTGTTTAGATAACCATGTGGTTCTTATTCTTGCTCCTGTTTATGTGATGAATAATATTAATTGCTTTGCGTATATTGAACCAGTTTTGCATCAATGAAATGAATTCTGTTTGATCCAGGTGTATAATTTTTTGGATGGATTGTTGAAGTCGATTGGCCAAAATTTGTTGAGAAGTTTTGCATCAATGTTCATCAAAGAAATGGGTCCATAGTTCTCTTTCTTTGATGAGTCCCTGCCTGGTTTAGGGATGAGTGTGATGATGGCTTCATAGAAGGTGTTCGGTGGTGAACTTTCTCTTTCAATTTCATTGAAGAGTTGGAGGAGAATTGGTGTGAGCTCTGCTTTGAAGGCCTTGTAAAATTCCACTGTAAAACCATCTGGTCCTGGACTTTTCTTAGCTGTGAGGTCTCTTATTGCTGTTTCTATTTCAATGCTTGATATGGGCCTGTTAAGATGGTTTAACTCATCTTGGTTTAGTTTTGGCATGTCAATATTTGCTAGGCAAAGGTCCATTTCTGTCAAGTTCTCAAACTTATTAGCATAAAGTTTTGAGAAGTATTCCCTTATAATGTTCTGAATCTTGGTTGTTTCCGTGGTGATGTTTCCATTCTCATCTCTGAGTTTATTTATTTGGGTTTATTCTCTTCTTTTTCTGATAAGATTCTCTAAGTGTCTGTCAATTTTGTTATTTTTTTCGAAGAACCAACTCTTTGTTTTGTTGATTCTTTCTATATTTTTTTTGGCTTCTAATTCATTTAATTCTGATTTAATTTTAATTATTTCTTTCCGTCTACTGGATTGGGGTTTATCTTGCTTCTCTTTTTCAAGGAGGTTTAGATGTGTCATTAAATTCTTGGTTGTAGATCTTTCCAATTTGTTGATGTAGGAGCTCAGAGCTATAAACTTGCCTCTGAGTGCTGCCTTTGCTGTGTCCCAGAGGAGCTTGTAATTTATGTATTCATTTTTGTTGAATAGCATGAACATTTGAATTTCCCTTTTAATCCCTTTCATGACCCACTCGTGATTCAACAGTGTGTTGTTCAGCCTCCATGTGATACAGGAATTTCCTTAGTGGCGTTTGGTGTTGAGTTCTAATTTTATTCCCTTGTGGTTAGAGAGAATGCAAGGTACAACTTCAGTGTTTCTGAATTTAGACAAGTTTGCTTTGTGGCCTAAAATGTGGTCTATTTTAGAAAATGTTCCATGTGCTGCTGAGAAAAATGTGTATTCTGATGCTGCTGGGTGAAAGATTCGGTAGATGTCAGTTAAATCTAGTTGATCTATGCAGTTGTTTAGATCTGCGGTTTCTCTGTTGAGTTTTTGCCGAGTTGATCTATCTAGTGGGGAGAGTGGTGTGTTAAAATCCCCAACTATTAATGTCTTTGGATCTATATGGGATTTGAGGGAAAGTAGTGTTTCTTGGATAAATTTGGGTGCTCCATTGTATGGAGAATACATATTTAGAATTGTAATATCCTCCTGAAAGAGAGATCCCTTAATTAGTATGTAGCGACCGTCTGTATCTCTTTTCACGAATTTTAATTTGAAGTTCATTTTATCTGGTATTAGGATTGCAACTCCCGCCTGTTTTATGGGGGCCGTTTGCTTTGTAGATTTTGTTCCACACATTGAAAATGTGTTTGTTTTTACGGGCTAGAATGTGACTCCTGAAGGCAACAGATAGAAGGGTCTTGTTTTTTAATCCAACTAGACAGTCTATGTCGCTTAATTGGAGAGTTAAGTCCGTTAAAGTTAAGATATAAGACTGAGAGGTATTTGGGATTTCTTCCATGTTATCCACCTTCTTGGGGGCTGTGAAAACTGGGTTCTTCCTATGGTTCTTGGATTCTCAGTTTGGGTGCAGTTTCTTGGCCTTTATTGTTGTCTTGTTGGTTTTCTATGTGTCGGACATCTTTAAGAATCTTTTGTAGGGCTGATTTGGTGGAGATGTATTGTTTCAACTTTTGTTTGCTATGGAAGATTTTTAGTTGGCCTTCAGTTATGAAGGAGAGTTTAGTTGGGTACAGTATTCTTGGTTGATACTTGTTTGTTTTTAGGGCATGGCATACATCATTCCAGGCTCTTGTTGCTTTGATTGTCTCTGTTGAGAAATCTGAGTTGATTCTAATTGGTTTCCCTTTATAGGTGATTAATCTTTTCTCCTTGACAGCTTTAAGGATCTTTTCCTTGGTCTGAGTTGGTCCTGTGTGGATTATAATGTGGCGGTGGCATGTCATATTCTCATCTATTTGGGGTTCTAAAATCTTCTTTTATCTGAATAGGCCTTTCTTTTTGCACGTTTGGGAAGTTCTCTGCTAGGATCCTGTTAAACAAATTTCCTAGACCATTAACTTCTGTTTCTAGGTGCTCCTCTACACCCATTATCCTTAGATTAGGCCTTCTGATGGTGTCTTCCAAGTGTTGGATAGATCTATCATATTTCTTGGACTTGTCTTGGATGGTTGTATGTTCTTTCTCTATAATATCTAGGCTGTCTTCAATTCCTGAGATTCGATCTTCTGCATGGTCTAACCTGCTGTCTAGACTTTCTACTTTGTTTTTTATCTCTTTTCCTTCTAATTGGTCAGTTTTGATGGCTTCAAATTCTTTGTTGAAGCTTTGATTTACATCTTGTATGACCTTCTTTACTTCCTTAATTTGGTGTTCAGTGTTTATTCTCAAATCACTTAGTTGATTGGTTAATGTTTCCTTGGACTCCCTTTCCTTCTGTTGGGTTCCATTCAGCATTCCCTTTGTGGTCTCCCTGACTTCCTTCAGCTCTTTGTTAATGGATTCCATGCTTTTAGTGATCTTTGTGTATTCTCTTCCTGCCCTCTCAATTCCTGTATTACTCTTTGATTAGTTTCCTACCGTTTGTGCGATTCCTGTAGTTCTCTTTGAGTGTTCTCAGCCTGCTCACATCATTCCTGCCTTTCTCTTTGAGTATTCTCAAGCTTCTCATGCAAATCCTGTATCAGTTTTTGAGTAGCTTCCTCACGCTTATGATATTCCTGTATAAACTTTTGGATTGCCTCCTCTCTCTCCCTATCACACTCATACAGAATCCTTTGTATGTTTTCAATCTTTTCATTTATCATGTTTGCCAGCAATGTTTCTAGAGCTATTTGGGAACTCTCCTCTGGATTATTTATTATCTGTTCTGTCCCCGATTATCAAGATTGGGAGTTGAGATACCGGGATTTGCCATTTTTCTTGTGTTTTTCCGGCTTACTCTGCCCATTTGAGATGAAAATAGCACCAGTTTTGTGCTAGAACAATATCCTAAGGCAAGCATCAACCAAAGTCTGTATTTGCACAGTCAATAGTCTACAGATACAATCTAGTTCAACAAATACATCTATTCAACATCATCAAGTATACGTTAATGGGCTACAAACCGCAAAGAAGAATTTGGAAAACCAGAAATTATTAGGGTTAGGGAGAGATGTGGGTAAAAAATAGGAATAGGGTGATGTGGGAAGGTACAGGGAGAGTTACAAAGAAAGAGAAAGGGAAAAGATAAGAGACCAGAAAAAAATAGAAAAGTTTAAATTATAAATATTATGCAGAAGAGAAAACACACTATTCAGAGAAGAACGTGAATATAATGAGAGAAGCGGAGGGATATAAAGGAGATGTGAAAAACTTAAAAATAAAAATACCTACAATATTATATATGTATAAAGACGTAGTACTGCTATTAAGGAATTTAAGTCTCAGAGGTTTTGAATTGAGTAATAATTTGTGGATTAAGTGTGTACACAATGGAGGACAGAGTGTAATAGTCAACTACGGGATTATCTGAGGATGTGCAGGACAAGAAGTAAGTCTTATAAAGAAGAATGAAAGATAGGAAAAGGTGAAAAGGATTTGAAAGGAAGAAAAGAGATCAGAAGTTCAGTATAGCTAAACAAAAAACAAAAAGATAATTTAAAAAGAAAAAAAAGAGAAAGAAAACTAAAAAAGAAAGAAAAACTCACATTCACGTACCCTAAAATAAAAATTATAAGAGGAAAAAAATGTTACTGGAAAACAATTTTTTTTCAAAAAAGGCAAAAATTAAAAATTAAAAAAAAAGTTAAAAAGAATTTTTTTTATAAAAGGTACACAAAAAAGAAAAAAAAGTTCTTTGATTTTTTTGCGAGGAGTGGGCAAAATCCTGTATCTCCCTCATGTCCATAACCAGCCTCTTGTTGGAGTCTCTGGTCTGCTTTTGGTCCTGTGGCTTGGTTGGTTTCTTAAGTCAGTTTGTTTGAACAGGCAGAAAAATGCTCTGCTTTACCCAGGATTTTGTGATCCTCCTCCCAGGCTAGTTCAATGGGAGGCAGATCTGGTTTGAGTATCACAAAAGAGGTGGATGCAGTGATGAGGCTAGGTTCTGGGTAGAGTTGAGGCCTTTCATAAAACAGTAGCTTTTCCCTGGGGCTAGTTTGTGAAAACCTCACAGAGCCCAGCCTGGAGCCATTCTCAGGGTTTCTGTTTACTGAATTTCAATTGATTGTTGAGGCTGCTAGAGGGAGGGGCAGCCTCTGGCTCTGATTACCCAGTGAAGAAAGCCACTCTTAGGGCTGGCGCCCGAGCTGGGTGACTTTTCCCTGGGTGAAGCTGAGTCTGGCAGGTCACAGCATTAAGTTCTTGTGACCTGCTAAATGACTCTAGTTTTATTCCAAGGCCTGAGTTGGAGCTAACAGCTCCGTCGAGCTTTGTCGGTATCCAAGATGGAGATCTCTGGTACTGGGGGGGGGGGGGTGGCCTTCCCTCCTCTGCTCCCTGAGAAGGAGTGAGGATGTCAGGCTTCTACTCATGCTGAGTCTTGGTTCCTGGGTCGTCTCTGGTCTACGAACTGCAGGATGAAGATGTCCGCTCTTTGTCGGTTCTTGCTGGTATTGAGTAGAATCCGCTCACCCGTTGCGTCTGGCTCCTTCGTCCTGGATTCTCTGTGGCTCAGGTATGGCGCCTGCGATCACCACCGCCACCGCTGCCGCAGCTGCAGAGGCTCCTGGCAAGAACTCAGATGTGTCTCCTTGCCTGGATTTCCTCTCTCTGGCCTGACTCTCTGGCCTGTAATGACACACTTGGTGTCATTCTCTGGCTTAGGACTGTTCACTGGAACTCTAAAACTGCTTTCTATGTGAGAGCTTGTTTAGACTCCAACTTCTCCTCCGCCATCTTCCCAGAACTCTCATAAAATGCATATTTCTTTACAAGTTTTTAACACTATGAAAAAGTACCCAAGGAATCACTTAGTGTGGCGAAAGGGTTATTTTTCTCCCTTCTGTGGAGGTTTCATTCAATGGTTAATTGGTTAAGCATCTTTGGTGAGAGGAGTCCTTCAATTAGGCTATGTGAGAAGATTCTCACTTCATGGGCACTGGAAACTAAGACAATACTACGTGCATGGAGTTCACATATCCTATAAAGGGGAGGTCTGTGCCCTATCTTACAGCACACTTTTGAAGCTTCAAAGAGTATTCTTCCTTCTTGCACTTCACAATTTCACAGATGAGTAGGAGACAACATATAATAACATGACTTCAAGGAAGTTCCATAGGGCTGGACACTGGAACATACTTTCTCACCATTAAGCTCTACATTTAAAGGTCTCACACTTTTCAATAGTTCCACAGGCTATAGATCAAGGCTGTAACACGTAGTACTTTTGTAATTATGTGATTTGCAATCTATAACAGCATTTAAATCATTTATGTGTATAGAAATAAAACACTTAATAATTCAATATTTTTTTCAAATTTTTTGTTGTGTTTAAGTGGTTACATAATTTGCCAAATTGCATAGTATTGTGGGATAGTGATGCTCAGTTAAAGTCACAAACATGTTCTAACTTTCTTGGAACAAATTGTCTATCATGGTCTATAACATTTATGAGTTCTATGTGCTTTGCGATACAGTTATATCTTCCACATTGGAGGGTATGTACATTTCATTTGTTTTGCATAGCATCAGCTGTTCCCTCTTTCCCACTTGTTCTCTCCCTCCCATCACTGCCATTAAGTTGTTTAGTTCACTTTGGTCAATGTCCAGTGCAGCTGATGTTTTTTCCTGATTCCATCTAGTCTGTGTCATCTTCCTGGTTCTCCTCCAGTGTACACAAATATACCATACATGTGATCAGCAGCATGGGGTTATTTAGTAGTGATTCGCCCAGATGAGTGGAAGTCCTTTGATTCTTAAGTCCTGTTAATTTTGTCATATCACCTAACATTTTGGATTTAACAGCCACTTAATCAGGGAGACCACGTACCATTTGTTTCTTTGTTCTTCACTTACCTAGCTCAACATGATTTCTTCTAGCTCTATCCATTTCCCTGCAAATGCCATTATTTTGTCATTTCTAATGGCTGCATAATATTCCATTGCGTATACATACCACAAGTTTTGGATCCATTCACCTGTGGTGGGACATCTGGTTTGTTTCCATATCTTGGCTATTATGAACAGTGCTGCAATAAACGTGGAGGTGCATGTGTCCTTGTATAGTGGTTCCTGTTGTTCGGGATAGATGCCTAGAAGTGGTATGACTCAGTCATAAGGGAGGTCAATATTTAGCTTTCTGAGGACCCTCCAGACTGCTTTCCAAAGTGGTTGTATAAGTGTACAGTCCCACCAGCAGTGTAATAGGGTTTCCTCTTTCTCCACATCCCCTCCAGCGTTTGTCGTTGGCTGCCTTGAGGATGTGGGACATTCTGACTGGGGAAGGTGGCATCTCAGTGTTGTCTTTATTTGCATTTCCTTCACATCTAGCGATGGTGAACATTTCTTTGCCATTTTTATCTCTTCATCTGAGAAGTCTCACTTTAGTTCCCTTTCCCATTTAGTAATTGGTTTGTTAGGTTTGGAAGGGATTAGTTTCTTGAGTTCCCTGTATGTACTGCATATTAACCCCTTCTCTGATATATTGCGGGTAAATTTTTTCCCCAATGAGATGGTTGCTTTTCTAGTTTGGTTGTTATAGCTTTAGCTGTGCAGAAGCTTTTTATTTGAAGGTAGTCCCATTTGGTGAGTCTCTTTCCAATTTGTTGTGACCCTGGGACTCTGTTCAGGAATTTCCTTCCTGTGCCTATAAGTTCAAGTGTCTCTCCTACTCTGTCCTGCAATAGTTTCAGAGATGCTGGTTTAATGTTAAGGTCTTTAATCCATCTTGATAGACTGGGTTCCACTATTAGTCTTCTGCATGTGGCCACCCAGTTTTCCCAGCACCAGTGGTTGAAGAGACTGTGTTTCTTCCATTGTATATCTTTGGCTACTTTGTCAAATATCAGCTGACTGGAGGCCTGTGGTTTTATTTTTGGATCTTCTATTCTATTCCTTTGCACTTCGAGTCTGTTTTTGTGCCAGTACCATGCTGTCTTTGTTATTATGGTTCTATAATAGAGCTTGAAGTTTGGCATGGATATCTCTTCCATGTTATCTTTATTCCCTAGAATTGTTTTGGCTATTCTAGGTCTTTTGATGTTCCACATGGATTTTTGGACTATTTTCTATATTTTAGAGATGTATGTCATTGGGATTTTAATAGGAATTGCATTGAATTTGTATATTAATTTTGGCAGTATTGCCATTTTCACTATATTAAGTCTGCCTATCCAAGAGCATGGAAGGTCTTTCCATTTCCTAGTGTCTTCTGTAATTTCTTTCTTTAACTTTTTATAGTTTTCATTAAATAGTTCTTTTACATCTTTGGCTAGGTTAGTTCCTAAATATTTCATTTTGGGGGAGGTTATTGTGAATGGGGTTGCTTCCTTTATTTCCCACTCTGCTTGTACATTGTCAGTGTACAGAAAGACAACTGATATTTGTGGGTTGATTTTGTATCCTGCTACTTTGGCAAAGTGATTTATGATTTCTAAGAGTTTGGGGATGGAGTTTTTGTGATTGTGAATGTATAGTATCATGTCATCTGCAAAAAGGGATAGTTTAACTTCTTTTCCTATGTGGATCCCTTTAGTGTCTCTTTCTTGCCTTATTGCCCTGGCTAAGGGTACCAGGACTATATTGAAGAAGAGTAGAGACAAAGCATCCTTGCTTTTTTGCCTGATTTTAGGAGAATTGGTTGTAACTTTTCCCCATTAAGTATAATATTGGCTATTAGTCTGTAGCAAATGGCTTTTATTGTTTTAAGAAACGTTCCTTCTATTCCTATTTTCTCCAGAGCTTTTAGCATGAATGAATGTTGAATTTTATCAAAGGCCATTTCTGCATCTGTGGAGATAATCATGTGATTCTTGACGTTGGCTCTGTTGATGTGTTGGATTACATTTATTGACTTACCTATGTTAACCATCCCTGCATCTCTGGGATGAAGCCTACCTCTTTGTAGTGTATGATTTTTTAATGTTTTTCTGGATTCTATTAGCTAGAAATTTGTTAAGTATCTTTGCATCTGTTCATCAAGGAAATTGGCCAGTAATTCTCTTTTTTAGTTGGGTCTTTGCCTGATTTGGGGATGAGTGTGATATTGGTATCATAGAATGAGTTTGGGATAGCTCTCTCCTTCTCTATTTCTTTGAAGAGCTTGAGGAATATGGGTATTATTTCTTCTTTAAGGATCTTAAGGGTCTTTAAGAATTCTCTTGTGAATCCATCTGGTCCTGGGCTTTTCTCTGTTGGAAGACTTCTGATTGCTTCTTGTATCTTGTTGTAGGACATTGGCTTATTTAATTGATTAACTTCTTTGCTCAGTTTTGGCAACTTGTGTTTCTCTAAAAATGCACCCATTTCTGTCAGGTTTTCTTTCTTTAGAGAGTATAACTTTTGAAAGTAGTCAGTTAAAATTGTTTGGATATCTTGGTATGTGTTGTGATTTTTCCCATGGCATCCCTAATCCTGTTAATATGGGTTTCTTCTCTTCTTTTTTTAAATTAATCTTGCCAGTGGTCCATCAATTTTGTTTATTTTTCAAAGAACCAGCTTTTTGTTTCGTTAATTTTGGCTATGACTCTTCGATTCTCTATTTCATTAATCTCCACTCTTAGTTTGGTTATCTGGCTCCATCTAGTAACTTTAGGTTCCATTTTTTCTTTATTTTTCTAGCTGTTTTAATTGCAACATGAGATTATTTACTTGGTCTGTCTCTATTTTCTTGATGTGTGCACTGAGGGCAATAAATTTGCCCCTCAGGACTGTTTTTGCTGTGTCCACAAGTTTCTTTGTGATGTGTTTTTCATTATCATTGAGTTGTAGGAATATTTAAATTTCATCTTTGATCTCTTCCGTTACCCAGGCATTGGTTAGAAATGTACTGTTCAATTTTCATGTATTTGAGTAATTTCTGCGGTATGCTTTGTTATTGAGAACTAGTTTGATTCCATTGTGGTCATATAGGATACAGGGGATTATGTTGATCCCCTTGTATTTGCTTAAGTTCCTTGCATGAACTTTGATATGGTCTATATTGGAGAAAGTTCCATGAGTTGCTGAGAAGAATGTGTACTCTGTTGTTTCAGGGTGAAATACTCGGTAGATGTCAGTTAGTTCCACATGAAGTATGGCCTCACTTAATTCGGTAGCTTCTTTGCCAATCCTCTGGTTGGTAGACCTAAACTTTGGTGAGAGTAGGGCATTAAAGTCTCCTAGTATTGTCAGATTGGGATCTATTTTATTCTGTAAGTTTGAGAGTATTTGCCTAACATATTTGGGTGCACCAATGTTTGGGGAATGTAAGTTGATGATAGTAATATTCTCCTCTTGGATTGTTCCCTGTATTAGTATGTTGTGTCTGTCCTTGTCTTTGTGCATTGAATTCAATAAAAAGTTCATTTTGTCAGATATCAGGATTGCTACACCTGCTTTATTGCTACACCTGCTTTCTTACTGGGGGCATTTGATTGGTAGATCCTTTTCAACCCTTCACACTGAATTTGTTTGTATGTTTGGCTGAGAAGTGGGTCTCCTGAAGGCAACAGATGGATGGGTCATGTTTTCTGATCCAGTCTGCAGTTCTTTTTCTTTTGATTGGCGAATTAAGCCTGTTAATATTAAGAGACAGTATAGAGAGATGCATTGTGGTCCCTGTCATTCCCTGTTTTCCTAAGTTTTTCTTCTTTCCTTTCCTCCTGTGTTTGCTCAGTTAGACGTCTATTACTGCCTGTACAGGTCCCTGTTCCCGGTTGCATCCTTCAGGTTGTGTTCCCCCTCTTAGTATTCTTTGTAATGCTGGCTTAATGTTTCTGTATTCATTTAGTTTTTCTTTGCTATTAAAAATTTTCAGTTCTCTATCGAATGTGAATGCTATCTTTGCCAGGTACATCAGTCTGGGTTGGCAGTTGTTTGCTCTCAGGGCTCCTATGGTACTTTCCCAGGCCTTTCTTGCATTCAGTGTTTGTGTGGAGAGATCTGCAGTGATTCTAATTTTTTCCCGTTGTAGTAGAACTCTGTCTTCATTTTTGCTGCATGCAAGATTGTTTCCTTATTATTCAGATCTATCATTTTTACTATAATGTGTCTAGAAGTGTTTCTCCTGGGATCTTGCTTGTTAGGTTTTCTATATGCTTCTGTAATGTAGGTAAAATGTTCTTTTTTGAGATGGGGAAATTTTCACTGATTATCTTGTTGAATAGCTGCTGCATTCCCTTGCTTTGATATTCCTCACCTTCGTCTACTCCAATTATACGAAGGTTAAATTTCTTGGCACTATCTGCTTACTCTTGAATTTCCCTATGGCATAATTTATGTGATTTTTCCATATCTGTAAATTTTTGGTCCAGTTGGTATATTCTGTCTTCTGTATCTGACACTCTACATTTCATTTCGTTCTCTCTATTATCTGTGGCTTCCATTGTGGTTTGCATGGAGGAAATGGACTCATTTATGGATTCAATATTGGTTCTCAAAGTCTTAATCTCACCTCTTAATGAGGAGTGTACTGCTTCTATTTTGGCACTAATCTCACCTCTTAGCGAGGTGTGGTCTGCCTCTATTTTTGCTTGCATCTCCTGTTGGATATCCTGCATCTCTTTCAATATTTCGAACCTGTGCTCTTTCAACTTCTGGTCTATTTCTCACTTTATTTCTTGAGTCATTGCCTACAGCATCTCTTGGATGTAGCTTTTGTTTTCCATTCCTGTTTGCTCCCACTGGCGCTCTTCCCTGGGTGGCTGCTTGCTTTTGGAGATAGCTTGCTATCCTGGGTATTGATAAACCTTTTAATTTTTCTCTGTGATTTTGCAGGGATTCAGGGATTATTGGAGACTAATCTGAAATTTTGTTTTGTTCAATAGGTGTTTGTCATTGCTTGGTTGCTGTTTCTGTGCTGGTAGAGAGAGTCTGTACCTGATCTCAGTTCTGTTGGGGGCCAACCTCCAGTTGTTGTTCTGAACCACATAGGGGTTCTCGGCTCTCTGCTGTAGATCACTGGCAGTTCCCGCCTTTAGAAGTGTTGAACAGCCTAGACTGCTCCTGTCTGCTCCTACAGGTGCTCTTGGCGAGATCGGATGTGCTGGATGCACTCTTCCAGATGTTGGAGTCTGCTATGGGCTCCTGATATTTTTTTTTTTGGCCGGTTGTGGGTTTGAACTCTGGGCCTGGGTGCTGTACCTCAGCTCTTCAGGTCAAGGCTGGAACCCTACCATTTGAGCCACAGCACCATTTCTGGCCCTTTCTGCTTATGTGGTGCTGAGTAATAGATCCACGGCCTCATGCACCCAAGACAAGCACTCTACTGCTGAGCCACCTTACCAGCCTAAGATCATGACTATTATCAGATGCTCGTGGCCTGTGTTGTCCAATTCACAGCCTAGAATATATGGGTCAGGTTCTGGTGTGGATTGGGATTCTCTTGTCCTGACCCCTCGGGTCTTTTGCTGTCACAGGCGTGCTTTCCCGGGGGTGCAGTTCCCTGTTTTTCTCCCCTCTGCTGAGGCATATGCTCAGCTTCTGAGTTCAGTTGGGAGGAATTGGTTGTGTTTCTCAGGCACTGGATTCCCAGGCAGGGTCCCATCCCTAGCCTGGGGCACTCCGGTTGGACTTGTGCTGTTGTGTATCCTGCCTAGGTAATGCAGCCTGGAATTCACAGTTCAAATTTCTTCCACTGTTGGGTGTCTTGACCCAGTGGCAGTGTTCCTTGCTTGTGCATTTAAGGTCCCTTCCGGGGGCACTCTTGCTCTAGCCTGGCCAGCTGAGTGTGCTCCATGGGCTGGTGGAGCTCTCGAAAAGTTCCCATTTTTAGTGGGTCCTGTGGTCCAGATGTTGGGATAGGGAGGCTGGGTAGGGGTCTAGGGATTCCCACCAGCTGTGGTCTCCCTTGAGGTATACACTGTCCCCTGTAGAGTACTCACCCTGGAGCTAGTAGCTGTTTCTGTGTGATGTAGGTCATTGGTTGTTGTTGCAATCAGAGTTCAGGTGAGGTGGTTGTGGGCTGGGATGGGCGGTGGTCACTCTGCATGTTTCTCTTCTGTCTCTGTCTCAGTTGATGCTGTTCGGGTCTGCGCCGTAGGGTGGGCAGCCTCTGCCCAAGAGGTAAGGGAGGGGCCTCCGTGCACTGAGCACTGGGGTTTGTCTCTGTTTGTGCTCTCTGGATCAGCACTGGTTCCTTGCAGTTCTTCTGCTCTGGTGTTCTGTGGGTGTACCGTGTAGCACTGGGGTTCCTGGAGTCGTGCAGAGTGGATTTGGTGGAATGGAACCTCTCTGCTCAGATATACAGTGAGGGGTGAGGGTGGGATTTTTATGCAAGCTCCTGGCTCAGAGGTTTCTCTGTTCATAGTGATCAGCAGGTCCAACATCGGTACCTCAGGTGGCTTCTGTGTGGGGGACCTGCAGACAAACCCCTGTGTCTCTAGAACTCTGTCAGCCCCCACTGGGCTGGGCTGGCAGCGGCTTCACGTGCTGCAGTGTGGCCAGTAAAAATTGGGGGAGGGGTCTTCGCTTTTCTCTTGTCTGAAATTCTTCTTTTTCTCTCTTATTTTGGTTTTTTCCTTCTTCTGTTTTTCTCTGGATGTTTGTCTTTTTGTTGTTGCCGGTCTCTTGGGGAGATTAAGTGATGGAACGTGAACCCTCTTTTTGGTTGGGGAGAGCTGTGGTGTTTCCCTACTGCCCAGTCGCCATCTTAGTCCCCCCTCTAGATTCAATTCTAATAATTCAATATTTTAAAACTATGGATTGTTGGAGCATTATGTAAAGTCTAAACAATTACGACACATATGTGCTTGTCCTCAGCCTATTCATTCTGCCTGCAGTGAGAGTTGTGGTCCTGGATACAGGAAATCCCCTCAGGAAGAAAAGGCAGCCTGTTGCTCTTATTGCACACCGTGCTCAGAGAATGAGATTGCTAATGGGACAGGTAAGTTCATGCCATAGTGAGAAATTCATTTTCTTTGTTGGTATCCCCAATCCATGCAAGCCAATGCAAAAGTTGTATATTATGATTACAGAATCAAATTTTTCCTTCCTTCACTTAATCATCTAATTGTGACACTGGTTGATTCTTCTCCTTGAAAAAAAATCATGGGCTCTGATTTATGTATAAGATTAATTTTTTTCTGGTCTATTGTATATATGTTTATTCAAATACTTAGTAATGTAAGCTTAACTTCTGTCATAGTAAGTGCAAATCTTTTTAAGCACGAGGTCCCCATCTTCTTCAAAATTACCTTCAGACTACACAGAAAACACAGATCTTGTATATCTTTATTTCCTAGATCTTAGAACTGTTCTTGCAATGGAGAAAATACTCTGGGTTTGGTTTGGTGTAAGAAGCAAGCAAAAGTGTTGTGCATAGCATGACTTTATAGTTTCAAATAGTGATTTCTCCATCCCCTATAGGTGAGTAGAAGAGACAAATATAACAACTTCAAGGAAGGGTCACAGTTGTCCAATTTATATTGTACAGAGAATATAGAGGAAGTTGCGAAGTTTTACTACCCACAATTTTGAATAAGGGGTTTGACTTGTGCACACATGTCTGAGAATTATGGCAGCATGAAGAGGCACAGAAAATTATTCATATGATATTAGAAATGGCAAGAAACAATATTTGTGATTGTCATTACAAGCAAAAGAATTTCAATCAGACTAAAATATGAGAATATGGGAATGAGTGTGGGAACATGACGAAGGCATAAAAATAAAAGTGAACATGTCTGGTAATACTTGGTAATATTTACTTTATGCTACTAAGTATTCACGTGTCAGTATTATCTCTAGACAGGGACTTTCTAATTTCCTTTTAAGTACTGGAAATGGATAAATGTTTATTTGAATTCTTCACTAGATATGGAGCAGTGTATGAAGTGTCCAGATCATCAGTATGCCAATACAGAGAGAAACCAGTGCCTCCCAACAGCTGCAAGATTCTTGACTTATGAAGAACCCTTAGGGATGGCCTTGGCCTGCATGGCTCTTTTTTTATCTACACTCACAACAGTTGTTCTTGGGGTCTTTGTGAAACACAGGAACACTCCCATTGTCAAGGCTAATAATCAAGCTCTCAGCTACATCCTACTCATCTCCCTCATCTTCCGCTTCCTCTGTTCCTTGCTCTTCATTGGCCGTCCCAACACCAGCACCTGCATTCTACAACAGACCACATTTGGAGTTGTGTTCACTGTAGCTGTTTCTACTGTCTTGGCCAAAACTGTAACTGTGGTTCTGGCCTTCAAGGTCACTTCTCCAGGGAGAAGGATGAGGTGGCTTCTGCTATCGGGAGCTCCTAACTTCATCATCCTCATCTGCACCCTGATCCAGGTGACTCTCTGTGGAATCTGGCTGGGAACCTCTCCTCCCTTCATTGACACAGATGCACACTCTGAACATGGCCACCTCATCATCCTGTGTAACAAGGGCTCCCTCACTGCTTTCTACTGTGTACTGGGATACCTGGGCTTCCTGGCTCTGGTCAGCTTCACTTTGGCTTTCCTGGCCAGGAACCTGCCTAATATGTTCAATGAGGCCAAGTTCCTGACCTTCAGCATGCTGTTGTTCTGCATTGTCTGGCTCACTTTTCTGCCTGTCTACCACAGTGACAAGCAGGAGGTCATGGTGGCTGTAGAGATCTTCTCCATCTTGGTGTCTAGTGCAGGGCTACTGGGGTGTATCTTTGCCCCCAAGTGCTACATTATCTTGTTAAGACCAGATAGAAATTTTCTGCTTGGCTTCCGTGACAGAAGTCATCCCGGGAGAAATACACCCTCTTAAGGTGAAACTTACCTGTTAGGTCAAATATATTCCTTTTTCCATCAGATATTAGTTTATATTGTTGTAATAACTTCTATGAATAAATGACTCTTACTCATTTTTCTAGCCAGAGCCAAGTAAATTTGAAATTTATTCTCTATATGTTTTATTATCCCATCATGTCAACTACTATATTTTCTCTGTTGACTTGTTTTCTAATATTGCTTTGTTAAACATTTGCCTAAAATTTCTTATTTGGTGTCACTACTGGGGCTTGAACTTAAATTCTGGGTACTTTCTCTGAGTTTGTTGTTTGTGTTTTTTTACTCAAAACTATGGCATTTCCACTTAAGTCACAGCTCCACTGTTGCCTCTTTGGTGGTTAACAAGATAACATTCTCATGAACTTTCTTGCCCAGTTTGGCTTCATACTGTGATAATCACATCTTAGCTCCTAGAGTAGCTAGAATTATGGTATTTTCTAAATTTTAAAGAACATTAGCTTCTTGCCTACACATCACTATGCTGCTTAATCCTCAATGAAATCCTTTAATATTGCCCTCATGATGAAGTTCCAGGCTTTTATATACTTGTTAGAGTTTACTTTGTTTGATAATTGTGTATTTACATTCCTACGTGTGTTTTTTGCCAATATTCTTCAATATGTTTTGTTTCCGTCTTCTTTCCCTCTCTCTCTTACTTTTATTTTTCTTCATGTGCCTTGAAGGTCACATTTTCCACATGTATTTAATACCGACCTGCCCCACCATGACTGCCTTACCACGTCCAATGGAGCCAGGCACAGCTGGGACCTCCACCACAGGGGTATCATAGCATCTCCCCATGGTGGTGTGCGACACCCTAAACGCCGTCATCACTTCCCAGGGGAAAAAGCACACGTGGAGTGTCCCAGGCCGTGTGGACAAGGACAGGCACGAGGGAGCACACAGCCACCGGTGCTTGGAGGAAAAGAGGGGAAGCAGCGACGGCCTGGGAGTGAGTCAAGGACAGAGCTCAGCAGACTGTGCAAGAGTGAGACGCCATCTTCAGGGACCCAAGTGTGCAACTGAAGCATTCAGGTCAAGCATCTGCCCAACGGCTGGTTATTTTGCATACGTGTGTGTGTGTGTGTGTGCGGCGTGCGTGTGTGTGTGTGTGTGTGTGTGTGTGTGTGTGTGTGTGTGAATAACCAGCTTGGTTTTCCCCAGCATAAGCCATACCTGTAAAAGCTAGAGACAGAATCACTGAGCAAAACCTTCTTAAGAACAATTACAGATCTGAGAAAGATGAGATTTAGCAAAAATTAAGCAGTCAAATTTGGAGTTGGAGAGAGTGACAACTACAGGAATGATCTTACAAGTGAAGCAATTAGGATAGCCAACAGTGTGCTGTCAGATTACTGTGGACAAAAAGAAGGACTGATGATTTATGTTACCCTTAAGTTATGGGGTGAGTTGCCATAACACCATGCCACCACGGGCAAGGTGCAGGTGCAGAGATGTGGCCGTATTCCGGCTGTACCTTCCTGAACTTCACCACTACAAAATCTCAGCCAAAAAGAACCAGACAGAACCTTGCGACACTCAAAGAACACGCTCGTGGGTTTAGTGCTGGAGAAGATCTAAGGAACGATCGAGGCTGTGTCCCAAATGTCTACCAGGCCACCTGCAATGCCTTGACCCTGCCAATCCATGAGTGCGTGCTAGCCATCGCCATCTAGTCAGGCAGAAGCTGTGACCCAGGGCGCACAAGTAGGCTCGCGGTTCCCGTGGTCAGCTTCCTCTTCTCCGACTCCTTATTCTGCTCCTGCTTCTTCCTCTTGCCCCACCTTGACCTCTGTATTGGCAAGGACTTGTCCGACCGTATTCTTCAATTTCTACTCTTCTTGGCCATTCCCAGTGTTCTCTTGGTAGCTCCTTTCCTGCTGTTAACTGTGTTAGTGGACATTGGTGTGGACTTGGAGCTGCCCATCCCACCATGGTCAAATGACACGGAGGAGACAGGGGAGAGGGAGAGGCCTCTATGACCCACTGACACAGGTGAAGGAAATCGGGAAGGCAGAGTGACACAAGCCTTCTCCCTCCTTCCCACTTCCTCCAAGACCCCTTTGGTCCCCAAAAGGTCAGCAAATGGGTCTTCAAAAAGGTCTAATTAAAATGGGTCCCTTCCACCAAAACATCCCTGAAGCCAGCATCTGGGTTCCAGAATGCACAACTCGGTCGGAATGACTTCCTCTTCCTCCTCCACCATGCAGCCCCTTTTGGCATTCTGGATCTTAGATGACCATCTTTGAGCTTCTACCATCGCCTCCTGTTTGAGTTTTCTATCTGCTGCTTCTTGGTTCTCAGGGTTTTCGCCTGATGCACTTCACTGCTGCTTTGGGGCATGTTTCTTCTCCTCGCATTGGAGGTGTCTTCTGAAGGCCTCACTTAACGGCCATCCACCGCGTACAGCAGACTGGGGGCTGCAGGTGGCCACCGTCTGCCCTGGTGGCTGTGGTGGTGGCCGGTCCCCAGCCTTTCCTTTGTCTCCCTCTCTATAAGGTTGTAGAATTTCAACAATGTGGTGCATATTCTACAAAAACACACTTCGACTGTATATCAAAATAATTGGATTTAGGAATAATAGCTGAGGGAAGTGTAGATTCCTAATAGTTTGCTTATTCATGGCGGGATATACTTTTCAACTTATTCTTGTTTAATCACTTAAAATATTAAACATACAGGATGTATACACATTTTGTCATTTTATATCATCAATTGATGTTGTTACATCTCTTGATAACAAAAATGTTATTTTTTCCAGCACTTTATTTTTAGAAGAAATGCATTATACATTATTTTTAACAGACTGAATTATTTGGTTCTATACATCTTTAAGGAACACAGGACTATTTAAGACATGGTTGCATAATGGCAGTCTTTCTAGCTCTTTTCTATTGCTCATTTAACCTTTAGAAGTTTGTATTTCTAATAGGCAAGTGATTATATACTGACAATGGACTTCTATTTAGTTTTAAGTTGGAAATATGATAATGTATTGGCTAAAATTGTATGTTCCTTTATACAGGGATACTATTTAGCAAATATTTATAAATTGTTAATGTTTTATCAAGAGATGGTAAAATATTCCGATTTCTATTGCAGTTCATATTATATTTATTTCTTGATTTGAATGATTTCATCAATGGAGTTGGATTACTGTTGCTGTGTAAAGCACTGCTTACCCATTAGGTAGCAATCAATTAACAATCATCACAACATACGAGTTCCTCAATATCAACTATGAAGAAGTGAGAGTGCCTGGTAGCCATCAGCAAGTTATTAACTCCGTGTAAGAAAAAAGAGACAAGAGACAGTCCTTAAGACATCCTGTCAATGTTGTGCAACCATCATCATCATGGCGAAGTTCTGGCTTTAACATTAGAGATCATAAGGCATTAAAAATCAAGAGAACATTCAAATGCTTACGACTCAATTAAATAATAGGTCACGAGATGAGCAGGCCACTCAAACTGGTAGCAAGTTTCCCACGGAAGTACATAGTAGATATATACATGTATTTTATGTATGTCTATAGTGAGTATTCACTGACAAAGGCAGAGATATGAGTGGTCTGAGGCCACTCACAGTTCCATAGGATGATGTCCCTGGAATTTGATCACCTTAATTTCATGTGAGTCACAAAAAAAGAGTGACGCTGCATTACAATCATGATTAAATGAAGTCACACACTTTTACATAACAGTTCTTGCTGGAGGGTACAGAAGACCAGATTCTCAAACACACAAGAAAAAGCAAAGGAGGTTAAAAATCAACAACTCTTTTAGAGACAGAATATTAAAATTAAATGCAATACATAGTATACATATTGGTGATTAAAACAAAACTCAGCCTGGCACTGGTGGCTCATGTCTGTTAGCTCTAGTTACTCAGGAGGCTGAGATCTGGGTTCAAAGCCAGTTTGGGCAGGAAAGCCTATGACACCTTTATGTCCAACTAACCTCCATCTACCTGAAAATAAAGCCAGAAGTGGGACTGTGGTTCAAATGGTAGAATGCTAACCTTGAGTACAAAAGCTGACAGCACTCAGGCTCTTGTTCCAATCCTTAAGACCTACACACACACACACACACACACACACAAATCAACTTGCAAAAGAACAGGTACATATGAAGTCCACCACCAGGCATCAGTTTGGGAAGTCTAATCTTTCACTTAGTTGTCCAAAATTGAATTAATGTGATAATCCTTGGATCTCATTGGCCTTCAAGTTCCCAGACCTGCTATTGCTAGGTATTCTCTCTTTTCTTTTCTTGACTAAAACAATGTCCACACAAAGATGCTTGCTGATGAAAATCAAACAAAATTCTTTGAAGGACGAAATTTAAGTAGCCAAGTAACAGTAATTTACCCATCACATCTATAATCTGGAAGTAAATACTACATTCTGACATACTTCTATTTATTTAAGTATCGTGACAAAGAATCTGCTTATGTTTAACAATTGCAAAAATATAGTGTCATCTCTTCTGCCTCAATTCTTCTCCCTTTAGGTTGAAAGAAACACGTGGAGTGTACCTCCTTGCTCCAATGTGATAGCCTACCCTTCTAAACATAGAACTGAAACTAAAACACTGACTTCTTAGAAGAGAGACATGAAAAGGCTGTTTAAAATACAAAGAGCTTTTGTAGGAAATAGGTTAAAATACAGTATTAATACGTTGCACTCATTAGTCTAACAATTTTAGGTATGGTTAAATTTTAATAAAGACTTTACTGAGAATATTTTATCCAGAGCTACTGATTCCTTGGGATGAAAAAAGATTTTCACATTTAAATAGGAAAAAATTGAGTTTATGGCCTAAGATTAGATACTTAGTTTACACTGATTTCAAACACAGGACTTTAAATCTTATGTTATCTGAGATATTGCAACACATAGTCTTAAACAGACCTTGTTTAAATTTTAAAAGTTTTATACTGAAAAAGTGAAAACAAACACAACAACCTGTATCATGTCACAACAACAAATATTTCCTAAATGCCTAACCACCCCTGACATGTATACAACCAAAGATTTCTATACTGGAAAAAGGTGAATCTGAGGTCTGAACTTCTACCATTCTACTATACAAATGTTCACTCTCCAATGACAATGAAATAAAATATGAAAATAAAATATCAATGGAAATAATATAAATATGAACAATGAAACAGGGAAATAATTTGTTAATGGAAATGAAACAATTTCCAACAAATCTCAGACACAAAACTTATTAGAAAACACTCACTAGCAAGTATGAAGTGTAGTGAAAGGGGTCATAGGCACCATAATGAAAAATTCCTTAGACACAAGGGGAAAATACGTTTATATATGAAATATCAACAAATAATAAGAAATTATCAAAAAGACTACAGAGAAATTATGCATGTATAAAGTCACTTAAAGGAAGCCATTATTACATTTGCTCAATGGGGCACTAGAGTAAGAGGAATAAAAAAAAGTCATGAAGATAAAATTAAGGAAATCATACAGCCTGAAGAAAACAATAAAAGGAAGGGACTCCATCACCAGCTTCCACATTAGAGGAACTATTAATAGGAATTTTCTAGAGAGAAGGAAAATGTATACAAAGAACTCAGTACAAAAGTGCAGTATTGAGAATACTTACATGAATGTGAAGCAAAATAATCAACTTCTTATGTTCAAATCTGTATTCACAAAAAATGTTTTCTGACAAGATAGGAACCTCAACAATGTAGAAGGAGTTCATCGTAATGATAATATAAAGTGAATGATTTCATTTATTTAAAGGATGGACACCAGGAGTTGGGAACATGCCAAGATACTTACACTGACACAGTACACTGTAATAAGAAAGACCATTTAGATGAATTGTAAACATATGTCTGTAAGTGGGAAATCAATAACAGTATACAAAATATACTTGATTTCTGAAGAGAGCAGAGAACACACATAAAGCACCTAATTATAATGAGTACACAGAAAGTGTTAGAAATTTATACATAATCTGTAAGGACTAAACAAATAGAAAACTTTCAACTATGCATACTAATCTCAGTAGATCAATGATAACTTTCTATTTGAATTATCTACATATGATAATTAAAATATAGTGACAGTAAACTAGAAGATAAGGACAAAATTTTGTTGCTACACAAGAAAAACCATTTTAAATACAAAGACACATGCTGTGGAGTAGTTCTGGAGATACCATTCAATGAATTCAAAATTTCAGCTATACAAAAGAGTGACAGATCTATAATAAAAAATGATGACCAAGTTAAGAACATTGAAAGGCATCCGGAAAATCTCCAGGGAATTAGGTTTTAAGTCACCTTACCACAGCAGGATGACAGACAAGAGCTCATATTTACATCAATTGCCTGATCCATTCGGCAATGTTTACATATTTCAAAACCTTATAGTCTATATAATCAAAGTATTACATTTTTATGTGTAAATAGATATGGATATTTTAAAAGTAAATCAACATGAAGATACATAGATAACATAATGGCATAAAAATATATTTATGTGAAACTATTCAAATCATACCTCAGAAAAAACAAGACTAAGGGAATAAAGGGACTAAAAGCTCAAGTATTTTTCCTAGAGGTATAATTGTCCTTAATTTATTTGATGCTAATAAGTATTATGCTAAAGAGACCATCAAATCACAAAAGGAATAGAAAACTAAAATCAAGATCCCGACTGTATGTGGAGATTTTGACGCATCTAGATCAGTAATAGATTAGAAAGCCAAGAATACCAGTAATTACATCATGGCAATTCACAGCATACTCCATCTACTGGAGTCTTTTGACATTACAGAACACTTCATGTCAACAACTGCAATGTGCGTAATCTACTGAAATAACATAGTGCACTCATCAGCATAGATGATGTCCTGATCTACAAATAAACACTAACAGCTATAACTTTTGTAAATGTTATATGCTCTCAAGCTATCCTGAAATAAAACTGGAAATCAACATATTTAAAATATCTGATGAAACAAGTCATCACAAATTTTAAATTGCACACATTAAAGGGAAGACTTCAGAGAAACTTAAGAATTCCACAGTTTGCAGGGGCAGAAATATATGTTACTAGTAGTGAGCTAATGTAATAGCTAGTATGCTCGAGGACATAGAGTCAATGTACAACACCATATAAAAGTGTCAAAATATATGGTAACATGTATTTTGAGAAGAAAAACGTCTTTGTTCTCATATGGCATTAGTGTCTATATAGTCAATACCATGTGTGAATATTCCTGGAACTAATGGATGATAGCAGTATAATACAACACCAGACTAATACACAAAGATGTATCATCTGACTTCATTTACTATAAAATATAAACTTCAAATTAAAAACAGAATATGAGTACTAAGAGGTAAGGAAAAGAAGGAATGGAGAGACAATGGACAGAAAGAGAATACAATATAAAGACAGGAGAGAGATACATTTTCAAATGTGAAAGACCACATAGGAACTAAGCTCCATGCAAACAACCCTTAAAAATTCTGATGAAATGTTTGTACTACCAAATTTTCTTACTAATTTTGAATCATCCATAATCATTACACAATTGATGTTTCCTTAACATAATTTATGATGCAATGAGATTTCAGACAACATAAATAGCAAAGTCAATTTATTTAAAAAAGAAACAAATCAAGACATATGGAGAGAAATGACCAATAAAACAACCTGAAAATGTCTTTTAACATTCACCATATGTTCAAGTTTATGGCATGTAAACTGTTTCTGCATGAGTACATTAAAACCAAAAATAACTCAGAATCCAAGATAGGTAAACCCATGAAAGATGGTTAAAAAAAGTCTCTCTTTCACACAGGCTAAATTAAACAGCCATCAATCTCCCAGAGAGACTGAAATAATGATTTGCGATTTTTTTTTTCTTCCAACAGTTCTGATACCAAACCTGTGGTGTTTCTTTTTTTTTATTCTGAAAATACCATACAGAGGACTTACAATTATATAGGCAAGATAAAGAGTACATTTCTTATCAAGCATTGTTGCCTCCTCATTGCTTCCCCTTCCCTTCCCTTCCCATACTCTCCCCACCCGAACCTACCCCCCACCACCAAAGTTGTAAAGTTCGTTTTTTGACATAACGACTTGTTCCCAACCCCATCTGAATGGCCCACAATGTAATTCTGACACCACCTAGACTTAGTACAGTCCACACAAGTTCAGATCTCAGCCCCGCCACACTCTCTCCAGGGCAGAAGCCAATGCAAAGCATGTGTTCACTCTGTGTAGTCACCAATAATCTTGAAGACAGAGGTCTTGCACCACAGTCACCTCATTAACATCAATTATCAACAGGCTGGAAGATGATTATGAAAAACAAAGATGCTCCTGTTCAAAACATGATAGACCTTACACATAGACCAGTCCTTAACATTCATACTGTATATAATTGGTGCTATGGTTCAAAGAGGTAGAGCACTAGCCTTGAGCAAAAAGATAAGAGACCGTGCCCAGAGTTCAAGCCCCACAACCGACAAAAAAAGGAAAAATATTGCACACGCACACCAACACTCAAACACACAAAACCTTTCTCCATCAGGCAGAACCAAAGGTGTCTTTCAGACTGCCCCTTCTCAACGTTTCTCAAATGCAGTGAATTACCCTGTCTGACCAACTACCTGAAGACAAAACAACAGGTGAAATGTTTTTCCCAAATGCTGTAGTCCATCTGGATAAGTAGCTATGATACAGAGCTCTGACTTCAGCCTTTCTGTTTAAAGACATTATGGAGAAAGCAAACATCCTAAGAAGTTACATGAAGTCTTCTATCCTCTTTTCTTGCTGCTGTTGTTGTTGTTTGTCATGGGAATGAACTCTGGGCCTGGGCACTGTCCCTCAGCTCTTCAGCTCAGGGCCAGCACTCTACAACTTGAGCCATGGCAACACTTCCAGCTTTTTTTTCTTTTTGCTTATGTGGTGCTGAGGAATCGAACCCAGAGCCTCATGCATGCGAGGTGAGTGCTCTACCCCTAAGCCACCTTCCCAGCCCCTCTAGGATCACCTTAAAAACAAGATGATCATAAGGAAAATCTTTTATAGACGGAGAGTTGATTTTGCACATTCAAGCATCTGATATTAATTAGAATCTTTTTTAAAAGTCTGTAGAGAGTCACTGGGGCTAAGTGGTCATAGAGGGGCCCCTCTCTTCCCACTCCGGCCTCAGCCACGTGTGTAGCAATGTGGGCAAACATGAAGTTCAGAGGCTCCATCAGCAAATCCTGAAGGGATAAACTCAAAGCCTCCCTACGGAGGAGAGGGAAGGCACTGAGCCCTCAAGTCCCTCCCAGCTCCTGTCCTATGCAAGTGCAGTCCCTCTGTGCCCCATTGACTGTCTGGAGAAGTAGAGGCCTGGGCAGGGGGACCCAGGCCTCAGGTCCCTCGGAGGGGACTGCATGGGTCACAGCCAGTCCTCCAGTTTCCCACCAACAGGCGCCATGGTCTTCTCATCTATGTTGTGTCCCCTAATGGTTCCCAAGGTTACCCGAGAAACAGTTTCCATGCTGTCCCCACCTTGGGCCTCACGGAGCAACAGGTGTACTGGGCGTTGCCATGCCTTGCTTCACTGCCCCTTCTTCTCATTGGACAGTTAGCCTTTGTGATTGGCAACTAATACCGGCCCAGGCCCGTACACTAACTGACAAGCCAGGCAAATCAGATCCTTCATGCCCAGTGCCAGCAACTGTCCTCCCTTCTCTGACAGGGGTCCCCACCCCGGCAGGACAGAGAGATTTGCCACAGCAGGTGTCAGCCCTGCCTGTTTCCAGCTTGCCCTCCCTGTTCCTCCTCTTGTAAGCTTCCCGTCTGGGGTGTTCTGCTATCTGTTAGCGCACCTCCTTCCACTGGGGTTTGACTTGCTGCACCCTAGGTCATCTGCTGTCTCCCAGATCAAGTGACCCAGCAGTCCTAGCCACAGCTGTTGCCCCCAAGTCCCCTCCCGGGGTCGCCTGTTACCTTTAACTTCCCTAATAATTACAGAACATTCCCCACTCTAAGGGGAACTTTCTACCCCTGCACCCTTAAAAATACTCCCCTGCACATAAAGAGGCTACTGCACCCTCTGACAGGGGTGTCTGTCAATTGCTGACAATAAGCTTTGCCATATGTGCTTGGATTTCCTGGGGGTCTTTTGGGCTTAAGCTTTCATTGGTGCCACGACTCTGATCTTGGTCCCCCCGTGCCTCTTGTTCTTCCCCCTGGGAATTCAAGCTGCCCCCAGACCTTGTGCTGGTTTCAGGCCCACACAGAGGACCTCAAAGGCTACCCTCCCCACCCCACGACTGTGCATGCTACATTCCCAGCTTCCGGTACCCCCTCTTCTGGGCGACTGGCCACTTCTCTAGGCCAGGGGCTCTGAATCTGTGTTTTTGATTTTCAGGGGAGAATCTAGGAACCAAGTTCTGAGCATTCTCGGGCCTGGGCCCCAACTGTAAAACCACTCCCCCTCCCTACTGGTTAAGGGTGGCTGGAATCCCCTGGACAGGCCAGTGGATTGCCAGATGCAGTTCCATGGGCCAATCAGCGGGAGGGACCCAGCCCCAAATTACTCAACATTCCTTTCGAGCTTGTCTTTTACACAGCCTGAGGCCCGCAAGGTCTTGCCCAAGCTCAAGTCTATGGGCTAGTGCATATAGTTCATCAAGCCTGGCCCCAATATTTGCTGAAAAATGAGTCCAGGTCTCCCAATATTTTATGGAGCCTATGTAATTTCCATGAGTGCATGAGAAAATGGAAGGAAATCCACTATGTGTTCTTTCCCTCTCGTTCTCCTATCCCTCTCCCTCTCCCTCTCCCTTCCTCCCTCTCTCCCTCCCTCCCTTCTTTGCTTGCCCTTGAGAGGTGAAGTGCAGACGGGGTCTCAGGGAACCTCCTCTAGGTTCCCTCTCAAGGCAAGCCATCCTGACTTAAATTCTCTTAGCTAAAACTTTCTCTATCTCTCCTCGAGTACATCCACACTGTGTTACTGTGTTACTGTGTGATCTGTCTTTCTGTCTTTCTGCTTATATAATTTGTCTGCTTCCTGTTTGCCTGCTTCCCCTTTGCTTACTTACTTAATGTTCCACCAAGTTTTCTTACCAACCTGACATGTTTTTGCCATCTTGGACATGTGGTTGGTTTTTATACAACCCTACACTTTTAGCAAGTATTTAAAGGTCAATTAATATGATAGTATGACTTATTATTAAAATTGTTTTAAAGGTTTGACTTTTACTTTGTTTGGTGTTGCCTGTTTTTCTAGCATTGAGACCATGGTTTAATCATAAAATGGACAAAATGTATTTTGCCACTAGAATTCTGAAGAACTTATGGTCGATTTTCATTTTTTTTAAAAAATAATCATGCCTTAAAATTTTTGTGCAAAAGTGTATGTGTGTGTGTGTGTAAATATGTTTAAAGTACTTTCATTGTAATGCATAAAAATTGTTACCATGATCTAAAATTATTTACTTTTGGTGCTGGGAAGGTGGCTCAGTGGTAGAGCGCTTGCCTTGCATGCATGAAGCCCTGGATTCAAATCCTCAACACCACATAAGCAAAAAGAAAAAAACCGGAAGTGGCACTGTGGCTCAAGTGGTAGAGCGCTAGCCTTGAGCTGAAGAGCTGAGAGACAGCGCCCAGGCCCAGAGTTCAGGCCCCACAACTGAACCCAAAATTAAATTAAAATTAAATTATTTTCTTTTTTCATTTAATGTAACTAATGTGAACCTGGGTCAAAGGACATAATAATAAATTTTTCTGCTTGTTAAAAGGAAAAACTTTTATCAATTGAAGTGGTGATGTGAGCCTAAAATCAACCAAATTGATCTGACCATACAGTCTGACTAGGAAGATGCATAGTAAATTGTTTTGAGGAAGTTCTGAGATAACCTGGCTCGACAGGCCAAAGGAAAAAAAGGGAAATGGTTTTAAACTCAAATATCAGAGAAGCTCATCAATTTTGGTGCAAACAAATGTGTCTACGAGTTATCACATTTTTTTTCAAAAAAAAAGGGAAAAAGAAAGAAAGTAACATTAACCACAAAACAGTTGAGTAACATGATATGAGTACATCTTGAATTTTAAAAGATTGGAAAAGGAGTGAAGCCTTGCTAAATCGCACCTGCTCAGGGGTTGGAGGTAGAGAGGAATGAAACCCTGGAACAGAGCCTCATTAAAGTGGCTCCTGTTGGCTAGGCAGGTCAGAGAGGGGCGGGGCTAAGGTGAAAGTAGCAGGAGTTGGCTAGGTGGGGCTATGAGGGGCAGAGCATTGTTCTCACAGCTGAAGGGTTTCCATTCACTGCATCTTGCTGAGCAGGTGAGCTGGAGACTGAGGCTCTGGTGACTTTTGTACTGGGTTTGAAATCACAGGTAGTGATTTCAGATGCTGTGTAGAGGTCTTATTACCTCACTAGATCACAAACCCTCTGAATCTGGCCACCACCTGTCCACATTTAGCTGACTCATGAGACACTTCCCTCATTTGAGAGATGATTCCTCAACTTTTCCATTGAGTAAATGGAAAAAAAACTCTGATGGCAGCACTTCCTATCAGCAATGGACTGGTGCTTCATTCACCTTCTTTGAAAATAGCAGCACACATGAACATATAACAGCTCCTGTTATATGGTCCAACCCCTCGTCTTTCTGAGCTCACTTGGTCCTTTCTGAAACCCGGAGGCTATTCAGGAGGCCAAGAACAATATAAAGCATGTAGAGTATCAGCTCTAAAGAACACTTACCTGAAATTTCTGAGAAAATACAAAGAACATAAAGGAATGGAATGGATATCTGTTTGATATCCAAAGGAACTGAAAGATGTGTGTGTGTGTGTCTGTGTGTGTGTGTGTGTGTGTGTGTGTGTGTGTACAATATAATAGATAATGACAAACACTCCACTCTCACACTCTTTCTATAATCAGAGTTATGTAATACATAACACATAAACCAAAAGGTGTTAGAAATTTGCAACTCCAAAGACTTCAAACCCTTTTCCAATACCAAAGGAATGAAATTCTCATGCCAGCCTTTGAGGCAGTACTCAATATACTGGTGGTATTTATTTATCAAGATTCATTGTAATGTCACCTTCTTTTGGATTTTTTCCTTTTTCTGTGACTGGAATTATGAATCCTTAGAATTGTATGAATAAATGTCCCCAAACAATATCACAGGAGGCTTCTATAGTCTGGATAGGGTTTCTTCTGGGAGAAGCCATTCTGACAGAAGGCTAGGAACACATGAGTGAAGTGGTCTTATGTCACAATTGTGGCCTTAACAGGTTAGCTTCAAACTTAAATAGGATGGAGGAGGCAGTTCCATTAGCAGTCATTTCTCTCAAGGGTTTGGAAAGCAAGAAAAGTGATGGTGGACTCGATAGTTAATTGCTATTTGAGACCTCACTATGGGTAACATAAAAACGGTAGCAGCAGCCAGGCACTGGTAGCTCATGCCTCTAATCCTAGCTACTTAGGCTGTAAGGACTACAGTTGGAAACCAACCTGTGCAGTAATGTTCACCACACTCCTATCTCAAATTAACCACCAGAATTCTGGATGTGGAGCAGTGACTCAAGAGATATGGTGTAATCCCTGAGCAAAAAAAGCTCAGGAGCATCCAGGGCCTGAGTTTAATCCATAGCTTAGGCACAAAAATGTTAGGAGCAAAAATATGTCTACTGTGGAGATTTTAGGACAATTTAAGATGTGGACGTTCCAAACTAACCTTGGAGACTCTGTTTTGATAACGACTCTTACTTTACCTATAAATGAAGTGTGCCCAACTACAGAAATGAGAGCACACATTGGTAGAATCTTTTCTGAATGTGGGAAGAGGAGAGGCTAGCTGGATGATGGAAGAAGTCTAAGTTTGCAGCTCTTAAAACACTGCTCTTACATGATGGAAATCACCTGATAGTCCCCAGGGTTACCTCGGAAGCATGGAGAATAATATGGAAGAAAATACTTTTTTGTTTGTGTTTTATACTAGAGAGTTATAAGATGAATTGTTTTTCTTACAGCATAAAAGAAAAGTTGTGTCCAGGAAAAGGAACCAATCCCTCACAGTCCTGGGTTGATATTGGGACATCCTGAACCAGATTGTCCTCTAATTCAAGCTGCTTGTGAATGATTACCTGCTGTGCAGCCCTGAGCTGGTTGCTAGTTGGGTACTCCCTTAGCCACCATAGAGAGTTGTCACTTTCCACTTAGGTAGTTCTGACTGGAATTTGTGGCTGCCTGGATATGATCCCATGCCCTCAGGACTAGACTAGAGGCTGGACTACCAGGCTCTAACTGTGCAAGCCTACACACCTACACATGCTGAAGTGGAAGCACTGGGACTGGAATGACATCCTTGGCTGGAAGGAAGACCAACAGAGGAGGGAGAAATGGAAGAAATCTTTGGAGCCAAGATGAAGCAAACGAATGATTCATTTTGTCTAAGAAAGGGAAAATCCAACCTAAAGGCTCTCCTTGCATATATGAATGTATGAGGACTTGTTGGGCCTATAGCTAGCAAGTGCAAAGTCAAGATGTACCCTATGCTGGTGGCAGAGCCATACCTGGGAGTATCCAACATCTCTGGGCCATTGAGTGGACCCTTTATGTCCTCTAGACATGGTAGCAATGGCTTATCATATCTAAGTGGAAGCCAGGCCTTAGGCTCACCCCTCACTCCACCAGCTTCACTAATATACTCTCCTCAACCTCCACATCTGACAACTGCAGAAGGTCAATAGACACTCCCTTGTGGTATTTGGGCTGGTGCACACCATGAGCACTTAGACTATGAAGATTCTCTCTGTTCTAAATCAGAGGATCTTTGCCAGATATGATCTCCCTATGGCACATGCTCATGCCAGTGAAAGCTGATTTCTGCAATAGTGTGTTAATAATTGTCTAAAGGGAACTGGGGAAAGTAGAGTCGTCCATTGAATCCATGTGGATTTCGATTATGGTTTAGTAACTAGCAGCAATCAAAAAAAATTTGGTCAATAAGTCAATATCAAGGACTACTAAATCTCCACACTGGTTACACATACCTATAATCCCAGCTCCTCAGGAGGTTGAGATGTTAGGCTCAGAGTATGAAACCAGACTGTCACGAAAATTCCTGTAATACTCTTAAGTACAACTAACCATGAAAAAGCTGCAATTGGTAGATCCTTGGCCTTGAGCGTAGGAATAGTACACAGAGCCTCCATTTCAGCATCAGTACTAGCATGCACACACACACACACACACACACACACACACACACACACACGTGTTTACATGCCCAGACACACACATGTTAACTAGTTAGGCATGGAAGATTGAAATGTAAATTCAGTCTCTAGGCATATGTTACATTTTTCTATCAGACATCAATTACCAGGCAAGATTTGAAATTTACTGCAGCAAGAATTTGAATTTTTATTGCCCAGCTTCTGCCACTGCTGGGATCACATTTCTTTCAACCTCATATATCACCTCATCTACCTAACTCCTTTTAAAATATGTACATTGAGTTTAATGATTGCATTTATCCACTCTTCCTTTCTCCATGCCTTTGCTCCTTTCCCTTGACTTCATCCAGCCACCACTCACCAACAACACATGTTCCATCTTTCTGATATTTATTTTCTTAAACTGTAAATATTACTCAAAACAGTTACACCACTGAAATCCTCCGGTGTATATACTATACAGTAATTATTCAGTTAGTAAGAAATGCATATGACCCTGTATGTGTTTTCATAAATATGTATACTTTAAATCTAACGTCCATATGTGAAAGAAAATATGTTCTTTGTATGTCTGGGCTAGACCTACTTCACTTAACATGATTTTTTCCATCAATTTCCTTGAAATTATCCAATAATATTCTTCCTTATGGGTGAATTAAATTCCATTGTGGATCTATACCATATTTTCTTGATCCATTTGAAGGCATCTAGGCTGATTCCTAACTTTGCTGCAGTGAATAGTGCAACAATGAACATGGGTGTGCAAATATCTTTACCATATCATGACTTGTAAACATTTGAATAGATTCCCAAGAGTGGTATGGCTGGATCAACCTACGTTGGTTATTTTAAGAATCCCTAAACTGCCTTCCATAATGTCTACACCAGTTTATATTCTCACAAACAATTCATCCTCACTAGCATCTGTTGTTTGTAATTTTGATGATGACCATGCTCACTGGGGTGAAATGGAGTCTCACTTTGTTCTGATTTGCGTTTACTTCATGAACAGAGATGTTGAGCATTTCCTGATATGTTTATTGACCTTTTTTACTTCTCTTCTTAAGAAATCTGTATTTAGTTCCTTTGCCCATTTATTTATTGGTTATTAATTCTTTGACTTCTAATTTCATAATCTTTCAATTCTGGATATTAGACACTTATTGAATGTACAGCTGGTAGAGTTATCCCATTCTCCTATTTTCTGATGTTATTTATTTCATTGGTCTGAAATACATATACTTGCTTTACATTAGTTTCAAATGGAAAGCACAAGTTTAATTAAAATAGTTGATTTTAGCTTGGTGCCAGTAGTTCACACCTATAATTTTAACTACTCAGGAGGCTGAAATCTAAGAATTATAGTTCAAATACAGCATAAGCAGGAAAAATCCAGGAGACTCTTACCTCTAATTAATCACCAAAAAGCCACAGATGGAGGTCAGGCTCAAGTGATGGTACAGTAGACTTAAGATGGAGGGGGAAAGCTCAAGGACAGCACCTAGACCTCTGAGGTTCAAGCCCCAGGCATGCACGTGCCTGTGTGCGAACCCTTCCCCCCCCCCACACACGCAGTTGATCTTTATTTTATTCATTTTGTTTCATACAGTATATGGTCTTTTTTAAATTGGTTATTTTAAACAATTTGAAAAAATTGATAGAAATGGTGCAGACGTTTTAATTTTCCTGAGTTCATTTGAGAGCTTATTGCTAACAAGCTCTGATCAACCCTAAGTGTTTTATTGGATACCTCCCTAAATAAGTATGTGCTTCTATAGAGGGCCAAAATAAACAATCCAGGTCCAAGAATATATTCACATTAATACATCACAAGAAACAAAACTTGTGGCTGGGAAGGTGGCTCAGTGGTAGAGCGCTTGCCTTGCATGCTCAAGGCCCTGGGTTCGATTCCTCAGCACCACATAAGCAAAAAGAAAAAAGCCGGAAGTGGCGCTGTGGCTCAAGTAGTAGAGCGCTAGCCTTGAGCTGAAGAGCTGAGGGACAGCGCCCAGGCCCAGAGTTCAGGCCCCACGACCGGACTCAAAAAAAAAAAAAAAAGAAAGAAAGAAACAAAACTTGAAACTCCATTGTTTTATTACCAAACATAACCCCTAAAATTATTCAGTCTTGGCATTCTCACTTGCAAAAAGGATGGTTGAGATTCTTTTTTTATTGTTTTCTTTTCTTTTTTTTATTGTGAAAATACTGTACAGAGGGGTTACAATTACATGGGCAAGATAATGAGTACATTTTTTATCACGCATTGTAGCCTCCTCCTTTGTTTCCCCTTCCCATTCCTTCCCATCCTCCCTCCATCCCCCCCACCCAATCCTCCTCACCCCTACTCCTCCCCACCAAAATTGTAAAGTTCGTTTGCTACATACGACTTGTACATCTCATCTTATTTATTCTTTAAGTAGTTTTGCACAGGGTATCCATCAAATTTGTCAGTTTCTAAGGTCTTTTTCATCTGTGATCACTTACCACTTTGCTTTCCTATCCAAGGCATTTCCAGTCAGGCGCAGTGTTGTGGTGTATACTTAAGGAACCCACTCTCATTGCAGTATGATTTTCTCTCCTTTATACCATTCAACCTTTTTAATTTCATGTAAGATAACATTCTTGTGACACACAGTAGATTATGTCAGTGGTGTAGATCTTTAAAACACAAACTTGTTAAGACACAGAAAGGTAAGCAATTTCTACTTAGAATAGTGCTCCCATCTTTACATAGTTTTTAACTATTTAAACTCCTTCATAACATATTTAATTGGAAAAGATTATAATTATATTATTATAGTTGACCTCTTTCTTTCTGTTTCTTTCTTTCTTTCTTTCTTTTTTCTTCCTTTCTTCCTTCCTTCCTTCCTTTCTTCCTTCCTTTCTTCCTTCCTTCCTCCCTCCCTTCCTTCCTTCCTTCCTTCCTTCCTCCCTTCCTTCCTTCCTTTCTTTCTTTTTGTCATTCATGTGGCTTGAACTCAGGGCCTGACACTGTCCAGGATGTGAACTTCTATCCTGAGCTCAGCCTCCTGAGAAGCTAGGATTACAGGTATAAACCACCTGCTCCTGTCTATAGTTGACCCTCTCATTGTAAGAAAATTCTCCTTCTTTATTGTTTTCTTTTCATTGATTGCCATGTCATAGCTCCACTTCTTACTTTTATGGTACTTAAGTTTCATGGAGCCAAGTTCATGGTAGGTACTCACGAGGCTGAGCTTAGAGGCTCATGGTTCAAAGCCAGCCCCAGGCAGCAAAGTCTGTGAGACACTTAGTTCCAATTAATCACAGAAAAAAATGTGCTGTGTCTAGAGTTTAAGCCCCAGGACTACGCAAAAAAAGCAAACAAACAGAAAAAAAATGAGTTTCATGGACTTTTCTTCCCAGACTCGCTTCAAAACACATCCTCAGACCTCAGCCTCCTGAGTTGGTAGGATTATAGGCATAAGGTACCAATAAAAGCAATTGGTCAGTATTTTAGTCATATATAAACATAACTATATAATAAGACCTTGTTTTGTTCGAAGTTAAATTTCTGAGATCATCTATATTGCTGTGCATTCTGGTGGTTTATATAATATTATTGCAGAGTACTATTCAGTTCTATAATTGTTCTACTCATCCATTGTAAGGTAATTGATATTTGGGTGGTACTTAATTCTTGGCTGTTCTGAATAGTGCTCTATAAACATTCTTGTGGATATTTTTAGTGAACAGCTTACACACATTTTCCCTTTGGCCAATATTGAGAAACATGATTCTAGAACTTAATGATGTTTTAACTTCCATTCCTAAGAGCAATGTAAAGCATTCCACTGACTCCCGATTCTCACCTCACCAGGTTTTCATTACAAAATTAAATATTATTTTTATTATTATATGCCTATAGTTAAAGAAGCACATGATTTTTTGAAATACTGAAGCTTTAAATAAAAAAATATAATCTTTGCACAAAAGCTCTCTCTCATGCTACATATTATACATATTATAGTATATACTATGTATACACAATTATACTATATCATATATATAATCTATGATAATCTATAACGTATTATATGTCATCAATATAATCTATATTTTATATGCCATATATAATCTATGATATAAATTATATATTATAGATATAATCTGATATAGATTATATAGTAATATATATAGTGTATAATATATAGTATATGTTATATAATATTATATATCATAGATATAACCTATGACACATATAGATATAATACAGATTTTATAGATACAATCTGTAATGTAATTAATAATATAAAATAAATACATACAAATCTAATTACTATAGATATAATATTTAATATAATATAGATGTAATCTATGATAAATATATATTGCTAAATAAACTATACATATTTTGTAATTATAAAGAAATATAATGATCTATTATATATGTGTGTGTGTATATATATATATATATATATATATATATATATATATATATATATAAATCAGTCCTAATTGAAAGATAATTTTTTTCCAGTACTGGGGCTAGAAATCAGGGCTTCATGTTCTTAGATTTGTGCTCAAGTCTGGCACTCTACTACATGAGTTACACATCTATTTTCACCATTTTGGTGGCTCATTGGATATAAGAATCTCATGGATTTTCCCACCAGGGCTGGCTTTGGAAACTTACTCATTAAATCTCAGCTTCCTGAGTAGCTAGGCTTGAACCATGGATGCTTGGCTAAAATAAATCTTTTAGAAAGATGCAGTCTGTGGTTCACTGTAAATATGTTGCTTGTCTGAGAAGGCACTAGGTGGCCGTGTTGTTTTACTGTGGAGATCAGAGTCGGAGAGAGGAGGGAGAGGAAGAAGAGAAAAGAAACGAAGGGAAAGGAAGAGAAAATAAAGAAGGAAAGGAAAGGGAAGGGTCATTGTCACATGATTATCATATAGAGATAACCTTATCATTTGTTCTTTATAATTAATTGTTTAAATTTTTTATGTTAGCTGGGTACTTATGGATCATGCTTGTAATCCTTGCTACTCAGAAGGCTGAGATCTGAGGATTACAGGTCCACCCAGGCAGACAAGTCAGAGAAACTTATGTCCAATTAACCACTAAACATCCAGAAGTGGATCTGGTGCTTAAGTGGTAGAGTGCTAGCTTTGAGCAAAAAAAACTTAGGTCCAGGGCTGGGAATATAGCTTAGTGGTAGAGTGCTCGCCTAGCCTACAGAAAGCCCTGGGTTTGATTCCTCAGTACCACATACACAGAAAAAGCTGGAAGTGGCACTGTGGCTCAAGTGGTAGAGCACTAGCCTTTAGCAAAAATAGCTCGGGGATAGTGCCCAGGTTTAAGCCCCAGGACTGGCAAGGAAGAAAGAAACAAAAAAAGAGAGGAGGGAGAGGAGAGGAGAGAAATAAGAAGGAGGAAAAATGCTCAGGGACAGCACACCAGGACTGGCAGGCAGCAGGGCAGTGTGGGGGTAGAAAAGACATGCATTCTTTTCCCTTTCCTTTAGATAAAATGATTCCTGTCTATATGACATTAGAGCCGATCATGAAAAATTGAACAATAATAAGCCTCTGATTATATGTGAAGGAAAATATAAATGTCTATAATATAAAACAGAAACAATAAATGAAATATAAAAATATAATGATAATAGCGAAGTTTTCTTTAACACCTTCATTAGGGCAAGCACTGAAACTGCAATTTTACTTTTAATGAAACCCCTAAAATACTTGTTCCCTAATTCAGCTTACTCCAGGCCGTTTGACCTCAGTTTTGTTTAGAACTTTCATCACCAATCTTCCTCAAAGAAAGTGGCTTTGAAGTGTGCAAGCTATCACAGTGGCTCACAAAAGATGTTCTTCCATTTCTATCTCAGCCACAGGAATTCACTCCATGAATTGCATGTCCAATTTCAGTCGATTTTCCTTTGCAATATCATATTCTGCAAATTAAATGTGAGGGCAAAAGATTACATTACTAGATGATCTTGATCTAGATGCATTGTACTAATGAACAACCATGTTGAATTGAAATCTTTTTGTACAATTACTTAAAGATTTTTTAAAAGGTCCCCTCATAATAAAAATAAAAAATAAGGCCAGGCCTCGGTGACTCATGCCTGTAATCCTAACTACTCAAGAAACTGAAATCCAAGGATCCCACTTCAAAGCCAGCCCTGATAGGAAAATCCATGATACTCTTATCTCTAATTCCCTACCAAAAAAGTTGAAAGTAAAGATGTGCCTCAAGTGATAGAGTGCTAGCCTTGAGTGATAAAACTCTGAGTTCATGCTACAATATGAGCACAAAATAAAACAATAAATGGAAAAAAGATACAGTATTAACTATTCTTGATTAAAATTATATTTATATAAACTTCTAAACCCTAAACAAGGGATGGTAGCCTGGATTCTGAGACAGAGCCTGAAGACCGAGATCTTAGACCTATAGGAACGACCATCTTAGCCTTCTAGACATCAAATATTCAAAATGCATAATACAGGCATAAATTCTGTGGATATAAGAGGAGAAGGCACTACCTCAGACCCAATTTACCACAATCCTAATATTTGGGTTCCATAACTAGGGTTCAGATAAAATTGTGTGGAATTCCAATAAATAAATACATACTTAAATACATAAATATACAAATCTAGCTGGGCACTGGTGACTCAAGCCAATCATCCTAGCTACTCAGGAGGTTGAGATTGTGAAAATCAAAGTTCAATATTAGCCCAGGCACCAAAGTCTATGACATTCTTGATAATTAACCACAACAACTGGCAGTAGAACTGCGATGCAAGTGGTAGAGTGCCAGCCATGAGTGAAAAAGCTAAGAGACTATTCCCAAGCCCTTGTACCAGGAGAGGCAAAGAGAGAGGGAGGAAGGAGGAGAGAGGGAGGGACTGGTGGGGGAGAGGGAAGAAAGAGAGGTTCATGGGTCTTAGGGACTGTGCAACTTAAAGGAATTCTTGTCTAGGTGTTACTGCATACTTCTCCGATTAAGAAATAATAACAAAAACAAAAGACAAATATGAAAACATCCCAACTTCACTTTGAACTTGACCTTTCCTGCATTTTTTCTTGTTTGATTCATGTAAATAATATTTCTAGATAAACAAGCCACCACACTACTTATCATTTTCGACCCCCATCCCTTTTCAATACATTTAATTTTGGCTACCTACTTAAAAAAATACAAAAACAAAAATGTATTACTTGATATTTCTCTTTTTAATAAAAATATGATTACATATTTTTTAAACTATCAACATATAAGTAAATGTCTGAGCATTAAGATACGTAGGTATCTAGGGATGACTTGTGGGTATAAAGTAGTTAAAATGACCCAAAGCTATACAGAGATATAAAAAAATAAGAACCACTGCAATGCAAATAAGAAATTTTGCAATTTATAAGATTCTGGGTAGGACAGAGACTAAAAAGAATCAGAGGAAGAAATAAATGCCAGACAGGATGAGTCACATCATGTTCTCCATGCCCCCACCCCCCAATCATCAAATTTCCACTCTCTAAAATAAACAACTTGGTTAAAACTCTTTTTACCAACGGTGTAAAAACTTTAATTTATTCATAGCATTGCTAAACACTAAACAGAAGCATGGTGTCTTTTTAGTTGTTTTTCCTGAGAGCATGTTTCACACCATTCTTTTCTAGGACTTGAGATATAAGATCTTTTATTCCAGAGCAATTAGACCTCTTGTTTGTGTAAAACCTGCACTTGTTCCATAGTATCCATGAACTTTGAAGGGAAGAGTTACCTCCTAACTACAATAGTGAATCACTTAGTAGCTTTAACAATCCATTGAGTCATCCTTCCAGAATCTTCCTTGAATTTCATCAGTTTTTTCTTTTGTTGCTTAGAGAACTTGGGCTGCAGTTAGATGAATCTCATACAACACATACTCCTTAATGGTTGAGCATTATGAACTTTCTCAAACAGGCAACTCTTTACATTAACCTAATTGGATTTTCTTGATATGCAAAGCTATGAGGGTAGTGGGAGACAAAAAAGCAAACTAAACGACTCCAAACCCAAACTCTAGCACTAACTGTACCCATAAAAAACCGATGGCAGCGATTTTAGTAGAATAGAGACTTACAAGGGAATGGTAAATTAATACATCATGGAAGCTCTGCATTCATGTACCCTGTAGTCAGGCTGTAGTAGTTTTACTTACATTTTTTATTTCTATATTTTAACTTTTCCACCTAGTATGACACATTTAATTGACATTGAAAGTTTGGGGTTTTTATTTTTTTTTGCAAGAATAAGACAGATTTAAACTAATTGAAATAATATTGATTCCTCAGTAGGCCAAATGGTGCGCGGTTTTTAAATTATACTAATTTTATGTCATGAAAGAAGTTGGGGTTATTATTTCAGGAATAGTCGCCAGTTCTTTAGACCTAAAGGTGTTCAAAAAGGCCCTATATCACACTGGATCTGTATTTGTTGCCCTGCAGTCTCTGCCTAAGCCAATGGGACTGGTCTCTGCTCTGTGTCTGGTTTTTAATGTCCACAGCCTGGGCAGGAACTCCTGAGGTGAGAAGTTTATCAGCCCTGGGCTCTTGGAAAAGCTCATCACCAAAGAATTTCCCCCAAGGGAACAGAACACAACCCAGCTCTGTCATCTTTCTTCTGCTTCTTATTAGAGAAGTCCTTTATACAGCTGATTTGTTTTCCTAGCAATTGAGTATGCTCAAATGCATTGTTTCATTTGCTGACTATTTCACTGATGGTGGGGTGGGGAAGCAAAAAACCTGCTACAAGAATTTCCTTAGCAGGCTGGGAAGTTGGCTCAGTGGTACAGCGCTTGCCTTGCATGCCTGAGGCCCTGGGTTGAATTCCTCTGCACCACATAAGCAAAAAAGAAAAAAACCAGGAAGTGGTGCTGTGACTCAAGTGGAGCGCTAGCCTTGAGCTGAAGAGTTAGTGCCCAGGCCCAAAGTTCAGGTCCCATGACCAGACCAAAAAAAAAAAAAAAAAAAGAATTTCCTTGGCAACCCCTGAAATGTCATGGGGCTCATCAAAGAACTTCCCATTTGGAGAACTCTTTCTACCCAGCAATTTCTCTAATAATTTCTCTAATATTTCCAGCATTTCATCTCTGTGGCCTTTTTGAAAAAGTGCAAAACAGCTGTCCACTCACAAAAAAAAAGAAAAAAAAAGGGGGGGTCTGGGAATGTGGCTCAGTGGTAGAGTGCTTGCCTAGCATGCATGAAACCCTCGGTTCAATGGTTCAGTACCACATACACAGAAAAAGCTGGAAGTAACACTGTGGCTCACGTGGTAGAGCCTTGAGCAAAAGATGCTCAGGGGCAGTGTCCAGACCCTGAGTTCAAGCCTCAGGACTTGCAAAAAGAAAGAGGAAGAGAGAGACAGAGAGAGAGAGAGAGAAGAGAGAAAGAGGAGAGACAGAGAGACAGTCAGAGGCACAGAGACAGAGAGAATGAAAGAAAGAAAGGAAGAAAGAGAGAGAGAGAGAAAGAAAGAAAGAAAGAAAGAAAGAAAGAAAGAAAGAAAGAAAGAAGAAGAAAGAAAGAAAGAAGAAAGAAAGAAAGAAAGAAAGAAAGGAAGAAAGAAAGGAAGGAAGGAAGGAAGGAAGGAAGAAAGGAAGGAAGGAAGGAAGGAAGAAAGGAAGGAAGAAGGAAGGAAGGGGGAGAGAGAGAGGAGGGAGGAGGGGAGGAAGGTAAGGAAGGAAGGATGGAGGGAGGGAGAAGGAGAGAGAAAGAGGAGGAGGAGAAAGATCCATTGGAAAAAACACATTTTTAATGATTCCAACAATTTTCTTCCCATTGTCAGCTTATGCACAATTAAACAATTCTAAAACTTGCATGTTCATGTGGACTGTCCACACTCTCTCAGGTACCATTTTAAAGGAATAAGCAGCTGAGTGCAGATGGCTCATGCCTGTAATCCTAGCTACTCATGAGGCTGAGCTCTGGGGATCATGATTTAAAGCTTGCCTAGGCAGGCTTTAAACTCCTGGAGAATCTTATGTTCAATTAACTACTCAAAAAAGTCAGAAATGGCGCTGTAGCTCAAGTGGTAGAGTGATCAAATTGAGCAAAAGAAGCTCAGAAAGTGTCCATTTTGCTTAACATCATCCTATTTGGTCCTATGTACAGAGTTTTGACCTTTTCCGCTTATCCTATACATGCACTAGTTATTGCAAATAATGCAACCATGGGACCTATGTTTCTTTGGGCCTGGTATAATTCACTTAACATAGTTTTTTCCAAGAGTTCCCATTTCCTAACTTTCTGATTGAGGCATAGAATTCCATGATATATTTATACCAAATTTTCTTGATCCATTCATCTACTGAGGGGCATCTGGGTTGGTTCCATACCTTAGCTGCAATAAACATAGTTGTGCTGGTAGCCATTCGTTATGGTCTTGTGTGTGATCATTTGGGTAAATGTCCAAAAGCGGGATTGCTGGGTCATAGGAAGCTCTATGTTGAGTCTAAGCGAAATGAACCCCAAGATAGGGACAGAAGTTTTTTTTTTTTCTGTCTTGCTATTGTTCCTAATGTATTTATAATATACCATGTGATTTTTTTTCCATTTTTTTATTTTATTGTGAAAATACTGTACAGAGGGGTTACAATTACATGGGCAAGATAATGAGTACCTTTCTTATTAAGCATTGTAGCCTCCTCCTTTGTTTCCCCTTCCCTTCCTATCCCTTCCCATCCTTCCCCCACCCACCCAATACTCCCCTCCCCCTCCCCCCCATGAAAGATGCAAAGTTCGTTTTTGAAATAACGACTTGTACATCTCATTGTTGCAATGGGTCCACTTGTATGTCTATTTAAACGATTTGTATTTTCCCTTCCCCTCCACAAATTATACCAACATCAAATACAGTGAAAGCAGGGGTTATACTGTGGAGGAGGGACTTACAAAGCAACAAAGAAATAATCTTATAAATGTATTAGAGACAATCACATGTAAGAAAAATACATTTGAATACATATCTTAGGGTTCATTTCCCTAACATCAACTTACCTGACCTTTTCTGCTTGACTCAGAAATATACTAGTTATTGCAAATAAGGACAGAACGGAACCTTACTGCATTGTTGGTGGGAGTGTTCAACCATTTTGGAAAGCAGTAAAGGAGGTTCCTCAAAAGACTCCTCATAGAGCTCCCCTATGACCCAGCAATCCCACTTTTGGGCATTTACCCAAATGTTCACAAACAAGACCACATTAAAGATATGTTTATTGCAGGGCTATGTTTATTGCAGCATTATTTACCATAGCTAAGATATGGAACCAACCCAGATGCCCCTCATTAGGTGAATGGATCAAGAAAATGTGGTATATATACACAATGGAATTCTATGCCTCCATCAGAAAGAATGGCATTGCCCCATTTGTTAGGAAATGGAAAGACTTTGAAAAAATTATATTAAGTGAAGTAAGCCAGGCCCTAAGAAACATGTTTTTTTTTGGTTTCTTTCTATGTTCCTCCCCCATGGTATAACCCGTGTTCACTGTATTTGACGTCGGTCCCTGCATCTTATATATACACTTCTCTAGCCTGGGGAGGGGAAGGGAAAAAGCAAAATTCTTAAATAGGTATACAGATTGACCCATTGTAACAATGAGATGTACAAGACACTATATTGAAAAATGAATTTTACAATTTAAGCTAGGAAGAGGGGAGGGAGAGAGTGTAGTTGGGGAGGTGGGGAGGGAAAGGATGGTAGGAGAAAAACAAAGGAGGAGGTAACAATGCTCAATAGGAAATGTACTCATTACTTTGCTTCTGTAACTGTAACCCCTCTGTACAGTATTTTTACAAAAAAAATGTATTTAGAAGAAGGAAAAAAAGAAATAGTGTCCAGACCGAGTTAAAGCCCTAGGACTGTCAAAAAGAAAAAGAAAAAAGAAAACAGACTTCTATATGTAATGGCATTCAGGAATAATCATAATAATAACAATAATAATAATAATACAGGAAGAATAATATCTTGTTTGTTTTTGGTTTAGTTTAGTGCTTCTTGTTTTGGGTTTTCTTTTTGTGACAGGGTCTTGCAATGTAGCCCAGACTGCCTTGATCTCTTAATCCTCCTGCGTCCAGAGTGCAGGGATTATAGATGTGCATTACCAAGCTTGGCTACTTTTTAAAATAATATAGTATACATAAACTTATTTTAATAATAGTATATATATAACCTTTTAACTGTTTTAATCATAGTGTATATACCCTTTTAATATAGTGTATATGTATAACATTATTCACATTATGCTTTTTCTTTGGTTTTTGTTGTTGCTGCTATTTTTGAGTGTGCTAGTATTAGGGCCTGTGCACTGTCCCTAAGATATTTTTCCCCCATGCCTGGTGCTCTATCACTTGAGCCACAGCTCCACTTCTGGCTTTTCTGGTGATTGCTAATCCTATAATTGTAAATTGATTAAAAGCCTGTTTTGAATTGGCAATATTCTAGTTGTATGTAGGTATTCAAATGTATTTCTTAAAATTCATGTAATTCTTAGAAACTCTAATATTACATTTTATATTATACATTATTATGATACATAAATTATATTATTAGTTCTTAAAGATTCTAATATTATATACTTCTTTTATTACCACTGATATATCAAGGTTGAGTTTTTTGTTGGTGGTGGTAGTCATGGGCCCTGAACTCTGGGCCTGGGAGCTGTCCCTCAGCTCTAAAGCTCAAGGCTAGTGCTCAACCATTTGAGCCACAGCTCTACTTCTAGTTTTCTGCTGGTTAATTGAAAATAACAGTCTCATGGACTTTCCTAACTGAGCTGAGTTTGAACCACAAGCCTCAGATCTCAGCTTCATGAGTAGCTAGGATTACAGGTGTGAACCATACATTCCTGCCTCGTGTGAGTTTCTGTGGATTTTTAACTTCCTCAACTCCAGTGATTAAATCAGCACCTTCAAAGGACCCATGACCAGATGTCAAGGCTCTACCAAGTTCCAGATGCCAATGTGTGGTACGGAATTTGGTCTCAACTCTGATATAAAGCAGCAAAGCAGGAGGAAGGTGGCTTTGTAGTCACCCTGACTCAGGTTTAAACCCTTGCACTGACACTTAATCTTCTAAATAACCTTGAGCAAGTTATTTTGCAGTTCTCTGATTTCTTGAAATAAATAAATAAAACACAAAATAAAATTAATAAAAACACTAACTGCAATATGCAGTAAACATGTATATGTAGATATAAACCATGTATTGGTATACTAGGACTTGAATTCAGCCCCTGGGAACAAGCCTGACTTTCTTCTCTTCCAGCATGCTGAGCATACCATCCCCCACTATGCTACAGATTTACCCAGATGCTGAGTTCAAATCCCATGTCTAGCAGAAAAAAATATGGCATGAATTCCAAGCCAAGGAGCCTC